>NC_140590.1:1109506723-1110706723 GCF_964204655.1 Triturus cristatus
AATCCTTTCCACAATGTCATAGCCCTGTGGAAACGATACATTGATGATATTTTTTTACTATGGACTGACTCTACAGACTCTCTCCCCGACCTTCTAGACTGGCTCAATAAGTAAAGACTCAATACCATTCCTTGATCTTGAAATTAAACACGCAGATGGCCGTTTCACCACTAGTCTCCATCGTAAACCTACTGAGCGTTAACCTACAACAGCCATCATCCCCGTGCCTTGAGAGATTCCCTTCCTTACTCAGAGTTCCTACGTATCCGAAGGAACTGTTACTTCAAGGAAGACTACTTCAAGGAGGCAAAAATTCTCAGTGATAAACTCAGGAACAGAGGGTACCCACAAAAATTGGTACGCCGCTCTCTAAAAAGAGCTTGGTACTGTCCCTGTGAGGTCTTGCTGGAACCCAAACCCAAAAAGAACCAAGACAGACTCATATGTGTGACTACTTTCTCACCAGCCTCAAACTTTATAAGGAACAGCATATTGAAACACTGGCCAGTACTGAATGCAGGGGAACTACAATTAGAACGCCCCATGTTCGCTTTCAAACGGGCCAAAAATATCAAAGACCACCTGGTACGAGCGTCCCTCCCACAACCGACATCTAAAGTTACGCTAAATGATGTATGGGGACTACCCGCACTAACTGGCCACATGAAATGTGGCAACTGTGTAGCCTGTGACTCAACTATTGAAGGTAAAACCTTTTCATTTGGCTCGATCAAGTTTGAAAGAAAACATTTCACTAATTGTAATTCATCAAATGTGGTGTATGCAATCTTTTGCCCATGCATGAAAATATACATAGGTCAAACCGCTCAGAAAATAAAGCTTCGCATTGGGCAGCACAGGAGCAGAATAAGATGCAACACAGAAAACGCTCCCTTGGTGGAACACTTTATGGAAAAGGCATACAATGAAAGAGACTTGACTTGGACAATTATCACACAGATCAAACCACCACCACGTGGTGCGGATGTGTCACAGCTACTAAACAAGGAAGAGCTCCATTGGATATTAAGGACCAACAGTATCTGCATGGGACTCAATCGCCTTGAGGATTGGACGTCCCTCCTGAATGTGCAAAATGGTTACAAATTACTGTGTCAAAGAAATGTTTTGTCTCTATCCTTGTATAGAAAATATTCTCTCAATGTGATTTTCTGTATCCATTTCTTAATAGCTGAATTGTTATTTTGAATGTATAATTCCAAACAGTTTTTGAAATTTTTCACTGTAATTCACGTCACCACCACCACTATTTCACTATCTCTTATTCACCACTTCAAGATGGCCACCGCGTCTTAGCTATCTGACTGCCATTCCAATATGGTCCCCACACAGTCAGCATCAGTCCCTCCTTTATTTTTCCAGACCACATGCTCCTTGCTAGCTTTATAGCCGGTTCTCTTAGTACAGTCTAACAGCGATCCCCGCCAGAGATGCCGCATCCTGCGATTCTGCAACCGGCACAACTGTAAGCATACAATCCCTAACCTGCTTAGCCTTGCTCCAGCCCCACTGTCACTTAATTTGAATAATGCCCGTGCTTCCTTTCCCCAGTGAGCTGTGATCTGGACGGTTTCCTTGATAAATACCCGGGATATCCTGATATCGACGCACCACTGATGGTAATTATACTCTGCCCCCTTCACTCACGCCCAATCTGCCCTGAATGCACTATACTTATGATTGTTAAACTTCCCCATAGGTCTTAATCTTTCTCTACCTGAACTACCTTCTCCGCTTTATGGACCAGCCTTGGTAATACCTTTTTCCTCTAATGCAAATGCGCAGTTTACACCAGATTAATCACTATATAGACAAATGTGTACCCATCACCATTAAGTCTTCGCTAATGCACCGGTCAACTTTGACCCTTTCACCGCTATTCTAAATATTGTCTCGCACTGCGCCATATGTAACAATCCGGTTTTTAATTCACCTGGTTCCCCTATTGTTCCCAAATGGAACTTTGGTTTTTAATATCTTGCCGCACTGCGCCGTCATTTTTTAAACATGGTGATAGCTCCTATTCTATTTTTCGCCGCCTACGCCGAGCACCGATCACAGTTCCTAAACACACTTCACTATCCAAATATAGTGACTGCACCATTGTTTAGTGCACAGTATGACATCGTTGTTCTAGCACTAAGCATGCCTGAAAAGAACCGTCCGTTTGGTGCAAACCGTATCACTAATTTTATCCATGTCACTTCTGTTCTGAATTACCATGCCTGGCCTCGTACTTACAGTGTTTTTCCCTTCTCTCCCTTATTTTTTCCCAACAAATGTCGTTTGTATGTAGCATGAAAGGCAAATTGTTTATAATTCCAAGACAAACATGATTTATACATTTGTCCTGAAGAGGATGCCATTTATTTAGTTTTTCGACGTCGTCAACACAATAGGATCATATCTACTGAATATGCTTGTGAATGCTATGTACAATGGTCACTCAAATTATAATCAAGTCTGTTCACTGATTATAAGTATACAACCCGATTTGCTTGCTGTTGCCTATATTTGTTGTTTTGTCTTGTTCACTGTAGGTCACGGGCTGTGCCCCCTTGACATTACTTTCTGATTTTGTGCATCGCCAAATAAATTCCTGTCCGGCAGGACAAAGGACATAAATACTATTTAGTTTGTGTCTATTAGTGTTAACGCCCAAGGTCCCTAGTGTATTACCTTTGGGTTCCCTTGTTTCTCAGAACTGTAATCTTTGAGACAAGCATATGCTACTGGCAGGATCAACCAGGTAGCCGCACCTGCTGATAGGATTCGGGGGGCCGCAAGCCCATCCCCCCGACCGGACCACCTTTGCGCACCCCTCCCTCTTGGGAACCTACTGGGGGAAAGGAGCCCACCTGTCTGAGTGGGAAGGCTCGCCGGAGGGGTGGAGAGAGGTGGCAGGTCACATGGGCACCAGCAGGCCCAGCTGTCTCCCTCGGGAGGGAGAGGCAGGCCAAGGCGCAGCCTGAGCAAGACGCAGGGGTGCCGGAGCATCAGGAAGGGGCTGAGAGGCAGGTGCATACCCGGGCCCCTGGGGGCCCGGCGGCCGGGCTCGGGTTCTGCCTTCCCCTGTTTCAGAATCGCCGGACCTCATGGAGGTCTGACTGACCCTCTCCCTAGTAATCCGGAGGAAAATTACCCCCTTTCTTGAAATCTGTGCACATGAGGTGACAGAGGGGACCCAAGGCATGAATGTACACGACCTCCTGGAGCCCTCGCTGGGATCCGGGAGGCAAATGGACCCTCATCAAGACTTACAGGCAAGCCTGGCCATCTGGTCACCCCATTGGAAAGCATTGCGCGTGACCAGATGGCCAAGGGGATAGGCGCAACCAGATGGTCGAAGGGACATGCGTGACCAGATGGCCGCAGGGACAGGCGCGAACAGATGGCCGAGGGGGAAAGGCGCGACCAGATGACCGGGCTCGAAAGTGAAGTCATCTGGTCGCTCTGTACCCCAACAAAAGAGTGATTGGGTGCCGGGGCATGGGCGACTGGCGGTCCAGGGCCCCAGCTGGGCCCCAGCCATGGAGGCTGCGTGGGGGACCCGACAGGCCCTCCGACCCGGGGCCTGCGGACACCTTGGCAAGCAGGGGAGGCCTGCACGGGACCCGGCAGGGCTCCTGGACCCAGGCCAGGAGGCGCAGGGGAAGACTCCCCGGGAATGCCAACCCCGTCCCCGGCACCCTGCCAGGCAGCAGGACCCAGGATGGAGCCCGGGGTGGGGAGTCCACCCTCCCCGGGGCCCTTAGGGGCCCAGCCGGAGCTTCTGAACCCAGCCGAGCAAGGGGAGGCTCCCCGGCCACAACGGAACCCATCCCAGGCCTTTGGCAGTGCTGCAGGCCGGGAGACGGGGCCCGGGGCCGGAGTCCCCGACCCGGGGCCCGGCAGGGATCCGGGAGGCAAATGAGCCCTCATCGGGACTTCCAGGCCGGCCCAGCCATCTGGTCGCCCCATTGGAAAGCATTGCGCGCGACCAGATGGCCGAGGGGAAAGGTGCGACCAGATGGCCAGCACCTGAAAGGACTCCCATCTGCCCAACCCTGAGCCTTCGCGCTAGGGTTTCCGCCTGCCCACGCAGGGCTCGGGGGCTGCAGGGCACGGGGCCTGCAGGGCTCGGGAGCTGTAGGGCTCCGGGGCTCCAGGGCTCTAGGGCTGCAGGGATCCGGGGCTCCGGGGCTCCGGGGCTGCAGGGCTCCGTGTCTGCAGGGCTCCGGGGCTGCAGAGCTCCGGGGCTGCAAGGCTCCAGGGCTCCGGGGCTGCAGGTCTCCGGGCCTGCAGGGCTCCGGGGCTGCAGGGCTCGGGGCTCGTAGACCCCACGCTGGGCCTCAGGCATGGGAGGCCCGCAGTAGATCCTGGGGCCCGGGATGCCCGGGGGACCCATGGTCCTGTCCCGGGCACTTTGCCCCACCGTGGGCTGGAGGAGGGAGCACCGGACGCCCCGGGGAAGTGTCGTTCAGGCTTAGCCCATCTGGTCCCCACCTGAGAACCGCCATCCCCAGGAGGGGCGTCCCGGCATACCCTGCCCCTAGCAATCCGGAGGAAGGCTACCCCCCTTTCTGGTAAACCGTGTGCACCGAGTGACGGAGGGGACCCTAGGCCCGGACGCACCCGACCTCCAGGAGCCCTGCCTGGGATCGGGAAGGCGAATGAGCCCCCATCGGGACTTCCAGGGCAGCCCGGCCATCTGGTCGCCCCATTAGAAAGCATTGCGTGCTACCAGATGGCTGAGGGAAAGGTGCGACCAGATGGCCGGGACCGAAAGGACTCCCAGCAGCCCACACTGAGACATAGCGGTAGGGCTCCCGCCTGCCCTTGCATGGCTCCGGGGCTCTGCACCAGGGACCCTTGTCCCGGGCAGATGGACACTTGGAAGGCCGCAGGACGTGGGCTCCCAGGCCCTGACCGAAACTCAGAAGGCCCGGGGCCAGTCCGTGCTTCTCAACACAGCCAGGTCGGGGAGATTTGGGAGCCTGCCCAAGCACGAGGGACCCCAGTCCCGGGCACATGGTCCCTCAGGTTGTGCGCTCGTTTTCCACAATTTCTTTCAAAATTGTGCGTAGTTGCGCTAGGTAAGGTCCGCCCAACCCTACTCAGGACGTGCGCTCGTTTTCCACAATTGTTTTCAAAGTTCTGCGTAGTGGCATTAAGCAAATACCACCCAGCCCTAGAAACAACCCTCTGCCTTGAATGCTGCAAATAATAAATTAAGGCTTTTCTTGACAGTATGATGGTAATGCTTTTGCTTGCTTACTGGCATAACGCAGTCATGGAATATTGCTGAATTATTTCACTGGTGGATACAGCTTGACAATGATGCAAAGTGCATCACTTTACATTGCTGATTTCTCAATGGAACGTGGACAGGCTACTCGTTGACACTCATATCTTTAAGTCAAGCTTTTGTTGTGCCCTTTGAAATGTTGAGATAGATTAATCTTCATTAAAATGATAGTAGAACCAAAAAGGCAAAGTTTGATTCAGTTCCGATGTAATTTGCAGAACACATGGCAGATGTACTCTTAAAGATTCCAAGCAAATCAATTCCCAATCATGTCAGAAACTATGACTCCAGAATTTGGAACTACAGTGCAAAAAAATATGCAAGGTTTTGCACAAACATGCCCAACCAACTCAAAAAGACAGAGTGCAAATCATAATTTCTTTTTTTTAATACAAACTTATTCTTTACCTCGACAACCTCTGAAGGGTATGACATACATGAAGGGACCACCTACTCCAGGCACACTAGTGGCCACGTTAGACAAGCGGCGTATTTTCCTTCATTGCGCTGGGTGCACCTTTTTAAAGGTGAGCCCAGCACCTTGAAGGAAAATGCACCGTACTATGATGAATGTGCTGCCCTTAGGGCAGCCGCGAGCTCGTGCTGCCCTGGGGGCAGCGCATTCATGTGGAAAATAGAGCGGCTGCTTGAAGCCACTCTTTGTTTTCACAGTGCAGGAAGCAACCCGCCTGCACTTTTAAAGGGGATTAGAGATCACATTGCAGGCGCTTGCAAGGGGATGTCTGGGGTGTTCTTGGGGTCGCCTTTCCACTCTCCAGAGGTCCGCTCTCACGGAGTGCACTGACATTGCGCCACCTTTTAAGAGGCGCGCTGTCAGTGTACCTCCTCATTGCTTCATTGCCTCTGCGCCCGCATCTGTAATACAGCGCAGGCGCAGATGCAAAGGGTTTCACTTATTTGCATGGGGCACGCACCCATACAAATGAGAAATTGCCCCCTGAAGAAAGAGCTGGTACTTTATTTGTGCCAGCGCTATTGGTATTACTGAAGGGTCTGCACACGCATCTGCATCCCATCCTGTAATACCAAAGTGCCCCGGGGGCACATAAAGCGGGTGCAAATGCCTGTTGCGCCCTGGAGGCACTTTGTGTAATATCGTCACACATTCATCAAAGGTCTCTCCCTTCTTCTAGCACCTATTTGTGCATCTTAGAATAAGCGCTAGTGGCAGTGAGAGACATTTGATGAATGTGTGACTACAAGGCTTCCCTCGTTCCAATCCTCAAAGAAGTTTATCTGTCCCAAAATTAGGGACCCTATCATTGACGTTGACCAGCTATCAGAAAATTATATAGTATGTTTGCGTGCACACTGAGTGTAACAGGGAACCAAAAAGGGACATACAGGATCCTATTCCTGAAGAAATCCCTGGGCCCATCTGTGGGCCTAAGTTGGACTAAACGATGTCGACCTAGATAGGACACAAATCGCATAATAGTGTCTCAAGTGTCCAATAATTACTTTTAATCACCCCTCCACCATCCATTCATAGATGATGGAATTTAAAACACAGGCAGGCGAATGGGTTTTTACCTCTTAGGCTCCCCCACTCCTCATGAACATCCCTGAACAGTCCCTCTAATTAGAACGAGGGCCCCCCGCCACTAGAGCATTTTCTGCCAAGTGCCGGATAGCGAGTGAGGAAGCATAATACCCAGGGGGTGTGTGAGGCCATCCCATTCTTTTTTGGAAATCCCATGTGGTCCTCACTTTAGCTATTGGGGCACAAATCATCCTTAAAAGGAGTACAATGGCTCATTAATGTGGATGTCTGGTTACCATAATTGACAGCCTGTTCGGGGTATGCTTGCTTAATTATGGTAACATATGTTAGACCTGGCTCCTTGGCGTGAGTTTCCCTTCCACTTTTTGCTGATGTGCCTCATGTGTTTTGTTGGTGTTAGCTGCTCAGGGCACTGTGCCACTGCTAATCAGTGCCACAGTGCAAGTGCTCCCTATGAACAGTGTGTACATTGATTGGTGTCCATGTTTGGCTTATTTGGTTTACTATCAGCCCCTAGTAAAGTGCACCAGGAGTGCCAGGGCTTGTAAATGCAAATGCTGCTGGTGGGCTTGCAGCACTGGTTGTGCCACCCACAGAAGCGGCCTAATAAAATGTGTCTAAGGTCTGCCACTGCAGAACCTGCGTGCAGTCTGGGACTGTCATGCTGACTGCGCAAGTGCACTTACTTGCCAGTCCCTAAACCTTCCCTTAACTACATATTAGTCACCCCTCTGGTAGGCCCAAGGGCAGGGTGCATTGTAGGCATAAGGTAGGACATGCCCTGATGTGTGTGGCATGTCCTAATAGTGAATTACAGCCATTTTCGTTTTTCACTATTGAAGGCTACCTGCTCTCCATAGGCCAGAATGGGCTGCTGGAATTATTACACGCTATAATCCCAGCGGACTCAGAGAGCATGGTAGAAAGTCAAGTTTAGTATGTCTGAACTCAGAAAAATAAAATACTTCTTTTAGTAACGTTTATTTTAATATCCTGTGTTTGTAAATACTACTTTTAGAAAGTTAGTATTTACTTGCTTAGCCATTTCAGTCCGCCTCTGCTTTGTGTGTGTGTGTGCTGCCTAGTTTCAGTGAGGGGCAGGGCTGGGGAATTGCAGGAGACAGGCTGGCTGCCAGGTGGTGGGTAGAGAGATTACACCAGGATGGGTGGGAGGAGTACACCTTGACTCTGAATAGACCTGTGCTCTGCCATCACAATGCTGGCTCCGCCCCCTGTACAGCGGCTGATGTTTCTGCCCTCTGCGCTGAAAGGAAAGAGCAGAGTCACCACAACAAAGTGCTCCAGAACTGGACTAAGCCAGGCAAAGGCCCCCTGGCGACAAAGAACAAAAGAAACTTGCTATAAAAGAAGGAGCCCTGCTCCTAAGAAATCAGATCCTGTTTATGCCAAGAAGAACCTCTGCCCGAAGAGAAGGACCTGGGAAAGCTGCATGGAGGAGTACTGTCTCTAAGCCTGAGAGACTGGCCTGTGGTGGGTGCCTTGCTGCTGAAGGAGAGGAGGAAAAGACTGAGAAAGACTTTGAATTCAACTTGTGCTTTTAAAACAATCTCCAAGGGCTTGCTTGTGAACTTGCCCCCTGAACTGCGCCCCAGGAACAGTGGGCGCTACCCCTCCCTGGAAGAGAAGGAAGCTGCTGTGGGTGGATTGCTGACGCTGACCCCAGAGAACCTGTGTGCCCCCCATCTCGCTGAGCAACACGACTTCTGCCCGCCTGTGCTGCTGTGAGCACCGTGAAGGCCTGCCCTGCCTGGCCGAAACAAAGTAAACAGCTGCCCCCTCGAGCCGTAGCTCGCAACGTAAAGAAGAGACTGCCTGCGTCCAAGCGCCGAGCCTCTGTGACCCCTGGCCGTGGAGATCACTGTGAGGACGAACGGTGCCCTGGTTCGCCGATCCTGGTCGATGCGACAGCACTGCGCGCTGAGAAATTACCCCCGAGCTGCCCCTCCTGCTTCTGACCCCCGAGGTGTGCTGCGACGTCCTGAAGCGCCCCACGAAGCATCGTCGTCCACTGCCCAAGAGGGACTGCAACGCGACGTGGGACGCCCCTCTACGTACTTCTGAGGCCGCCACGAACTTTGCCCCCAAGAAATAAGGTACTGTGAGCCCAAGCGCCGTCGTACGAACCGTACTTTCCTGTGTACGGCCCGGACTGTGCTATCGTACCGCTACGTGGCTCACGCGGGAAACGTGAGACTTTGTACGGTTCGTACCCAGCTCGTACGGTGCATCCCGGCGCCTGTACGGTCCGTCCAGCGTTAAAGATATACACGTTGCTCACGCGGGAAGCGTGAGGTGTGGCAAGAGGCATACCGGATTTGTACAACGCGTACCTACGAAGGTACGGTCCGTACGGCTTGAGTCCCAGTACGCGTGCTCACGCGGGAAGCGTGAGAAACGGCACGACGCGTCCAAAGACTGGTACAAGGCGTACAGAAGGCCCTACGAGGCGCACAGGCCCCCAGAAGGTGCAGATTGCACCAAAAGTGACCATTCTAAGAACTGTGGACTCCCTAAAAATAATTACAAGTAACTGGAACCTCATTTGAAAGTGAAGACTGTATTTTAAAGCCGACCTGAAGAGTTTTATATAAAGAATTATATTTTTACAGAATACAGTCTGGTGCCTCTGTGTGGTGGGTTGGTGGTTATTCTGGGACACCTTGAATGCTCAACCTAATGCCCTCTGGAATCTAGCCTGACTGCTCGCGCCACGTTACCTAGAGGGTGAGCAGGGGTTATTTTCTAAGAGTAATCCTTTGCCCTGACTTAGAAGAAAGGGTCCCTGCTTGTCGCAAGTGCATACCTGCGCCAACCAGAGACCCCGGATTCTAACAACATACTTTAGTTGTGTCACCCTGCAGTTAAAGGATCCATAATGTATGTGCATGACACAAGTGCCTGCAGCTGCACTGTGTTCAATTTTTTACTTACTGCATTCAAGTGATACATAAGATGGAGGGTGAGCCCAGACAACAGATTTGAATTTCCTCCCAGAATATTCCTTGGATCATTTATAGTTAATCAGTCTGAGAAGTGTTAAGGAAAGGAGACAGAAGCTTTCTTTGTAGCTAGGTAGTTTCCATGTATCCTTTCCATTCTATTATTCTATGCAAGGGCCACCCTCCACACTTTAAAAGGTGAGGTAATTGATACAACCTCCCTTGCCTTTGTGCCCTATTTTATGGTTGCTACTCATAGTTGACTCCTATCTACACCCCACCTTCTTCTCATGCTTCATGTCAAAGACTGTGACAGGGCCAGCCTGAGTGAACAATGCTAAGGGTAGAACAGCCTAGTACTGTGTTCAGAAGTGACTGTTAAACTGCACAACCAAAGTCCACAATTCTGATGTATTGATGGGATATAAACTTTAAGTCAGGGTTACAATTGTTTCCAGAATTCATGATTCCCAAACATGTGGTGATCATGGACCTGTTTGAGCTCCAGGGCAGGGTTTATTACTTCCGACTCCATTTGCCAGTTTCAGGACCATAGTCTCAAGACTTTGATCCAAGGCTGCCAGAAGAGGCCGTTTGAACTCAACCTTGCATGAAAGTGGTGATCACTTGCTTAGGAAGGGCATAGTAGGTACACTTGCATGAGGAAGGAACAACTCAGTCAGAGAGGGAAAGGAAAGGACTGCTCTTTATATATTGCCTGTGACAGAGGGGTACTAAAGTAGCTACATCCAGAGGTTCGCTATGGGTAAATCAATCAAGAACAGATATGTAGGCATGAAAGACATACCATAAGGCAAATAAGAACTATTGTTGTGTTCATATTTACTCAACATTGACTTTCTTGCAAGAATAATTGGAATATATGAAATAGCTGTAGGTGCATCTTAGATCCTGAATTAGATAGCACCAGGTTGACCAAAGGATCATTGTTTGATTAGAGTCTTGTTGGCACTCACAAAATGACTGAGCTGTTGAACTTATAAGATTCATAGAGGAACCAAAATGAGACTAACTGTTGATACACATTTGATTTCTGTCTACACAAAATGTATTAATCTATAGATTTTGCTATAGTGAACATTGAACTCTACGACTTAATTGGATATGGCACTTGTCATATTATGAAGCATTGAAACTGGAAACGGTATCCGCACAAATGAACATCCCAAATTTCATATGGGAATTTATCATCTAAAAGCTTGCTAAGTGTGCCATTCAGCAAGACATTATACACACAGAATTTATTTTTACATACACAAAGTCATTGCACAATCATGAGCTATCATAGGAGGAGGCCTTTAAAGTTACAATTCATGTCAAGTGTATGGGCATCCATTTCAGAATTATGTGGAATTTAACAATATGAGTTGAAAGAATGGAAATGTAACTGACACAGCAATAGGGAGAGAGATTGAGAGATTACACCAATAGTCATTCATGTTGATCTAGGAGACAAAAAAAAATTATCCTCATACCCACAGATACACAAACAATGAATAAAAATGGATTAGAGTAAATGGAACTCCAGGGCACCAACAGAAGTAGACTCTCCTGTTACAGTTATGTACCCATTGTCCAACATTTCGATCACACATGTATGTAGAGGGTAAAGTCTTAGATTTTGCCAAATTTTGCAATACATCGAGAATAACAGATGCAAATTTGTTGGTATACATAATTAAAACTGCTACATTTCCCAAATCTTGGCCTTGATTTCCAAAGGAACTAGAATACATAAGATGAACATTATGGTCGGGGAAATAGGAGCGGACAGAAAGCTTCTATTCAAATTATAACACCTGTCTTACATCAATTATACAATTGATTCCCAGGATAAGAGATAAAGGGCCATTCACTTCCGAGAGTCTACGGCAATACCCAATGGCAGATTTTACATGACGAGTGTCAAGATACATGCAGAAATACACAGTTCGGATTGGTACATTATACATGCATGAATGGGGCTTACCTGACTTCCAGTATATAATGATTAGCCTGACAGCAGAACATAAGGCTCAGATTTATTAACATTTGATGCAACGTAGCAAGGCAACTTGCTGCACTACATCAAATGGAGAGTAGGCCTGGGCAAAAATTTCGTTCCGTTCGCGGAAATTGCGATAATTTGACATTTTTGCGTTCCGCGGAGAGCGCGAAAATGTCAAAAATTCCGGTTTCCGCAGCTTGGCGATAATTTGTTTCTTGCTCGCGCTGTAAAATGATACATTCTCGCGCGCGCGCGATCGCCTTACCTGAATCCCTGCGTTCGCCGACAAGTTTTCTTGATCCGGTCGCGTTCTCCATGAGATGTTGTATTGTTTTTAGCCATTTGCGCTGTCTCGCGACAGTTCGCGCCCGCAGTGACGTCATGCGTCGCGCGATCACGTCTTTCTTCTCGCGATCATGCACCGCGAGAACAACTCAAAACAAGATGGCCGCGCCCGCAAGCAGCCACATGGGTAAGTTGGCGACCCGCAACCATGCAGAAAATCGCGCGAACATGCCGGAAAAAAACTTCCGCATCTTCGCGATATTTCTGCTTGTTTGCGATAATTTTAAACATTCTCGCGATAATTTGCGAAGGTTAATTCCGCAAATTCCGCCCACCCCTAATGGAGAGCGCAGTAATGCCCCATATTTACTAACACATGACACATTCCTGCTCTCTCTCTGCACCGACACACGTGACTGCCAAGAACAAATGCAGATGCCCTTGTGCCATGGTGAAGGGTGACTGTGCTACAGGAAGGATTGTTTTTGTGCAGAAAGTGATACTTTCTTGCACAAAAACTATCCCAAAGACATTTTCCTTCTTGTTAGGCCTCACCTGGTAAAGCACATCGCTTTGAGGCATTCTAAGGGTTATTAGTCTTAGTAAATCTGAGAATATGCAAGAAACCATGTGCGGATGCATGGGAGTACCCACGCTCCACCGATTGAATGCCTTCCCAACACAGAGTAACACACTGCATTGACTTGCACTGTCTTTCGTAACTCCAGATTTACTAAGCCATGCAGAGCCGCACAAAATGACTCTGACTGACTTACTAAAGCTGACTTAAGGGCTTGCAAGAAGCAAGGGCATCACAAGGCCTTGATAAATCTGGGACAAGGAGAAGATTAGGAATTGCAACTCTTTTTAGTACTTTTGGGGAACTTGAAGGCTAGGAACTACTGTATAGTGGTTACATGCTTTCAGTCAGAATTGTCACAATGAACACTGGTATGCACTACTAAGCTTTACTGGAAGTATTCCAGGCAAAAAAGGCAAACTCACCACTAAATGTTATTATCTGGAACAGTGCTTTGATTCACAAAGGCAAATTGGAATGAGTTGTAGAACGTGGATGAGGCCTCTATAATTTATTTCAGAGGTCCCATGATCTGCAAAGGTTGCCTAGCATAAGTAAGTCCCCAGTGCTTTGTACTGCATTTATGTCTGGATCATTTGTCAGTGTAGCAATTTGATTTCCCATGTCATAAAGAGGGGGTATTGTCCTTGTCGTTTGTGTGTCTGTGAGTTGCAACAGTATTAACTATGTTAAGATCTGAATGCATTCCATTGTGTCCGCATAGGTTTAGAAATTGACCATTCAACCTGTGTAGGATGCAACTCAGAAGAGTAAGAAGTTTGTCAACAACAGAAACTTGCTCTCCCTTTCTCCATGAAGGCACATACTTTATTAACATGGGTAATCAATAGAGGTCTGGTGCATTAGAGACACCTATGGGTTATAAAACAAAAAATGATCTGTCCTAGTCTATCTTTACAGAACATGCCAATAACAATGTTAGACCCATAGTGAGACACAGCATAAGACATGATACAATTGTTCTGGTAGAGAAAGTCAGCAACCCTCTCAATGTGAGTATTAGTTTGCAGAAATGAAGCACATATTCCACTACAAGAGCAGGGAATCCAAGCCAAGACACGTCCTCCCTGAACCGGAAACAAGCATCCTCAGACAAGTTTCGGGGTTTCACCCCTTATCAGCCAGGATAGCTTGAATCCAATGGCACAATGAGCCCGGGACCCCTGTCTGGGCATACGCGGTGCACTTAGGGCGAGGAAGCAAAAGACACATAAATGATGGACAGAATGCAGAACAAATCAAAACATTCACCCCAGTCAAGAGATATGGGTTGAATCCATCATTCTTTTGCTCACCATGCCACCCCAGTTTAGACGTGGCCCTAGCAAATCAGTCTTGACCCTGTGCCTCATGGGAACATTCCAGCCCAAACTGCCAAGCCAGTCCATCCCTGGACCGGAAACAAGCATCCTAGGACCTGTTTCGGGGTTTCATCCCTCATCAGCCAGGATAGCTTGAATCCAGTGGCACAGTGAGCCCAGGCCCCACTTCTGGGGATACCCAGCGCATGTCGGGCTAGGAAGCAAAAGACACATAAATGATGGACGGAATGCAGAACAAATCAAAATATTCACCCTCAGTCTAGAGATCTGGGTTGAATCCATCATTCTTTTGCTCACCATGCCACCCCAGTTTAGACCTGGCCATATGCAAATCAGTCTTGATTTGCGCCTCATGGGAACAGTCCAGCCCGAACTGCCAAGCCAGGTCCTCCCTGGGCTGGAAACAAGCATCCTAGGACCGGTTTCAGGGTTTCACCCCTCATCAGCCAAGGTAGCTTGAATCCAGTGGCACAGTGAGCCCAGGACCCACGTCTGGGCATACCCGGCGCACTAGGGCTAGGAAGCAAAAGACACATAAATGATGGATGGAATGCAGAACAAATCAAAACATTCACCCTCAGTCAAGAGATCTGGGTTAAATCCATCATTTTTCTACTCACCATGCCACCCCAGCTTAGACCAGGCCATATGCAAATTAGTCTTGACCCTGTGCCTCATGGGAACAGTCCAGCCCGAACTGCCAAGCCAGGTCCTTCCTGGACCGGAAACAAGCATCCTAGGATATTTTTCAGGGTTCCACCCCTCATCAGCCAGGATAGCTTGAGTCCAGTGGCACAGTGAGCCTGTGACCCATGTCTGGGCATACCAGGCGCACTTAGCACTGGGGTTCGGCGCACCCAGCAGCACCTAATGCCCCACTGAACTGACATTTGGACCAGAATCGTTTGACCTGCTGGGCATCCAGTTGCAGGGCTGGGTGATTACTAGTAATGAATTATTACTAATTTGTTGTGTTCTATGCTATAATGATATTTTTTCCCAAAAGTAAGTTAGGTTCATGTAACGTAAAGTTACAAATATAATGTGATCCATTTTGAGCAGGTCAGGTGCTCGGTGCTACCTAGTTCTGCTTGTTGCTTTAAGGCACTCATTTGGGTTGAGTATGCAGAAGTTATGCTGACTACTCTGTCTTCCTGTCACTAAGATAGTGGTAGTACTAGTAATGTTTTATCTGTGAGTTAGCATTTTCTGTGTCTTTCTCTTTATGTAGCTTGTACAGTACCAAGCAATCTTCCAGTGATGTAGCATACAAAATATGTATCTATGCATTGAAAAGGGAAACTGACTGACTTGGTCCATCAAAGGGGATTATATTTGTGAAGCAAAGATCAAGTATTTCCAAATGTAGTTTTGGAAATTCAGAATAGGCCTTAGGCAAGGTTTCGGAAATTAGGAAAAGGTCCACTCAATAATATAGGCATTCTGTTTTAGAGAAGTATATTGTCAATAAGTTACTGCATTTTTCTTTGCCTTTCAAAATATTTTCTATGAGATTAACTGTACCACTAATCTATTTTTGTTATCTACTTTATTTCTTCAGCGCCCTAATTCAAGCAGAGGACATTAGAGGGTCGGCCAAGGAGGGTGCAACCACCAGTGTCACGGTGGCTGAAAGTTACACCACCACCACCAGTGCCATGGTGGGTGGCCCTGCTGACCCCAGTAAGTTCTCATTCATAATATTTATTTCTCTACCTTTCACCTCTCCTCACTAGAATCTTTTTTTAATCCTTTCTGTTATACTGTGATTTTTTACTAAATGTTTGTTGATCTACTTAATCTTTATTTGTGTTAATTATTTCTCCATTTGTAATCCTTTTTCCTATATTTCTTCCTTCTGTAGCAGACTTCCTCCTGTGTCTGTACTAATCTTTAGCTTAAGCTTTCTTCTGCTTGGTTATGCTGTCCCTCTCCCCTAACTTTATAGCCTGTGGACAGGTACTTTAAGGGTAAGACTAACACACTCAATAAGGTATTGTGAAGATTGCAGAGTTTGCAGAACCACACAAGCTCTTCTACGATTGTTTGTTGAGAAGGTCTATTTATTGCTCATAGTCAAAAGACAAGAGAGTGGTTATGGTTATGGTGTGGTGAACCCCACCCATGCTGTGTTGTATGTATTATTATTTAGAATCTCAGCAGTTTCGATGTCAGTACAGCATGGGAGGAGAGTAGCATGAGGCCGTTCCTATTGCACTTTTTCAACCGAAACCATATGTCCGTTATGGACTAATTGATTGAACCCCTTTAGTGCACTTTAAATGTCTCACAGTCATCATATCTCTGCCATTCCATTACAGTTGGCTTGACAACTGGCTTTTCTATCATTGTCAACCAGCACAATACCCAAAGTAATATTTTAGATGGGAGAGGTGATTTTGTTAACTGAACTGTGGTCATGTGTTGCTGTTGTATTTTTTTTAAATAAAAAGGGAAAGGTGCATCTGGCATATAAAATGTGTAATTTTTTTTGTAGCCACACAGAACACCGGTGATGGGGGCATGTATCAAAAAAACGGTGGATATGCTTTTCGACCTGCACATCAAAATGTCCATTCATAGCAGAATCCGCACCAAGTTACTTTTGTATCAATTTTTGTTGGGTGCTCCCATGGTGCCAAAGTACCCACCCACCTTGAGTATTAATTCAATAGACCTACACTGTAGTCTAGATATAACTTTATACCATAGACACCAAAACACACCAAAGCAGTGTTACTGTAATCCTCAATGACCAATACACTAAAGAAAGCACAGTCAATCAATAAAGTTGCAAGGATAATATCCCAATAAGTGATCCCCAGCTGTTGAAATGTCCGGTTATTCACTTTTATTCCATACAGGATAACAAACGGCAGGCGACGCACGTTTCGTCCTCCTGGACTTTCTCACGGCTGCAAAATTACATATAGAAACAAATTTGTAACACATATTTTAATAACGAGCAAAAGCAATAGAATTATTAAAATCTAGTGCCTCACTAAACGTGCAAAATTGAGCGCACACACAAGACCCAGAGTCAAGAAGCTTGACAACTTTGTTTCTACACAAGAGCAATGATAGCACCCGTTCAAGAAAAAGAAAGCAGAGATAAAAGAACCACCAAGTGTGTTAACAGCGGTGCCCTGTGCATTTAGAATCCATAACCAAAATTTCGATGGAAAGATGATATCACCCAAGAAAAAAGGGTGATCAGTTGCAGATAGTTTATGCAATTGTAAACACAATTGTTGTGCACATACAGAGCCCAAAGTTACGTTATGTTCAAGCCACTCAATTCATACCAGTGAGAAAAAGGGTTTGAAATGACGGACTGTTGTTTGTTATCCTGTATGGACTAAAACTTTATAACTGGACATTTCAACAGCTGTGGATCACTTATCTGGACATTATCCTTGGAACTTTATTTATTGATTGTGCTTTCCTTAGTGTATGACTCATTGAGGATTACAGTAACACTGCTTTTGTGTGCTTTGGTGTCGATGGTAACCAGTGACGGGGGCAGCAGCACCAGTGCGCAAGTAGCAGATAAAGGGGGAGTCTCTGAGGCGGCAGGGACTTGAGATGGTAAGTCACATTGCTTGATAATTGACAATTACTAGTATACCCACTGTTTTTTCAAGAGAGGCTGATCCCACACATCATCATTCACCATGACTTCCCTGCCCATGGCACTTGGTAAGTAGCTAGCTATGGTCCATGACCCCACCCAAGTGCAGTATGGTTCAATTCGGTGCTGCATCGCTGGCTGTACAATGTGTGTCTGATTCTGTTAATGCATCATTTAGAAAGCTCTTTTTTTAATTTTCTGTTTTGGTGGGAGGGAGTTGTGGTTGAAGAGGGTGGGAATTTAGGCAGGGCATTTTTGAACAATTGGATTTGTATGATTTATATGATTACATGATTTATATTTATTTTGGATATATGTCGGAGATGGGGAAAGATTGCGGGAGAGGGGTCGGCCTGTTGTGGGTGGAGAGGGTGGGGTTTATATGTTTTTATATATGTGTTAGTAAAGGGCAAATCTTTTATAATCCATTTTATGTCTGAAGTTGTTTTGTATTTTACACTGAAGCCTTTTCACACAGTCTGTCTTTAGTATTTCTTAAACTAAATACCAGTAGGAGGGTATGCTATCATTCCCTAATATTGCCTACAGAAATGTAGATAAAGAATTAAGTTATCTCAATTGTAGTACAAGTTAGTTACGTACTGAGTAAAGTAGTTCACTTCCTCCCAAGGTTCTCTTACGAGAAGACCTGTGGATTGCAAGATAGAACATGTATTATAGAGCCAAGTAGAAGGCCCAAAGGAAGGTAACCTTCAAGAGGAGAGTTGAAAGTATACTCAGAGGCAGAGCAAAACACAAGAGGACTCAGAGTTTCACACACTCAGGAGCTTATTCTAAATCAATACACCTCTCTCTATTCCACATATCTGAGTATTAGGCCTCAGAGTCATGGTTTCCCTCTGAAGTAGATAACTTGCTTCTTCTAGCTGTTGATGAGATAGTCCCACCCTGAGTCCTTCCATCCTACTCCTGACTGAGTATATCCAAACCAGTCCCAACCCGAACAAGAGAGACACGTAGTGCACTGCTGTTGAAGAGGAAGTAGAAAAACAGAATTGCACTATTTTGTATAGGTTTTTGTTTGTTAACTATAGTGACTGGTCTGGTCTCTGAAGAACCAGAGAAAAAGGAGTGGACACATCAAGTAAGTGTGTCACGTTCGGGAAAAATGATCACCCATCTGCCCCAAAACATTGCAAATCATTGACATCAAGTTAAAAAAATTAATTGAGCACCCTCCCTTACTGTCTGCCACCACATAAATCATAAATCATAAGTCATAATCACTTAATAATATCTAACTCATTGGTGTAATAGTTACCTGTTCCAATCCAAGCACGGTGGCAGGTACACAATGGTATTTCCTCTTTGATGCAAGCAACAACTTGGAATTTGGCAGTCTTGTAAACCACATGATCTTCTGGGGCAGCCGTTCTAGGTGATAAAAAAAAGAAGGACAGGAGTGGATCGTAAAGGTACATTTTTCCTAAGTAATTTGTAAAGGGCAATCACCTTTAGGAAAAATGATCACCCATCAGGCCCCAAACATTGCAAATCATGGCAATCAAGTTTATAAATTAGTTGAACACCCTCCCTCACTGTATGTCACTATATAAATAATAATTCATCACGCACAATCAATCACTCATTGTTGCAATTGTTGTAGTTACCTCTTCCAATCCATGCACGGGTAGCTTTGTTAGGAGGTACACAATTGTTTCTTTAATGCAGGCAACACATTGGAATTTGGTTTTGGCACTCTTGTAAATCAACGATCTTCTGGGCAGCCATGCTTAGTGATGAAAAAAAGGACAGGCAAGCAAGGGACGCAGGCATTGTCTCCAATATCTGTCATGAAGCAATTGTGGAGGTTTCTTCACTGCCCACTGGTCTAACTGCAATATGGGCATATATGTGACTAACAAATGGTGGGGCAGTATATATCTGAATCAAACATAATGTTCCACTAGCTTCTTGTTTCTTAAAGACGTTTGATGAGCAATAAATAAAAACTTCTATAGCAGCACTGGCATGCTCAATCTGGGAAGAAGAGTTCAAACTCAGGTGGTTCACCCAGAAGTCAGTCAGCTAACACACTTGATTCTGACCAGCCGTCCTCATCCTGTGCTTTTTCAGGAATGGTGCCATTTTCTGGTATGACATGGTGGTGCATTTTGAGCATGGTCAATCTCTCCATGTTTTAATGCGAGAGACTGCTCCTTCCCACTGCAACAACTGTGCCAGCTGCACTGAATACAACCTCAATCCCCAACTGCTACCACACCTCCAACACAGGTTTGGCGGTCCAATGGACCACCAAATTCATAATTGGGCCTAAGTCTTCTCTTGTGAGAAAGCCTTGCTCAACCTGGTTGATGCAATGAGGCAAACACAGGACCCTGAAATAGCCACTCTCTGCCATGGCCTTCACTATGTTACTGCCATTGTCGGTGGCAACAAATCCAACTCTGAGACATCTGGGTCACAGCTATTCAGACACCTTGCTCTTAAATTCATCCAAGATGTTTGCAGCTGTATGTGAATGTGACTCTGAGCCTTATTATGCCATTGTGAAATCACTGAGATGGTTGATTCTGCTGGTGTGCTGCTGGGGACAGGTCTGCTTTGCGTGAGGGTGTCACCCTCTTCTTTCTCATCATCACCTCCCACTGTGATTAGGCTTGTAGCTGATGTTCCCCAGCGCTCCTCACCTTCACAATCGCTATCAAGTTCAGCAATTTTTTTAAGGTGCTCCTCCCACCAGATTGCGTGATGTTTTTTCATGTGGGCCATTTGGCCTCCAGTACCATCATGTACCATAATGAGAACCAGGCTTACCCGAACATTTGTATGACAAATGGTGCAAGTGTATGTAGATCACTGATGTTCATCATGTTTACATTACAGTTACCCCTGACGAAGGGCTGATAAGCCCGAAATGCATTGGGTTAATGTGAAAGAGACCACCCAGAAAGAATTGTGGATTCCTACATGCTTTAGAACATAGCCACGGATGGGCATTTCTTTTGCATATGAAAAAATTATGAACCACACAGCCTATGATGTGAATGGAAACAGACAAAAAAGTTGATGTAAATGAATGGCTTTAAATGTGATTAAAATGGAGTACTTTACATAAAAATTGAGTCTTTGGAATCTTTTAAATCTGTGTGACCTGTAGTTGAATCGACATGACACTCCACAAATCTTGGAATATATGTATCTGTGCTTTGGGGCAGGATGTGGTACGAGTCTGCACGTGATGTATTTTGACTGGCGCATTGTTTAAAACAGAGGAATAGGGGAGTACATTGTGCATTCGATCATGTATATTGAACTTTAAATGGTGCATATTGCAATGTACTCCACCTACGTGTTAACTACACAAAGGTACCACACTGGGGAGGAGTACTTTTTTACTGGACTAATGCCTGAAGAAGAATTGGAGGTAGGTTGGCGTGTCGTTAATTGCCTCTCTGCAGTGCATACTTCTACTTAGGAAGTGGTTGGTGCAGATATCAGCTGGGGCTCTGCAAATACGGGAGCTTGTGGTGCTACCTATGCCACATCCCTCAGAGCAGGTTGAATAATAATATCTGACTCCTCTGTGTCACCTTCCACAATGAGTAGCCTGTCATCGTCATCCTTCTCATCATCCCCTTCCATAATTCTTTCTTTTCCTTTTCCTCTCATGGCGTCTCCATGTCCCTATCGTCATCATCAGAAGTGGAGCTTGGAGAAGATGGTGGAGAAGTACCCTTCCTTTTCAGTGCTGGCGATCTGGGTTCCAATGATTCTAAAAGAGGAAGTTGTTTCTCAGCAGGAAGCTCAACCTCCTGTTCTGCTCTAACATCAGGAACATGCACTATTGCTGGCTGCGGCTGCTGTCCACTTTGCTCTGTTTCCTGAAACGATTGGGTACCATTTGCGAATGGGAAGAAATCAAATTCAGCATCAATGCTTGTCGGCTTCTCCATGATGGAAGTGGATGCCTCACTTACAGATATGGTCTTTGGCTAAGGTTAGGGGGGTGTTGTTGAAGCAGGAGTGCTTCTCCCAGATTCCTCCCCAGACGCCATTATGGCAGACGCACGTCTCCCAAAAAAGACACAACTTTTATTATTTTAAAATTTGCTCTTATTTACTTGTTGTTGGACTGTGAATCTGCTTGTTGTGGCTTGGGAGGGCGCCAGGACACTCTGGGGCTTTGGCGGGGGAGCTGCTTTTAGTGGCAACCACCATCTTGAAAGCACTGTGGGGTCATCGGACTAATCTTTTCCCAGGATGACATAAAAGGGAGCACTGATGCAATTGCACAGCGGGCACGCGCAGCGGGCACGTGCAGCGGGCGCGCCGAAGGCACGCCAAAGGGAAGCCCGTCTGCACCCGTCCACGCCCGGGTCACGCACAGCACCAGAACCCCTGCCCCTTTTTCATCAGGTAAGACACCTACCCTGAGATATTCCAGAGCTCAACTATGCAATCTGAGGCCGGCTTTGAAGACTCACGGTTGTGTGTGCCTTTCATTGAGTTCAAGACCCCCCTCCTCACATATCACTTGCTCCAACTGTAACTGCTCTCTACCTAGATTGGAATATCAGGCGATTAGGCCCTTTAATAACAAAAAGTTCAACCAGAGGAAACATTGATAAAATGTACTCTGCTTAACGCCAGATCATTGGTGAAACATGGCTTAGAGTGTGCTACTTTTTTAGAGGAAGAAAATATCAAACTGGCCTTCATTTCAGAAACATGGACTGATGAAGCTCCAGGGCCAGACATAATGAAAGCAACGCCTTCCGGATTTATCTGCTACACCCTTAATAGGCCAGACAGGAGAGGTGGGGGCCTAGCGATTATCTACAATGATTCTTTGAAGGCTGGTTTTCAGATAGCCTCAAACGCAGACTGTGAGGCACTATCTTTTAGTGTTTACCTCACTAATCACTCTACGTTTAAGGGTATTCTATTATATAGACCCCTTGGCCCCAAAAGCACCTTCTTAACAGCTATTGATAACTTCCTGGAGGAGGGACTCTGTGCTGACTCATGGGTGACTAAAACCATCATCTAGACGTTCACTCTGAACCAGATACAGTAGCCCTTTTAGACCTAATGAAGAGTGCCGATCTCAGTCAATGGGTGATAGGCCCGACTCATGAGGCAGGGCACACACTAGATGGAATTTTTTCAAACCATCCACAACTCCATTTCATAGGTGTGCTGCCACTTACCTGGACTGACTACTCCGCTGTGCAATTTGAGTTGGCTTGTCCAGTGCACTGTCGGGATAGGGAGGGGCCAAAGAGTCAAATTAAAAGTAGGGGTTGGAATAAAATCGAGGGCCCTGCGTTAACTAATGCTCTTTTAGTAAGTGTGGGCCAGTTTACCCCAGGATTAGAGGAGGCTAACCCACACCACACCAATTGGATCGAAACAGCGTATAACGATCTTGCCCTGGAAAAATTGGTCGTCCCCAGAAGATCCCAACCAACGGCCCCCTGGTATACGGAGGATCTAAGAGAACAGAAACTCATCTGCAAATCTCTTGAACGGGTTTGGAGGAGAGATTACGAGGAAGCTGCTAAAAAAAAATTACAAACAAAGTCTTGCAATTTATAAGCAAATGATTTGTAATGCAAAAAAGGATTTCTTCTCAAACCACATCAGTCTTGCACGAAACTTGGTCAAGGAACTTTTCAATATAGTGTCCAGCTTGGCATCCCCTCGTCCTAAAAATATTGAATCAACACAGGAACTATGTGAGGATATTGCCTTGTTTTTTCGAAAAAAGGTTGCTGTCATTTTTTCAGCTTTCCAACACCCTAGTGTGATGGGGATGGGGGCTTATTTGGAGAAAAGGAAAGTACCAACACTTCAAGCCCCCTTGTTGTCTTTAATACATTTGAGCCACTATCTTCTGTTGAAACAGAGAAGCTCTTGGGGACAGCAATGTCAGGCTCCCCCTATGATCCCAGCCCGGTATCTGTTATCAAACGGGCTTCGGGACCGGTTGCCCCTACACTTAGCTCCTTATTCTATTCAATGTTTGAATTAGGGGAATTTCCTAAACAGTGGAAAATCGCCTCAATACTCCCTTTATTAAAAAAGCCTAACCTGGATCCTAAAGATCCTAACAATTTCTGCCCAATATCTCGCCATCCGTTACCAGCTAATTTGGCTGAAAAAGCGATGAATAGACAACTCACTACTTTTTTAGGTAAGACAAAAGGCTTAGATCTAACTCAATATGGATTTCGAGAGGGTCCACAGTACAGAGTCCGCTCTTATCAAATCCACTGAAGAGATCAGAGAGGTTTTGGATAGGGGAGGTAAGCCGCTCTGATTATGTTAAACCTGTCAGCGGCCTTTGACACGGTCCATCATGATTTATTGATGGACCAGTTGTCAACATGCGGGGTCTAGGGTAAGGCCTGGAAGTTGATAAAATCCTTCCTAGCGGATAGGTCTCAAATTGTGGCATTGGATGAATTCTGTTCCAGACACTTCTCCTTGCCCTGCGGAATGCCACAAGGGTCCTCCCTTAGCCCAACACTCTTTAATATTTATGTTTCCTCCTTGGCATCCCTAAATGGTACTTACTGTTTCAACCTTACCTCCTACGCAGACGATCCACAAATTGTGGTTGCTCTGCATCCTGGCCAGAGAGTGAACATAGATAGTCGGTTTTACGACTGTATGGAGGCGGTAGGGAGGTGGATGCCGCAAAACTGTTTAAAACTTAACTCAAGTAAGCCAGAGGTCATTTTATTTGGAAATTGCCCTAACTTCTGGGACCCAAGTTGGTGGCCAGACTCTCTGGGCACTCTTCGTACACCTACTAGGAAGGTAAAGAATCTGGGACTGATTGTTGATGATAAGCTCAACTTTGGTGATCAGATAAATGCTGTAGCTTCAACCACCTTTTAATTAATGCTGCTGATGTGTCTGCAGTGCACCACAGCCAGGATGTCCAGGAGGAAATTAAATTATACCTTAAAAAATGGAATTGTGTTGCGTGACTGGGCACCTATGTTAGATGGATGGATGGAGAGATGGATGGATGGATGGACCGACCCAAAACGCAAAAAAAGTGATTAAATAAATACAAATAAATAAATAAAGAACAATATTATTTTTTTTAAATTGCAAATAAACAAATAAAAAAAGTAAAAGAAAAATTGAAAAAGAAATACAAAAAGAAATGAAACAAAGAAATTACTTAAAAAACTGAAATAAAATAAGCAATCAATAACTGCTGCCGTTTGTATGAGAGAATGAGAAAAAACCTATTCTGAGGAAAAGAGGGGCAACCCCCCCCCCCAAAAAAAATGCAATATTTAAGCACTGTTGAGCAAAATCATATTCTTAATATACACACTCTACAATGATCCTCAAACATATTTTTAAACTGATACTAAATCCATCCATGCAAGGGTTTGTCAAAGGCAGACTGGCTGGATCCACGTGGTCAAACAGCAACAGCAAGCAAGGAGGCATGGGGAACAAACAAGATATGCAAGACTATGACAAAGACACAATGGCTGGATAAACAAAATGGCCACCAGTCACATGGTCAAACAACAACAATAATCAAGAAGAAATGGACACAACAAAATACACATGCAGACCCATGGCAAAAGCACACTGACTAGCTACACACATGGTCAAATAACAACAAACACGGAGGCATGGGGAACAAGGACAACATTCAAGCCTATAGCAAAGGCACACTGGCTGGGTGTACAAAATGGCTTCCAGCCACATGGTCAAACAGCAGCAGCAAACAAGGAGACATGGAGAGCAAAGAACACGTGCAAGTCTATGGCAAAAACACACTGGCTGGATGCACAAAATGGCTGACAGCCACATCTTCAAACAAAACAGTGAGCAAGGAGGCATGGAAAACAAAGAACACATGCAAGCCTATGTCAAAGGCACAGTGGCTGGATGTATAAAATAGCTGCCAGCCACATGGTCAAACAGTGAGCAAGGATGCATGGGTAACAAAGAACACATGCAAGCCTATCACAAAAACACTCTGGCTAGATGCACATAAAGGCTGCTAGCCACATGGTCAACAACAAGCATGGTGGCATAGGGAACAAAGAGAACTCATTCAGGGCTATGGGTGCAGACTCCACAAAATGGCTCCTGGCAACGTTGCATACAGAATAAACACAAATGGTGGCCTTGAGGCAAGCACTCTCACTGGCTAGAAAAAAAGAGACATGGTAACACTGAATAAAGCACTTTCATTAATTAAGCAATGCCAAAAACAATAATTAACTGAGCTATAAAAAATGTACAACAACACGCATCCTCCCAAGGCATCAAACATTACCCCACATATGCACTTTGTATACACAAAAAAGTGAAATACAAAAAAGCTGATCTTTAATTTAATCCAATGCCACCCCAGCTTTAAATTATGTTTTAAAACAGCATATACCACAGGAAGTTGTTTTATGCACCCATTACTAGTACTGGCTTGGGCCTACTGACTGAATGGCCCATTGGCAAACTAGGGTATATAGTAATATTAATAAATATTGCAAATGTAATAAAATTAGAGAAAATTAAATGATTAGTGCAACATTGTTCCTTTATTAAAGAAGAAAAATTATATGCAAACATATAACTTGACCTCTATTAAAACTGCAGGCCCCCCAACCACAATAAGTGTATAAATGTGAATAAAAGTACAAATAAATACTGGTGCATGCCCTCTATCAGATAAACTACACCCTTATATAAGAGTTTTTTAACTTACTTGTGAAATCTCAAATACA
This sequence comes from Triturus cristatus, assembly GCF_964204655.1. Classification (NCBI taxonomy): domain Eukaryota; kingdom Metazoa; phylum Chordata; class Amphibia; order Caudata; family Salamandridae; genus Triturus; species Triturus cristatus. The sequence continues at coordinate 1,109,533,117 of NC_140590.1, forward strand.
AAGTCTTTCAGTCCAATGGTATACATGCAGCAGACAACGACAGAAATCTTTACAGCTCTAAATCCAAATGAAAAGTGACCAGGAGACGGACAAAGCACTGGGAGGAGCCTGCTGGACACAAACTGGAAGTTGGAGTCTCTGGAGCACTTCCTTCCTACTGGAAAAAAATAAGTTAGATAAAAAAAGGTTTCTTGCAATAAAAAAACAACATGTACAACCCTTTGGAGAAGAAAACCCACTTGAAAACCTCTTTTTGTAGCTTTTGATGCATCTCAAGCACAAAAGCTACTTGAGTAGTCCATTCGTGAGAGGCACTACATTGGCACTGAAGCAGCAGGAAGCATTAGAAAGTTGTGAGTAAGCACCAAAACTAATCTCGTGCACGAGAATAGAAACAAACCCTCTGCTTCATGCCAGGAAGGTGGAATCTAGGAACATTGTGCTCTGCCACAGAGTTCCCAAATTCTGAAAATTGCATGACAAAATCAAAGTTTTCCAGCTAGGCCGACAAGCCGCATACTGGGCAAGCGCAAACTGGGAGCATCTAACCTGTGGGTGTTATTGACAACAATATCCAGCTTGCAAGCGGTTAGCTGTCTATTGCCACTGACTGCCTCAACTTGCCTCCTCTTACCACCCATATAGACCCCCATGCCTATCCATGGGGCACAATGAACCAGTTCTGAAAACCCCAATTATGATCTAACCCTCCAAAGCCTGTCTTCTATCTTTACTTTGACTCTGCCCCCTGCAGCCACTTGATCCCGGAGAAGTACAAGAAGAAAGGCAAGCACCCCAGTTCAAGGGTCATTCAGCCTGTTCCTCACAATTTACCTTCCAGTGACCTTCCACATCTTTTAAACCCGTCCTCCATAGATTTTAATAACCGCAATTGTTTTATTAGGCTGACTGACTCATCCACCAACCTCTCTCCTGTGCTCACTCATTTGTTTGCTATCGAAAGCAAGCTGTCTGAGGTTATGGGTGTAGGAAAGTGGAATCTGACTATATGGTTGCCCCCACTTTTTGCCTGGTGTTTTGCTGGTTTATGACTTAGTTGGACTGGGATCCTGCTATTCAGGTCCCCAGTCTATCTGCTTTCTCTGTAAAATGGTTTCCATGGACATTAGGTACATATCTAATTGGATTCTGGAGTGCCTTATAAGCCCCTAGTATATGCTATACTATGTACCTAGGGCATAGGTACCTCAGAGGCCTACCAGGGGCTGAAGCATGTGTTATGCCACCCCTGGGAAGCACTCCAAAATGACACCACAGGTCTGTTACTGCAGCCTGGGTAAGGTGGTACTTGCACCCCTTACAGTGGTATAGGCTACCTATATCCACCTATATATACATACACATATAAACCTATAAGTCACTCCTATGGCAGGCCTTGACAATCCTGAAGGCAGAGTGCTTGGTTTTGTGTGAGAGGGTGCCCAAGCAAGAACGTAGCGCCTCTGCAGCTTTCGGAAATACATCCTTATAGCTGTTCTGTGATACAGCCATACCATATACTCTTAAGTGCATTATAACCTCGCGGTAAATGCTAACTTTGGAATGGCTGAATTAAACCATGTTGTGTTTGGTGTCAAATGCTTTGGAATACTACCCCCACCCGTCAGTTCTGGTGGCAGGGGTAGCATTCCACCCTTCTAGAGGGAGAGACATGTTCACACTGGTCAAACCCGGTAGGACTTTCCTGAGCCCTGGCATCACAAAATGGATACCTTTGCCACAGACACAGGTCTGGCCTCCTGCTACTGACCGAAACTCCGGCAGGGGAGGCCTGGACAATAGGTTTCCTGTCAAAGGGAGGTGTAACCACCTCCCCAGACAGGCAGATGTGTATTGGGGCTGGGCGGGAGCACTCTCTGGTGCTTCGAAGTCCTGCACGGGGGCACATTTGCTGTCCCTGTGCGTAGTCCAGTTGAAACCGGTTGCAGGGGCTACCTGCCCCTGCTCTGGCATGAAACTGGACAAAGGAAATGGGTGTAACCACCCCTCTTTCCAGGCCCACCCATAGGTGGGGCCTTAGAGTTAGTTCATCCCTAAACTTAGTGTAAGTATAGGAATACAGTCCCTAGGACTTTAGATTACCCTGGATGAAACTCTGCAACATATATCCTGGACCTTCGAAGTTCTACTTCAAGTAGAAGACTGAAGAAATCTCCCTTGGGGTCAAGGAGTGACCCCACCAAAGAAGCAACTGACCGGTCTACATCGCTGAAGCTGCCGCCGGATGCCAAAGTCTTTGCATCACCAGAGGTGGATTTCCAGACTTCCCCGAGGCTACCCTGAGTCCACAGCAAAGCTGAGGCCCTTGGATATCGTCGGTGATGTGGAACCATGACCCCTGGACACCGTGAACTTTTGCAGCAACACTATCTTCCTGGTCCTCCTCGAAGTTGTGCTTTAGGCTCCGAGTAGCGCCAGCCTTGAACACCTCCTGCACTGAAGATTGTTGGCCTCCTCTCCATGAGTGACCCGTGGGCCAGCTTCAAGTGCGACCGCTCGAGGCTCCTTTGCGATCACTAGCCCGTTGGCTAGCAGGTCCCCACAAAGGCAACTCCTTTTGTATTTGGGCTTTCCTGGTTGCTCCAGATGTGCCCTGACTTACCGTTGATGGGCGAGTCCCTCAGACCTTGCTGGTCTGCACCGCAGTCCTTTCTCTGAATTCCAGTGACTTGCCGTTGCCAAGGCTTGTTGGATCATTATGGTCGCCGACACCGCAGCACTCGACAGACTTCGTGGGACCGCTCGTTGACACCTCCTGGACCTCGTTGCTGAAGAGTCAAGACACCCATCAACTCACCTGAAGCACCCGACATCTGTGGGCATTGGTCCATCCTGCCCTTGGTCACTGGCTAGTGACCCAGTCTCTGTCCCCTCTGCTTTTAGGTTCCTTCCATCCTGGATCCAGGCTTGGATCTCTTCGGACACTTCTCCTCTTCCCGGCAGCAGCAGTTCTTTGCAGGCTCCCATTGAAATCAACGACGCGACCCGACACCAAGAGACACTTATGCACCCGGCTTCCCTGGTAAGGTAACTCGAGTACTCCGGTGCTCTCGCGGGTGCTAGCCCTAGAACTTCTTAAGTCCAAAAGGGTTTGGTCCTGACTCGATTAGAAGTGTCCCTAATCTTTAAATTTCCAACCGCGACATTGCCCATAGAAGATAACAGGAACCCGCGGTTGTGTTTACACACTGCATACAGTCCCCGTGTGTCCCCTGTATCACTACCTTGGGTGGTTCCTTGGGGTCTCAGAGATTCTAAAGGCTCTAGACCTAGTGTCTATTTCAGTCGTGGTTCTTATTCCACTTTTTTGGTATATGGTTTCGTACGCCCCTAGGGCCCAAACGTGTATTTGTGCTATTACTGATAATTGCTGACTTGTAAACAAAGTAGTTCGAACTCCAGTCTCATAAAGAGACTAGAGGGATGGGTTTTATATTAAATACATATATTTTGAATATATACCTGGTGTGGTTGTCTTTTCATTTGATCTTTCAAGAGATTATAGACTGGTAAAAAAAAGCTGCTTTACATTCCTTCAAGACTTAGCCTGAAGGCTGCTCTCCATAGCTACCACTAGGATAGCTTTCAATAAAGGTTGTCTTTAACCTATCACCACAAGGGGTTGTTTGGACTGATACAAGGTGCCCACTAGAACTAGTGGACAGCATATATCAGGCCACCTTCTCACATTGGTGTGCAGCGTGTGGGATTCCAGCTTGCTATTGTTTTACCATATAATCTCAATTGAATTGATCAACTGAAAAGCACTGAAGGTACCTTAGGAACATATAATGTCAAGTTTAGCTACAGTAAGTTCTACTGAACTTAGAGTTGTGTGTTAAGGGATAGCACACCCTTTCTACAACTCAAGAGAGTTTAGTAAGCCACACTAGTGTAGGTACTGCAATACACCACACCACATTAGTAATGTCTAACCAGCCAGGAACCAGTGGGTCCCTACCAGGAACCAGTGAGCTCCTTTCCTATAAATATGAAGATCTCTCCTTCGCTCAGCTTAGGGCCTTATGTTCCATTAGGAAGCTGAAGACAGGCAAAAGTCCATCCACACAGTATCTCATAAAGATACTTAAGCTGGATGATATCACAGGGCCTAGTGGGCCTGATGGGATAGACAGTGTGGGTGGGGCAGCACCTGAGGGTGGGCCTAGGGGTGGAAACTCCCCTGACCCTACCGCTGATGCTGACAAGACTGGTGACAATGACCAGACTCTGGTGAACCCAGATCTCCTGGATGAGGATGAGGAGGATGACAATAATGCTCCTGCCTTTATTCCTCCAGGTAGACCTGACAATAGGGCTAGAAGGGATAGATCTCTGTCAAGGGGATCTATCCAGTCTAACTCCTCTATAGGGATGTCTGTCTCTTCTCACAGAGGGAGGGAAACCTCCCAGGAGAGGAGAGAGAGACTGCTGAAGTATGAGCAAGACAAGTTCAACCTCAGAAAGCAGCAGATGGCCTTTGATAGGGAAGCCCTAGAGCTCTACAGAGCTAGTAATAAGGAGGGACTAGAGTCCCTTGATGGCAGCAATATCCCTAGAGATAGGAAGAAGTCTTATGACCATAGAAACCTAAGTAAGATTGTCCCTCCCTACCAGAGTGGGGATGACATCCACAAATGGATAACTGCCTTGGAGAGGGCCTGTAAAGTACAGAAGGTCCCTTAAGGTCAGTGGGCAGCAATCTTATGGCTCTACTTTGCAGACCAAGGTAGAGATAAGCTCCTCGCTGTAAGAGAAGAGGATGCTGATGATTACAAGGTCTTGAAGAGTGCTCTGATTGATGGGTTTGGCCTAACCACTGAACAGTATAGGTTGAAGTTCAGAGACACCCAAAAAGCTCAGACTCAAGACTGGGTAGACTTTGTTGATTGTGCTACTAAGGCTCTGGAAGGTTGGATATATGGCAACAAAATGTATGACTTTTCAGGATTGTACAATTTGATTAGGAGGGAGCAGATCCTTAGTAATTGTCGAAACCAGCTTTGACACCAGTACCTGCTGGCCTCTGATCTGACCTCTCCCCAAGAATTGGGAAAAGGGCAGACAAATGGGTCAGAACCAGGGTAAGGCCTAAGAATCAGGGAGGTGACCAGAAGAAAGATTCTACCAAGCCCCAAGAGAAAGGTGGGGACAAATCTAAAGATAAGTCCACTACAGGGCCCCAAAAGTCCTCTTCTGGGGGTGGGTCCCAAACTCCTTCCTCTCCTGAAAAGAAACCATATTGCCATGTCTGTAAAAAGCCTGGACACTGGAAAACTGATCCCAGTTGCCCCAGGATTGGCAATAAAGAAAATGTTCCTCCAGCAAATACTGCCATTCCTCCTGGTACTGCTAGTAATAATCCCCCAGGTGGTAGTATTGCACCCAAAAAGTTAGGTGCTTTTGCAAGTGGAACAGAGGTAGGCTCCAATTGAAGAAGGGCCTCCTCACTTGACTCCTCTGACTCTGATGGTGGCATGGGATTTGCCACTTTTACCATAGGTCCCAATGCATTGGGCAGGTACAGATTGGAGCCACTGATTAATGGTCAGAAAGCTGTGGCCTTCAGGGACAGCTATTGTCACAATGGTGACAGGGAAACTAGTCCCCCTCAGCAGCTTTTACCTGAGTTTAAATACCAGGTGACCAACATTGATGGTGTCAGAACAGATCACCCCATGGCCATAGTCAATCTCAGCTGGGGAGGGGTCACAGGCCCAAAAAGAGTGGCAGTGTCCCCAAGCTTGCCTGTAGATTGCCTGATGGGCAATGATCTGGAAATTTCAGCCTGGGCTGAAGTTGAACACCAAACTCATCTAAGAATGCTGGGCATCCCTGAAAGAGTTAGTGGGGCTGTGATGGCCACAGCCCAAACCCAGAAAATGTTTGGAGTGATGGAGCCTGAAATAATGGCCCACTCTCCTCCAAAAGAGAGCACAAGGGTTGAAGATAAGTCTTCTTCCCCCCAGTAAGGGTCAGCCTCTTCAGGGAACTGATCCTACTCCTTGTGAAGGAACTGCCCCAGAGGTAGTCAGACCTGGCCTGGCAACACCCCTGATGGCAGTGGGACCTCCCAAGGTGGTACCCAGTCTGGGGCAGGTAACCTGCCCCTCTCTACCCTGCCTCAGTCACTCCAGGGCTGCAGAGGTCAGGAAGGTCAGTGGACCCCAAAGGGGCCCCTGTCCAGAGGAACCTCCCCATCAGAAGATTAGGGCCCCCAGGCTAGTAGCCCTAGCCATGGGAAAATTCCTCACTCCACTGAGGGATCCCCTTTACCATTGTGTAGGGACCTCCCCCAGCAGGACTCTGTTGGGCAAGGGAAAACATGGGACCCCATGGTTCCAAGCCTGCCAGCCCCTCCAGTGTTCCATCCAAAGGGACCCAACCCCCAGCTGTAGGCAGCCAGAGGTTGACCCTTAGAGCAAAGTACAACTCAGTCATGGAAGGTAAGGCATCCATGGTGACAAGTGATCTGAGGAAGCTGAGGCCAACTTTAGTAGGGCTTCACTTCTCTACTCAGACACCTCACCAGCCTTCTACTTTGTCAAAACACACCACAGGCAGTAATTGCCCATGGTGGAGATCCTCTAATACCCTTAGGGTGAGGAATAGCTTAGTGGACCACAAGACAGGGGCAACCATGCTAGTGCAGGTGCTTCCTTATATGGCCTTATATTAGTCAATAAAGGCTCAACTGGCCAAGGTTAGCCTTATCTCCTTTCGTTTGGGGGGGGGGGATTATGTAGGAAGGTGGAATCTCACTATATGGTTGTCCCCACTTTTTGCCTGGTGTTTTGCTTGTTTATGACTTAGTTGGACTGGGATCCTGCTATTCAGGGCCCCAGCCTATCTGCTTTCTCTGTAAAATGGTTTCCATGTACATTAGGTATATATCTAATTGGATTCTGGAGTGCCTTATAAGCCCCTAGTATATGGTATACTATGTACCGAGGGCATAGGTACCTCAGAGGCCTACCAGGGGCTGAAGCATGTATTATGCCACCCCTGGGAAGCACTCCAAAATGACATCACAGGTCTGCTACTGCAGCCTGGGTAAGGTGGCGCTTGCACCCCTTACAGTGGTATAGGCTACCTATATCCACCTATATACAGACACATATAAACCTATAAGTCACTCCTATGGCAGGCCTTGACAATCCTGAAGGCAGAGTGCTTGGTTTTGTGTGAGAGGGTGCCCAAGCATGAGCTGAGCCCCTCTGCAGCTTTTGGAAATACTTCCTTATAGCTGTTCTGTGACACAGCCATACCATATACTCTTAAGTGCATTATAACCTCACGGTAAATGCTAACTTTGGAATGGCTGCATTAAAACATGTCATGTTTGGTGTCAAATGCTTTGGAATACTACCTCTGGCGGCGGGGGTAGCATTCCACCCTTCTAGAGGGAGAGTCATGTTCACACTGGTCAAACCCGGTAGGACTTTCCTGAGCCCTGGCATCACAAAATGGATGCCTCTGCCACAGACACGGGTCTGGCCTCCTGATGCTGACCGAAACTCCGGCAGGGGAAGCCTGGACAATAGGTTTCCTGTCCCACCTCCCCAGACAGGCATTGGGGCTGGGCGTGAGCACTCTCTGGTGCTTTGAAGTCCTGCACTTGGGGCACGTTTGCTGTCCCTGTGCATAGCCCAGTTCAAACCGGTTGCAGGGGCTACCTGCCCCTGCTCTGGCACGAAACTGGACAAAGGAAATGGGTGTAACCACCCCGCTTTCCAGGCCCACCCATAGGTGGGGCCTTAGAGTTGGTCCATCCCCTAAACTTAGCATAAGTATAGGAATCCAGTCCCTAGGACTTTAGATTACCCTGGAAGAAACTCTGCAACATATATCCTGGACCTTCAACGTTCTACTTCAACTAGAAGACTGAAGAAATCTCCCTTGGGGTCAAGGAGTGACTCCCCTACTTGGCAGGCACCAAAGAAGCAACTGACCGGTCTGCATCGCTGAAGCTTCCGCCGGACGCCGAAGTCTTTGCATCACCAGAGTTGGATTTCCAGACTTCTCTGAGTCTGCCCTGAGTCCACAGCAAAGCTGAGGCTGTGGCTATCGTGGGTGACGTGGAACTGTGACCCCTGGACACCGTGAACTTTTGCAGCAACTATAGCTTCCTGGTCCTCCTCGAAGTTGTGCTTTGGGCTCAGAGTCGCCCCAGCCTTGAGCACCTCCTGCAATGAAGATTGTTGGTGTCCACTCCACAAGTGACCCGTGGTCCAGCTTTAAGTGTGACTGCTTGAGGCTCCTTCATGATCACTAGTCCGTTGGCTAGCAGGTCCCCACGAAGGCAACTCCTTTTCTAATTGGTTGCTTCAGATGTGCCCTGACTTACCCTCACTGGGTGAGTCCCTCAGACCTTGCTGGTCTGCACCGCAGTCCTTTCTCTGAATTCCAGTGACTTGCCGTTGCCAAGGCTTGTTGGGTCCATTCTGGTTGCCGACACCACACTACTCGACAAACTTTGTGGGACAGCCCGAATCCGGCTCATGGACTTCGCTGACATCTCCTGGACCTCGTGGGTGAAGAGTCAAGACACCTATCAACTCACCTGAAGCACCCGACATAAGTGGGCATTGGTCCATCCTGCCCTTGGTCACTGGCTAGTGATCCAGACTCTGTCCCCTCTGCTTTCAGGTTCCTTGCATCCTAGTTCCAGGCTTGGATCTCTTCGGACACTTCTCTTCATGGCAGCACCAGTTCTTTACAGGCTCCCATTGAAATCGAAGACGCGACCCGACACCAAAAGACACCTATGCACCCGGCTTCCCTGGATGAGGTAACTCGAGTACTCCAGTGCGCTCATGGGTGCTAGCCCTAGAACTTCTTAAGTCCAAAAGGGTTTGGTCCTGACTCGATTAGAAGTGTCCCTAATGTTTAAATTTCCAACCGCGACATTGCCTGTAGAAGATAAGAGGAACCCGCGGTTGTGTTTACACACAGCATACAGACCCCGTGGGTCCCCTGTGTCACTACCTTGGGTGGTTCCTTGGGATCTCAGCGATTCTACAGGCTCTAGGCCTAGTGTCTATTCCAGTCGTGGTTCTTATACCACTTTTTTGGTATATGGTTTGGTATGCCCCTAGGGCCCAAACGTTTATTTGTGCTATTACTGATAATTGCTGACTTGTAAACAAAGTACTTCGAACTCCAGTCTCATAAAGAGACTAAAGGGGTGTGTTTTATCTTAAATACATATATTTTGAATATATACCTGGTGTGGTTGTCTTTTCATTTGATCATTCAAGAGATTATAGACTGGTAAAACAAGCTGCTTTACATTCCTTCAAGACTCCATAGCTACCACTAGGATAGCTTTCAATAAAGGTTGTCCTTAACCTATCACCATAGGGGGTTGTTTGGACTGATACAAGGTGCCCACTAGAGCTAGTGGACAGCATATATCAGGCCACCTTCTGACAATGGGGTCTGGCTCTGAAGTCTGAAGCAGTTGTAGTTGCAACTACGGCCTCACAGAACATTGACCCCTTGGTTTTCTCTTGTGCTGTTTGGCCAGCCCATGCCCTCTCATTCATTATCATTTGGAGTTCTCCCTGGAGCCCCTCTCTAAGCTTTTACATTCCTTTACCATCCTGAGCCCTCCCAATGTCTAAATTTACTGGTTTTCTACCAATCTCAATCAGTCTCGGTCCCTCAGAGGGGTAGTTCACCTGTGTTCCATTGTTAGACCCGGCCCTCGTAACATAGCCAGACATGACCCCTGTGTGACGTTCCGTCCCAGATCAAGCTCTCCTCAGGATTCCGGCGATGCTATAAGGGGTCCACCTCTCGACGTCTCCAACTCCTGCACTAATGGCACGGAAGGTTGGAGCAATCAAGCGAGGGAAGGGAAGGATGGGAACAGCGGGGAGTAGAACCTGTAAAGAAATGTTAACAGACAAACAATACAAAAAAAAAAACATGTAGTCTACACTCATCAATTCTCGCTAGAGGTTTCAAATCACGGTATTTCAGAAGCTGATTTTCTATGAATGCGATTTGGCAGAAAGCACTATTAATTCATACACTCACCACCGTGTCTCACATTCAACATACACTGAGGCTGGCACCCCTTCTGTAATGCTGGACTTCTATCCAACTCCTATAGGGTAAAGCCTACGAATTGTCCTGTAACATAGAGCCTTCTCTATCAGACCCTCTTAGTCTAGTTCTCTCTTTTTGACCACGCCTGCAGAGAAGAGCCTGTTACATATCATGAGATTCCTTTCACAGGCTACGGTTATGGGTTTGCTGACCAATGTACTCACGGTTCTGACCCTGTAGTCCCTAGGACTTTCGTGGTTGCTTCACCACTCGGAGCACTGCTGTTGCAAAGCAAATACTGGGCTCTCCGCCCAGCGAATGGAGACTGTTCCTTTGAAGGGGACTTAACGCTTCACCGGGAATGCGGTCACCGTTCACCCCCAGCCTCCTGATCCAAAAGACTCTAGCCGTCTTTACCGGACTGGGATGTTCCGGTTTCGCCTCGTCCCGAGGCTTCTCTGACTTCGGGAAACAGCGCCGTCCACGCTGAGTTCAGCTCAATTACCAAAGCCTCCGCTACCAAAAACCGCTACCAAACCGCGGAGGTAATTCAGTAGCATACGGCCCGTCTCTAACTAAGCGGCCGCAACGGGAACCTCTCTCCTTCGGATGATGGAAACACCGATATCGAATTACGCTCAGCGTCCGGCGTGCGTTTCCCGGTCTTGAATGCTCGAGGCTCCGCCTACTCGCACCCAGGGGATTCTGGGGATTGTAGGCGAGGTAGGCGCGAGGATAAAATCACTACAGCAGATCCCTGTCCCGGCGCCTCCTAGAACCGGGTTTTGTCGGGTGTCGTCGGTAAAACGCCCCAATCTTGGCAGGCGCATGTACGTTGCTGCTGGGAACCCAGGAGTCCTCCTCCGAGGTATATCCTTTCCAGGATATCAAGAACCATAGATTTCTTCCCCCATATTTGGCGTCCTTAATACGCCTGACCTCGTATTCCGGGCCGTCATCCGTGATCAGGGCTGGTGCTCTCTTCTTTACCCACCTACCTGCCGGTTTCAACAGACTACAGTGGAAGACGGGGTGAATCCGAAGAGACTCCGGAAGTCGGAGTTTGTAGGCCACTGGATTGATCTGTTTAACCACCGGGTAGGGACCTATATACCTAGGGTGAAACACACTACGTAGCTTAAAGCGAATGTTCTTGGTGGACAGCCACACCTTATTCCCTTTTTTGTATTGCGGGCCCGCTACACGGTATCTGTCCGCCCAGCGTTTGTAAATCACTTTCGCCTTGATTAGCATTTTCCTCGCCTTTACGTGCCCTTTACACAATGCTTGTACATGAGCTTGCAGCGAATGTTGGAAGTTTACTCTTCGGGGTATGCTTATGGGCAACATCCGTGCATCGTACCCATAATTGGCCAAGAAGGGAGAGACCCCTATGGAATTGTGCGTGGCGTTGTTGTATGCCACTTCTGCCAACCATATCATATCCACCCACGAATCTTGGACCTCTTCCGCATAGCATCTCAGGTATTTTTTCACTGTTTGGTTCAGACGTTCTGTTTGTCCATCCGTCTGTGGGTGAAAACTAGAGGACACAGCAGATTCAATGTGCAAGGCCCTGCACCATCCTTTCCAGAAGCGAGCTATGAATTGGGGGCCCCTGTCCGATACTATAATCCGCGGAATGCCGTGTAGTCTGACCACGTTTTTCAACAACAGCTGAGCGGTCTGTCCAGCCGTGGGTAGTGTGGTACATGGAATGAAGTGCCCCATCTTCGTTAAACTGTCTATTACCACCAGGAGGGCCGAACAGCCTTGATCTTTTGGGAGACCGGTGATAAAATCCATACTGATAGTATGCCATGGAGCGGCAGGAGTGGGCAATGGACGGAGCAAGCCCCTCTTCGGGGACGTATCGGACTTGCCTCTGGCACACTCTTCGCATCTGGAAACCCACTTTTGTACGTCTGTGCCTAGGGATGCCCACCAGAAGTGTCTTTTCACCAATATGGTTGTCTTCTGTATACCCGGGTGACCTGCTATTGGCGATTCATGACACCATGTAAACGCCTTTTTGCGAAGGGCCGGAGTGGGTAGGAACAATGTCTGATTCCGAAAAGGCAGACCCTGTCTCATCGTTCTCTCGGGTTCTTTCTCTGCCCACCTAGTCCATTCAGGTGTGCTCCTGTCGTGTCTAATGTCATCTAGGAAGTTCTCGGCCTGTACTACACAGAGTACCTTGGAGGGCGGTATAATCGATTCTTCCAGGACGTCTGCTTCTACCTCAGAATTCAGCACCCGGGATAACGAATCCGCCTTCCGATTGTCGGATCCTGGCCTGAAAGTAATGACGAAATTGTATTCCTCGAAAAATAACATCCATCTCATTTGTCTGGGGGAAAGCCTCCTGGCCGTTCGTAAATACTGCAGGTTCCTATGGTCTGTGTAGACCGTAATCGGAAATTTAGCTCCCCATAAGTAAGGACGCCATTCTTGAAAGGCCTTCTTGATGGACAGCAGCTCTTTTTCGGCTATGTTATAATTACGTTCCGCTGGGAGCAGCTTCCTGGACAAGTATGCCACGGGGTGTAGCTGCCCGGTATATTTGTCTCTCTGCGATAGGATTGCACCCACTGCTTCGTTAGAGGCGTCCGCCTCCACTATGAACAGGGAATCCATCTGTGGGTGTTTCAACACAGGCGCCGTGGTAAAAGCCTTTTTTAGATATCCGAAAGCCCTGTCCGCTTCCGGTGTCCAGACGAATGTTACTCCTTTTCTAAGGAGTCGAGTAATCGGAAGGGCCTTTTGTGAGAACCCCTGGATGAACCGCCTGTAATAATTTGCAAAACCCAGGAAGCATTGCACCTCCCGTACGTTGTGTGGGATCGGCCACTCCTGCACAGCCAGTATCTTGCGCTCGGCCATACATAACCCCTCGGGTCGGAGAATCACCCCCAAAAACTCAACTTCAGACACCCCAAAATCGCATTTGCTCAGTTTGCAAAACAGGCTATGCTTCCTCAAAACCCTTAAGACCTGCCGCACGTGTTCAGTGTGACTGTTCAGGGAGTCGGAATACACCAGAATATCATTGATGTATACTACCACTGTTCTATCGATGTACTCTTTCAAGACGTCATTCAAGAAATATTGGAACGCCGCTGGGGCGTTACACAACCCAAACGGCATAACCAAATACTCGAAGAGGCCGTATCGGGTCTTGAACGCGGTCTTCCATTCGTCCCCTTTGCGTATGCGTACCAAGTGATACGCCCCCCTAAGGTCTAGTTTGGTGTAAACCTTGTCCTCTCGTACCTGGTCCAACAATACGGGTATGAGGGGCAACGGATACCGGTTGCGAACTGTGTTCTTGTTAAGCATCCTGTAATCACAACACGCCCTTAATTCACCATTGGCCTTTGCTATAAAAAACAAAGGGGACGCTGCTGGAGACCGAGAGGGGCGTATGAATCCTAATTCTAGGAAATGATCCAGATATTCACGGAGGTGTTTCGTTTCTGGCTCCGAAAGTGCATACACCCTACACATAGGGATGGAGGCCCCTTCCACCAAATCTATCTGACAGTCGTAAGACCGGTGAGGAGGAAGTGATTCTGCCCGTGATTTGTTGAACACGTCAGAGAAAGCCTCGTATTGTTTGGGTAAGGTCACCTCTTTTTCGGCCGCCGTCGCTGCCACAAAGGAGCAAGCCAATGCTTCCACGCAAGTACCCCCTTTTGTAATCGAATGCTCCCGGCATTCCTCAGACAGGAACTGTACTGTCTTCTCTCTCCAATTTATAGTGGGATTGTGGAGACTAAACCATGGCATTCCCAATATAACCTCATACTGTGGGGCGTCGATAATATTTAACGATATTACTTCAAAGTGACACATGTCCCCGGTTCTAGTTACTAGCCTGAGTTTCTCTGTTTGATCAATGAGGAGCCCGGATGTTAATGGTTTGCCGTCAACCGCCAACACCTATTCTGGGATCTTCCTTGATACCTTCCTAATGGCCAACCTCTCAACTACTCCGCGGTGTATGAAATTACCGGTGGCCCCAGAATCCAACATGGCTCGGATCTGATACGATAGTGACCCCGTCTCTATCCACATGATTAGTTCTATATGTCTCTCAGTGTCTTGGTGTTGCGCGGTGGCCAGAGAAGGGATCCTCCATTGTTGTTCCTTCTCTTCCACCGCACCCCCCACCGCCCTGGTTTCTACGTCTGTGCTGACTACAGCGGCTATGGTCTTTTTGTTCCGACTGTACCCCCCTGTCCTTTTGGGTCTAGCGGGACATTCCCGGACGTAGTGCCCCTTTTTCCCACAATACATACAGAGTCCCTGGACTCTCCGGCTCTCTCTTTCTGCTCGGGACAGCTGAGCCCTCACTGCTCCCACCTCCATGGGTTCCGGTGTTGTCTCTACAATAGTGGTGTCTTTCCTGACCCTCTCTCCTCTAAACCGATCTCCCCCCCGGTCTGCTATGCGCCCATCCAACCTCAGTGCTAGGCTAATCAGAGCGGTGCAGGTGCGGGGTTGTGGGTCTATTCTGGCGATGACGTCCTTCAATTCGTCACAGAGTCCCTGGTAGAAAAGAGACATCCGTTTCTCTTCAGGCCAGTCTGCCTCCGCTACCAAGCGATTGAATGAGGTCAAATAAGTGACTAACTCGTTCCTCCCTTGTTTCAGTTCTAATAGCTCTCTGTCTGCACTAAACGTGGTGGGTCTTCTGTCGAACACACCTTCTAATGCTGTCCGAAACTCGTCCCAATCTGATAACACCGGGTCGTTGTTTCTTACCAATGGTACCGCCCAATTGGCGGCGTCTCCTGCTGAATAGGAGATAGCAAACGCCACTCGAGAATGATTACTCGGAAAGGAAGACGGTCGGCAGGAAAAATGCATCAATATTTGTGTTATAAACACTTGGATCTTCTGGGGATCTCCTGTATAACGTTCCTGATTAGCTAGCGGAATGGGTGGAGGCACATGCACCTGAATGGGTAAATTCCCTGTACTGACGTCAAAGGGGTTTCTCGATAGCCGTTCTACCTTCTCTCGTAAATGCGCCGTTTCAGCCCTAGAGGCGGCTAATTCTTGACGCACTGCGTCGAGCGCAAGCAGAACCTCTTCCATACTGTGTCCTTATAGTATCCCCGGAACCGGGAGGAGCATATATACGTGGGTGCGTAATTCTGTGACGTTCCGTCCCAGATCAAGCTCTCCTCAGGATTCCGGCGATGCTATAAGGGGTCCACCTCTCGACGTCTCCAACTCCTGCACTAATGGCACGGAAGGTTGGAGCAATCAAGCGAGGGAAGGGAAGGATGGGAACAGCGGGGAGTAGAACCTGTAAAGAAATGTTAACAGACAAACAATACAAAAAAAAAAAACATGTAGTCTACACTCATCAATTCTCGCTAGAGGTTTCAAATCACGGTATTTCAGAAGCTGATTTTCTATGAATGCGATTTGGCAGAAAGCACTATTAATTCATACACTCACCACCGTGTCTCACATTCAACATACACTGAGGCTGGCACCCCTTCTGTAATGCTGGACTTCTATCCAACTCCTATAGGGTACAGCCTACGAATTGTCCTGTAACATAGAGCCTTCTCTATCAGACCCTCTTAGTCTAGTTCTCTCTTTTTGACCACGCCTGCAGAGAAGAGCCTGTTACATATCATGAGATTCCTTTCACAGGCTACGGTTATGGGTTTGCTGACCAATGTACTCACGGTTCTGACCCTGTAGTCCCTAGGACTTTCGTGGTTGCTTCACTACTCGGAGCACTGCTGTTGCAAAGCAAATACTAGGCTCTCCGCCCAGCGAATGGAGACTGTTCCTTTGAAGGGGACTTAACGCTTCACCGGGAATGCGGTCACCGTTCACCCCCAGCCTCCTGATCCAAAAGACTCTAGCCGTCTTTACCGGACTGGGATGTTCCGGTTTCGCCTCGTCCCGAGGCTTCTCTGACTTCGGGAAACAGCGCCGTCCACGCTGAGTTCAGCTCAATTACCAAAGCCTCCGCTACCAAAAACCGCTACCAAACCGCGGAGGTAATTCAGTAGCATACGGCCCGTCTCTAACTAAGCGGCCGCAACGGGAACCTCTCTCCTTCGGATGATGGAAACGCCGATATCGAATTACGCACAGCGTCCGGCGTGCGTTTCCCGGTCTTGAATGCTCGAGGCTCCGCCTACTCGCACCCAGGGGATTCTGGGGATTGTAGGCGAGGTAGGCGCGAGGATAAAATCACTACACCCTGCACCTCACACCAGCCCCGAGCCCACGGCCTAGCCGATCCTTCCCACCAGAACACACACACCCGACCCGGACCTCCCCGTCCGTGGCCTTCCTCCTTTCGGCCACACCGGGCCCGCGTGCCCACTTCATGCACCAAGATGGCCGCCCGGCCCCAGCGCGACCCTGGCCTAGAGGCGCCACTCCGGCTGGAAGACATCGCGCTCCCCTTGGGATGAGAAAGGGAGGAGCAGTTTCCATCACACCTCTGCGCTTCCCGGGGAAGGTGGGTTTCGATCGACCCGCCGGCCTCCCCGAGGGCTGGCTCCACCCCTGCTGGGTGTCTGGGACTCCTCCCGACCCGGCCCTGAAAGGATCAAAGGACAATGGCAGGAAACCCCCAACAAGCGACCCCCAGGTGACAAGACCCCTGCCTGCACAGACTCCGGACATCAAAGAGGAGTCGCCCTATAACAAGGGGTGCTCTGGGACTGTCCGGCAGATTCGCCTTGGAAACATCTGAGCCCTGCTGAGTGACTCACGGCTCCCTGAAGATCGTAAGACCTCCGAACTGGTGCTTGAGCCCTGCTGAGTGACTCGCGGCTCCCTGAAGATCGTAAGACCTCCGAACTTGTGCTTGAGCCCTGCTGAGTGACTCGCGGCTCCCCGAAGATCGTAAGACCTCCGAACTTGTACCTGAGCCCTGCTGAGTGACTCGCAGCTCCCACAGACTCTCTTGGTCCCGCCGGACCCCACGAGGACAAGCGTATCCCCCAGCTCGAGGATTGTGAGCTGTGCGCCGGGTACGGTCCTGCATCTGATCCATCCCTAGAGACTGTCCCGCTACCTCCTAACCCCCCTCCGAGACTTTGTAAGCCCGCGCTCCACTTGTATATATTTGCCTTGCCGATCATAAAGATCCTACAACTCCGATCTGATAAAGATTGATTCTTAAGAACTCTCGGTGTGGTGTCTCTTTGTCGTGTGGTGCCGAGTGTACGATCCTAGATGCGAGGTTCCTCCCCTGAGGAGTCTCCCGCCAGTGCCCGGCTACGATACTTTGAGGGTGGGTCTCAGGACAGTCAGGGCCCCCTCCAGGCCCCTCTGAGGTCGCCTTCTAACATTGGTGGCAAGCAACGGGATTCGGGCCCATAAATCTAGAGATCGTACCGTGAACGGCTGACGCACTACCGACAAAGATGGCAGAAGGAAACGCCGTGGTTCTCACAGAAAACGCCACCAGTACCGTGTTCCAGGTGGAACAGCTGGAAGAGTACACACACAAAGAACTGAAGCAATTCTGTAAGGAGCTCCAGCCCAGAAGGAGCGGTGGAGCCCCACGACGAGGCTGGACCTTCCCAAGGAGAACGCAGCAGCAACCAGGTGCGAGGCTTCGTACCAGACGGGGGCCTATCCCCGGAGGAACTCGCAGACAGAGAAAGAAGTCGCCATCACGAACTCGAATTAGCCAAACTCAAAATTGAGGACGAGTTGAAATTAGCCGAGAAAAAGCTAGCGGTGGAACAGCTGCGAGTGCAGGGAGAACTAGAAGAGAAGAAACTCCAACGGGAACACGAAGGAAGGAGACTTCAACTGGAACATGAACGCAGCTTGAAGGAAATGGAGCTGAAAGCAAAAAGCGAAGAAGCCCGGCCCCCGGGGAACCGAGAGGCGGCCTCCCCGGCGGAGCAGAAGGTCCACATCCCCAAGGATGTGGTCAAAGAATATTACAAAAACGATGACATTCAACAGTGGTTCCGGGCCTACGAGGTCGCCATGACCTCCCATCGGGTCCCGCAGAAGGATTGGGGGGCCGGGTTGTGGGGACGATTCCTGAGCGAAGGGAGAGACACCCTGCTCGACCTACCAACCTCCATGCAGACCTCCTATGACCACATGAAAGTGGCCCTCCTCACAAGGTACGGCCTCACCCCGGAGATGTACCGCCAACGGTTCCGGGACTGCGGGAAGATCCCGGGTACCACCTGGGTGGAGTATGTGAATTTCTTCAGCCGCGCCTTCGATGGGTGGATCAAGGGCAGCAAGATAACCACCCTGGAAGAACTAACAGACCTTATGTTGTGGGAACACCTGGCTGCGAACTGCTTTGTGGAACTGCGCCAGCATCTGCTCGACAGCAAGCTCACGGATCCGAGAAAGCTGGCCGTCGAGGCGGATCGCTGGACCAACACCCGGGTCTCCCGGGGCCCTGTAGGAGAGTACCCCCGAGCCAGTCAGGGACCACCCCGCCAGAGAGGGGGGGAAACCAGGGAGGGCAGAGGGAGTCCCAGTCTAGTCCCCCGAAGTCCCAACCTCTGCCTTTCCCGGCACCCCCACCAGCTGTATCCGGCCCCCCCCGAGACGGGGGCACCGGGTGACCATCACTTGTTTCCGTTGTCAGAAGCCCGGGCATTACGCCAACGACCCTGAATGCCCCATGGCCCCACACACCACCCAGGCAGCACCCCCCGCTAGACAGATAGCCAATGTAGCACTGGGGGAGGAGGTTGAGGAGACCGAAGAGTGGGAACCCGCAGCCATGGCCCTAGTATCCTTAGGAGATAGAGAAATGGTCCCTGGAAGCCTCCTGCCCTCCAACACGAAGAAATATGGGCAGCTCGTAATGATCAATGGCCACCAAGTAGAAGCCCTCCGTGACACCGGGGCCAGCATCACCGGTGTCCTCAGTCATTTAGTCCACGAAGACCAGGTCCTCCCCAACGTCTTTTTCCCGGTCATTTCCGCCGACAACACGGAAAGCCTATGTAAGGTAGCCCTGGTGCCTTTTGAGTGGGGAGGGGTGGTCGGTAAACTGAAAGTCGCAGTGAGAACCTCCCAGCCAGTCGACTGTCTCCTGGGGAATGACCTGGAAAGTTCCCCCTGGAAACAAGTCGAGCGCAAGACCCACCTAGGGATGATGGGCCTCCCTGAGTGGGTGTGCGCCACCACCCGATCCATGGCGGCCCGACTGACCCCCCTGAGGGAAGTCGACGATGCCCCAACCACTGAAGATAGGATGGTCCCCGCCGAGGGTCCCCACATCCCCCCACAAGAAGGGTCGGTCGCCAGTGACGAACCCCCGCCTTCCGACTCCGCCCAGGTCACCGAGTTAGGCGATCTGCCCGAATTGGCCCAGTGGCGCCACGAGGGGGGCCCCTCCCGAGAGGAGTTCTGCCGAGAGCAGGCTACCTGTCCTTCCCTGGTCGGGCCCCGGCAACAGGCAGAGGCCCAAGCCGCAGGCGACCAGACTGGGACGCACCGGGTGTATTGGGAGAATGACCTTTTGTACAGCGAGCAGAAGTCGGTGGAGCTAGGGTCCGGCCGGGTGCTGGTGGTACCCCTACGCTTCCGAAACCTCCTCCTGGGCTTGGCCCACGACGTTCCCCTCGCAGGCCACTTGGGCCAGGACAAAACCTACAGTCGCCTCGTGACTCACTTCTACTGGCCCAGAATGAAAGCAGATGTAGAAGCCCACTGCAAGTCCTGTCCCACGTGCCAGGCCAGTGGGAAGAGCGGAGGAAAGCGCAAGGCTCCCCTCCAACCCTTCCCTGTCATCAGTACCCCTTTTGAGCGGGTCAGGATCGACATCGTGGGGCCTCTGGACCCCCCAACCTCCCAAGGGCACCGTTTTATCCCCGTCCTGGTGGATCATGCCACCCGATACCCTGAAGCCATCCCCCTGCGCACCGTCACAGCCCCCGTGGTGGGCCGGGCGTTGATGGGAATCTTCTCCCGCATGGGTTTTCCCCGCGAGGTCGTGAGCGATCGCGGTACCAACTTCATCTCCCGATACATGAAGTCCTTATGGCAACAATGCGGGGTGTCCTATAAATTCACCACCCCGTACCACCCCCAAGGAAACGGCCTGGTAGAGCGGTTTAACCGGACTCTGAAGGGGATGATCGCGGGCTTGGACGAACCCCTCCGGCGTAAGTGGGACGTCCTGCTCCCCTGCCTCCTATTCGCCTACCGAGAAGTTCCCCAGAAATCCTTGGGGTTCAGCCCCTTTGAGTTACTCTACGGACACCCCATCAGGGGGCCCCTCAGCCTGGTCAAGGAAGGGTGGGAGGCGGCGCCCCGAGGCCCCCCCCGAGATGTGTTCCGTTACGTCCTGACCCTCCGAAACCAGACTAGGAGGTTCCAGGAGATGGCCGAGGCCAACCTGGAGGCGAGCCAGGAGGAGATGAAGCGCTGGTACGACCAGAACGCCACTCTGGTCGAGTTTCAGCCGGGCCACCAGGTATGGGTCATGGCCCCCGTGAAACCCTGCGCCCTCCAGGATAAATGGACCGTGCCCTTCAAATTGGTTGAGCGGAAGAGCCAGGTCACGTACGTGGTGGACGTCCAGTCACCCCGGGACCCCTCCGGGTCCTCCACGTGAACCGCCTCAAGCCCCACTTTGTGCGGACAGAGCTGAGCCTCCTACTGGCCACTGATGACGGGTCCGAGGAGGAGTCGGATCCTCTCCCTGATCTCCTGTGCACCAAAGAGAAGGACGGCTCCGTAGAGGGAGTGAACCTCTACCCATCCCTCACTCCCCAGCAACGTGAGGATTGCCGCCAGCTCCTAGGGCAGTTTTCCGACCTCTTCTCCCTGGTCCCCAAAGTCACCGACTGGTGTGTCCATGACATGGATACCGGGGACAGTCCACCGGTGAGCCTACCGAGTCCCTGATCGGGTCCGGTCCTGTATTCAAGCCGAGGTCTCGAAGATGTTGACCCTAGGAGTGATCGAACCCTCAGACAGCCCCTGGGCCAGCCCCGTGGTCCTGGTCCCAAAAGCAGCTGCCCCCGGTGTCGCCCCAGAACTCCGCTTCTGCGTGGACTACCGGGGACTCAATGAAGTCACCCGAGCCGATGCCCACCCCATTCCCCGAGCCGACGAGCTCATTGACCGGCTCGGGGCTGCTCGGTTCCTCAGCACCTTCGATCTCACCTGCGGCTACTGGCAAATTGCGCTCACAGAAGGAGCCAAGGAGCGGTCCGCCTTCTCCACCCCGGATGGGCACTATCGCTTTCGCGTGATGCCCTTCAGGATGAAAAATGCCCCGGCCACCTTCCAGCGACTGGTAAATAGAGTCCTGGCCGGGCTGGAAAAATTCAGTGCTGCATATCTCGACGATATCGCAGTTTTTAGCTCTGAATGGAGTGAGCACCTCCAGCACCTCCGGAGGGTACTGACCGCCCTGCACCAGGCAGGCCTCACCGTGAAAGCCAGCAAGTGCCAGATTGGGCAAGGTTCGGTAACCTACCTGGGGCACCAGGTCGGAAGCGGGCAGGTCGCCCCTCTACAGCCCAAAATCGACGCCATCCTAGCCTGGGAACCCCCCACTACCCAAACGGAGGTCCGAGCCTTTCTGGGCCTCACGGGCTACTACCAGAGATTCATCCGGAATTACGGCAGCCTGGTCGGTTCCCTCACGGGACTCACGTCCAAGAAACAGCCCAAGAAAGTGCAGTGGTCCCCTGCCTGCCAAGAGGCGTTCGATGCCCTGAAAACGGCCATGTGCACTGCCCCCGTCCTCCAGGCCCCCGACTACTCCAAGGAGTTTGCGGTACAAACTGATGCCTCCGAGCATGGCATTGGGGCAGTCCTCTCCCAGGTGAATGACCAAGGCCTAGACCAGCCCGTAGCCTTCCTCAGCCGAAGGCTGTTGCCCAGGGAACAGAGATGGAGCACCATCGAGCGCGAGGCGTTCGCCGTAGTCTGGGCCCTCAAGAAGTTACGCCCTTACCTGTTCGGCACCCATTTCAAGGTCCAAACCGACCATCGCCCCTTGCGATGGCTCATGCAGATGCGAGGAGAAAACCCCAAGTATCTGCGGTGGTCAATCTCCCTCCAGGGGATGGATTTTACCGTGGAACATCGCCCTGGTACGGACCACGCCAACGCCGATGGCCTCTCCCGGTTCTTCCGCCTCAGCGAAGAGAACCCCCAAGAGGATGGGTAGTTCTCTCCGGCTTTCAGCTGGGGGGGACGCGTGTTAGACCTGGCCCTCGTAACATAGCCAGACCTGACCCCTGCACCTCACACCAGCCCCGAGCCCACGGCCTGGCCGATCCTTCCCACCAGAACACACACACCCGACCCGGACCTCCCCGTCCGTGGCCTTCCTCCTTTCGGCCACACCGGGCCCGCGTGCCCACTTCATGCACCAAGATGGCCGCCCGGCCCCAGCGCGACCCTGGCCTAGAGGCGCCACTCCGGCTGGAAGACATTGCGCTCCCCTTGGGATGAGAAAGGGAGGAGCAGTTTCCATCACACCTCTGCGCTTCCCTGGGAAGGTGGGTTTCGATCGACCCGCCGGCCTCCCCGAGGGCTGGCTCCACGCCTGCTGGGTGTCTGGGACTCCTCCCGACCCGGCCCTGAAAGGATCAAAGGACAATGGCAGGGAACCCCCAACAAGCGACCCCCAGGTGACAAGACCCCTGCCTGCACAGACTCCGGACATCAAAGAGGAGTCGCCCTATAACAAGGGGTGCTCTGGGACTGTCCGGCAGATTCGCCTTGGAAATATCTGAGCCCTGCTGAGTGACTCGCGGCTCCCTGAAGATCGTAAGACCTCCGAACTGGTGCTTGAGCCCTGCTGAGTGACTCGCGGCTCCCTGAAGATCGTAGGACCTCCGAACTTGTGCTTGAGCCCTGCTGAGTGACTCGCGGCTCCCCGAAGATCGTAAGACCTCCGAACTTGTACCTGAGCCCTGCTGAGTGACTCGTGGCTCCCACAGACTCCCTTGGTCCCACCGGACCCCACGACGACAAGCGTATCCCCCAGCTCGAGGATTGTGAGCTGTGCGCCGGGTACGGTCCTGCATCTGATCCATCCCTAGAGACTGTCCCGCTACCTCCTAACCCCCCTTCGAGACTTTGTGAGCCGGCGCTCCACTTGTATATATTTGCCTTGACGATCATAAAGATCCTACAACTCCGATCTGGTAAAGATTGATTCTTAAGAACTCTCGGTGTGGTGTCTCTTTGTCGTGTGGTGCCGAGTGTACGATCCTAGATGCGAGGTTCCTCCCCTGAGGAGTCTCCCGCCAGTGCCCGGCTACGATACTTTGAGGGTGGGTCTCAGGACAGTCAGGGCCCCCTCCGGGCCCCTCTGAGGTCGCCTTCTAACATCCATCTACCCTCAGCTGCCTCTCCATTGGTTGTGATTGTCGCCAATGTCCCCAGACTCCAGCCTCTGACGCTGGAGAACGAAATCTGAAGCAGGTTTGTTTTACGATATCTTGTTCGCTCGTACAGTACCTTGGGTGGGTTCCAGGAGAATGGAATTTGAGGGGTACTGTATTATTGTTAATTTTGCTAATAAATCTGTAGCTGGGGATTTGATGTGTTCATCCTATCTGGGCCTTGCACAGCAAAGTAATGTGAAGGTGTTGTGATTGGAGTACTTCTATAGAAATTTGGGACCGATGGAAGGTGTACTGAATGAAAAGAATGCCCCTGACCCAACACTGAGAGATTACTACTCCATGCCCGATATTAATCATTTT
Source organism: Triturus cristatus (assembly GCF_964204655.1). Classification (NCBI taxonomy): domain Eukaryota; kingdom Metazoa; phylum Chordata; class Amphibia; order Caudata; family Salamandridae; genus Triturus; species Triturus cristatus. Next base: position 1,109,556,906 of record NC_140590.1, read on the forward strand.
TCTGCCTTGTCTGGGCATTGTAGCCTTGATTGACTTAAGCCCCCCCCCCCCCGTGGTCCGATGTCGGCTGTGGTGTTGAATGTAAATAAAAAGAAAACAATATCCCAACTGGTAACACTATAAAAGACAATTAGACATGTATGTACAATAAATTATGTGGAGAGGAACGAGGGAGACTCAGAAATAGTTTTGAAATGTGCACATGGCATCATATAATTAAACTGAAATTTAGAGATTACAGTTGTAGCAGCACTGTAGGCAAATAATGCGTGAAACAACCCGAATTGGACTTGGTGGTCAATTGTGTACGTGACACAAACAAGTGGCGACGCAAGTGACAATTGTGATGTCAGCTAAAAACGGCGCAAATTGTGGATGTGAACAAATATATACAGTGGACGTTGTGACTCAAAAACAATGATTTACAATGTTGGATTTGCCAAAGTTGAAACAATGGAGTCACAGAAGGGCATGCGCCGTCATTTGCGCTGAGGAGTCGACGACGTTTCGATCCTATCAATCAGGATCCTCTTCAGGACTGGGTTGTCGTTAATAGCGGTGCTGGATGGGGCTGGAAGTCGCGTGCCGTGTAGATCGGCGTGGAGAGCGGCAGTGCGGCGTCCCAAGTGGAGGGAAATGAATTCCAAAACCTGGAAAAATCGCAAATTCGGAAGTCGGGCTGGTCTGCAATGAGGGAGGCTCCACGGCATCCCAAGTTTGGGGGAACTGGATTAGGAGACCTGGTGAAAACGGACTGAATCCGGAGATGGGGCAGTAATCAGGAACCCGCCACATTCGTGTGTGGAGTGGGGAGTAGGCCTGGGGTCTGGCTCTAAGTTAGACATGTTGAATGTGGCATTTAAGTTACTGTACCTGATAGTATTCGCATGATGCCATCCCTGAGTGACCTGATCTTTGTAGCAGAACATAGACCCTTCACGGAGCGTCCACTGGCATTGCCAGGCACCATTAAAAAGGTTAAGCTGTGAAGCTAGAATATAGTAGGGCTAGCTGCCAAAATCCAAAAGAAGTATTTGGTCAACCTCATCCTACTTTATGAGATTGTAAATTTAGAGAAAACTAAGCCCAGAGAGATCTAGCTTGTGATGGTTTGATTTGTTATTCTTTCCCTGCCATCCCCTTTGGCATGGTTAGGGCTCGGGCTGGGAGTGCCGTCTGGTTTAAAACCAGCCAAGACTGTATGATTTTACCCATTCCCACTACCAGTAGGCTAATTCAGACATTCCAGGTCAGGTCATCCAAATCCTTTAGTTTTGTTCTCATTAACTTTCATAATGATTACTTTTCCTCAAAGGACTACCCTAATTTTATTTGTCTTTTTGGTTTTACTGGTGGTCTGGAATGTAGCCATTTTCTTCATGACCATGTTTAAATATTGTACTTGCTGGGGGATTTTAATGCAAAATTGGGTTCGGAGGCCCTGTAGATCAGAAATTATTTCTATTTTAATCCCTACTGTACAGCAGTCGTGGCTTACCCCAGGGATTGTAGAGGATCAATGTTATCCCCATACTTGCTTAACATGATGTATGTAATGTGATTGAATGAGCTGCTCCACACTGTCTTTCAATTCCTTCCTTTATTGGAGGGGCTAGAAAGTCAATTAATTGACTACGGGGCATATGTATCAAACGGTTTTGTATTCGCAAACACTGCGAATCGCAAAAAAACAGCGTTTGCGAAAACAAAATCGCAAAATGAGATGTATGAGGCATTTCAGCAGCTCATTCTTAAGGAATCGCTAATTTTGCGATTTCTTAAGTTTGCGTAAGCATTTAAGAAATCGCAAATTGCGATTCCTTAAATGCTATGTAACACGCACCCAAGTTGTGCGATTTCTCCTTAAGAAATCGCAAATTACCACCAGCTTCAAGTTGGTGGTAATTTGCGATTTATTTGAAAAATGCACTTTTTGGCATTTTTCAAAGTGCCATGTGGCGCACATACATGCCCTTAGGGCATGTATGTGCGCCATATGCGCACACATGCTGATTTCAGGGGTGCATCAGGGTGTCATCATGACACCCTTGCACCTTTGAAAATATTCTCAATTTGCGATTAGTAAATAGCGATTCGCAAATTGAGAAAGACTTCCCATTCATTGCTATGGGCCTCCTGGCCTATAGGAATGAATGGGAAGGTATTCCTTAATTGGGATTTCACAATTTGCTAATCGCAATTAAGGAACTTTAAGAATTCGCAAAATTTGTGCGAATTTTTAGATACATCCCGTTTTGCAATTCTCAAATAGCGATTCTCAAAAAATCGCTTTTTGAGAATCGCAAATGGAGATGTTGATACATATGCCCCTACATCTTTCTCAGTAGGAACCTGCCCGAAATTATTGGTGATGGTGTGGTCACCTGTAGTATGTACAGTGACCACAACCTCTTTCCTTCACAATGTCCTGCCTGAAGTCTTGCTCTTGGACTGTAGCTGTGGGAGGGGGGTATGAATATCCTTTCAAGCAGCGATGGCCTCCGGCTAGCATGGAAGTCTATCAATCTGAATGATGTACAGAGTCGGATCTGGGCAGATCATTTGGGCATTCACTACGATTGCCTGAGACCGACTTATGACTCTACTTATGGCGTTGATTCATTTGTTGCTTTAGGGCATAGCTTTAAAAGAATCTCAGAATGCCCAATAGCACTTCAAAGCCAGTTGCCCTGTCCTGGTTTGACAATGTCTGTAGGGAGGCTAACCGTTGCCTGTTTAGTGCCCTCAGGACTCGGAGGCGGTGGTCTCCTATAGAAGATCCTACAGACTAGCTATTAGTAAAAGGAAGGCAAAATCTAGGGAGAACGTTTGGTCCACACTGATCTCTTCCTGCAGGACCAGAAATGCTGGGTTGCTTTGGCATGCCATTAATAACAACCAATGATTTAAATCGAACTCCAATCCGATTTTTGTCAACATTGGTGCAGATATTTGGGTGGGCCACTTTAAACAAGTATATCATACTCCCAACTTAGTCATTGAGGAGTAAAGCATCTGTTTGACTTTTTTTCCACTGGATTTTCAATTTTCAGTGCGTGAAGTAGCAGAAGACATTTGCAAAAGTCCCACGCATAAAGCCCTGATGGGGTACCCATGGATTTATATAAGTTGTAAGTGGACTTATGGGCACCAATTCTAACAAATGTACCCAATTTAGCCAGTAAAACTGGCCTGCCCAAGACGTGGTATTCACTCATCTTTGTTCTCATTTGCAAAAAAGGAACATTTCTCTTCTGAACACTTCCATGAAGGTTACTGGTAGGGTTATTCTCAACAGAATGATGTCATAGGTCTTGACAATCATATTATCTCCTATGTTCAATTTGGCTTCAGACACGGCCTGGGCACTCAAGAGCAGTGTCTCAATTCATATCTTTTAATCAACAAATATACCTCGGCTATAGGGGGCCCTTATACCTTGCCTTTCTGTATCTGGCCTGTGCCTTTGAGAGCATGGTCAGGTGCAAATTATGGGAAATGCTGGAGTCAATCTGCCTTAATACTGTCTTGGTATCTATTTTACTTGCCCTTCAGTTTGACCTTAATGGCTGAATGGTGAATAAACTGAGAGCTTTGGCCTGGGTCGAGGTGTCCGTCAGGACTGCATCCTGACCCCAATCCTATTTCTTTTGGATATATTAAGGGCCTTGACTCAGCCCTGGCGGGCAAGAGCTGGGACATACCTGGTGTGAATGGCTGGCGTGTTCCTGTCCTTTTTATATGCAGACAATGCGTTCCTAATGTTTAGAACACCCAATGGCCTCCAGCTTCTGTTGGATTCTTTTGTTGGTTTCATGGATGTTCTTGGCTTCATAATGAACCTAGCCAAATTTGTGTTAAGTCCGGTAGTCCAAAGAACCTGAAATTGAGACATGTTGCTACTCGGGGAACGCCTATTATAAGGACTCACAAGGGTCTGGGGCACGCTATCTGAAACATAAGACGTTTGACGTTCTTTAATTCGATAGGTTACCTCGTCAGTCCAGCCTCTAAAATAGGAAACAAACCTGTAGCTCCCTTTATTAAGATTTATAAAAGAAGTAAGTGTGTGTCCATCCTCACTTGTGGCTCCAGTCTGTGGGGGCTCAAAACTGTTAAAGACTTGCAGGATGGGGAAAACAGAGTATGTAGGCGCATCCTGGGTGTATTGTCAAGGTCACCAACATATGCTGTCCACGAGGAACTTGGGGGCAGATTTATGTTTCCTGGCGCATCCCTGCAAAACAGCAGAGATGCGCCAGGAAAGATGAGTCACGCAAGTTTACCCTTGCGCCACCACAGATGCGCCGCATTTACAATGCAGTGCATCGTGGCGCAAGGATAAACAGATGCGTGACGCATCTGACGGCATAAGTGCGGCGCATTGCTGGAGTCGTGTCGCAAGCACGACGCAACTCCAGCAATGCTCAGGGGCTGCCCATACCTAACATGCTGCATCATGCCTCGCAGGGTTTTGATGCAGCAGCGTCGGAAAAGTAACTCAGTGAAATCTTGTAGATTTCACTGCGTCACTTTATCGAGGCTTTTTCCGACGGAACGCCCACCCTGCATACATTAAACCTGACGCAGGTTTAATGTAGCACAGGGCTTTACAACGTGACGCATCTCCGTAGATGCGTCACGTTGTAAATAAGGCGCAACATGGCGCATGGTTTACGACGCCGCTGCATCACAGAAGTGACGCAACGGCGGCGTAAATGTCTCGCAAGGGTCTTGTAAATCTGCATACAAATTAAGGTAACAGTTCCTAAAGAAATATATATGCCAGTATGGTCTACTAAGCAGGGAAGAAAAAGGGGGGGGGAAAATGACAAGTAGTCTCAGATGAGGTTCGCAAGTGGTAATGTGGTGGAGACTAGAGACTCCTGGATGGTACTAGAAGTGCCCTCACACACCCTTGCGGGTGCAAAGCATCATCATCGGGCTGTGCTCCTCGTGGGGGTGGCGCTGCAGTCCCTCACGGGCCCTAAAAGGGCTCTCTATCGGAGATCTTTTGGTGGAGTCGCCGTAGTTGTGCGTGTGGGTGTGTGGGGAGGGGGGGTGTGTAGTGGTGAAAACTAAAAAGACCTAATGGTGCCCTAACTATTTATTGGTGGGCCCAGGAGGTCTATTAAAAATTAACGGGGATTGATGTTATATAAACATACAGAGTGGGGAAGAACGGTAAATTCCTCCCACTACTCTCGACCCGTAAGAGTGAGGGTTTAAAGTGAGAGAGAGGGGGTACAAGTGGTGGTCAACATGTTTCGCGCTATTGCCGGTCCCTAATGGATCCTAGCGCTTCGTCAGGACCGAGGTGGTGATTACAAAGTAAGGGATGGGATTCAGAAAAAAGAGGGGGAGTATTCTGTAATCCCAGAGACACACAAAAAGAGGATAGTTGGAGGATCACGGGTTATTCGTGTCCTAGACGTCGAACCTGTGGGGGAGAGGGAGAGAATAAAACATAAAAAGTAATGTTGGGCTTCCTTCGGTAGAGGGCTCAAGAAGCATGCACCAATAAGAAAAATATTCCTGCCGAAATCGTGCTAGGAATAGGTGCTCGTGCCCTGTGTAACGTCAGTGGAAGTGCCCAACACTGGGGATTTTAAAGAAAAACAAGACAAACGCAAACTGCAATTGAGGTTACTCAGATTTGCCAGTAAAATGTCCCTACAGAGAGAACCAGCCTAAATGTGATGGTGACATATGCCAGACTCAGTTAGAACGGTGTGCGAGGTGCCTAGGTTGTGCACACACCAGTGGATGATTGACTTACTCATACAAGTGAGGCGGAATGTACTGGGGATGTATCCCTGGCAATGATTCAATAACGTAGCCCAGGTGTAGTAGGGTGAGCACTTATGAATTAGGCATGTGCGTGCTGTAATATCATGCCAAGAATTGCAGGTGCTGGGCATGTCACAATGCAAAAAACAGGTGTGAGAGGCACGTGAAAACGACGTTGAGAAATGACACATGCTTTCACACAAGGTTGAAAAAACAGTCCTACCCGCAAGAAGTCAGGGTCCAAGCTGTACCGGATCTTGACAAACTGGGGCGGGGGCTACAGCTGTGGATTTAATAGGTTAAACTAAGCAGCATAAGTCATGTTCAGGGGTGGGGTGGGTTGTTGTGGGGTAGGTACAGTGGCTCGCACACGGGTTAGCCAAGGATAGCCACGTCGTCTGAGGCAAGGGACCCAAACACTATAACGACAATCGCTACATAGCATACAAAGTACTTACATCTGCCCCGGGAAATCGCGTTGATAACCTAAGGTGCCTCCAGAGTCGCCGGTAAAGCTGTACGGCGATCTCGTATTTTATATGCTCAAAGCTAATTGGTCAAAGAGGTAGAGTAGGTATTGAGAAAGGACTCAATAACGTCTCAGAGAAGGTAGCGGCCATCTTAGAACGGTAAAATGTACGAACATTTTCCTATTCCTGTCTGATAAAGGCTGTAATCGTGAGTGTTGGGGTTAGTGTGGGTAAAAGTATCCCATGTAGCCATAAGCTGTGGCTGTGGATTGGGTATGAGTAGTTGATTCAGAGTTCTAATATTGGGACTCATCTACGTCTCACAAAAAGGTGGCGGCCATCTTGGAGCGGTAAATCATCCCAACTTTTTTATATAGCTATATGGTAGGGGCTAGTGTCCTCAATGGTGGGGTAGGGGAAATGTGAGTATCGATATCACATGTAACCATATGAGGTGGATATGGGATGCATATGGTTTGGTGATCCACAGTTGTTATGTTGGGACCGTCTATGTATGCTCTGTTAGGGTGGCTCAGCAGGTAGAAGGTGCAATGTCACTGAATAGGTTATAGCATCACGCGTGGAGTGAGCTCCACGGAATATCGTCATTAAGGCCAGATACATTAGACTTAAGTCTGAAGACCCATCGTTGTTCGGTTTTGAAGAGGGTCCCGGCAGACCAGGTAGGGTTGTGATCTATGACAACCCAACGTAAGCTCTCAGGGGAGTGGTTATGTTCTAGAAAATGGTTCTGCAGCCTTGTCTGGGTACGTTTGCATCTTATTGTGCTCTTGTGTTCCCCAATACGGGTTTTGACAGGTCTTGATGTCATCCCGATATAATGGAGTCCACAGGGGCATGTCAGTAGATAGATGCAGTTCTTGGAGTTGCAGTTAGTATGTCGTTTTAATTGCCATGGTCTAGACATCCCTAGATCAACCTCTTTAGTAGATCTAGTTTGAGGACAGCAGGAACACGACCCACAGGGAAAATAGCCAGAGATGGGAGGTAAGTGCCAAAGTGTAGTAGGCGGTTTGGGGACGGTTCTGGGGCGTGTGTGTACAAGGATGTCCCTCAGGTTTTGGGTGCGTTTGAAGGCAAACAGGGGGGGAGGTCCCGGATCAAATGTCCCAGTACTGAGTATTTGCCAGTGTCTCTTAACTATTTTTTGGATAGTGTTGGAGCGGGGGGTGAACGAAGTCACGCAGGTAAGTGCGGTGTTCTCCGGTCTTGTTCTTGTTTCCAACAGGGATTCGCGATGGTTGTTTCTTGCCCTCTTGTGAGCTGTTTTTATGATCTTAGTTGGGTAGTTCCTAGCAGTGAGGTTTTTACTCAGTATGGTTGATTGTGTCTCGAACTCCGTAAGGGTGTTGCAATTTCTTCTTAGGCGTAGGAACTGACCCACAGGGAGGTTATCCCTCAGTGATTTAGGGTGGTGACTTTGATAGAGTAGAAGGCTATTTCTGTCCGTTGGTTTTTTGTAGTTGGTAGTGTAAAGCCCACCCTCTTTTAGTGTGATGAGGAGGTCCAGAAATGGTATGGATTCAGAGGAGTGAGTTCCTGTGAATCTGAGGAAGGGATCAATTGTGTTCATCCAAGTGAAAAAGGCGGTACACTCCTCTACACTGCCTCTCCAAAAGATGAGGATGTCGTCGATGTATCGGCGCCAGAGGAGGATGTTTTCATGGAATGGGTTGGAAGGTGTCCTGATTTTTGCTTCCTCCAGGTCAGCCATATAGAGACATGCCAGGCTCGGCGCAAAGGTGCTGCCCATGCATGTACCTTGGATTTGGTGGTAAAGTTTATTGTTGAATGCAAAGAAATTTTCTTTAAGTGCAAGGTGAGCACAGTTGCAGATGAACTGTATCGGAGTGATGTATGGCCATGGGTCCACATTCTGTAGGGCACGTTCAAGGACTGCTAGAGTGGCGTCCTGAGGGATGTTCGTATAAAGTGCCTCAACGTCCAATGTCACGAGCAAATCAATCGTCTCAGGGGAGTCAAAAAGTTGTATCAAGTTGAGTACCTCCATGGTGTCTCTAAGGTAAGTGGGTGTCTTGCTGACTAAAGGTCGTAAGAAGAAGTCGCAGAACTTACTTAAAGGTTCAAGTAGGGAATCAATACCCGAGACTATGGGTCGTCCCGGAGGAGGATTCATGCCTTTATGGACTTTTGGAAGGCAATAGAAATACGGTGTCCGTGGGTTGGTTTGATTCAAGAAAAGGGCCTCATCATGCGAAATCCAATCCTCAGCCTCAGCTTCTGTGGTCATGCTCTGTATCTTGTTCACAAGGCGTGACGTTGGGTCTGTTTCGATGAGGTGGTAATATTTGGTATCTGTGAGTTGTCTTTCACATTCTGCTTCATAGATTCTTTTGTCGAGGATGACGATCGCGCCGCCCTTGTCAGCTGGTTTGAGGATGATCGTCTGGTCATCCGCAAGACTTGTCAGTGTACTTCGTTCTGCCTTGGATAGGTTATCGTAGTGATGGCCAGTGACTCTGTTCTCGGTGACTTCTTTAAGGACTGCCTGTTCGAAAGTGAGGACTTCGTTGGGAGTCATAGCTGAAGTGGGGGTAAACCTGGATTTATTCTTCAAACCAGTCCCTACTACCGGGGGAGCAGATTTTCCGTCAAAGAATGCCTTGAGACGTATTTTCCTGAAGAAAAGGTGGAGTTCCTGATGGAGTCTAAAATCATCCTCTCTGGGAGTTGGAACAAAACCAAGGCCTTTCTCCAGGAGTAGTTGTTCGTCCGGGGTCAGTGATCTTGATGACAGATTCACTACTAGGGTTTCGTTGACTTGCTCCTGAGAGTCATCCTGTCCTGGTCTTGCCACTGGACATTCTTTCCTCCTGTTCTTCTCCTGCCTCTTCCTCTGCCCCTCCCTCTGTTTAGAAAAGGTGGGTTCGGAAATTGATTATACTGAGGTATGGGCTGGTGGGGTCCTGGTGGGTGGTTCCAAAGAGGTTGGGGACCCATCCATGGTCCTTGATACATAGGTGGTTGATAAGGGAGGCCCGGGAAGCCTTGAAACAGGGGAGGAGGTGGGGGAGGTTGTCTGTATCCTCCTCGGTACCTTGGTTGTCTATTGTCATAGCTGGAATTGCTATTACTCGAGCCGGATGAGCGGTTGCTACTAGCATCATCCGAAGTCTCAGGGGTTTGACTGACATAGTCTTCTTTCGTGTATGGAAAGATTTTCTCTTTATCGAATCTTTTCACGTCCTTCTGAAGTTGGTGAATCTTTTGTTTAGTCAGGTACTCCTTATGGTCATTCATTTCCTGATTGATCTCAGACAGGCGTGACTTAAAGGTGGTGATAGAGATGCCTGTCTTCAGTTTGTTCTCGGACTGTGTAATTAGTATTAGGAGTTCATCCGATAATCTTTTGGCTGTGTTGATGATCAACACCAACCAATCCCTCGTGCACTTCCATGCAATGCGGGACCATTCCCGTCGGAAAGTGATGTCTTCAAGGAAAATCCGTGGTGAGAGTGTGACAAGTAGACCATTTGGAGCAATATTGGCTCTTAGGAACTCTGTCATAATTGTACCGTGTAGGGCTGTTTTAATTTGTAACCTCCTCAGAGTTTGTAAGGCTTTCCAGTCATCGTCCCTGCTGCCTGATGGAAGGTTGCCGTCCTCTGATAGCAAAGAGGGGGCTCTGAGGATTTCGGCTACTGTCTCGTCATCGAAGCACAGGCCGGGGTCATCCATAATGGGTCAGGGGTGGGCAGATTTATGTTTCCTGGCGCATCCCTGCAAAACAGCAGAGATGCGCCAGGAAAGATGAGTCACGCAAGTTTACCCTTGCGCCACCACAGATGCGCCGCATTTACAATGCAGTGCATCGTGGCGCAAGGATAAACAGATGCGTGACGCATCTGACGGCATAAGTGCGGCGCATTGCTGGAGTCGTGTCGCAAGCACGACGCAACTCTAGCAATGCTCAGGGGCTGCCCATACCTAACATGCTGCATCATGCCTCGCAGGGTTTTGATGCAGCAGCGTCGGAAAAGTAACTCAGTGAAATCTTGTAGATTTCACTGCGTCACTTTATCGAGGCTTTTTCCGACGGAACGCCCACCCTGCATACATTAAACCTGACGCAGGTTTAATGTAGCACAGGGCTTTACAACGTGACGCATCTCCGTAGATGCGTCACGTTGTAAATAAGGCGCAACATGGCGCATGGTTTACGACGCCGCTGCATCACAGAAGTGACGCAACGGCGGCGTAAATGTCTCGCAAGGGTCTTGTAAATCTGCCCCTTGGTTTATTGTCTATAGATGACAATCTGGCCCCGGCAGATTATATTGTGGTCCACTTGGCGAAACCCACAGACTTTCCTGACCAAGGAGACCATCAGGGATTGGCTTTCATGTGATAAAGGTCTTCATATTACCTGACTCAAATATGTTAGGGGCTCTTTCACAAGCTAGGTAGACCCAACATATTTTCCTTGTCTGACGACATCACTGCAAGGAATAAAAAGTGGCTTAAATCCGGTGTTGGTGAACTCAGAAGAAGGGAAAGAGAGCTGTCAGAGCAGAGGAATCTTTCAAATAGAGAGTACCTGTTGGTACAATCCAGTCCAGGGCTGGGGTCGTACCTGGCTATGGTCCCAAAAGTCATGGGCAGTTCCCTTTTAGCCAGATTTAGGTTGGAGCAGATTAGATTCCAGCTTTCCTTTCCATTAGGCCAGTTTGACTCGAAGTTTTTCCTGGTCTGTCCTGTGGCGAATGCTCTTCGCTAACTTTGGCACATTTTGTAGGTTTTACCGTAGCTATACTAGCACTTTTTTAATTCCACCTCTGCTCCAGCAACAACAGCTGGGCTGCCAAATTAAGAGGTGCCTACTCTCCTGGTGGACCTTCCCCTCCTGCCCCGTAGCAGCTTCCACATGCATAGCAGTGGTATTTAAAGCATCCCATGATGCTCTAGTGGAACTGTAGTCACTTCTGTGAGTATACAAGCTTGGCCCCCAAAGTGGAGTTCATCTATAGCGCTCACATAATAAATGTCCCCAATGTTCGTGGAGTTTTTTCTCTAGCACATGGTGCACATTTAAAAGTTAGTTTTTTTAGGTCATAAGAGAATCATTATGGGTATGAAATGAGAGGGTTCAATACTAAGTTGGTGATATCTCCACTGCCATTTCTATAGGGCCTAAGTGTCTCTGACATGACAGAGCTGGAAGCAGCTGGGGAACGAGGCAAGGTAATGATAGATAAGCGGATGGAATATGTGCATTCCTTGGTTTATGTGCCCTTTTAGTCTACCTCTGATTGATCATTCTGTAGCTCGAATACCATCGGTGTTTGATTAGACACTGTGTATTAATGGCTGACAACACAGTTTGGTGTTGAGAATATCTGTCTGTCCTTTTGACCTGTTCGTCTGGGGGCATTTCATGGTTAATAACATTGAAAGGAATAAAAGGGATATCTTACAGATGTTAACATGTTGATCCATAGGCACATAAAATGTCTTGTATAAATTAACCCTCCGTTTCTCAGACGGAAATGCAAGAAACAGAAATTCCTAATCTGAATTTCAGCATCAGGGCAGTCCCGAAATCGATTATTTTTAATATTTCCCATCTGACCTGACAACACTGATAGGGACTGGAGGAACCATATCTGAAGGGCGTCTCTCCATACCATGTGTTAGTAATCTTGCACACCACCGTTTTTTCCAAATAACGCTAAATATTGTAGACAGAAATCGGTGAAAGGACACTGATCAACATTGTGTTGAAGAGATTTCAATCGTCAGAGTAACTCCACACAAGGGCAAACTACACATGATATCTACTGGTGGCCCTTCAGGGCATTAGCAACTGTTAGATGTTTCATACATTCGCGACACTGATTCTAGCTGGATAGTCAATACAAGGTCTTACAGAACATAAGTATTTGGAAAGCGCACGTTCACCCACAGGTCTCTTGGCGCTGACGGTGCTCATGTATTGACTTCAGGTGGATAAAATGCTGAAGAAACCCGCCGGGATTCGAACCTGTGACCATGAGGTCGTACACAGGTCCCTCCAGTGGATGCATTAGTCCACTGAGCCACCAGCCCAGGGTTGATACTGTTCAGGTCAAAAAGGAAAGGCTTCTACATTAGGCTACCTGGCCTTCTCTATCCTATATAGAGTGCTCCATAATGCTACCAATTCAGAACCACAAGGCGACCCCTCATGGGTTAATGTATATCATACAGCAAGTGTCCTCTCCCTTGTCTATTCCTACAGACATCTCAACATAAACAAGCATTAATGGTAGAAGGGTTACAGCAACCGATTGTGTGTGGGGCCTTCAGGTTCCACGGGCTACTTTCTTCAGGAATGATCTTCTATATGACAAGTCACTCAAGCTTTCCATGGCCCATTCCCTGATGGCATCGTGGCTGTCACGTCTCCCACCGTGGCCAGAACTGCTGGCTGTACAAGTGAAGCATAATCCTTTCCACCATTTACCTATGATGCATATCAGGGACAGAACAATAGTCTGGCTGTAAAAACAGAAAAGGCATATGCCACGTCAAAACTGCCCATTGTTTGAACAGGGATTCCAGTGCAATCTATGCCAAGTGCATGCCAGTCATGTGAGAATGTGGGCGGAGCATGCCCCAACCAGCTACCCAGTTCAGTATAAATCTAGGACTCTTGTTTGGAAAGATTCACAGACTCTCGAGTCCCGACTAATTCAACAGAAGGCTCACAGACCCTCCCTGCTGCAATCATGAAGGTCGCCATTGCCTTCATGCTTGTTGCACTCAGTTGCCTCTTTGGTAAGTCATGTTATGTTATGTGTGTTTGTATTGGAGGGTATCATGGCGCTGAAGCAGGAGCTGGATTGGCCAAGCTGGGGCTGGGGCTAAGTCATGAGCCAGGCCTTCAGTTTCTTGCTGATTTCATGAAGTGAGGAAGAAGCATTTATGTGCAGTGACAAGTAAACTTTGAATGACAAAACAGAGAACTTGACACAGCTGGCTATATCTGTAGAAGATTTTATTTTAAATGAAATGTGTTTTTTGCATGCACAAATTTAGCAGGATAACTAATGGAGTATTACCATGGATATAACTTTAATAATTAGAATTCATTAGTGTATAAAAAACTGAATATTTTTTTAATGTAGGTATCTGATAATGTCATACCAAAAGTGCCTCAAAAACATATTAAAATGAGATTCATGGCCATAAGTACAAAAACTATTTGGGAAGTCTCAAAGGCCCAAATCACAGAATCAAGCTGTTGGAGACTGCAAAAAAGCATTTTGTAATGTACAAAAGCCAAATTGAGAGTCACTAACTTGTTACCGAATCGCAATCTGGCTTTGCGAATCGGTATTTGGAAGGCACATGTTTAGGGCATCCCTTCCAAATACCGTTTCTCAGTGGTATTTATTAACGTTTTATGACCAGAACATTAATATTTTCTGACACCTCAAAGCCAGTGGTAACCCATTCGCAAACGGGAAGGGGTCCCTATGGTAAAATGTACAAAAAACGTGTTATTAAGAGCAGGCACTGGTCCCACTGATCATGGTCTACTCTTAAACACATCCTGTTTTCCTTTAAGGAAAAGGAGGCTGCATTAAAAAAAATGCTTTATTTAAAAGCAATCACAGACAGGGTAACCCCAGCTGGCCACAATCCCTTTGATGGCAGCAATTTCTAGTGGGTCACAAATTGCCAACTACCTCATTAATGTTCATAAGGTAGGTCAATTTGATACTCCATTAGGAATCCCTATTTTTAAATATATTCATTAATACATTAGGAATTGCAATTTCCTAATTGAGATTTGGGAAAAGTTGCAATTTGGGAATCACAACTTCAAATTTTTGTACATCTGGCACTAAGTTCTTTATAAATGATGAATAACAGTGTCAATATAACAATATCCAAAGACATCAATAACAATGAAAACCCTGAATGCTTGTGTTTTTAAGTATTCAATCCTCAAATGTCCTCTTTACAATAAAAGGCAAATCATGCCCTAAACATCCTAAGAGACATGATAAATAATGGATAACCATTTAATAGGGTCCTATATTGCCATTAAGAAAGTCTGATGACAGGATAAACTATGAAGCCAAAAATATAGCTATTTGCTACAGACGTCTGAAGCTCGAGATGGCAACATAAGATCATTTTAAGCCTGTAATTTTTCCTAAATATATATTGATTTGACACTACTACATAGTGCACCTCACGCTTATATAATTATGGCATTCAATAATACATGCATTGCAATATAATGCATAGTAAGGTACTAGAAGTGGAAGTCGATATTTCGGCAAAGAAAATAAAAGCAGTAAACTGATCAGTTCTTCTGCTCATTTAGGGTAAATAGGTTTCTAGTTTAGAGAGTTTAGCAAGAGGTAGGTCTTAAGATGTCTAGTAAGTTGGGGAAAGGGTGTTTGCTTATGTTGAATGAGAGAGAGTTTCAGATGGTAGTAATGGCACCAGTGAAGGATCTCGTTGGGGAAATTGTCCTGAATTAAGATGTCTAAAGTTAACTTCTAACTAAGCAATTCTGCTAGCTAAGGAGAACTGGTTTGGAGGATGGCATTGGAGGTCAGACAGCAAATATAGAATTGAATACTAATTGTAACTTGAAGCAAATGGATATCGGGCAATGTGGTTGTGATGTGCGTCAATTTCCTTTAATTTGAGTGGTAAAATTGATTGTTGAAGTTTGCCCCAAGTTCAGTTATGTGCGACTAATGCCTATAAAATGAAGTATTCCAGCAAAAAAAAATGTGATTTCCATTATTTAGAATTAATATCTCCCTCACTACTATGTATGCCTCATTTTATTGTGGCCTTTCATGTGCCTTATTCACAAAAATCTATTTGAGCAGCAAGGTGTCGCTTTGATGAGCGAAAAGTTGAAATTGCAATTTGAAAATTCCACAATGTGCTTTCAGAATAGAAAATTCTGTTTCGTAACCAACATTTCTATTTTAAACTCAGAAATACCGCTACTATTGTAGATTATCTGTAGTCATACCAATAAGGAGAGGGACGAGAAGAGGATGTGTTATGGGAATGTCAGTCTAAATATGAAAATTGATTGGATCATCCACAATTTTTTGACTTTCTAGATCTTTTATAAAAATGCTGTTGCCATATGGGTAGGGATAGAGATGAATAAAAGTGATTTAGGGGAATGTTGGAACTTCAATGCAACTAATTTCTGTACTTTGAGGGTATTCAAAAACATTTTGCAATGCTATCGACACACAGGAACCTTGAGTACATGCACTCTATATTGTATGTCGAAGTAGAAAAAGAGATGTCTTTACCCCAAAAATGATATCACTGCAAAAAAAAACTGTTTGTGCTAATGTATAGATTGGGTGTATTCACCCTTGCGATTTGTCAGTGCAACAGATACTTTTTAAGACTAAGGGCCTCATTACGATGCGGTTCTGACTGAAACTGACGGCTTGTCGGTTGCAGTCCAAACCACATCTAATGGTGTGGTCTGACTGATGCATTAGGATGCGTGTGGTCAGAGGCAGCAGTTGGAGAGACCGACCAACACAATCTTTCAAGCTTATAGAGCCTGTAGTTTGGTCAGAAACTCCTCATAATCCCTCTGCGGCCGGTATTATGATGTCGGTTTCCGACAGCCTTTCCATGTTGGCCTTTCTGACATGGAAAGGCTGTCAGAAAGTGAATTTGGGGGCACCTAGCAGGGTCTCCTTCCCCTTTGGCCCTCCGCATGTAGCCCTGGGGGGCATCTATGGTGCCCCCATTAACATCCCTGCACCGTGTGGCAGGCACCATGAGGTGCACACCACATGGTGCAGGGATGTTTGAAAACTTCAATTTTTCAATGTGGGCATGTGCTGCAGGCAGTTTCGGCCTGCCGTACAAGCTCCCATTGAAAAATGGAAGTTTATACCGCACCATGTGCGGTCACTTCTTAATTGGGGGTCGGAACTGGAGCCCTGAGGCCGGTCGGTTCCCAATCCGCAGCGATGTTGGTCTGAGGCAACTCCAACAGACATCGTAATTACAGCCTAAGTGTATCAGAGTGGTAGTATACATGAAAAATGTGAACGTGTGATTTGTATACATTTAATACATAATCCAGAGGATTGTTAATAAGTCACCTAAAGGCTGAAAAACTTTATATGCTATAGGATAAAATCCATAATACTTTAGCTGCACACTATTTAAAAAATGGCTGAGAAGCCACCCCTTTTTGAAGGGCAACGAAGCAAGTCACCATTTTATACCTGAATTCTGGGTGATTTATTTGACATGGTTGACGGGTTTTGTAGTTTGCAGCCAACTTGCTATTCCATTTGTATGGCAAGCAGAGACTTTTAGTCAAGAAATAAAAACTTTCTTCAATTATAGGTATCTACACCAACGACAGCTACTGTTACTGGGTGGTGGTTTTGTGGTTACTTATTTCATGGGGAGATAAAGGAATTAGGTTGACTTGCAAATCCATTGTTCTTGTTTTGGATATGAGTAAAACTTTTGTGGACTTAGAGCAAAAAACCTTAGTCCTTTTTTGAGGCAGTTATACCCATTGAAAAATGCATACCTTGATTCCTTGTTTCACCTAAAAAGTTCTTCTTTGGATCTTTTCTGTAGCAACATGTGCCGCCTTCAATCTTCCTCAGATGGATGATTTAGAGGTAAGTTATCGATAATTAGAAGCTTTAAATATGGGAATGTTTTCATGTACCTGTAATAGAATAGGTCTTCATGATGACTGTATAAATCAACTCAAAACTGGCCTTTATTATTGTACCCTTGCGCCATTGTTGCCTGATTCAGAGCTAGTCCACTTTTTTAATCCTCTTTTAAAAATTCTAGCAATATAACAGTTGTTCGGGACATAAAATTTAATCTACACGTGCACGTCTGAAGTTGAATTTTCTTATGGTTTTCTTAAGAAAATGCCTTCAGAGAAAATCCATTCCTACGTTTATTTGCGAGAAAACAAAACAGCCTCATCAGCGTAGGGATTATATATGCTTGTTCTTGATGATGGTAGAACTAGGTTTATATACGTTGCTTAATAGGATGAATGGGTTAATAATCCTCTCAAAGATGCTTCGGAGTGCAGCCTATTTATCTGGAAAGGAAGTGATGGATGGTTTGTGCACTCAGATTGTTAATTGTGTACCCTACTTCCAACATCAGAATCAAAACCTCTCCCCTCTTTTTTCCTTATCATCTTGATCAGTCCCTGTTGCCCTTGTACTGGTATGGTTAGAAGATATTAATGTCTCTGGTTCACAAACACAACTCCTTCAGGACTATAGGTGCAAGATTCCAATGCATTTAGGTCCATCAATGTAGCAAGGGAATGGTAGATCAGAGCCTGGCGAAGCGAGCCATTAAGACTTGGGTGTGCTATCCGTGTGCAGAAAGAAGGGGACTTATATAAAGTTTGGTGGATGAGAAACATCTGCAAAATCATGGTAGGTGCCTAATCCTCTCCGTTTAGAGTGTGTACCCATCCATCCATCAGTGGTGGCCCGAGCAGGTAAGCGTGTTGGGGTGGTGGGGTGGAGCAGGGCGGGGGTGGGTGGTTAGAAGTTGACATACGAAGGGATAGTGAACATAAAATAAATAAATAAATGAAACCACTTACCTTGCGCCCGCACCATTTTATATATTTATTTATTTTATGTTGACTATCCCGTAGTATGTCAACTTTTACCACTCCGCCCCCGCCGCACTGCGCTTACCTGCACTGGCCTCGACTGCCATCAATTCTCTCTAAATAGGGCAAACAAGACATCCACCCAATGTAAGTGAATGTTCCCACATTATGCCAATGCCTAAATAACCCCCACAGTTATTAGAGCAGACCGTGTTGAAATAAAAGAAAATACAATTTGGGAAATGTCATAAACAGATTCATGCCACCAATATGTGTCAGAGGCCAAGAGGGCAAAGTTGAAAGTGACAGCACAACGAATGTCACGAAGGAACATAACAGACAGAACGGGGAAAAAAACCCACCACAATATAGTTAACACTCAGGTAGCAATGAGGGAGGCCCTTCGATGCAATTATTTAAGACACTTAGGGGCCTATTAGAAAGGCACCCTAGCGGTGCTGGGACCGGCCGCCAGTGGTGCGGCGGTCCCGCACCGGCAATTAGGATGCCACCGCCACGGTGGCGGTGGCATCCCCCATCCACAACATTGTGGCGGGCGGTGCTCACAGCACCGCCCACCACAATGCTGTGGATGCACCTTGTGCATTTGCATGCACACCGTGGCAGGTACCACGTGGTGCCTGCCACGTTGTGCCAGCAAATGTGCACCCCCCCCAACACCCTGGGGACCCGTAATGCACCCCCAGTCAGGAACCACATGCCTTTTCATGGCGGCAACGCAGCCATGGAAAGGCAATTTCCCGCCTGCATTATAATATGGATGGCGGTGTCTTGCAGACACCGCCACCATAAACAGCCCCTTTTCCGCCCGGTCGACTCGTCTACCGCCGGAAAACCGGCAGACAGTCTTTCCATCTGCTGGGGTCCCCCACACCATCGTAATGTGGCGGAGGGGAAATGGGATGCGCGCGTGGGAAATGTTCATACGGGTGGTGGCGATCCGCCCGACATACTTATAGACCCCTTAGTTAGGACAATTCAACTGCCCAAGAGCTTCTAAACATGTAGCTGCGAAAGTACAACTGCAACCGATTTTCTTTAATAAAACTGAAAAAGCTTTTTTAGCTGGCTGTCACGAAAATACATTTGGGAAATTGGAGCAATAGGACTCTTTGTATCATTTAACTTTTTCTTTTACATACCCTTTCATAAATACCTAATGTGCAGCTTATACTGTCTTTCAGCCAGTGGAAAAGTATTACTTCATGCGACGAATGGACATCTGCATTCAGAAATACCAGACAGCCATGGTAAATATTCACTTTTATTCTGCCAAGTTCACCTGCATGCTAAATCTGCACTTCTCTCAGTTTCACTGTCACAACAGGTTAGTCCAATGTGATGCTGACAGAACAGCCTTTCTCTCTCTTAAAGGACAACTTGAATGTATAAAAAGCATGATATTAAGAGAAAATATATCGCACCTCATGGAGTGTGGCAGGCCTGTGCAAAACTTGTAAATGTATTTTTATTACCAGTTAAAAATCATTATCGATTAGGCAGTGAAATAATGTAAAACCATTGACATATATAAATGTGAACACTGCCAGCTGCTGTGTCTATCAGTCTGTTCGTTGTAGTCATTAAACATTCATACATTGGAGTTCACTTAAAACACTTCCTGCTGTGGGGTTTCCAAGAGCCATCAGTCTCCCCGAACACTGGGGCTACTAAAGGGAGATGGGATTGTACAGAGAATGATCATGTAGCTGATGTTTACAGATGCAGGGGCAGAATTGCTAATCTTTCGCCCAATGCAGCTCAGTAACCAAAGTCGCACCAATGCTCACAGCCTTGCATCATAGTGTAAGGGTGTCTCCGTTCTGTTAAGCATGGGTTTTTTACAGGAAGGAGACCGTTCCAGTCCAAAAGACATGCTTTAGAACTTGCAGCTTTGTTTGTGTGCTGTGCGGTACACCACACATGCAATGTTGGAAAAATGTGGCAACTTAAGTTTCTCCACTATTACACCTGCCTCAAGGAGGCATTATTTCATGGTGCAAATCACTGTCTACAAATGTTTTTAGATCAGGATTTGCATCCAAAACCCATCGGTGGGTTGACACAAAGTAGCTCAAAGTAGCACAAAGCTGTATTTCAAGTGACTTTAGGTAACGTTCCAATGCAAATCATGATTTGTGTTAGAAAGTAAATCCCTCCACAAGAGTTTACTCTTTGTTTGTGTGCCATCTTTGATGCAATCCTGGCACAAAGTGTTAGTAAAACTGGACTCAAGTGTTTTGCACCTTCGGGAAAACGAAATAACATTTTGAAAGCCTCCCATAATCACCCACACTCCTTCAACGCTGAAGTATTTAACACTTTTCCCGACTGCAGACCCACAACCATGGAGTGTCACACAGCAACTCACATAAAACATTCAATTGCATCTCATTTTACACATTGGTGCATTCCTACCAAAACACAACCTCACACCTACAGCACATCAATGATCCAACAGTACAGAATACACACTTTGACACCAGAGGTATCAACCCCTTAACTTCAAAGCTGCAGCCCTGGAGCATTCTGACTGTAGGCCAAATGTTACCAAGACACATCCAAGCAGTTACAACGCCATGAGTGTAGCTATCGTCATACAACTGCAGACCTGCAACACTTCTTTACGCATCGCGTTCTCCTTTTAAGTTTTCTTACAACACCAGATGTATCGTAAACGTAAACAGCCTTGAACAGCCTCACAGCTCGAACACTAGAGCCCTTCCACTGTGTAGGACATTTTACATTGCACATCCAAGGAGCTGCAGTCAGAGTGATGGAATGATCGTTGCTATCTCTGTGGAGCTTCACAACTACACTACGGTGGCCATACTTTCTTTGTTCGTGAAGATTTTGGGGCATATTTATGAGTCCCTTGCACCGCTGGAGCATCACTTTTTGCGATGCTCTGGTGGCGCAAACTAAGGGGCATATCAGCAACAGACGGCGATAAATATCGCAAAGCGCGCTTAGCGCTTTTATATTTATCGCTGCCTATCGCTGTAATTTATCGCCTGGATAATGCGTTATTAACAACGCGTTACTCCAGGGCGATAAATTTTACATCAAAAGTGGCGCTGATGCGGGAATATCGCTGGGAAACCAGCGATATTCCCGCAGCGATAGAAGAAACCTTGATGATAGGGAGATGTGGATTCAGCCACTGAATCCACCTCCCATGTCATAGATAGGGTAGTCATGTAAATTAGCAGACGTAAAATACCGGCGATAACAGTGGTTAACGCTGTATTTTACATCGCTAAGGGTGTCCTGGGCCGTATTGTAAATACGGAGTAGGGCAGTTAGAGATAATTTTCCCTTAGTTTTTGCAGGGAACGCCTACTTTGCATCTCATTAGAGATGCAAAGTGAGGCGTGAACTAAACAGGAGCTGATTCAAGGAAACACGCGATAGCGTGTCCTTGTAAATGATGCGATAAAATTATCGCCGCTTTTCGGCCGAAAACGGCCGCAAAAGCGGCGATAATTTTTTATCGCCTCGTTGTTAATATGCCCCTAAATAAATTCATATCTATGAGACCACACAAAGCCACTTTGTGTGGCTTTGAATGGCCTCATAAATATGAATGAACGCAAGGCAGTGCACATCGCTGTGTTGCCTTACTCTGCACTCAGGAGGTGTTCCATGGGCGCTGCAGTGGATGTTCATAAGCAAACCATGTAAACCTGGGGATGCGCCAAGACCTTACGCCTCCTGAGGTGAGGTGTAACGAGGCAAAATAACTTTATTTCTCCTCGTTTATTTATCTTTCATGTGTGGTGCTTTCTGCGCAGCAGGGTGCCCTATGCGGAAACCCCATAAATGAGGGCTTTCGTTTGTATGGAACCCATTAGACATGTTGTCTCTTGATTTGCTTTTCTTTTTCTTTCAGAACACAGAGGCAGCCGACAGAGACTTCCAACTGCAATGCGCTTTGAACGCTGCCATCACAGTCGTGGTAATTATTCATTTTTAAAAAACATTTGGGAAGGATGAAATATTACATAGAAGACATTTTCCCTCTCTGTGTGGACGAGTGAGCGTGGCAGTATGTATTTATATTTACCTCGGTATGTGCTTGTGTACATACATTGATGTATGTTAAGCTAATCAAATGATACATTTGCAAAGGTTTTGGAGATCCAAGCGGTTTTGTCGTGCACGCTCTCAATGACACGTACTTAAATCTCACAAGACGAAGATTATTTAGCTGTACACGGCGCCGATTTAAGAAACAATTGATAATTTGCATCGATCGTTTCAGAACTATTGAATGACAATTCATGTATTCATGTACCAACACATTCCTAGCCACCTTTTCGAATGTCGAAGCGTTATATTGCTTAACTGTGTATATGATCTATGCTGGCACATGGAGAGGAGTGTAGTGGAGAGGAGATTCAGGTTGAGACCTTATCGAGGTCCTCTGAAAGGCTGGCTGGGCTGGGGTGAAGCCACTCACTCATCACATCTGAGCCCTCGAAAGGCAGATTGTTGTAAGTAGACATTGTTAATTGTTCAAATTCCCTCTTCGACTGGGGTTGTAGACATATGGTGGCTCACTGTTCTTTGAAGTGTGATAAGTGCATCAGTCGAACACAACTTCAAACAATCGCATCCTTTCCACAGAAATGCGGATTTCTATATGAGGTAGACTGCTCTAAAAATGTGTCCTTTGAACTGGGCCAGCAGAAATATCAGCAAAAGATAAGCGACATGCTATATGCCCGTTATTACTGTTTTTAAACACAGGAATTTGCAGTGGGCATCATGAGAATTGCCCACTGCACCGACACACAACGGTCTTCGGCATATAGCTTCTTCCGTGTGCTGCAGGGATAGATTTTGGGCGTGTTTTGTTTCCAGCCTCAAGCCCACAGAAGCTTGATCACTTCCTAGGCACATCTGATTTTACTATTTTTTTTATCAGATGCCAACCACAATTCACCATTTTTATTATCAAACTCCACTAAATACGCCCGCCATATTTTGTGAGCCCCTTGTTGGGACATTCATTGTTCTTGAACATTACTATTGATTGCAATCATTATTTTTTTGTTAACCACTACTGATCGCAATCAATATGTTCGTGTAAAGCGATTCACGGACCATATTTGTACCCTACTAACTTCTTTTTTTATTCTAATGTGGTTTTATGCTCTTTAAGGGTGTCGAAATGATCCTTGTCAGCTAGCTATGAGCTCCTTTTGCCCCCAAATGGCCCATGTGCATTTGATTTGTGATACAGAATTTACTGACTGGTCCACAAACTACATCTCAAAATGCTTTCCTAAGAGAAGCTTTAGCCTGTTCCTGTCATTTAAATATTAGTGTTTGCAAACACTTTTGAAATTCGACAACATTGGAGTAGCTGATGGGAAAACAACTGTGTCTGGCAAGCAATATAATTCCTAATTTTAATTGTTTTATTGCAAGCCACTGTGGGAACAGTTCCTGAACCTGGGAGGCATACATATACACCTCCCTTCAAACCTGCCTATCTGTTATTTTTATAAATGTCTCTAGAAGGACTGAAGTGATGGATTCTGCATTTGAGAAGCTATACAGAAAAATCTGACATCTGTGGCGTGAAAAATTTCAAATTTGGTGCCATCCTGTCCAGCCTGTTTTTTTCTGCAGTGCATCTCAAAGCCCCCTTTGAGAATTAAAGTCGAGAAAACATGCTATGAGACCTCTGTTTAACCTTGTCCATCTTTGGCTATCTGGACAAATCTTTCAAAGATTGAGGGAAAAATATAGTCATTTTGGACAGTTTTGAGCTGACTCCTTTACTGTGCTAAACAGGTCTTACCATAACTACAGAGGCACTTTCACCACCACTGTCATATGGATCTGAAGTTGAAAGCATGACCTAATACAACAAGGCAATATCTAATCTAAAGCAGATTCATGTGGGCCTAGTGTTTGATTGAGAACTACTTTACACCATTCCCACCCACTCTCTAATAAACACACGCACAAGTCCCTTTACTTTATATGATCTGTGTTTGAAAGGTGGATTAATAATATGGATAAGTATGCACCTACCACTAGCAAAAAGGCCACCAAAGCAATATAAGGTCCAGTCAAAGTCTCAAAACATTAGCCCCTGGCTCAACACTCGGTAGCTGGCTGCGAGCAGGCAGCCTTAACTTAGGAGGCAGGTATGTAAAGCATTTAAAAACACCAATGCATTAAATAGGTAAGTCACAGTACAAATAAAAATTCCACACCAATTTATAAAAAGAGGAACTATGTCTCTCTTTAAAATGACAACAAAATGACAGACATCCAATATAGGTAACCGGAGATATGAATTTTGAAAGATTATTCACTTTCTTGTGCTTAAAACATATAGCGGCAACTTAGTACAACTGGTTGCGTTTGCCCGGGACAAAATCAAAGTTTAAGGCCAACCGCAATGGAGCCTTTGTCGGATACACTAAGCGGGCTGCCCCGGTTAAACTTGTACCTTCACATTTGTAAACCTTTCTGGAGGATTTTCTCTTGAGGGTAAGCGAGGCTCTTTGTCAGGCCAGATTTGCAGAGGGTTCACTGGCTTGGTTAGGCAGGAGCTCCCGGTCATCTCCTGGAAGTCTTGAACTCTGGAGCTTTCAATGGGATGAATCTGAAATTCAGGCCGGGAGTCGCGGTTGAAGGTAGTTGGCTTGACTCTCCATGTCGATTCGCTCCACTTATAGAGTTTTTTCCAAAAGTTATTCCAAACTTCTCCAAGAATTTGGAACTTCTCCTTTAACTTTCTATTGAGGATTAAAATTGTCCAGAACACAAATCTAATGCTCTAGAAGCTCTTAGATGTCCTTGGAAGTTTGGACTGCAATTCCCACAATTCACCAGGTCAGATCCTTAAACGTGCACTGGACACACTCCAGGCTGGGAACATCTCATGGAAGATGGTGCAGGGAAGCTCTGTTAAGCTGTTGCTTTCAGGGAGTTCACTCATTAATCCTTTTTGAAAAAAGACAAATTTATCAGGGCTGTAGTTCCAAGTGTGCAACAGGAGCAGCCCTTCAGATTGCAATCTTTTGGGCTTCAGACCAGGGCTCTAGCAGGGCAGTCCTTCTTCTCCTTTTAGTTTCAGGCAGCAAATCGGAGTTGCTATGGGTCTCTCATATAGTCATTCAATGATCAAGGGTGACAAATGGGGCGGCACCCCTGCCCAAGGAGCTGCAGGGTGCCACCCAAAACATGACAGCTGTCTCTAAAGTGTGGGATATTCTTGCCCGACAAAGCACTGCACTTTAAAATTCAAGATGGAGATTTTCTCTCCTTTAGAATAAGAGCTGGTTAAACCAAACTACTGGTATGGCTCATTTCCATTAGCACTCCCTTTCCTGTCCTCCTGGAAATTCCATTCCTGAGGCGGCCATCTGGCTGAGGGGTACAGGAAGACGGGGTAGGCCCGGCATTCCTTATAGTGCTGCTCTCTCTTTGAAGCCCAGTTTGATTTACCCAGCCCCCATCCTGACCTGATGTCTACCACTGTATGGCTCCCCCATCAGATAACCTATGCCCTATGCAGCCCACTTATCACCTAATGAAAGCAGTTTGGATAAGCCTGTTAAGGCCAACCAATCAAGAGAGGCTACTAGAAAGCTGTATTTTGGCTCACAGAAAATAAAGTTCTGTGATTTCTTTTCTGTACTATTTCAACAGAGGCAAGTTGTTGGATTTATAATTACCAACCTTTTAAAGCTTTGAATGACATTTAAGCTCATTCCTAGCAATATTTTTACTTAAATAAATAATTCCATTGTTAGCCGAAGTTGCTAATAATCTACAATGGGGGAAAACAAAAATGGTAGAGTTTCCCTCACCAGGCATCTAAAACATATTTTAAAATGTCCCTGCTTATAGGTACATGCCACCGCACCACCGGGGTGCCTAGGGCAGACCTTAGGGGTGATTCATATGTAAGAATACGGTAGATTACCACATTGGAAGTACCTTTAATTCCAAAATCGAATTGGCATATAATTTACTTTTAAACACAGTCTGCAAAGCAGGGCTGCTTTTAGAAATGACAGCAGGCAACACAGCAGTGCACACTCCAGTGCAGGATATCTACTCGGCCTCTAACCTTCCCTGCCCTAATATATACTGGGGACTGATAGGTAGTTTGAATCCCCCTTGAATTATTAAATACTAGGGACTTTTATGGGTCTGTCATTGCCAATTGTAATGATACTTAATTACCATATAACTTTTTCATCAGAGCACTGGCCCTGGGCCTAGTTAGCAGAGCCAAGGACACAGTGAGAGTGACTTGCCACCGGTATCAGGCAAAGAAATGGGGCTGAACAGGGCAAAAAGGATGACTTTCTCACTACCTGTTTTATAAATCTAATTTATTCAATAAAAGGAGATGATTTCTTCCAAAATGCACCCCAGAGTTATCATTTTCGTCCCCCTCTGCCCACACCACTTGTTAACCTTTGCCATGTCTTTTTAAAAAACAAATGTATTAACTAATCATGGATTATATTGTTTCCTAGAGAGAACTCTCTGAATTGATTGGCTGCCCAATGGAAGAAATACTGCAAGAGATGGTAAGAACATTCCAACTTAGTTGTAAAGTAAATGTTTGGGCTTTGATACAGAATATGTGATTTGACAGTTGAACCATCAAGCCCTTACCATCCCGGGCCAGCAGGTTCCCATAATGTTCCAGGAATCATAGTAACATTGTTTCTGTTTCAATAGCATACGGTGAGGTCCCCCTTAAGAGTTTTTTTGTGGTTGATTGTATGCGTTGAAACACAAGGGCCAATCATGCAGCAAAGTAAAACCATGACTTTAGTAAGCAGTATGTTCTAAGCTCGAGATGTTTAGCATTTCATCCTCATTGGTAGTACAGACCCTCGAGAAGGTTCATAGTGCAAGTTGGCTGTTTTAAAATCACCCAATGAAAACAATACATTGCAATTCATTAACTGTAGTATTTCTGCTGCCCACCCCTTTAACTCAGACAGTACTTGTAGGCAAAACAACATCGAACAATGGCCCACAGGAAGTGGTTACCATTGCCATGCCCTGCGCATGGGCAACATAGTGTGTTATCTTCCGTTTTTTGTTTTTAATTTGTATATTGACACAGAACTTTGCAGATCAATGTAGTGAATTGTATATTAATGTTATTCAAACTCATTGAACCTTAATAGACACTTATCGGTGAAATTGTATGATAAATGTTTACATTTTGCAAACAAAGAAGCGCAACACTGTCCTCCCTTTCCTTGAGAATATCTGTTTAAAAACATCTATATTGTATATGCAACGAGACCGAGCTAGCGGACTCTGCAACATCCCAGATGTCTGTCAAAAGACACCTTGTCATTAGCTGTCTCCTGTCATCTTGATTCGTTTTACCAGAGCAGACTAGATGTAGCAGGACTTCCTTCCAAATCCCACAAAGCTGGCAGGCAATGGGGAGATTTCCACACAATCAGGGCAAAACCCCCAGTCGATATCTTAACAACTGAAGCTTGATGAAGGCTGGGTTCCCGGTTGCAGAGTATTTGTGAACAGCAAAAACGTTATAGTTGTTAAGCATCATCCACCCATGTATTCTTTTTGATAGAGTGGCCTTGTCCTCAATAACAGATTGAATTTTAAGTATCTTACAAACCATATGCTTAAATGTCTGGAGACTATAAGGCATATCCCAGAGTTGTGTGAGGCGTATGAGGTTGAGTGATTCTTGCAGATAGGCTCTTGCCAGAGACGTATCATGATCCTGTAGCTCTTTACATTGTATGTGATTCAAAGCAGGGCCGGACTGGGAACAGAAACCGGCCCTTGCAAACTGCTCAGCCGGCTCCCCCTGGGGTGAGGGGGAGTGCAGCCGAGCAGTTTGGCAGGGCCGGTTTCGGTCGATTTTGTTACAGGGGGCCGATATTGCTGACCCCCGGTAACAAAACCGGCCCCCCAGGGGCCCAAAACCGGCCCCCACCCTACTGGCCTACCGGGGAAATGCCCGGTGCTCACTATGGCCAGTCCGGCCCTGATTCAAAGCATTTGGTTCTGCTTTACGGATCTTATTCCAGCATATTACATATTCTCTGCGCCTAGCTAGCACATGTTTAATCAAATTAAATTCTAACCTTATATGTGAATGTGAGGTGTACCTTACCAGTTAGAAGATTATTCTGTAAGCATGAACCATTGTGGCATCTAAGGAACTAGCGTCCCAGACTCTTAGGGATTTTGCTTCTGTAGGAGATTGCCTGCAGAGGTTTATCTCGAAACACTTCAAGGAGGGGAAATAGGGGAAGAGCCAGCTTGCTTTTTCTTCAGGTTTCTAAGTTCTACAGCCAGACCCAGTCCTTTCCCTTTTATTGCCTCCTTCTGGGCTTTGAAAGTGACTTTCTTATCAACAATGACCCCAAGGTATTTGTACTGCTCTGTGCTTCGAGCCGGGTCTCAAACCAAAAACTTACATTTTGCAAAGGTTGATCATCAAGCCAGTAGCTGACTGGTATTTTCAGATGTTAAACTGGTGCTACTGGTCTACGGAGGTTAAAACTTTGCCCAGACAGTATCAGTATGTGTAATATATAAAACTATTGATTGGTAACTGTAAGTTACAGTGATGTTTTACACCAAGTGCTTCTGAATGATATGAAACAGACAGCAAGAGCGAATCTTGAGCTGTCTCTGATGTCACTCATCTGATGTCCAAGATGGAAAACATCCCTGTGATTTGCGTTTTATAATTTTATGTTATGTAAGGCACCCAAAATCATCTACCCCTGCATTCAACTGCTACGCAGGAGCAGAGGAGTAATGAGGAAGTCATACATTACATGGCCTCTCCTCCCTATCCCAAGTTAAAAATAATACCTGACCCCCTGTCACCCTCCCCCACGCCCCTCTCTGTGCTTTAACTTCTCTCTCCTTCAAAAGCTGTTCTCACTACATTCCATAAAAGCTCTGACTGTCTTTCACTGGAATTTATTTATGTCATAGCAACAATGAGTTGTGGGGCCTGTAACTCACTGCTAAATCATAATATTGAAAGTCGGAAAAAATTCTGAATTCTCGCTGAGGAGTCCTTGACCCGCTTTTGCTCGTTGCCTTGTGGAGCCCCGTTGGGCATTGACTTCATTGGACCTGTGTGTTGGGAGCCCCGGTGGACATTGGAAGAAGACTGGGGAGCTGCTGTGCAGGAGGACGGGACTGCGAGGACCAGCAGGCTGTGCGTGTTCCATCGAGCACACCTGCCGCCTCTTCCCGTGACTCCGCCCCCTGCTGACCGCTGATAAACCCTCGCGGCCCCCGCTTCGCGGGTGCCGCTCGCTGAGGAGTCCTTGACCCGCTTTTGCTCGTTGCCTTGTGGAGCCCCGTTGGGCATTGACTTCATTGGACCTGTGTGTTGGGAGCCCCGGTGGACATTGGAAGAAGACTGGGGAGCTGCTGTGCAGGAGGACGGGACTGCGAGGACCAGCAGGCTGTGCGTGTTCCATCGAGCACACCTGCCGCCTCTTCCCGTGACTCCGCCCCCTGCTGAACGCTGATAAACCCTCACGGCCCCCGCTTCGCGGGTGCCGCTCGCTGAGGAGTCCTTGACCCGCTTTTGCTCGTTGCCTTGTGGAGCCCCGTTGGGCATTGACTTCATTGGACCTGTGTGTTGGGAGCCCCAGTGGACATTGGAAGAAGACTGGGGAGCTGCTGTGCAGGAGGACGGGACTGCGAGGACCAGCAGGCTGTGCGTGTTCCATCGAGCACACCTGCCGCCTCTTCCCGTGACTCCGCCCCCTGCTGACCGCTGATAAACCCTCGCAGCCCCCGCTTCGCGAATGCCGCTCGCTGAGGAGTCCTTGACCCGCTTTTGCTCGTTGCCTTGTGGAGCCCCGTTGGGCATTGACTTCATTGGACCTGTGTGTTGGGAGCCCCGGTGGACATTGGAAGAAGACTGGGGAGCTGCTGTGCAGGAGGACGGGACTGCGAGGACCAGCAGGCTGTGCGTGTTCCATCGAGCACACCTGCCGCCTCTTCCCGTGACTCCGCCCCCTCTATCCACAGTCAGCATAAGACCTGAAGTCATTACGCGTCAGCGGGACGCGTGTGCGGGACATCACCCGGGACAAAGCCCGGACTAAGGGCGGACCCTCTGAGACCCTCAGAGACACGAGGAGACCGGACCGGGGGAACTTACTAACTTTATTGTCCACTAACCGTGAGTCCTGTGTTTGATACTGCTGGAAAAAACAAATATGGCTGATATTATAGATACTAATCCTCCTGTAATACATGGTGCCCCGACCAAGGGCACATTGGTTGATTATTTTAAAAAAGTTATTGTACCCACGGTCAAGGAGACTACGCTTGCCGAACGAAGGGCCGAGCGACGCCGCTCGATAGAGTGTATTAAAAATAGGACATTAATGGATAGTACATCCCCTTTGACTTCGTCCCTCATTGTGTTAAGTCCCCCTACTTTGACGCAGGAGGCGTTAGCTATGGATAATGTCCCTGAGCTGCTTAGATCTATTGAGTCTACACCTAGCAATTTCAATGTGTCACCAGTTTTAATTGCTTTGCCCCCTTCCAGTACTATTACTTTTGATAAAGAAACTGATACTGTCACTATTCCCTCTGAGTTCAAGGCTAAGTCGTCCAGTAAGAAGGCAGGGAGGGCGTTGGTGTCTAATGCTCCGAGGCCCCCTCCGCCTAAGAGAAGAAAGAGACTAGGCAACTTGCCAAAAGGTAAGATCAATCATACTGATTTTGGCAAGGGCCCTATGCAAACTGTGGGCATAGCATCACCGACAAAGGTTCCATCATTGCCATTAAGAATACACGATGTGGCCTTAACATCTTCTACTTCTTTGGTTCCCCCTCCTCCTGACCTGTCTCGTTCTTCGTTGCTCCTACCTGATTTGGGTACAATGCCATCATATCTTGAGAGCATCGAGAAATTGATAAGATCATTCACTTTACCCATTATAGAACGACTAAAAAATATAGAGTCACGACTGGGGAATCTAGAATCTTTAATCATTAAATACCCGGGGCCACGGGAAGATCCGGCGCACTTACTCCCGCCCCCCCCCATGGTTCCAGACGCACCTCTCACTCACACTAGGACTAACGAGACAGGTAGCTCTAATGCCCAGTATAGGGATAAGCCGCTTGACATCACAACCCTTCAAAGTCATCGTCAAAATGAAGAGGGTGAAATAAGGAAGGAAATAGCAAATCCCATCTTAGTAATGTCCCCAAAGGAGAGGGGTGAGAATCATCACCTAGCTAGAGCAAGTGACCCATATAGCCATCAAGTTAACTTACCCCCAGAGGCGGTACCGTATGTGGTAGTGCTAACAGAAGTTCCGCCTCTGGCTAAGGGTAAAAATGAGGGCTATTACGATCTAAAAAATAAAACCATGCACTGGCTTAGGACTAATAGACCCCTCCCCCCCAACATCAATGGGGAGATATTGCATGTCCGGAGACTTCCTTGGCTGGGTCGCAGAATCAAGGATCTTGATGGGGATGCAATTATCATCAACTTTAGAGACCCCAGAGCAGTCAAATACATCTTAGACTACCCCTTGGGTTCTACATGGGGGTCTATAAATCCCCGTGCACTATCATATTTCTACCCAAGATCAATAGTCTCTTATAATGCATACCCCAGGGCTCCAGTAAAAACAGTAACTTACCCTCACCCATTTCTAGCAACTTCTGGTCCCCAAGTTCAACACTGTAACATGTATGTACCCAGTCCTGTGGCTTACGGAAATGCAGCAGAATGGGTTACGGTTCCCTCCTGGAATCATAGACTTGGACCGCGGAGGATGAACTATAGGCTACCATTTACTCCTCTCGAAGTTGCTAATAGATTTGGGGCCCTATCAGGAGTCGATGACTGCGACTGACATAGTACTACCTTTGACCATGGGCTCAGTACACAGGGCGACCAGGTTGAGGATATGGATCTGATCCCCAAATTGTTGACTTCTTGTCCAAGTAATAATTTTACTTTCATGGGGCCAGACTTGTCCTTACCGGTGACTCATATAGTGCCCCTGGAACATGTTCCGGCGGCTGTAGACGAACTAGCTTTAAAACCTTATCACTTCGAACACAGGGAGGAGAGGGTAGAGGTGGAGGGTGGTTGCTTTTCCGGAAAGACTAAAGTTCTACAGGGGTCTTCATTTAAAGCACGAAGTGAGTTGGGGGTCTGCGCCCCATCAAGGACGGTAGAAAGCACTCTGTATGAGATCTCTATGCTTACAAACAGGGCCTCGAGGCCACTAGAGATACTGTCATGGAACGTGGCTGGGCTCCCAAATAAGTTAGGCAACACTGATTGGGAAACTTTTATTAAAGAACATGATATATGCATGTTCCAAGAGACGTGGGCCAGAGAAAACCTTTGCCACCCCGGGTTCACAGTTTTTAATATTCCGGCTAGATGGGGTGGGAAGGGACGCCCGTCTGGAGGACTGTCAATATGGATTGCTTGTTATCTAGGCTGTACGGCCGAGGTGGCAGAAACAAATTCTCTTGACATCCTGTGTGTGGTCTTACGTTGGCCCACTGGGAGGGGTCTGAGTCTGGTAAATATATACTCCAGACCAGTCGGAGTTGCGGACACCTCAAGGACATTGGAGGATTTAACGATTTTTCTTGATTCTCTCACCGGCCCAGATATACTCCTGGTCGGAGGGGATATTAATATTCAGTTTGAACCACTTCCGCTTCACTTAGGTGGGATTAGTAGTGAAGAGGACGATCTCTGGGGAATCCAAAGTATTGCAGGTCCACCAGTAAGGGCAGCATCACCCCTCCTACTGCAAGTTCTAACACTAACATTGGCAAATTCACTCAGAGCATGCAATGGTAGGTTCAATGGGGATATTCCGCCCCAGTCAACTTTTAATAGACCGGGACAGGAGTCCCGGATTGACTACATACTGATTACACTCCAGGATTGGAAATTGGCATTAGATTTTAAAATAGTCCCAAGGGTGGATAGTGATCATAACCCCCTAATTCTTTCATTAGATGCAGATGGCTTCCTCAGGACTGAAACTCGAGGAAATAGACTACCTGCCCCCAGTCTCACCTTATCCAGTAATAGACGAAGAATAAGGTGGGACAAATTGTTAGAGAAACCGACTCGCATAAGGGCAATATACGAGCAAATGGCTTCTACTCTGGAAAGAGTGGAAAGTCTCCTCCCTCAGTTGTCCTCGCCAGAAGGTCGTTCTTCCCTTGAGGTCATCCATCAGACACTTTGTGACAATTTAGCTGAGGTTTTGAACCCTGTGGTTCGGGGCAGGAAACTGAGGAGTGAAAGAGCCTCATGGTTCAATGCCAGCTGCAGGGGAGCTAAGAAAGATCTTCTCCAAGTGCTCAAAAACAAGGAAGCAGCCTCGGTGGTTAGGGAGAAGAGGGTGGCCTATAAGCTCCTCCTTGAATCTGCTAAAATAGACTGGGACTGGGAGAACTGGACAGGAATAACATCTGCTCTCAAAACCAGAGATTCAAGGACATTTTGGCATATAGTCAAACATGGCTCAGTTGAGCCTGTTATGGCTATAGAAGGTAATATTGCACCGGAAGTCTGGGAAAAACATTTTTCATCGCTCTATTGTAGAGCTGAGCAAGACAAAATGGGAACTTCGCCTGAGTGCTTAGTGGTCCCCACCATCAATGATCATACTGAGCTGGAAGATTTTAAGCTGGAGGAATTAGAAATGGCAATTACCTGCCTTTCCACAGGAAAAGCGCCAGGCTTAGATAAGCTCCCAGGAGACCTCTTAAGGCACGAGGTCAGCATTTGGGCACCATATTTCCTGGTATTGTTTAATGCCATCATCCATGGGATGGCGCTTCCTCCAACTTGGCTTGGGGCGGAGATTGTGCCCATTTTCAAAAAGGGCTCACCTTTGCTCCCCGCTAACTATAGACCGATCAGTCTGATAGACGTCCCTCAGAAGCTTTTTGCGAGGCTTCTGTTGGATCGACTTTTGGACTGGATCGAGGAGAGGGACATTTTGAGCCCTTTGCAGGCTGGGTTTCGCCAGAAGACCTCTACTATAGATCAGGTATTCAGGCTGTCCCTTTTACATTGGAAAACAATACAGTTGGAGGGTGGCAGCCTCTATACTGTATTTGTAGATCTAAGGGCAGCCTTTGACCTGGTCCCTCGTGGCAAGCTCTGGCAGGTCCTGGCGAATGCTGGGATGCCAGCTGACCTCCTGAGTATGATCATCCGCCTACACACAAATACCTATGCTCGAGTGAGGTGCGGTGCACAGGGTGTACTCTCAAACAAATTTCCCGTTGAGAGAGGGGTAAGACAGGGGTGCGTACTTGCACCGACCCTGTTTTGCCTCTTTGTCAATGGTGTTATTGACCATCTTAACGGGGTCCCCAATTCGGATGTCCCGAAGTTGGCGGGAAGGAGGGTCCCAGCAATTATGTTTGCTGATGATACCCTCCTTCTCTCCAAGTCACCTATGGGAATCCAGCGTGTGCTGGATGGATTTGGGGACTTCTGTAGAGACCACGGATTGGAAATAAACACCTCAAAGACCAAATTTATGGCCTTCAATCCGCCACCCAGGTTTCACCGTATTCCTCGCATAGGGGACAATATACTCGAACGAGTAAACACCTTTGAATACCTTGGTGTTACACTCAACGAGGAATTGGGGTGGGGTCAACATCAGGAGAAAGCGAGGTTGAAATTAGCACAACACATTGGTGGAATATTAGGGATGGTTGGGAAGAATAGGTCGACCCTTAAACCCATAGGCCCTCCCCTACACATTTATAGGGTCCAAGCAAGAGGAGCAGTTACCTATGGGAGTGAATTATGGGGTCACAAAGTACTGGACAGCTTGACAAAGGAGGAGAATAGATTCCTCAGGTGTCTAGTAGCTCTTCCTCCGAGTACACCGTTAGTGCCCTTACGACTCGACCTAGGCATTAGACCCCTGGAGGAAGAGTTGGCACTTCGTCCTGTGATCTACTGGCGCAGATTGTGGACGGTGCCCGAATTGACTCACTATAGACAGGGCCTCCAGGAAGTTCTTAGCCTCCCAAATTCGGGGAACATTGCCTGGCTTAAATTCGTAAGGAATAGTTTGGAGAGCCTAGGTCTTGATGCACTATGGAATGATCCTTGCAACGCCTGTCCCAAGCTTTCCAAGAAAGCTTTAACCAAAGTGTATCATGACTCCAAGGCACCCTTACTTCGACCTTCTAAATCCTTAGGGTCTCTAACAAATCAATTCCTTCTTATGAAGAGTACTTATACCTTCGAATTGGCCCTCGACAATGTTTATCCTACAATACTTAGGAAGCTTTATTTGCAATGGAGGCACGGGTCTTTGCCAATTCGTGCTTTTACCAGTTCTTGGTCTTTGTCGTCACCCAGTATTTGCCCGGCTTGCAGATCATGTGACGAAACTGAGTTGCATTTCATATTCTTTTGCACGGGTTATACTGAGGCCCGCAGAAAATGGATTATCCCTATCTGTAGGAACCTGGGCTTCATCAGGTGCCATGAAGCCTTCAGAATTCTTAAGAGCGAAATGGCCGTGCACATTATGTTCGCAGTGGCAAAATTTTTGGGGGCTTTTTGGCACAAACGGAAAAAATATCTAAAAATGCCAATCTGATCCACTGTATGTAATTAGTATGTATTAGTCATGTGGCTGTATTAATTTTAAACATTTTACCTATTGTTGTTAAATGGTTTTATATTCATTTTATGCACTTTTATGGAGTTACTCCGAAATAAAGTTTTTTGAACTAGAATCAAATTTTATAATTTTTGACTAACCACATAATCAAGTAAAGCTGTTCTCAGTTCAAGTTACAATAGTCAAGCTTCGACTGTCTAGTTCCCCAGCTCTTAGCCATTTATATAAGCCAACTCATTGAGATCAATATAAATAACAATCTGCAATTTCAACTACATATAATGCAAAGACCCTAACAATTTCACACACCTGAATCAAAATTATATTCTTTTCTTGAGATCCAGCTAGGATAGGAGACAGTAAATTGGTGTTAAATGGAAGCCAGAGAGGAGTCTAGAACAAAGACATTAAAGGTCATTGTTGTGATCCATTCTGAATTGTAATTAACAGATGTATGAAAAAGTCACCTTTCTTAATTCCAAGTCACATCTGAATACAGAAGTGATTTGTGTCTACGACAGCTGTCCCAAGTCATTGATCAGTTGCCAACAACACAGAAGGGCAGTGATTGACTCACAAAAGGGTAGACGTCTCCTTGGGACACCTTCCCCTTTGTGAAGTCTGTCGGGATAACTTTGGTGGGTAAGAGAAAGAGCAGGCAGTGGTCCACGAGTAATGATTCAGGGAACCGTTACCTGTGCCTGTGATGTGCTCCCAGACAGAAAGCCTTTTTAAAAACAATGCATCACATATTTCTTAATGGAACAAGAGGTGCATCAAAAAAATAAAGTTTAACCTTTGAAAATGAAAACACGGGGTTCGTGGGCTGCTCTTCTTTGCAGGGCACCATCTTTGTGTTTGTAGCCAACCACACGGGGTTGCAAATAGTGACAGGCAAATTAATATTCATAAGCCTGGGTGTTCTGTGATCCACTGTGACTGAATGCTTTGCAATTAAATGTACCAGTGCATTGATCACATTACACAAATAGAGTAAGGGTGCAAAAATCTGTGCAGAATTCGCAACCACTCTTTACGAAGTATCTTATATCACATATGGCCTAAAATCCATAATACCATTCCACAAATCTTGACCAAGGAATAGAGACCAGTTGGTGAAATAGATATTCATGGTCCAGGATAAATATTTGACAGCATTGAGCAATATGCTTAAAATCAGGCAAAATCATGTATGTGATAACCATAGATGTTTACAACACCCAGATAAGGCCAGTCATATCAATCAAAGTAGTTTTTCACAAAATCACTTACAAAAGTGTACAGGCTAGAATCATTGAATATTGTTTTGAAATATCATATACTCTACCTAAATGTCTCTCACATGTTTCCATTGGCTGAACCTCTGGTCACTATAATTAAAATTCAACCATTTTTATTACCATGGTCTCTTTGGATGTCTCAATAAAGGTTCTGGAATGAGTTTATTCTACCTTTGTAATTACTACTTCAGTTTTTCATATAATTCATACACTTGTGTCCCTCTAAAGCAGAGGTCTTCAAACTTTTGTAGGTTGAGCCCCCCCAACTGAATTTTTTTAAATGTCGGGCCCCCCCACGACCTGACAGAAACTTCTGGAATCTTGTACACTACATAATTGAATGCCACCCGCATATCCTGGGCCATATCCGGCAAATAATGTTCAACGCAATAGGAGTTTAGTGAACTGTAGGTTTGTGAGTGGGTGTGGTTAATGACAGGCTTATTACACACCTCAAAACAAACAAAATGTTCCAAGATAAAATGTGTGCAAATCTTTTTTACTAGGATGCTTTGTTTTACACATGACAGATTGATAATAACACCCATCCACCCTTTCAGTCATCCATCCATCCTCCCTTTCCCTCTCCATCGACCCTTTCACTTAGCCATCCTTCCTTCCATCCATCCACCCACCCATCCATCTACTCATCCACTCATTAATCCATCCATTGACCCTATCACTCATCCATCCTTTCTCTCATCCATCTATCCTTTCACTCCTTCGCTCATCTATTCATCCTTTTGTCCATCTACCCTCCCTTTCACTTACTCATCCATCCTTACATCCACCCTTTCACTCATCCTTCCATCCATTCACCCTTGCGCTTATCAATTCATCAATCCATCCATCATTTCACTCATCCATCCACCCACTCACTCATCATCCACCTTTTCACTCATCCATCCTTTCACTCATCCATCCTTTCACTCATCCATCCTTTCACTCATCCATCCACCCTTTTACCCATCCAGCTACCCTTCCACCCATACATTCAGCTATTTACCTTTTCTCTCATCCATCCTTCCACTCACTCATCAATCATCCATCCTCTCTCATGCTCCATCTATTCAATCTTTCATTCATCCATTCACCCTTTCACTAATTCATCCAGCCATCCAGCCATCCCTTCACTTACTCACTCGCCCACCTTTTCATATTAATTTTTGAGCTGAGCCTTTTTGAGAAGAGGCCCATCAAGAACTTCACCTTTCGCTGCAGGAGCCATTCCAGGACTGGGACAGGATCTACCACGGGTGGGGGGGGGTGAGCCATCACAGGAGTGGGAACAGGATCCACCAGGGTGGGCATGCAGTTTTCAAGTATCATCTTGGTCTCTTCCAGGGAGGGGTAGGGCTCCTCACCCCCTCCTGGACAAGACAACGAGAAGACAGGCTCTCTTTCCAAAATGTTAGTTTTGCCATCCCCCACTGTGATGTACAGTACTTAAAGGAGATACTCCAAGAGAACTGATTTAACTGATTGTCCTCCATACTTTGTTTAATCAGTGTGGGTGCGATTGTGCCATTTCTTTATTTTATTCCAATTATAGACTGCATGTTTGCAGAACCGAGGTTTGCTTACAATTTAGTGACAGTAATTAAGCTCTGTGAAGAGAACCACGTGCTGCCTCGGGGTAATCAGGGCCGGTTCTAGGATGTTTGGGGCCCTGGGCAGAAAGGGAATGTGTGAGGCCCCTCTAAATTGCAGAGACATGAGGCATTCAGGGCTGTTTGCATCTGAATAGATGCCCCGGCTCCTGAAGCTGCAACCCCTCCCTGTCAATCACCTTCAAGCCCCTCTTAACAGCTCATCAAGGGCTGAAGGTGTGAGGGTTGCCATCCCGCTGTGCCTCTCCAGTGCTGCTGGGTATCTGAGCTTTGGTGCTGCATCGGAGTCTGTTACACCTGACCTCAGCAGCATCAGCAGAGGCTCACCTCTGATAATGAAATGTAAAATGATGCAGAGTACTGCTTGAAAAACTGTCCACATCTCTGAAAAAGCGCCGTGCGCGAGGATGCTTTTAGGCGGCCAATGTGTTCAAAACCTCTGTTACGGCGATCGGCCATCAGATTTGCGGGTGGAGTGCGCGCCCCCCCTGGGATGGTGGCGCGCCCCCCCTGGGGGGCGCGCCCCACAGATTGAAGAACACTGCTCTAAAGTGTTTCTTCTTCCCCTCCTTTACTAGACTACTCAGAACAACATATTTGAGGGAGAGTAGAGTTTTACTGTCTGTCTTTAACAGTTAGGATACAGCCTGTGACTCTTTCATGAGTGCTCTCATCAGATCTGCTACTTTCCAGTTGCTTGAAATTGAAAGCAATAAAAGGAAAAGGCATCAGCTTCAGTCTTTCAATCATCCAAATCCCTAATTAACATGTGGACAATGAGCAAAGTGTCCAACTTTAGCAGGTTGCTCATCTGACTCCGTCTTTAGGTTTTTGTTCCACTACACACAATGATTAGGTTTTCCAGAAAACCATTATAAAACTTGCCCACACACCCACTTAACCCACTCAACAGGATATTGAGATAAGTCAAATTCAGTGATAAATACACTTTTATTTATTTCTTTATAAAGTTTTATATAGCGCAAACAAGATCCCAAAGGATATCAGAGCGCTTTACAATCGAACTAGAACTAGAAGGACAATAATGTAAAAACAACAACAAGTAGGGATAAAAACACGAATGATCATAAGTTACATGAAAATTCCAAATGGAAGTTATGTTAAACAATTGTACAGGGTAGCGAGAAAGGGACACAATATGTCATAAAAAGTGTAGTAGTAAATGTTGGAACAATAGAAGTAAGAACAATGTCAACGGGCCAGAGAGCCTAGCCCACTTACTGAAGGAATTTATTTATCAGGAATCTTCCCGTTTGAACACCATTGTTACGGCGATTCTGCATACTTCTGGTGGAAGAGAGTTCCATATCTTTGGAGCAGCGCCAGAGAAGGCTCTGTGACAAGTTCTCTTTTTGTTAAGGATAAGTGGTTTCAGGAGTAAAGTAGTGGCGCTTCTAGAGGCTCTTACACCGCAGGATAGTTCAAGTTTTTGTGCCAGGTACCTGGGAGTATTGAAGAGGATGGCTTTGTGCGTCATAGTGGCAATTTTTAACTTTTCCTATTATACGATGCAAAGCCTTCCATTGCTCCACACCACTTATTTCTGTTGGTCTCGCTCCAGTTTTAAATCTGCTTCTTGACGTGAAGTAACCTGTCCGTACCTAAGCCAGTGTACGTCCTCTTCAAATATAGAAGTCCTCATTCCTCTCCTCTATTATACCCTTCCATACCACCTGTGATTCACTTCAAATTACATCAATTTTAAACAGAAACACATAAGCAAAGTCTTTTAAATATATAGCCCAAGCTCATGTCAGTGTCCTTGAACTCTACATCCCAATCTGATAGCGAAACAAGCCGTGCCTCATAATTAATCTATCTTTACTATGCTATATGCTGTAAATAATATATATATCTATATATATATCAAAACAATTCCCTTGCAGGCATAGAGTGACGCATAAATTATGCAAAACAGAAGGAGAGAACTCTGGGTAGTTCCCAAGTTTAGGTGGACGGCAGCTCGTGTACAGAGCACCCTCAACACCAGCGACACTGTAAATTTGCTCACCTCAAATGTCTGCTTTTCTATCAAAGTTTTTAAGCATAGGATTAGCACAATGCTCTCCACGTCGAGATAGAAATGGACAAAGTCTTTTGCCATTTATACAGCAAAGTCTTTAAGCATAGGATTAGCACAGTGCTATCCATGCCGAGCTGTAAAATGACAAAAGCCATTTATCACTCCAGGCACAGTATTATAGCTTTGGATTGGTGAAATACCATCCAAGCGAACCTGAACTGAATAAAAGCAACCCCTGACACGTGTTTCACTGTCATTACAGCTCTTCAGAGAGGTTTAGCTTTGTCCAGACACAAGGGAGCACCCAGTATAAGTCAAAACAATTCCCTTGCAGGCATTGAGTGACGCATAAATTATGCAAAAAAGAAGGAGAGAACTTTGGGTAGTTCCCAAGTTTAGGTGGACGGCAGCTCGTGTACAGAGCACCCTCAACACCAGTGACACTCTAAATTTGCTCACCTCAAATGTCTGCTTTTCTATCAAAGTTTTTAAGCATAGGATTAGCACAATGCTATCCACGCCAAGATAGAAATGGACAAAGTCTTTTGCCATTTATACAGCAACGTCTTTAAGCATAGGATTAGCACAGTGCTATCCACGCCGAGCTGTAAAATGACAAAAGCCATTTACCATTTATCACTCCAGGCACAGTATTATAGCTTTGGATTGGTGAAATACCATCCAAGCCAACCTGAACTGAATAAAAGCAACCCCTGACACGTGTTTCGCTGTCATTACAGCTCTTCAGAGAGGTTTAGCTTTGTCCAGACACAAGGGAGTACCCAGTATAAGTCAAAACAATTCCCTTGCAGGCATAGAGTGACGCATAAATTATGCAAAAAAGAAGGAGAGAACTATGGTTGTTCCCAAGTTTAGGTGGACGGCAGCTCATGTACAGAGCACCCTCAACACCAGCGACACTCTAAATTTGCTCACCTCAAATGTCTGCTTTTCTATCAAAGTTTTTAAGCATAGGATTAGCACAATGCTATCCACGCCGAGATAGAAATGGACAAAGTCTTTTGCCATTTATACAGCAACGTCTTTAAGCATAGGATTATATATATATATATATACATATATGCATTACAATGTACAATGATATGATAAACAGATGGTTTACTCGAATAATGATAGACTAGGAAGAACTATGGTTTCTGAAGTGTCCTCAACCTGTAGCATCGACGTTTTATCACCTTCCAAAAATACACAAAGATGACAAGACACCCCCAAGCCGCCCAATTATCTCATCCAAGTGCAGCCTTTCTGAATCAATGTCTCAATATATTGACTATTTCCTGTTTGATTTTGTGAAAACACTACCATCGTGTATCCGTGACACAAAAGATTTCATAAGAATATTATCGAACATTACTTGAGAACTGGATATGCTGGTGGTAGTGTTGGTTATAACAAGCTTGTACACAAGTATAGCACATGCCAAGGGCAAAAAAGCTGTATGATATTTCCTGAAAGAAAGATCATAGAAATTTGCCAAACATAATGAGATGCTAGTTGACATCTGTGTTTACAGTCATTCACACTATTTATGCAGATGTGCAGAGTATAATATGCTATTTATTACAATTGTTGGCTGTGGGGTATGGGCAGTGATTTGCAAGAGATGAAGCCTACCCTCCCTCAACAATTGTAATAAATAGCATATTGCATTCTGTGCATCTGCATATATAATTTATGCCATAGAATTTCTTACGTTTATTTGTTTAAAAAACATAATCATTCAAACCAGAATGTAAGTCGTTAAATTAATGCAGGAAGGAAAAATCACACTTAGGCAGCCTCTT
Organism: Triturus cristatus; assembly: GCF_964204655.1. Classification (NCBI taxonomy): domain Eukaryota; kingdom Metazoa; phylum Chordata; class Amphibia; order Caudata; family Salamandridae; genus Triturus; species Triturus cristatus. The sequence goes on from NC_140590.1 coordinate 1,109,599,263, forward strand.
GACTATGAGGAAAGTTGTATCCATAGGTGAAGCAATTGTAATATCTAATCTATGTGGCAACATACAGTATTTATTTTTGTCAACTTTGCTCTACTGTGGTAACAAACTGGAATTTGACTTTTGCCCTGAACTAATAAATGTGTAAATGTATGTTTACTAAGACAGTTTCTCTAATTAACATGTGTTATTGGGCAACATTTATGTTTACCGCTGAGGCATAAATAGAACATATGCAGAAGCACAAAATGTAATATGATAATTATATGATATTTATTACCAATGATGGGTATGGGCAGAGAAGACTTAGGAGAGGTGACGCCTCAAAGGCGTTATAACGCCCCTCCTCTTCCTCAACAATGCTAATAAATGGCATTTTATTCTCTGCACATAGGCATATCATGTTTATATAATTCTATGTTTTTATGTATAATTCTATTAGCAAAAGATATGTAGCAGAAACCAGGCTGTATGTGGTTAAATTAGTGCAACATGGTACATTCTTATTGAAGATACATTGAGACTGTTAGTTGTTTCCCTGTATGAAGTAGCTATTGCATGGAATTTGTGAGTCAGTAAGTAGTGTTTTTTTCTGTCAATTTTGCCTATAACTAGGGTTCAAATGGACTGAGCTTTACTAGATTTTTGCACTATGTTAGTGCATCCACCCAAAGCCCAGCATGCCAAATTGTCTGCAATTCTGCCCAATGGAATTTTTCAGGAAAACTATTTAAATTATGCAGCAATAAAACACAATGCATGTAGCACAATCTCTAGCAGTATTATCATCATCCATTTAAGCTAGAAACATTTTGCTTTTAACCTGTAATGTGTGCAAATGATGTTACAAATGCAGTAAATCCATAATTAGATGTTAAATGCAGACACAGAATCACTAACTTTGAGCCACAGTTCAATAATGGTTTTTGATATTTTTCTCAGGGTATGTCTGATATGACACTTGAAGAAATGGAGGGCGTTATTTCGGTAAGACAAACTTCTCTGACACTAAACTTCAATCTGTGTAATATCATTCAAATCTTCATCCATAAGAAAGTGAGTTTGTTCAGCTAGGAGATTTAGGAGTTTTAAACAAACCACTGTACAAAATCAGAATAAATCCTCACTTGGCTGTTCCTAAAATAATCTCAATACAACTCTAAACGCTGGACATTGTAGCTGTTTAAAGTATGAGACTTGTCATAGTATCAGAGGAGAATAGTAGTTTTGTAACATATTTTCACAATCCACCATTGGAAAAAAGGTAAAATGGCAAATGTCACTGCTCTTAAACTCACTGTCACATCACACCTATCATTATAAGACCTGAAATTTGGTAATAACTTTGAGCGACCAAAGATCTCAGAATCTGACTCAAGACACTCTAGATCTTCCATAAGACTGTCTTAAGAAATGTTTCTGGTTATAATTATTTTCCTGATGCCAGACTCCAATCTTAGGAAATTGGATCCCTGTTTCCTGACTTAAGATAATCTTACAATAAGGTTAAACTTTAGTAAATCAGACTGTTGGGCCTGGGCCTGTCTGCAAGGTCACACCCAAACATTGTGCCTTCACCCCTCCTGTTTTGCTGAATTTGTTTTTGTTGGCTTTACCCCTTTTAACCAATGCTAAAGTGCTTGTGCCCCCCCTAAAATGTGGTAAAATTGCCTCTACCTGATTGGCATATTTAATTTACTTATAATGTCTCTGGCTTGCCATCGCAGCTTGTGTGCAATTTTAGACTGTCAATTTGACTTGGAAAAATAAACCTTTTGCCAAGACAAAACTCCCCTGTTAATGCATATAATTCACCCCCAGCATAGGCCCTAAGCATCCCATAGTAAAGTGTGCATTGTATTTAAAATGCTGGACATGTATTTTTAAGTTTGACTTGTACTATTAGGAAACAAACTCAAAATGTGATGTTACTACTGTGAGGCCGACCTCTCCCAAAACGACAACATTGGCTTACCTTATTATGTTTAATAACCTTTCTTTTGGAGAAGGTATAAATATTATGTTTGTTTAATAAATTGTAATTTAAAATACTCTTTAATAGTAAAGTCAGAATTCAAGTCGCAACTTTTGTAAGTTGCCATTTTCTTGTCCTTATCATTTGCTGCTTGCAGTCTGTTCCGGGTAACATGACTAGGTAGAGTTTTATTTTGTATATTCCTTTCAGACAACCAGACAGAAGAGGGAATGTGTGTTGACAGGATGGGCTACCTTAACTTGACCAGAGGGACTGAGCTGTCACCTTTCTCACTTGAACTTCAAAGCACTGGCTCAGCACACTGTTGCAGCGCAAAAACCCGAGCAACGGGGAAAACAACCCCGTACCGGTATCCTCCCTGTGTCACAGACCCAACATCACACTAACTCATTCACACATGCAGTCAATGGTGGGGCCCATAACACCAACACTCACACTTTACTTCCACACCGGTCTGCACACACAGGAGGCATGAGTGGTTCAAGCGCCGGACATGTGAGGGGAACACCTTATAACCTATAGGGAAGGAAAAGTCATTTACAAATATACATTAACGCCCTCTCACCTACAGATCCTTAATACTAAACATCAAGGCACTCCTCCCACTTCGGTCAATGGACCAAATTAGTTGGATTGGTTGATGGTGATTTAGAACCAGCTAAAACATATTTCAAGATTTAGATCTTACCTTTCTTAATAAACCACAAACTCGTTTCTTGTTAATCAATATCTGTTTATCTAAATCTTCATGATGGGTTAAATTCGCATTTGGAAAGTTTATATCAAATTTCATGTAAATCGCAGAACATCATATTTACCTAATCTGTCTATTCGGAGTCCTCTAATTCATTGGCTCCAATTTGCAGTCAGTCGTCCGAAAGCTAACCAAAGTTCAAAGTTCTTTGCTCAGCACGCTACAGTCCCAAAAGATCGGCAAAGGACCAGAGACGTGCAAGCATCTGTCATTATTCATAGATCAAAGGAAAGTTCGCAGTCATCAAATAATTGGGCAGCATCCGGATCGTCTAGGATTCAGGAAAATGCAGCAGTCACCCTAAGTAGCATCGAAAGTAGCGTCATTGATGAAGAGCGTAGCCCTCTCTATTCTACCATGCATTTTTATAATAAAATTGAAGCAAAGATGATACAGATTATATTTTAGCACAGTCGTGATTGGCTGGTTGAGATCGTCCGATGTAAGTTTTTGGGATCTTAGTACAGTTCGAGGGGTGAGGTCATTGGTTTGTTTAAAAGTCAGTCTGTTCCGGTTTATTGTAAGGTCAATTGTTTTCTGTCTTGGCCGTCTTCCCACTGTGTCCTTGTTCGGGTACATGGGGAACAAAGGTTGTGACGAGGTTTAGGAGACTTCTCGAGCCTGCGCAGCTCAAACCGCGCCTCGTGGGACAATGGCCACATCGTCGTGTAGCGTCAGCGGCCATCTTTGATTAAGGCCCAAACGCCAACTTAAGTGAAACAAACACAAAAGAGTAATTAATTCATAGGAATAATAAATCTAATGTTAACTAACCCCGGGCGTAGCACTACGCTTCGCCCACGTAGTGTACGTAGCGCTGCCTGCTTCGCACTTTCCGAAGTAGGCGAAGCAGGGCAGCGCTACGCACACGCCGAGGGCGAAGCGTAGCTGCTTGCCACCCGCCACCCACCTCCCGCCTGCCCTCCTTTTAATAATATAAGCAATGAAAAATAAATTAAAGTAAGTCGACTTACCGTAAGCGCGGCGTCTCCGGGGCTCCCTCTTTCTGTTTCTAATTTCTTCTGCCAAATGCGCATGCGCGGACACCCACGCATGCGCATTTCTCGCGAGAAATGCGCATGCGCGGGCGTCCGCGCATGCGCATTTGTCAGAAGAAATTAGAAACGAAGAAGAGGGAGCCCCGGAGACGCCGCGCTTACGGTAAGTCGCTTTACTTTAATTTATTTTATATTGCTGATATTATTTAAACGAAGGGCGGGCGGGAGGTGGGTGGCACGTAGTGGGGCTACGCGAAGCGCGTAGTGTGCGTAGATTTGGGCACACTACGTGCTGCTTCACGTAGCCCCACTACGCCCACTACGCCCACCCTTAATGTTAACCCCTTACTAATCCCTCTATGTGCTTGTATTTATCTAGCGTATAGCAACATTTAAAGCAATTATATTCACCCTTTTGGTCCTCTTCTCGGGCAACATTACAAGACATTACAAAAGCAACATATATCATGCAGTATTCTAATTACTACATATACTATTTATTAGTATGCGTACGGATTTTAGTCATAAAGGGTATTTAGCCATGCAAAATGCAAATCCCACGTGTAATTCAAATATATTAATAATGTTGATTAATAATCATGCAAACTCATTTAATAATATTATAGTTAATGGATTATTTAATTAATAATTTTCATGCAGAATGGGGGAGGTATACAAAATTTTGTACTAACCGCTCCATCACACACACAAAGAACTACACACTACGCCACTGTGATTCGAAACATCCTGGCACCTTGTATTTTTCTCTTTCTCACAGCCTCTCTATACTCCTTGTGACATCTTCATATCTCTATTAGGCCTGAGCATAATTTAACAACATTTTTGTAATCGAAGACATTTTAGTAATTCAGAGTTACTCTTTGATACGGAATTACTGATGATGAATTGATTATGCCTTCCCACATAATTAAGAGTAATTTGGGAGAAAATCCTACTGCAAGAACACATTTAGCTACTGTAAATAGCTGCTCATGCTTGCTATTTATGTTCTGCTGAATTTATTGCTATTTGTAAATACAAAATGAATCCTCGTGTCCATTTTGGATGCAAGAGTGCATTTTGCACCAAGAAAATAGAGCTATATGTAGCATTTTGGGGGAATAATTCTACCCCAGCAGCACATTTAGGTTGACTTATTTGCGGAAATGCATTCCATTGCCAGAAAGGGCTGGGCCCACTAGTTCTAGGGCTTTCTGGAGGCACACTCTGAAGGTTCTTTTTTTACACACGGAAGTGTAAAGGGGAGAAAATATGTTAATAACAGTTACTTAGCCATGAATTCTCTCTGACACATATTAACCCACCACCAATTATGTAATATTATTTAGTTTATTACAAAGCCAAACATAACTGGATATACAGACACTTCAACATGAGGGTATAGAAATACAAAGGAATTAGCATGAAGCCAAATCTATAGATCCAAGTCAGAAGGTGCAGCATGAACAGAACTATTAATTCAAGAATTAGAATACAGAAAATCAAGAAACATGAGTCCATGTTTCTGTGCATCGATAGTTGATGAGTGAAGAGCATTAAATCTATCTCCACTCCAGCAGTAGGATGACATTCCAACATAAGCATTTTCAATAGAAGGAAAAAGGTGTCAGTCATGGAGTCTTCCTAAGATGTCTCTCCACAATCCATGGGTCCATATACCAAATATTGGCTCACAGATGAATCAAATAGAAGGAGCCCATTCTAAGATGCTCTCTCTCTGAAGGAAAGAAAGAACTGGGGCCTTTACCTAGTTCCAACCATCAGATATTCACAGGTAAAAGTCCCATAGTGCATTTCGCACATGCCATCCACTCTCGGTACAGTCCTGAGCCTATTTATCCACGGTCTTCTCCATGAGAAACCATTGCTACATTTCGTCCTTGGCTCCCAGGCCTTCTCCGGTGTCAATTCAAATGTACTTCATTTATCAATCCAAGTCACACAATTATAACTTCTTCTCTCCTAGCCTAACTAGTAAAACAAAGATATTACTCTGCCTAAAAGAACGCTTCTTCACCTGCAATACAAAACATGAGAAACGACAGCTTCCACGGTGCACATGAAATTCAACAATTAATTGTAAAGCAAGAGTAGTCAGGGACTTGCATTTCCGGCCTAGACCTTTAGCGAACATAAATCAAGCATCATTTAAGCATTACGGAAACACATAATCATTATTGCATTATTACATTCAACTAACACATTTACCCACTTATGAAATATCATGTTTTCTGCTTGATACATTCATTTTCTACATTAATTCTCCATGGCACTTGTCAGTAACCTACAATACATTGCGTAATTATATTAATACATTTCACAATTCTAGCACTTCACGTATACACAAGGCATGATTATATGCGGGTGCGCTCTACACTTGATTATGATTCATCCCTACAAATGAAATCACGCCTATTTTGGACACAGGGAGGGCATTTTGCAATAAGAAAATAGCTTTAAATAGCATGGGTATGTTGGGTGAAGATCCTACCCCAAGAGTACATTTATCAAGTTCAACCGGCCACTTTCATGCGCTATTTACGTTCTGTTGCATTCAGAACTATTTCTTAGCACAAAAATGCATTCTTCTCCCCCTTTTGGATGCAAGGGGGCATTTTGGTGTTAAGAAACTGTGTTAAATGCAGAATTACTCTTTTAGTATAATTATGTATAGTCTTACAGAATTTTTAGGGAATTCTGCGTGATTATGCTACACTGAATTACGCTTACCACTATTCTCTATCCCCTTCAATGTTCCTTTCCTTGCTCCATCCCACCTTGTATCTAACTTGCACCGACCCGCTCTCATTACCAATAGTTCTTGTAAGTTGATCAATATTTTTGTTTGGTCTGACATCTCTCTGAGGTCAGAGGGAATGATGTAAAGTAGAATAAAAGGTAAAAGTTTGTAAGTGACATTACAGCTAGCAACCAGTAAAAATGCCTCACTGATGATGGATAGTATTCACAATCCTTACAATCATAGTTTCTTTCCTTGTGAACATGCTCCTAAATGTCTAGAAATACTGACTGTTACTTCACTCATTGACGTTTGTTTTTGAATATGTATAGCATATTTTCATATGCTAAACCCTAATCATCTACGGCTAATTGTGGGTGTGGGAAGACAGTCATCAACATCGGCCAGTTGAGTATCTGGAGGTAACTCTGTAGATGTGGTCCTATTCAATGTTTAAAGTAATGCCAGCCAAAAGTTTTCAACAGCATCAGCAAACTCATGTTAAATTAAAGACTGACATTATGAAATTAACAACATTTTCCATTTTCTTCCTCTAATTTAGGGTGCAACTACAGCAAATAATGTTGACCCAGAACAATGTGAGGACATGCTCATGGGTCTCATCGAGGGACTCATTAACACACTGGTACAAACACTTATGTTGTTTTAATTGGACCAAACTTGTGTATTCCCTTGGCTACACCTGTGTGTTTCATACACAAATATGTGTTTTACATTGTTTGATGTTTTTTATTCATGGGAGGAAAGATGTGCTTATGTGAAGATGAGAGGATATCCATACGGGTTCCCTCAGTAATACAATATCCTTTCTTTCCAGCTGAGCCTCTTAGAAGGGTTACTTGGTCCAGCCTTTGGCATACTGGTAAGAACCATTTTGTATTTTATTTATTAATCAATTTTGAACACTAGGGAAGCACAGGCTCATTATCTTCTCAAACATGTTTCAAACATGGTCCAACTGAAAAAAGCTTTAAAGCAATAGTTTAAGCAAATAAGGACTGTTACTGGGTTATGGAATGTTTTGAGCAAAAACACCTGACATATACACTTGACAGATAAACTCAAGGACCTTGCCTGTTGACAACAACATTATTGAGAACTCTTAAGGCACAATCAATGTCACAAATAGCAAACATGTTACACAGAGCTACACATTATTTTATTCTTGATGAGTATATTGGAATGTAGAGCTGTTCAATAAAGACGTTTAAGTGGCTCAGGGCCAAAAATGGCTGCTGTGTAGACCTTCTCCAACAGTCCAATATTTGTGATTAAGTTTCTCCCATTTAAATTTAGAACATCCCACTTCTGTTCTAAAAGTCTTACAGCTCCTCTGCTTCAAGCTGCACCAATTGGTAAAGGCTCTCCCCTCACCCTTGTTATAGTTCCAAGCTGCTCCTGTGGCTCAGGCCTATATCTTGGGATGAGTGTCTTTAGCTACTAGTAAGGCATAAGAAATGGGATATAACGCAATAGTTTAATTCTTGACATTAAAGACAGATACAACTAAAGGAATGAACTTTGATAAAATGGTCTGAATGCTTATAGCGTTATTTTTAAGAGAAGTACTCTCTGTAATTTATATTTTCACTCTTTCCATTAGGATGGATTAACAGGAGAGGGTGGTCCTTTAGGTAGTATTCTTGGAGGAGAAAATGGAGGAATTCTTGGAAGCCTTCTTGGAGGAGAAGGTGGCGGAATTCTAGGAGACGTTCTTGGCGGAGGTCTTGTAGGAAACCTTCTTGGAGGAGAAGGAGGACTTCTAGGTGGCATTCTAGGTGACGGACTTCTAGGAGGAAGTGGCAAAGGGAAAAATGACCAATCTGAACAACAATCGGATGAAGTCCCAGACGAATATGTAGAAGTTGGTGCTGTTGAAGAAACAGTATATGGAGTTGATGTTTCTGAAGAAATTGATGGCAGCTTTATAGAGAGCAGCTTCCAAGAAGGAATCAATAGAAATTTTGGGGGAAGGCTAAGTGGTAATGATGGAAGCACATTTGGCAGTAACACAGGTCAGTATGTTACAAGCAGTATGGAAGAATATGGAGAAGGTTTTGTGGTGGAAGGAAGCATCAGTGAACACATTGGAGGCTACAACACAATCACAAAACAAGATGCTCTTGGAGCCATTCAAGAGACAAATGGAGTAGAAATCACTAACATTGTAGAAGTGGAGGAGACTGTGGAAGAGTGGGCAGGTGCAGATCAAACACAATACTCTTTAAATGAATGGAAAGAAGAAAGTGAAAAAGATGATGACAATAACAATTATTCCCAAATCACAAGCAGCAAACAAGGCAACAAAGAAGGCATTGCTTGGGAAATTATAGGCAGTAAAGGAGTTGAACTTACAAGTGGTGGGTTCGATGGTGATTTTGAAGAATATGGATCCGTAGAGACTATCTATACCTGGGAAGAAGTTGAGACTGATTCGGAAATAGAAGGAACAACTGAACAAGTAATGATGGAATGACTAGGTATGTAAGAAAAAATTTTTACATTGATAATTAAGTTATCTTTATTTTCAAACACATTTTTAGTTAATGACATACATTTGTTTCTACTCTTGCATTTGCTCGTTTTATTGTTTTTAATGTGAAGTTGTATGACCCTGAATAAGCTCACTACAGTTACAGTTTATTAAACCTGTAAAATACATGCTGGCAAGTTCATACATGATTAACTCCCCTGATCAAAAAGGACTACTAAATCCTCTTCCAACAGTCTCCCACCCAAAACATACACCCTATAGAGACAATGTTCTTTATGTTGATATATTGAAAACAATATATTGACAGCTACTGTAAATGCATGGCTTAGTTAAATTGAGGAATTTCATTTTATTACCTCATAAGACAGTGTCCAATAAAGACAGTGAACATCAGCATCCCTTCCAAAATGAAGATTTATGAACACCTGCACCAGGCATGTTTTCCAAATGTTTGCACCGTGGAAAACCGTTGCTGGTACTTCCCATAACATTTCCAACTTGTGGTTATTATATGTATACACATCATAAAAGTGAATGGAGGATCTCCTTTTATGACCTAAATGTATGACATTTGAGTAGTGGAGGCAATTATATTCATTGGCATTTCTTTGTTAAACCGGATATGCACACTTATGGCTGGGTTCAAACTGGAATGGCATGGTGAGCAAAAAAACGATGGATTTAGGCCCAGATCTCTGTACTGTGGTGAATGTATGACATTGTTCTGCATTCTGTCCATCAACTGTTGTTTTAACTTTTTTCATGCAGCCATGACCCAAAATGCTATTCAAGATTTACAAACCCAAGCAAGGGCCAATTTGCATCACCTTCCTGCACATAAACAATAATTCCCTGCAATGCAAGCGCCCTTGCACTTTGTTGCAAAGGTGCCTGCGTTGGTGCTAGGCAGCAATCTTTAGAGCCTGTGCTAGGTAAAACACAGGAGTGTGCCATAAATATGGTGCATCCATGCATTTTGGAAATTGTGGAGCACAGCCCTGCCAAATTTGGCGCAGCTCCGTGCTCCACCATTTCCTTGTAAATATGCCCCTTAAAGAAAACATTTCTGAATACGTTTTATTAGCATTGACTCGTATGTATTGTGGCTTGTGACTAGGGTACAGATATCACTGAGATAATATTGAGATTTCTGAGGATTTACATTAATGCCTTTCAGGATCAGAACTTCTGAGATGAATCATGACATTTTACTCCTCTGATGCCACAACCCAGTAGATAATGTGGTAATGGTATTTATTACACAGCTAATGAGAATTTAAGTTGAGATGGTACTTATAGGCGTTTATTTTAAGGTGCCATTGTTCAAGGACAAATTTAAAATAAAACCACATGAAAATTCCTTCAGAGAATTGAATTGTATCCTTGAAATCAGAATTAACTTGCCTACTTGTTATCTAGTGCTTTCAATTCATTTGAACTTGTCCTTACCTTGACACTCTGGGATCATGTGTCCTAAAGATGGTGGGAGAATAATCTGAATGAACTCTGTCATTCACAAACATGGTATATAATGGCATGCTTACCAATATAAGCGCATGGCTCTTTCGTTTTGGAAATGTGTAGATGAGGTTTAACCACTGTGATTGTCTCATGGACAGAAATGATGGAGAACATACAGCTTTGTAAAACACATTATCCAATATAAAGCAGATAAGATAATAGTGCAATCCCAGCTTCAGTTGGATGCATCTTTAAGAGTGATTATATTGCCTCTTGTGTATACAACTGCCTGACCAGTTTTTGTTCTTCTCTTTTAGGGAATGCCAGTGATGCTCTCCATTTTAGATGAAGTATCTCACTGGAGACACATCCTTCTTGTTGCACCTTCTCTTCATGCAAAGGACCATCTTTCATTCTTGAATGCACGGAAAGCATTTGATCATTTAGGAATTCAATTATCATGCTGTCCTTTGTGTTTCTTGATTAATAAAGTAGGAAAATGAAAAAACTGCTCTTGAAACATTATCTTTTATCATGAATTTGAATAAATTATGCTATAAAAAATGAAAGCCACTGCTTTTTACACATTACCGTTGATGTAACAATATATGATTTTAATGTAGTTAATTTATAAACTGATGCGCTAATTATTGATATTAAGAATGATGATCTATATCCATGAATTCTTCACCTCCTACCACCCCGTCTTTCACCTAATGTTGTCCAGTCACCAAAATATTAAATACCTAAAAAAGGCTGGCATTGTTGAAATGATATGGCTTTCTCATGCAGGGCTAATATTAATATGATATTACTTAATATTGACATTGAATTTGGTCTTCATTATCAACCTGAGGTTACTAGTGTTATTATTATTATTAATATTATTATTGTACAGTGCATGGCTACCCAACATAGGGGTTCCCTGTGCTACAGAAAGGGTACCCAGAAACCCCGAAACACCACAGGGGCTACTCCAGATGCCAGAGTTAAAACAACCAGGTTTGAAACTTCCTGCAGAAGTTGAAAGTGAGTGGCAGGCTTGTAAAACAGGGGGAAGGGAATTCCACAACGTTGGGCCTAAAAAGGAGAAGGCTAGTCCTCTTAGCCTGGATCCCTAACTCTAGGAACTACAGTGAGATCCAAATTGCTTGAACACAAGGACCCGCTAGGTGTATATGGCAATGCCAGAGATCTTAGGTAGGAGGTGCCCTGCCCTTAGTATAGCGTTTTGAATTGAGCACGATGTTCAACTGGAAGCCAGTGAAGATCGCGGAGCAGGCTGGCAGGGGATGGAACTTAGGGAGATGAAGTAGGAGCCTTGCCGCTCTATTCAGCATTATCTTGAGCTGCCTGAGAAGGTACTTAGTGAACTCTTGGTAAAGAATGTTTCCAAAATCAAGCCTTGAAATGACCATGGCTTGGATGACTGTTCACTGGGCCAATGTCCGGAGTCCTCCTATTTTTATTTTGAGCCATCTCAGGATACCGGAAGAGGTAGCTGCCACTTTGATGACTCATGGATATGTTATATTTTCATTTATAGCGCGCACGGCTACTCTGAAGAGTTCTGAAAGAGGCTAAAAGAGAAGGGTTTTTAGTTTTTTCTTAAAGGTTGTAGGATCCTGAAGGCCACGCAAAGTCAGCGGCAGAAGGTTCCAGGCTATAGCAGCTGACCTGACAAAAGAGCACCTGCCCAGCCTTTGGCGGTTAAATCTGGGGGTCTGCATCAAAAGCTGAGAGGAGGAACGCAGGTGTCTCGCTCGTATGTAAAAAACAAACCTCTTTTGTAGGTAGAGGGGGCCAAGACCATAAAGGGCCTTGTGAACAATGGTCAGCATTTTGAATTTAATCCGAGGCTCCACTGGGAGCCAGTGCAGGGAGTGCAGGTGTGCATACACACTACTCCTATTTGACAGACCCAGAAGGAGTCTGGCTGCCGAATTTTGGACCACTTGCAGTTTCTTTAGGAGGTAGCCAGGGATACCCACGAAGAGTGCATTCACATGGTCCAAACGGGACAAGATCAAAGCCCGGATCACAGTTTCTTTGGCAGATCTAGGGATAAGAGGAAGAAATTTCCTCAGTGCCTTCAAGGTACCAACGCAGGTCCCCGCCAGCTTCTTAATCTGTGTCGAAAAGTTCAAATTTTCATCGAACCAGACACCCAGATTCTTTGCGACCTTTCTCTCTGCACCAGGCAGGGGGAAGCCAGGAGGCCATAATCTTTCTCTAAAGTTGGCCATAAACAGACCATAAAGAAGGACTTCGGACTTCACCTCATTGCATTTCAGTTGCGCCTGAGCAAGCCACTGAAACACAGAGGAAAGGCAGCGTTTTGCCGCAAGAACTGAGTCGTTGTTCCTGCCCCAAGTGAACAAAAGCTGAGTGTCGTCAGCGTAGGCCATCACATTAGCCCCTAATGATTTCTGTAGAAAGCCCAGGGGAGTAATGTAGATGTTGAAAAGAAGGGGACTAAGGGATGACCCCTGCGGAACACCAGTGTCCACCTGCTGGGGCTCCGAGGAAAACGGAGGAAGCCAGGCCTGCTGAGAGTTGCCCTCCAAGAAAGATCTGATCCAACACAACACAGCACCAGAAACCCCAATCAACGAAAGGCGGTTAAGGAGTAAGGAGTGGGGCAAGGTGTCGAACGCAGCAGAGAAGTCTAACATAACAAGAGCCGCTCTCCCACTGGCGTCCAGACACTCCCGGATTGCTTCCGCCACCTCCAGCAATGCCGACTCGGTGCTGTGCAGAGGCCGGAAGCCAGATTGTGGTGGATGCAAGCGCCCCAAAGCCTCAACATGAATAGTAAGTTGGTTAGTAACCACCTTTTCACAAACCTTAGCCAAGCTAGGCAGAAGTGAGATGGGACAATAGTTACCAGGGAGCTGCAGGTCAAGAGAGGGTTTCTTAAGGAGCGGAAGAATTAGCGCCTGCTTCCAGGATGCTGGGACCACGGCCTCCCGGAGAGACATGTTAACCAATGCATTAATTTTGGGATTGATAACATCTGCAGTGACAGCCAGAAGTCTAGCAGAGCAGGGGACATTTGGGGAGCCTGACCTGAGGCCCTTAAGAATTTTAAGTGAGCAGGTGAGATCAATAGGCATAAATGTAGAAAAACACTTGACCCGAGCAGCCCCCAATGGTTCCAGAATGGCAGCAGCCTGCCCACTGACAGGGGCCATGAAAGTGTCTTGAATGCTACGTATGTTATCCAAGACAAACTTGGAAAGAGTGTTGCACCAAGACTCTGACGCCGGTGTGGCATAAGACTGAGCAGTGGGGGACATAAAACTTTGCACAATCACGAATATTTCCTTTGAGTTATTATTGGCAAGGTCAATGCATGACGTATAATATTGGCCTTTAGCGACCACAATGGCAGCATAATAGCTTTTTTGTTTAGCTATAAGAGCGAGTTTAGCTTTACCGCAGTAACCACTGGAGCGCCAGGCCCTCTCCAGCACTTTGCAGTCATGTTTCAAAACCTTCAGCTCGGGCGTGAACCAAGGTTTGGAAGGTGAGTCGCTTTACAGTTTGGCTGGACGCGAAGCGGATAGGGCAGATACCGAGTCTGCAATCCAGTCGGAGAACCGGGACACATGATCCTCAAGGTTTTCATGGAGAGAGGGCCGGGAGGCAGCCAGCGATCTAATGAACTGCAAAGGATCAATTCTACTGTAAGTCGGACGGCGCAAGCTACGTGTCGGTCGTGGGGGCCGCATGACTTCCCAGGAAAAGAAAATAGGGAAGTGGTCCGACCAGGAAACAGGCAAGGGCTTGGCAACCAAGATACGAAAATTTGTACAAATAGGGTGTAAGGTGTGATCCTCTAGATGAGTGGGGTGCCTAACCATTTGGGAGAGCTGAACCATGTGTAGAGAGTTGAAGAAAACAGCGGAACCGCCCACCTCAGGTTGGTTGAGGTGGAGGTTTACGTCCCCCCAGGACCAAGAAATGAGAGAACCGCAGTGCTCGCTCAGACACAGCATCCCCCCATGATTGGAGAAAGGCACCCGCTGGGTCAGGGGGGCGGTATATAAGGTAACCACCTAGGGTGAAGTAGGCCGAGAGCTGGACACTGAAGTCTAAGGCCTCACAGCAACCCCAAAGGCTCAATGCATCACTATGAAGAGCCCACGTGTCCCTAAACAGAAAGGCCAGACCACACCCCTACCGGCAGGGCGTTCATCTCGAAGGCATTTATAACCGCCCAGCGTGGCTAGCGCAACGATGGGATTAGAAGTAGTAACCAGCCAGGTCTCTGTGATAAACAAGAGATCTAACTAATTGTCCGATACCAGGTCGACAATTTCGACAAAGTGCTTCTTCAAAGATCTCGCATTGACAAGTGAAGCTCTAATGTTCAGAAACACTGATGGTTTTGTTGGCGTGTTGCATATGGGGGGGTCGAGTGTAAAGGAGAAGCCACAATCAGGGCAGGAAAAATCCGAGAAGAGGGACAGAAAGTTGGTACTGTGAGAAGAACATATTGAGGGTCTAAAGGTTTTTATGTACTCACTGGTTAACTGTAAAATGTTGGTAGATGTGGGATCGAAACGGACAGCATTCCTGGGCCTCGGCACTGACTTACCGCTGACGGGTGCCAACGGGCTTGCCTTGGGAGCGTCCGCTGTGCTCGTTAGAGCTGTGACGGCGTGCAGTGTGCAGCGACTAGAGCGTTGACCGCAATTAGTGCGAGGCAGGTCAAAAATTGAGGAGCACGGACCTGGCCTCGGCAGTAGTGCAAAAAAGCAGACAAAGGAGCCTAACACACTCCTAGCAGGTAATTAGAACGCGAGCAGCAATTGTCTAAAACACAGTGTTGACACACAGATTTTTTAAAAAGTTCCCCCCAATTCCCAAATCACATTTTACATCAAGAAATAAAATAGGCAGGAGATCAAACAAGCCTTTTCCAAAGCGCTGCTCGCCCGCACTGAACCCGATTAAGTAGGGTTAGAGCTGTGATGGTGTGCAGGGTGCAGCGACTAGAGCGCTGACCGCAATTAGCGTGAGGCATAGGCCCTCATCCAGCCAGACTCCCTGATTCTTGAGCACTAGTACAGGGAGGGGATAGTACCCATTACCTCAGGCCACAGACATGGGCCCCACAGGTGGGGGAATGTGCTCAATAATAAGACCTCTATCTTTCCTTCGTTTAACTTTAGGGAGTTAGCATTCATCCAGGAGCAGATGTGTATGAGGCAACTATTTAGTGCCTCTGCACTACGGTTCTCCTGAGATGACAGGGAGAGAACAATCTGAGTATTGTCAGTGTAAGGAGTGTGAGACAGCACTTTCCCTACAATGTATGCAAGTGGTCTTAAGTACAAGTCGAAGAGGGGTGGGATGAAAGTGGAGCCAAGAAGGACCGCAGAAGGTAGAGTATGTAGCTCAGAGTGATGGTGATGGGTGCGGACTTGGAAAATATGATCCTGAAGGAAGGAGCTTAGCAAGCACAGAGATGTGTCCTGCACCCCGATGGCCTCTAACCTTTGGATTAATATTGTGGTTCACTGCTGTGCTCAAGTGTAGCAGAATCAGTGCAGTGGTGTCACCATTGTCAAGTTGTTGCCTTAGATATTCTGGTACTGCCAGTAGGGCTAACTTAGTACTCTGGCAGGCTCTAAAGTCCGATTTTGAGGGGTGGAGAAGGCCATTGTGTTCTGTGTACATTGTGAGTTGTTTATCCATGTGATTCTATGTGACTTCAGATCGAATAGGCATGAAGGATATTGGTCTATGCTTCGACCAGATAAAGGGGTCTGGATTAAGTTTTTTGAGCAGAGGCCTGACCATTGTATATTCCCATACCCTTGGGACGAAGCCTTCTGAAAGTGAGGCATTTAGAACCTGAGTAAGTAAATCCATCAAAGATGGTTCTAGTTTGCCAAACATCGAAGGAGGGCAAGGATCCAGAGATGCACCTGACTTAATGGTAGCTAGGAGGGCCATTAAAGTCAGGTGGTCCAGTAGCTGAAATGTGCTCAGCGAGCAGGTGTAGGAAAGGGCCTCTTTTGGACATGATTAGCCCTCATTTTGTGCCTGTAAAATGATGTAATCCTGACTAGAAGTGTACAGGATCCCTGCCAACCAGGTCCCCTGTGCCAGATCTCCTTCCCTAAAACTGTACCTATCGTTTCCACAATTGGCACCACTTTAGCTCACATATACGTCCCTTGAAAAATGTGTCCTGGGATCCAAGGGCCTTGTGGATAAAGAGGAGTCCCTAAGGGCTGCAGCTAGCATTGTTCCACCTTAAGGGGCTCATCACCAAGCACATGCATACTAACACTGCAGCCTGTGTGTCTTGATGCAGACAGTACCGAAGAGTCAGCATGGCACACAACCCTCTGTGCCATGTCCACAGACACAGCATGGTATATAGGTAAGGCACCCCTTTAGCAGACCTTAGCCCTAAGGCTGGGTGGACTGTTTCCTCAGTGAGGGCACATCTGTATGAGCAGATATGCCCCTGCAATATGCATGCCAATTCCTGGAGATTGGAAATGCACAGGGAAGCAATAGTAAGTACATGGCGTCCCTGTGCAGTTCCCCAGCTCCATGATGGCTTCACTGAAGTATGGGATGTTTGGTACTAAACAACTCAGCATAATAAGCCTGCACTGATACCAGTGTCATATTCATTAAGAATTGCACACAAACGACCCATTAGAGGGGTCACCTGAAACCTACTAACGCTTAATGTGGTCACCGTCTGGCCTAAGCCAGCCTGCTATCATCAGACAGTGTGCTGACATCATGGGGTGAGTGCCTGCTCGCTCGTAGCTCAAGAACAATGCCTTTCTTGAGTGGAGCTGTTATCACACCCCCCTGGTCAGGAAGAGCCATCCGTGGTGGAGAGCTTCAAATGCCTTGCTGCCTTTGTAATGCACCCCCAGCTTTTCCTGTTAGAGGGAGCAGGATCCCTTCCTGTCCTCAACCACTTTTTGTCAGGAAGACAGGCAGGAACGTTTTGAGAGAATAAGAGGTGTGCCCCCTCTACTAACTCCACCCCGCAAGTGCTGGAGGTGAGGTGAAGTACACTTTTCAGTGCCCATCTTTCTGAAAATGGTGGGCCTTATCCAATGAGGGTTAGGTTTATGCCCCTCCACAGAGGTGGGCATAATAAAGGGTGTAGACACCCCAGGTAAGGGTCCCATTGGCCACTACCTGTGACTCCCTTGTAACTCCTCCATATCTAGTAATTAGGAGGCATCTCCAGACCCTGATATTCAGTTCCTGATGACCTAAGAAGCTGGACACCACCAAATTCCACCCTTAGAGAAGACTGCAGAGAATTACTGATTTGGCCCCAGACTTACCGGCCTGTCTGTAGCCATCGATGATACTGCACCAAAAGACAACTCGTCCTGCAGCCCAGTGACCTCCATAAATCCAGGAAGGACTGCCTGCCTTCAACAAAGAGCAAGGGAGTGACTGATGACGACAGGTGTTTTTTGCGTACACCACCGCTAGCGCGCTCACGCTCCCCCACCTCATTGCACAGGAATTTGAGCATGGAGGAGGAAGATGCCAATGCCCCGTCGAATGCTGCAGCTTTTTTTGAGCACTACATCTCTACTCTCCGAATGCATCCAAATTGCAGTCATCATTCAGATGGATCGTTGCAGCTGGGTCTCTGAGGTGCAGAAAAGCGAGCTCCGTGCTTACGCCCCGCACTCATTGAGCCAGCAAGCGGGGACTAAAAAAGGAGAGGTTGCAGAGCTGCAGGGCGACTATGTGACTAGAGACATCCTCCCAGCTGGAACAGGATGAGTCTGTGCCATGTCAAGGAGTTGGGCGGTGGAGGCTCTCCCCGGTATGGTGGGGTGATGCACTTGGGTATGTTTGGCCTGAAAAAAGCCTGCAGCATATCGGGAGATATAAGCCTATTTCTTTCCCCATTGAACTGTTTGCATTGAACTGCCTGTAAATCCTCAACTTCGACTATTGGCCCACACTTACAGTGAAAGTCTGAAATACACCTGACTTGCTTACTCTTCTCTATTAAAAAAACAACTTTTTAATATACAGAGATGCGCACTCAGCAAAGCAAAGCAGTGAAAATTAATAACACAATGCAGGATCAGTCCACTCCAATGGCGGCTCCTAAAGTGAATCGCAGAGCGCAGTGTAATGCTCAACAAAGAATGGAGCTGAAGGCAACGGCCTTATTGTAGGGCGGGAAGCAAGAGACAGCAGACAGGAATGTGGAAAGGGAGAGAACATTGGAGTCAGAGAGTGAAGGAGAATGATCTGAGCCACAGTCCCCAGATATGTCTTTAAATGTGGAGCCTGCAGACAGTATGCAACAGAGAAGTACTGCTCTCACAGAAAACAGCATCCCAGCCAGTTTCAAACAATAGCCACTCCTTTCTAAACAGGCAAATTCTCAGCATGAGCTTGAGGCTGTTTCTCATACTTCAATATTGGCCCAGACACAGACTCTTCTTCCAGCACATCATGCTTCGTTTCTGATTCATCTATGAGCCCAAAATACTTCTTCTACAACTATTATATGTTCCCTTGAAGAAGAAATCAGTCAAAGCATACAAGAACTGCCACTAGTAAAGGTAATATACCCGGAGAGTGAGAATTCAAGACAAACATTGGAGATAGTAGAAGAAGTGGAGACGGCAAAGGGGGAAGAGAAAGACAAGATGAATCAATTAAAGATATGATAGATGCTTCTCTAAGTAACATCAAAGCCTTAAAAATATCACAAGCTCAAGAAATAGCAGCACACCATGAAAGACGTTCAAAGGTGGAGAACATTATATCTAACACACCTAAAAGAATAAACGAGGTGGAGAACCATATTTCAGATCTGGAAGATAAATTAATCAATATGCAGCAAGAGGTCACTCGACTGAAGAGAGTGAAGAACCAGACGGAAATCAAACTACAGGATTTGGAAAATTGTAATAGACGATCCAACCTCCACCTGGTGGGTATGCCAGAAGGTAGTGATGGTCCTCAAGAACTTAAATGGACTGAATCACTTTTAAAGAGAAAGTTATGCCAGAACTGGAGGGGGACTTAACAATCACAAGAGCCCACAGAGTTCCCCCGCAGAGACAAACAAATGCAAGGTACCCACGTACAATACTTCTGAACTTTGCTGACTATTGAATTATGGATCACATTTTAAGTACAGCAATAACAAGGAGAACCTTTTCATCCCCTCAAGTACAACAGTTTAAAATAAATTCAGACATGTTAGCAGCAATGGCACGTTGAAGAAAAGAGTTTGTGAAAATGATTGATCTTTTTAAGGAAAAGGGGGCTCAGGAGCTGGAAGTCCAGCAATCTAAGTTAAAAATTCTAGTAAAGGGCCAATTTTATTTGTTCACAGATATAGGAGAGGCTCATGCATTACTCACAAAACTAACTAATGAGAACATTTAATTCTGTCTACTGGTTATTATACTGAATGGAGACTGAAATAATACTAATTACACTTTAAAAAAGCACATGGGGCCATGGTGGGAGGGAGACATCTTGAATTAAATTCCAGACGGATTAAGGTTGAGCGCAGGAAGGGTGCATTACAATGGCACCCAGGCTAAAGAGGGGGTTAAAATGGAAGCATGGGCAATCCATTTTCAGAGGAGATACAGGGTCAACAGGGTGGGGGAGTGTGGGGGTATTGCAAATTGAAAAAGGAGAGTTCAAGCACACACTCTTAGTTTCTTGTCGGGACACAACTAAATTAGAACAACTAAGGTGAAAGCAACAACACTAATGTAATAATGTTAAAGATAAAAGGGAAGATAGAAGGGAAGGCGGAGAAGGTTAAGAGATCATATAAGAAGATAAAAGGGATTTTGAAAGTTACTAAATGTACCTTAGGTCACATAATGTACTTTAAGCTATGTTTAATATTCTCAGAGACCCCTGTAAATGGATAGGCTGTTTAATGCACACTGCACTTTATCTGGGGGAATAGGGGTTAGGGGATATTGCACCCCAAACATATCTATTTTTGCTATCAATATATTTGATAGACAGTACATTTGACGTACTTTATATGGGGAAACAGAAGTATCATAAGGTACAAGTCGCTTTATTTTATGCCCACAACATAAATGTTATTGATGAATGTTTCTTTCTGGGCAGACGTAGGTGGGAAGGTATGCCATTTCTAGTTTATATAAAACCAGGATTTTTTTTAAAACAGATTTTTATTGAGTTTCAGTAAACATACATTAAAGTCTGTGGTCCTCGGGGAAAAAGCCATTAGGGTAGCATCATTACACGGGATGTCTATTATAAAATTATATTCCGATTATATAATTTTCTTACTTAAGCCTGGAAAAAATATTCGGAAGGAAATGTTCACTATGTTTAGGGAATTTCAAGAAGTAGACAGATACAAGATAAATAAGGCCAACACCAGCATTCTATTATGCAACTGCACACAGGATACTTTACTGCCTTAATTTCAGACTCTAATTAATACAAGACTCAAATGATACCTGGGAATATACGTCTCTGAAAATGTGAATGACCTTTTTATATTAAATTGTGTACCTTTAATGCAAAAGATGAAGCCACTATTTGCTAAATAGTCTCAAATGCTTCCCTCAATAATAGGGTGTGTGGCGTTAATCCTCATATCTATATTACCTCTTTGTAATTTCCTATTTTCATCAATCCCAGTTGTACTACAAATGACTTTCTTTAAAGAAATTGAAGGTTTATTTTCATCCTTTATATGGGGGGAAAAAGCACCAAGAATGGTACTAGTAATTTAACATAAACCAACCTGGGAGGGAGGTATGTCGCTTCCCAATCTGAGGGAATACTATTATGGAAATGTTGCACTTAATGCTCAAAGATTTACCAGCAGTTCCATCTTATCGAATAAAGACAACTTTTTAATGATAAAAGGTTTAAAATAATACAACAGTTTAGATCTACTAAGACTTGTAAAAACCTCAGAAAAGTATGCTACAAAGTACTCCAATGGTTGTTAAAACAAAAGTCACAAATGTTCAAACATTATATTATACCCCTAAAAAATTGATCTACACCGTTATCAGAAATATATGTAGGGGATCAGCTTTTATATGGGTGAATAAAGCATCCAAACTTTTACTAGTAACTTTATATAAACAAACCAGGGAGGTATGTCGCTTCCCAATCTAAGGGAAAAATATTATGGAAATTTGCACATAATGCTCAAAGATTCACCAGCAGTTCCAGTTTACCAAATATGAACAACTTTTTTATGATACAAGTTTTAAAAGACTACAACATTTTAGATCTACTTAGACTTGTAAAAGCCCCCCAAAAGTATGCTAAAACGTTCTCCAATGGTTGTTAAAACAAAAGTCACAAATGTTCAAACATTATAATATACCTCTAAAAAATGGATCTACACGGTTATCAGACATATATGTTGGGATCAACGTTTGGTTCAGCTAATATTGTAAAGAAATGGGAAAGGAATTGATATTTAAGAGTGGTTTACTTTCATCGACATTTATGCTTGGAAAAACTGGAACGAGATTGATGGCGGCCTTAGCTGCTATAAGGACGTACTTCAATGGTCGTTCCTTCAAGTTAGAACTTATCTGAAAAATATGGATTCCCTCTTACTTTCCTCAAAGCTAGACCTGTCAGAGATGTTGCTGGAATCAACTACACATAGATCCATTAGCGGTTGGATATCCATTCTTAGAGAAGATACCACTAACAAAACATTTGAAAAGGTTCGGATTAAATGGCAAACTAAAGAGGGCCTTCAGTTATCAATGGGCACCTGGAATAAGATTAATAGGTTTTTATGCCAGGCTACTAAGAGGAGCCAATTTTAGAAGAATGCAATTTTAAACTAAGTGGCTTCCATATAGGACCCCAGCCTTTTTATATAATATAAATCTACATGTACAAGATATATGCTTTTGATGCACAATGGGAGCTGGAGGTAGCTGGTCTCATATTGTATGGGATTGCCCAAAGATCAAACAATTCTGGGAGGGATTGAGAAATATTGTAAGCATAATTTAGGAAGGGACACGGTCATAGATAAGCATATAGCAATCCTAGGATATTCACCAAACACTATAACTAGTAAACTATAGGAGAAATGATTATTTATTATTGCTTTAGTTTCTAGATCATGAATATTACAGAATTGGAGAAGTGCAAATATTCCAATCCTTCAGTAATAGCTGAGTAAAATGAGTTGAGTTCAAGAACTAGAAAAAAGATATGCCGTAAGGTCTGGTTCTTTCGCTAAGTTCAAAACGTTGTGGGAATTCCTCTGAAAACATGCGGGTAGGAAATAAAGGAGTCTACTTGGAAAAAAAGGTTTTCTTTGGAAAAAACTGGAGAATCTTTCGGGAATATGCAATAGTTGTTTGTACTGATTGATCAATTGGTAATATTCTTTTATCAATGGGTAATGAAAGTTCCAATTTCGCCGCGATCTATTTTATGTATTTTATACTGTTATGTATATGGTTAATCTCGACAAGACTGTATGTGTATTATTCTTTTAATGAACCCTCCGAAATAATATATATATTTTATTTTAAAAGACCAAGACCTCACAAGAACAGTGGACCTGTTCAAAAAGCAACCACCTTTAAAGTAAAGACTCTGTGAACCAAAGAACTGCGAAGACTGCCCAGTTCCACCTCTGCATCTGACTCCTCCGGCCCGAGACCAAGTAGACCACCAGTTCTAGCACGGTACCCCGGTGCTCCAGAGCCAGAGTCCACCGTTAGCTGACCTCTCCTAGACTCCTCGGGGTCACCTCCAGCACCTGCACGAAGACCCCTTCAACAACAACATACTCCGGTGAGCTGTTTCCAATGCCAAACGACACCCCTGCACATGCCCTGGGCCTTGGTGAAGAAGACCAAAGGTGTTTCTATATCCCAAAGTATCACAACTTACCTCTACAGATGATAATAACCTTTGACTGCCCTCTTGGTCTTAGCCTGCTGCCCTTTCCCATTTGGCCTTTCTCCATTGCTTTTCATTGGGTACCCAATGTGTGTTGGCCTCCTGCACACGACCGCCCCTGTGCCGCTGGTGGTTTAGTGTAGGTGCTGCTTTGGGCCCTGTCCTGTTCTTGGTTCAACCCCCGGATACTGGCCCCCCAAGCCACTGCAAACACAAGGTGATGATGGACGGAGCACTGAAACTTTTCAGACACTCACCCCCAGTCACAGATCTGGGTTGAATCCATCATTGTTCTTTAGCTGACTTCGTCACCTCAGTTCAGACCCAGCTATATTCAAATCAGTCTTGATCCTGTGCCTCATGGGAACAGTCCAGCCCAAACTGCCAAGCCAGGTCTTCCCTGACCCGGAAACAAGCATTTTGGGACTGGTTTCAGGGTAAGATCCCTCATCAGCCAGGCTAGCGTGAATCCAGTGGCAAAGTGAGCAAGGGACCCATGTCTGGGCATACCCTGCAATTTAAGGCGAACAAAGAAAACACAAGGTGATGATGGACGGAGCACTGAAACTTTTCAGAAACTCACCCTCCGCCACAGATCTGGGTTGAATCCATCATCGCTCTTTAGCTGACTTTGCCACCTCAGTTCAGACCCAGCTATATGCAAATCAGTCTTGATCCTGTGCCTCATGGGAACAGTCCAGCCCAAACTGCCAAGCCAGGTCTTCCCTGAAAAGGAAACAAGCATCCTGGGACCGGTTTCGGGGTAACAACCCTCATCAGCTAAGCTAGCTTGAATCTAGTGGCAAAGTGAGCAAGGGACCCACGTCTGGGCATACCCTGCCAACTTATGGCGAACAAAGCAAACATAAGGTGATTATGGACAGATCACTGAAACTTTTCAGGCACTCACCCCCCAGTCACAGATCTGGGTTGAATCCATAATCGTTCTTTAGCTCACTTCGCCACCTCAGTTCAGACCCAGCTATATGCAAATCAGTCCTGACCCTGTGCCTCATGGGAACAGTCCAGCAGCACTGCCAAGCCAAGTTTTCCCTGAATGGAAGCAAGCAACTTGGGACAGGTTTGGGGTAACACCCTCCTTATCCAGGTTAGCTTGAACCCAGTGGCAAAGTGAGCTAGGGACCCACATCTGGGCATACCCTGCCAACTTAGGGCGAACAAAGCAGTCTCAGGC
The DNA here is from genome assembly GCF_964204655.1 of Triturus cristatus. NCBI lineage: Eukaryota > Metazoa > Chordata > Amphibia > Caudata > Salamandridae > Triturus > Triturus cristatus. The sequence continues at coordinate 1,109,623,873 of NC_140590.1, forward strand.
CGATTGCTCCAGCCCTTATAGATTTGCATTGGGCACCCAAACTCAAACTCGTACCCTATACCCAGCCACCACTGTGCGACTGGTGGTGTACTGTTGGTGCTGAACAGAACCTTAACCACTACTGATCTAAACTCCCAAAGACTGGTTTTGTGTAGGTTGATGTTACGTATATGGATGCTGAATGATTTCTTCCTCTTATAGGTTAATATTGCAAAGTCTGAAAATTGCACTGTGTCCATTTTTGAAAAAGTTCTGTGGTTTGACAAACCAAGTATTCTTCTCATAAATTGGTCTCTGATTTATTCATTGAGTGTGTGTATCATTTATTGTAACAAATGCTTAGCACTGCAATCTGATAAGCCGAACTGCTCACCCCACACTACTATAAGAGAGCCCAGGAATAAATTCTGAAAATTGCATTTAGTTTAATTGTATTGTTACAAATTGACTTTTGTTCCCAATTTTTACATTATTGTTAGGGCGGTGGTTGGGTACCTTTTAGTGTGAATGTTTAAAAAGTCCACACCTTACTAGAGTTATGAAACCAGGTTGTTAGTTTTTTCTCCTCTCCAAAGAGGTTCGCAACATAGTAAAAGCCATGAGTACTAGAATTATTCACTCATAAGAGCTGATACACATAGAGGAACTCAACCTCACACCTTACCTGTCTCTAAACATGAAACAATGTATAGGCTTGTGTAAACCTGAGGCCTAAAGACAGGGTTAAACCCTACCAAAGCACAGCTCCAGGAGCTTTTGGCAGAGAATGATAAAGAGCATCCAGAGGACGATTCGGATCTTTTAGAAGATCAGAACACTGGCAATGGGAGTGACAGTGGAATACCCCAAGACAGAGATGTACCCTCAGATGAGGAGCTTGATCTGGAAAGCACTTGAAGCTCCATTCCTAGCCATAGAAAGTGAGAGAAAAGAGATGGGCCTAGGACCCATCTCTGGTGGCAGCACAATCATAAATATTGAGACGGTAGATTCTTTTGACCCTAAAATCCCCAAAGGGATTGTCTCAAAATTCTTTGAGGGTGATGATATCACCAAGTGGTTCACTGCTTTTCTGAGGCCTGTCTTGGCAGGCAGGCAGGTCCACAGGAAGCTATGGAGTGCTATCCTGTGGGAAATGTTCTCAGGAAAGTGCAGGGTATACTCCTGACACTCAATGAGAAAGATGCTGTATCATATGACCTCATGAAAGGAACCTTAATTGATGGATTTGGATTCACCACTAAGGATTACTCAAAAAGAACTGAGCCAGACCTGCGTAGATTTTTTTAGACCACTCAGGGAAATTGCTAGGAAGTTGGTTAGAAGGCAACAATGTGTATGGCTTTGAAGGGCTTTATAATGTAAAAACTTAAGTAGTATCTTTAAGCAATTGTTACCAAGAGAAGTTACAACAATTCCTGGTAGACCTAAGTCTACTTTATCCTCCAGAGTTGGGGAAGTAAGCAGACCAATCGGTCAAAACCAGGGTGACCAAGACTACCACTATTTTCTGTACTATTTATTATAAATCTAACAGTGGCAAGTTGGATTTATCGTAACTATCATTGTAAATCTTTGATTGATATTTTTTTAGCTCATTCCTATCAATAATTATAGTTAAAAAAATACTCCAGTGTTAGCCTATGGAGCTAATTATCTTAAATGGGGAAAACAAAGTTGACAGAATTTCCCTCACCAGGGCTTATAAAAGATCTTGTATAATGTCCCTACTTATAGTTACAATGCACCCTAACTTTGGGGCACCTAGGGGGGATTTTAGGGGTGACATATGCAAAAATAAGGTTGATTACTACTTTGGAAGTAACTTTACTTCTAAAGTTGAATTTGCCTATAAATATCATTTAAAATCAATGGCAGGGCTAGTTTTTAAAAGGACAGCAGGAATAACAGTAGTGCACACTCTAGTGCAGGAAACCTACCAGGCCTCTAACCCTCCTTGCACTGATATATACTAGGGACATATGGGTAGTTTGAATCCCCCTTGCCTTATTTTATACTTGGGACTTAAAGAGGTCTGTCAGCATCAATTGTAGTTATAACCATATACCATGTATTTTTAATCAGAGCACAGGCCCTGGTTCTGGTTAGCGGAGGCCAGGGCACAATCACAGTCAGAAAACCAGCGCTTAGTAGTCAAAATGGGGGAAAAAATGGGGGACACTACTAACAGGTCCTGATTTTTCACAATGCAATTTAGGTTGCAGGTGGAATTCTCAAGATTGTGGTACACAGAAAACAGGCTGAGAAAAGTTAAATACATTTTGATAATTCTGAGAAGAGATTTATAGGATTTAAAATTGCAGTGAACCTTATTAATCAGCAAGGCATTATCAGTTTGTATGCCATGAATATTACATCAAAATATATGTTGTTTGAAAGCTTACTAAATAATGAAAGAGGCTGTAAATAACACAATAAGGCTTGAGTTACTTTTCAATCCTCTATCACATCAGAAGAAAATATTATCACAGGATGAAATTAGAAGAAATTAAGTAGATGTATTCACAGTAGCTGAGAATGATATTCAGCTACACCATGCCAATGCAGATGATTTAGCTTAATAAAGGTTTAGTAAGCTATCCAGGAAATGTAGAGGAACAGCATAGAGTAACCAACATCTTTAAGTCCTGTATAAACATGCGTCACAAGTCCTGTTTCAAAAACCAGAACCAAATACTTATTTGCACAGAGGTATATGATGGAAAAATGAGAGGCCTATGACATTCAGTGGAACTGGATTACTGCATCAATAAATTCCGACTAAGTACTGCCGAATTAATTTAGTCCCTAATAAAATTAGATTACATCTAATGACTTGGAACATTGCAGGGATACACTGCCACCAGAAAGAAAGAGAATAAGGACGGCCGGGACACTGATTGAAGTAACAATAGCTGTCCTTCAAGAAGCATGGGAAATGGAAAATATATCATTTCATTTCTATTTTGCATTTTAGAATGAAGCAGCAAAAGTGAAATATGGATGACCTTCAGATGCAATGACCTTAGTATTAGTTTTGTTAGAAAGTTATCAAGAAAGAGTATGTCCGAGCCATATAAGGTGTCTGACCATGGTGATGTATGATTTAATTTTGGCTGGAGAGAGGACAGCCTTCTGAAAATAGATGATATAATAGTATTAAGTACAAATATTCTCCCAGCAATACAATATGATGATTATTTATGATCTTTACTTTCACTACCCTATGAAACTGAAGAGAAATATCTCAGTTTCCCCATTATGTTGAGAAGGGATATAAATACAAGGATTCTGGAGGTCATTTTATAAAAACACATTGAAGAAGCAATGATTACACCACCATGCAACTCAAATAAAACCAAATGAACATGAAAAGAACTTGTTATGATCTTTTAATTCTGCAACTTCACAGTCATCAGCAGGAGTTACTCTAGTGACCAACGATGTCAAACGTAATTTAGCAACGGAAGAACAATTTCACTCTGTGACTATGAGTCTATCCTTACATATCACTCTAAGATAATATCTCATTTGATATTAGGTGCATTTGAGGAGGCAAGTACAGAGTTGTATGAATATCGTTGAACATAGAAAAAAACTCATAATTACTCATTAAAAAGGGCATGCTGAATGACAAATTTGGCTCAAATGAATTGCAGCAGAATTGTTTTTTATACAACAGACAAACGTATAAAGAATTTGCAGAAAGCATCACAACTTCTTTAATAACAATAAGTAACTGACTCAATAGTAGAAATATATAACAAAGAGGTAGAGAGCCTTAAATGAAGAGCTAGAAAAGGATTCAATAATCAAAGCTGGGACGTTTTTTAAATTGAAATTACTGAGAGAGATATCTGTTTAAAATACGAGAGATGGTAATATATGACGACTATTAGGGAAACTGACTATCATGAGAAAAAACATTTATGGATTGAAGTTACATTGAAACTGAAAGTTACAAAGTCTAAACGAATTTCTGAAATGACTGAGACCCTTATACGCAAAGCAAAATTAAAATCCACATGTCCCGGGGCTGAAGTTGATTGGAATACATATCACCAACTTGTAAAAATTAATCTCTAAGCTAGATAACTTAATATGATCACTAGATATACGTTGAAGAACAAATAAGGAGACAGAGACATAACAGAAAAGAATGGCATTCAACTACCAGAAACAGACTAGGAAAATTATATAAGGTTCCTTAACTCTTCTTTATCTTAGGATCCAGATGGAATAACATAAAAGCATAGAAACTACAGCCTGGCCTTTATTCTTCCTTATTAGCACAACTTACAAATGCAGTCATGATATGTAAGACCAAACCAGACTCATATAAAAGGAGCATAAAGATCCCAATAAGCAATAATGGAGACTCGTCCCTGTCTGAAAATTACTCAATGATAACATTTATATATATTTTAGGAAATATCTGTGCCATTTGCTTCCTAAAAAATGGAGCATGATGGATGGAAAGTGCAGACATGCAAGAAAAATTACAAATTGGCATTTAGAAAAGCTAATTCTACCATGGACCAATGTTTGCTAGTAATATTATTAGTAGAAAATATGTTGGCCACAAAGGTCTCCCACTTTATTGGGCAAATGTCAATTTAGCAACGATTTTTGACTATGTCAGTAGAAATATCCCAACAAAAAAAAAACGATGACAGGAAGCACCAATAGCTCTATTTAGTCCAATAACTGACTCCATAACAACTCTTGGACTTGAATACAATTAAGCGAAAATTGGGCTATACTTAAAAGGGTGATGATCCCCAAATGGAGTGAAACACTGGTGCCTCTTGGCATGCTTGCTAATTTCTGCCTATTGTGCAGATGTAGCAAAGTGTTTCAGTACAGTATGTTGCTTTCCGTCATACCTCTAACAGGAAGCCACCCAAAGCCTATACTGCGTGGAGGATACAATCCTTTTTGATAAATTAAACCTAATGAGTTACAAGGTTTTTTAGACACATTTGCCTAGTACTGCAAAGATAATCATTAAACAATGAATACAATATAATCAAAAGTCATGGTTTCCCACAAGAGATGCTGTCATCAAACCTTTATCTGGAAGCTCAACTTTCAGCAATTAAAATATATAAAACCACTTATTAATATCTGTGGACTTGCTGAATTAGTCATTGGAGTTGCAAAAAGAGTTGCAGTGGAACTGGGGGAATTGGATGCTCACATAAAACCAATAAAGTATTAGGAGAAACCTATGAATTAACAATCATGAGTCTGCAAGTGTATGGAAGTGAAGTCTTCTGTCAGAAAACTCTAACTAGATCTTAAACAGACAAATTTATCATTTGCAAACAGTAGATGAGGTTGAAAAAAAGCTCCCCTGGGTTTGCACTGTGAAATTACAACATTGTGGTCAATAGGAGAAAAGACACAGGTGGCAAACGAACATTTGCAGCTCGAATTGAGCTGTACCAAAAGGGGGTGGAGGTCATGCGGGTTTGTGGACCAGGCCATGACAGTCAGTTCTCTTTTACCTGGCCTGTAGTGTCAGGGTGCAGAGTTCTCCTGGCTGTCCTTGGTGCAGAACAGATGTCACAATGGAGCTGATTTTACTGCTTACATGGTGCTCCAAAGAACAGGTTGCAAATACACAACAGGGGCATCCTTAATGAAGTTGGCTGTGGTTTTCAGGGTGATCCCTGTACTTGAAGCATCTAGTTTGAGGGGTTGGTTACTGGATTGGCGACCAACAAGCCTTGGCAGCGGTAAGCACAGCGAAAGGTTACTGGCACTTCAGAAGCTCCTGGAGAGTTGAGTAGCGGCCAGCAAATTCATGGAAGGCAGGACTACCATTCCCACAATGAAGTAGACCGTCTAGATTTGGGCAATCCAGTGGAGGGTCCGATGGCCAGGTATTCTTTGGTTCCAGAGAGTGTTTTTGCCTGCAGTCTGCAAGGGACTCAAAATCTCAATACCCAATTGCCAATCAATACCCTGCTATAATCAATAATTCATGAATGTCCTCTTCTGACCCGGTTCCAAACCACAATGGATCCCTTCAATTCATAGGCTGACTATCTCAAATGAAGTCTCCATCACACGTCCAAATCACTTCTTTCTCATCTCACTCAAGTCCCATGTCGACTTCTCTTTAATAAAATGTTATCATTGGATATGCAGATCCTGACCAAAGTAATTTGAGTGCTCTCTTGAAACGTAGCCGGGATTGTGGATAAAACCACAGACTCGCCTGGAATAATTTTTGGACTCTTTTCACATTATCCTAATCCAAGAATACTGGGCGGCATCCCTACTTCACACACTAGGTTATATTTCCTTTTGTAATAATGTCCTACCTTTTCAAAAAGTAGTCCCTCTGGTGGACTGAATACTAGGCCTGGGCTAAAATTTTGTTCCAGTCGCGGAAATTGCGATAATTTGACATTTTCGCGTTCCGCGGAAAGCGCGAAAATTTCAAAATTTCCGCATTCCGCAGTTTAGCGATAATTTGTTTCTTGCTCGCGCTGTAAAATAATACATTCTCGCGTGCTCGCGATCGCCTTACCTGAATTCCCGCGTTCGTCAACAAGTTTTCCCGATCCGGTCGCATTCTCCATGAGATGTTGGATTGTTGGTAGCCATTTGCGCTGTCTCGCGACAGTTCGCGCCTGCAGTGACGTCATGCGTCGCGCGATCACGTCTTTCTTCTCTCGATCATGCACCGCGAGACAACTGAAAACAAGATGGCCGCGCCCGCGAGCAACCACATGGTGAGCCGCGACCATGCAGAAAATACCGCGAACGGGCGGGAAAAAAACGTCCGCATCTTCGCGATATTTCCGCGTGTTTGCGGAGATTTTTAACATTTTGGCGATAATTTGCGAAAGTGAATTTTGCAAATTCCGCCCACCCCTACTGAATACCTGTATCCAAATGTCACTTCATTGTCTGTGCAAAAGGTTGGGCATTTTGCACCCTGATGTCCTAGGTCTTAACCTTAGGCCCTGCAGTGAGAATTACATCAACGTTTTGAATGTTTGCAATTGCACAACTGCAAAAAACAGGGAATCTCTGATCCTTGTCACAGTGGAAACCTTTTTCTCTTAACAACTGAACCCAGAGTCTACGTTCTTAATGGGCGACTTCAACACCACATATGAGCCCATATACTTTGGAACATCAATTACTGAAATCGAAGACAAAACTCTGGGCATTTCATCTTTGGAAGTAGACCCTTCAAAAGTGTGGTCTACTGCTGCCCTCTAGTTAACCTCCCTGACTCTGTCCTTTGGCCTCAGAGCTTGCAACGAAAGATCTGAGTCTGATAAATCCTGTGCCTTTACTTTTAAGTGGGGTAATAAGCAATTCTGCATCGATTATTACATTATTGATACTAGGCGTTGGGAAAACCATAGTGACTTTAGGGTCATGATCAGAGATGACTGTGACCACAACACATTGGAATTGATGCTGACAGGCGATCTATTTTCCAATCTTTCAACGTCTTAGCACTGCCTCTTCCCTATCCAGTTACTCTAACAACAGAAGTTGAGCTAAATGGCCTAGTATAGCAAACAACCCAAATCTCTTGGCCAGAAATGTTACTCTCTTCCTGGCCATGTTTGCCTAGAGAACATCCTCTCCTGCTCTAGCAAATCAATCTTAGTTGACCATTCTATTTTTATTCAGTCACTTAATGAATTCCTTTTTAAGATGTACTAAACTTCTCCTATACAAATCACCTAAATGTTCCCCCTGTTATGACAAAGATTGCGGTCAGGCCAAGACACACCTCCTGAGGATGATTAAAGATCATGATATAGCTGCTGTCCGTGCCGCCCGCCAATCCTACAAGAATATTCATAAAGCCAAACAACATGAATGGGACTTGCTTGAAACTACCCGGAGCGAGCAAAATGCGCTATTCTGGCAGATTATAGCCCACAGCCACACTGGCTCTACTACCCATACCAATCATTCTATTCCACCAGCAACCTGGACAAAGCATTTCTCAATTCTACATGAGGACCCTTGTAATGACTATCCCCTATCTGTCTCTCTGTAGGTTGATTCTTTGGCATGTAAAGATCTATCCTTCTCTCTGCCCTATACAGAACCGGCAATGAACAACAAGGGAAGGCTCTTGGACCTGGCATTATCCCAGGTGACCTATTCAAATCTGAGGTCAACATTTGGGCCATCCTTAAAGGTGCTGAATTTACCCAAACTTGAGCTCGGGTGAGAATTATCCCTATATTTAGAAAGGGAGATAGAAGCAAACCAAAAAACTATAGGTTGATAAGCCTCCTCGATAACCTCAAAAACATCTTCTGCTCCCAGCTACTTGTAAAACCTCAGAAGTGATTAGAGGAAGACAAAATTCTGTCTCCCTTCCAAGCTGGATTCCGGCATAAGATTAGTACCATGGATTAGGTCCTTTATTTCCATCTTACGTGGCCTTCGTTGACCTTAGGGTCGGGTACGATCTGGTCCCTAGATGTGCACATTGGGAAGTTCTCGGTGATTTGGGTGTTCTAGCTGATATTTTAAACATTACAATCAGACTGCATCAGGGTAAATTTGCATGAGTATGGCTTTACGGCAATGAGCTATGGGGACATTCAATACCAACTCGCTAAAGTCAAAAAAGCTTAAGTTCCTCAAATCCTTGCTCAAACTCCCCCAGTCTGCTCCCACTCTTCCTGTTATTTTTTATAATGCACACAAAACCATAGACTATCTTGCTGCTTTAAGACCCCTTCTTTTTTGGTTCAGACTTTGGTCCTATCAAGAATTGGACTTGTACAGAGGAATATCCTTGAAACGAGGAGCCTTGATTCAGGCAATAAGATTAAGATGTTCAGTCATCTAAAGGACTGGTTTGCAAAACTGGGTTTTTGGTCCTGTTATATTTTTCCCAAATTTACAAACTCCAATTCTAAGACTATCTTAAAGACAGCTTACTGGAACTTCATAGTGGCAAGTGGCACCGCTCAACTACTCTTGTCTCCTTGTCACCTCTATTCCTGTAAACCTGTACCTAACTTTGAGGGTTACCACTGGCGAAAGGCCTATATTTCAAATTCTGTTTAGGCATTCTGCCTTTGATGGCCTTTACCAATAACCGGTCTCAGGACCACTCCATGATGCCTGCTTGCAAATTATGCGGTTTCAAGTGTGAGGCTATTGCCCACTTTATCTTCTTTTGCCCACTCTGTCTGCTCCCTCTTCACAAATGGATCTGCCTCCTGTGCCTCACCTTGGGTATTGACAGATTTCAGGTGGCCCATAGCATCTTTACAACTGATCCCTCAAGGTTTATTGTATTTGGCATCAGCAGATATCTCCTTGCAGCATGGTCTACACAATACAGGCACTTCCTAAGTGCTCATTGTAATCCCTTGGGTCAAATTTGTTCAGCGCATTTATAATGGGAGATGTATATTGCCAGGTATAACGCTGAACTCGAATACTATACCCTCGAATATCATTGACCCTAAAAGGTCGGGATGCTGCAGATAGGTTGACTTTCTTTTATTCATTTTTGCACATTCCCTACACTCTGGCTCATTGCTATATGACCTTTTGAGGCCTCAGCTCTGCTGCCTATGGTGTTTTTAATTGGTGTCTGGCAATTCTTTAAGTGCTTTCCAAGTCCTTAGAATAAAAAACATAATTGTAGGAGTACATAGCGGACCAGGTATGGAGTTTTTTTTCCTCCTCTCTTGCCTTTGCTCTTGAGCTCATAACCCATCTTGCCACTGTGTCCTGGTCCTTGGGTTCGTATCCCCCAATTATGTTGCCATTACTTGTATACTGTTTTGAAATGCTTTGTATGAATTGGGGTGCTAATTGCATAATTGTTTTTAATTTCTATGTGCCTTTTTAGTGTATATCTTATTAAGCATGCAACCACTGTTTTATGTTGATACCTCACTATGCACTTTATCCTAACACCATTCCCTCTTGTCTTTTTTCTTTGTCCACTATTGTAGTCTGTGTTTTTTAATCACTGTGATATTTATTGACCCGTGACTGCCACCAAACTTGTTTTTCTGTATGTATTGTATACTTTTATGGCCTTGTAGCTGAAATAAAGTTTCACTACTACCACTACTACCTTGATTATCTAATTTCCCACCTGCCAGGGAGCAAATGTGCCCTGGGCATTGGGAGGGATGTTTACTGAGTCAGCCTTGATGCATATCAGAGTCAATGTAGCCCTTGAAGCTCACCATATTATTGTGCCACTTCACTAGCCTGCTTTTTAGGAGGGAGGTGTAACCTCCTTCCTGCACAAGCCATTGTTCATGACTCCTGGGAGTGATCACATGGCCTACCAGGAGCTAAGAATCTTGTCTTGGTGGGAGCAGACACGGGAAAACATGGGCTTTCCAGCCAGCTGGGCCAACCAGGTCGGCACCATCAAATGTCTCCACTTTGGTGCATGCCACATCACCCGAGACATGATGTTGTTTGATACAAATAGGGGGTAAAACGTGGCAGCACAACTGCAAAATAGCCTGCTTTCCTACACAACCCCCCCCCCCCCTCAGCCAACATGCCAAGGAAAATCAGCTTGGGAGAGTTTCCCTAGCTTGTCAGTAAGGAAGAACTAAAGAAAACTGAATGAACTATTGCAGGGCCTTCTCTGCCCCACATTATCCTGCCAAAGTAATTCCAACAAGGAATTTGACCCACCTCAAAAGTAAGAGGACCCACTTTAAACTGGACCTTAACTACAGCTATGTTTCTACTTTCTTCCCCTTTTACTTTGGGTAGTGCGATATCCACCTCTACTAACCATGCCTTAGGTCAACACCTAGTTTGCCCACATAGGTTACCCAACACATGAGCAACCCCACTTCGACCAGAAGGGTCAAGTGGCCTAACTTACTTTTGTTCATGAGGTCTGCCTCCTTTGCCAAGTTCAGTGCTGTCATGAAGGCTAACACCCAGCAGAGGCTTATGACAGCTGTCAGAATGCAAAACCACACCCTCAACCTCAGCTCCCCATTGACAGGTGGAAAAACTGCACTATGGGCAACTGTGGGTTTTTGGAACATCTCTTGCTGTGTCGAGTGGGGGATACCACTTCCTGCGGCAAACATCCTTTTCTACTCTCCCTTCTGCCAGGTCAGGGGGGACAGCCTGAGACTGAACAGCTGCCCGAATCTACAGGACTTCTTTGGGTTCAGGTGGACCCTTACCAGTGGCAACTTTGGAGTTCTTCCTTACTGGATTAGAATTCCCTTGACTTACTGGATCTCTATTTAAGAGTGGCTTTCCTTTCCTTTTGGTACCCTTTTTCTCTTTCTGTTGTGTCCTTGATCTCCTAGCTTTAGGTACAGGATCCCCAGGATTTGGGGGTCTAGGCAGCAGCCTAGGCGACCGCCCCTTCTGGGGCCGGACCAAACTCTGGGAAGTCATTGCCTAGGATACAATTTAAGGGCAAGTCAGGACTGACTTCTACCCTTTGCCAGCAAAGGGTCTCCCATCTCTGTAGAGGACACACGCTGAGTAGATTTGTCGGGCACATACTGGTCTGGGGACACCAACGTGTCAAGCACCATGGTGTGACTGGTACCTGAGTCTCTCAGGGGGGGGCAGGGGATCCTAATCATCTGAATGGAGTGGAAGTGCTTACTACCACACTGAAGGATCACCAGCTTACCATCTGCACCCTTCCCCCCGTTATAAGGTTCGAGGATCTCCTCATCTGAGGTGTCCTCCCCTATAGATACACTGGACAGCCCAGTGCCATTCGTCTTCTTGGGACAGTCTACATCTCCTACGTAATCCACTGTCTGTTGGCAGTCAAAGTACAGCCTGTCATCCAAGAGTTTCTTCAGCTTTGGGTCCCACTGACTCTGCTTGCCAAAACTGGGGTGCTTTGTACTGGCCTCCTTTTTAGGGTTCTAGAGTCCTTGGGGGAGTCTTTTTGGTTGTCTGACCACCTCTTTCCTTTACATCTTTTTCGATCTAAGCCCCCCTTCCTGAGGTTAGCCACCTGGGTATTTTTGGATACCCTTACCCACTTGTCAGCCTCTCTAGAGCTAGAACGTTCTCGTTCGTTCATTAATCTTTATTTAGGTTTAAAAACCATAAAAGATACAACTCGATTCATACATATTGATAAAACACAATTAAAATACAAAACGTTCCATTGGTGCCGCCTTGGACAAATGCAGTTACTTGGGTATTTACATTTACAATATAATACCAGCAAGTCGATATATCAAGTATAAAGTTGCTAAGTTTACAGTCCAGTATAATTAAAACATTGAGGGAAACTTAAAATCCAAGTTGGGTAGCATGTGCAAGGTTGCATTGTGCCTGATCTCTAGACAATTCTAAATTGCAAATGCAAGAAAGTGTGTATTGATAGTTAAGACAACACATACGATTGGAACATTAACATTTCAAACCTTTTTTTTCTCTTAATATACCAATGGCAAACAAGTATCTACTAACACTAAAAACTATTTTCTGAGAAGTGTAAGTTTTTAATATTCTTTGTGCATCAGAACAAGACCTAGTTCCCAAATTCTGGCAATTGGGTTTAATCCATTTTGTCCTTGGCATGGCGTATGCTGGGCAGAAGAATAATAAATGTGATTTAATTTCTTGTACATTAGGTTGACATAGTAATCAACGATCCTCATTATTCTCGCCTATTCTTCGACAGCATTTCACTGTATTTGAATTGATTTGTAAAACCCCATAGCGAAATTTAATGTACAGGGATTTAACCAACTGGGGCTTCACTTCATCCAGATATTGCTCAAAAACCAGGATCGGCTTAGTAAGAAGGAAATGAAATGTTTATCCACCCATAAAACCAATATCTGCGTTATGGGATACACTATCTTGTATATATGCCCAAAAAGTGGTTTTCAATGTTTTTGGGGAGGCTGATGTCAATAGAGTGGGCGCTTCCCAGAAGTGCTTCAACCCTAGTTTACAGAAACATATATGCACATGTTTAAGCCACTGGAGGTTAGTACACGGATCAAACCTTATAATCTCTTCTAGCCCTTCTTTGGAAGTTGCTAGTTCTGTTGTGGTCCACAATCACACCCAAAATAACAATGGTCTCAGTGTAGCCTGATGGTCTATACATTTTGGTGCCGATTCCGATCCTGGAAAAACCCTGTACGAATCGTCGGACGGAGCGTTTTCTCCATCCGACTTGTACCCGGGATGTGATCCGGAACAGCGCATACGCGACATTCGTACGGAGTTAGGCAGCTTTTTACGTACCAGCAAGTACGATTCGTATCGACAGCAATCCGGACGGCAATATTTTTACGGCACCCAAAAAGTGCTGGAAAAGCTAAGTACGCCACGAAGCGTGAGGAAAAGGGGGCCCGGTGTGCGCCGAACTCCCCCCAGCCCCCCCCTATGTACGCGCTGTACCCCGAGCCCCCCCGTATGTACGCACCGTACCCCCAGCCCCCTGCGCATGGACGCGCCGTACCCCAAGCCCCCCCGGAGGTACGGTGCGGACCCCCACCTGTGTATGTACGGAGCGTACCCCCACCCCACCCATGTATGTATGGAGCGTACCCCCACCCGTGTATGTACAGAGCGAACCCCCACCCCACCCATGTATGTACAGAGCGTACCCCCATCCATGTATGTACAGAGCGTACCCCCACCCCACCTGTGTATGTACGGAGCATACCCCCACCCGTGTATGTACGGAGCATACCCCCACCCCACCCGTGTATGTATGGAGCGTACCCCCACCCGTGTATGTACGCAGCGTACCCCCACCCCGCCCGTGTATGTACAGAGCGTACCCCCACCCGTGTATGTACGGTGCAGACCCCCAGCGGGTGGGGGTATGCTCCGTACATACACGGGTGGGGGTACGATCTATACATACACGGGTGGGGGTACGCTCCGTACATACACGGGTGGGGTGGGGGTACGCTCCATACATACACGGGTGGGGGTATGCTCCGTACATACACGGGTGGGGGTACGCTCCGTACCTCCGGGTGGGGCTTGGGGTACGGCACGTCCATCCGCGGGGGGCTGGGGGTACGGCGCGTACATCCGGGGGGGCTGGGGGTACGGCGCGTACATACAGGGGGGCTGGGGGTACGGCACGTACATACGGGGGGGCTGGGGGGGTGTTCGGCGCGTATGCGTGCACATGTTTAAACGTCTCCATGGTTGCTATAGAAGTTCGCTCCGGACGGTCTTTTTTCCATACGGTTGTACATTTGCATGCAAGGGATGGATCGTACTTGCACGCTCGGACTACAGTTTTCCGATACGTACGTAAAACTGTCCGGGGACGTGTCGGACACTTTTCCCGACCCGAGGACGTGTCGGGAAATTTACCCAATGCGATTCGTATATGGACTTTTTCACATACGAATCGTACTTTCCAGTTTGTACGGGACTTGTACGATTCGTACGGAAAAAAATCCGGATACGATTCGTACGAGGAAAACTTTTTAGCGGATCGGAATCGGCACCTTTATGTTTAAATTCATGACAATAGGAATAACAGGTGTGCACACAGGGAGACGTAGCAGCTTCCTAAAAAACGTATATTTTCTTTCCCCGCAAATGTGTTCCTGCAAATAGCCCCCCATAATTCTGCACCATAAAGGGATGCTGATTGTGCCCTGTTTTTATAAACTTCAAGTGCAGGGGACACTGCCTTAGTGATACTGTTCTGAACGTTCTTAATCTACCGGACTGGTGTTAATTGTCTGAAGCACAGTTTTAAAATGTGATCTTTCATAACTAAATTATATACCCCATCATAAGTGTCCACTCATTGCCTTTTATCCAGCCTTCCAATGCTTTAACTGAAGAGTCTACAAAATCCACCCATGTCTCTTTTTTTAGCTTTAGGAATGTAACTGTACTTTACTCTTTATTCTGCTATAGCGAGTCCAAATCTTCCTATTAAAGTCTCCTTCATATACTGATATGACTCAGTCACATCATCATTAAGGGTCAGAAGTCTATCTCTGCCCTTCCCATAGTAGACAGCCCTAGTGTTGGCGACCTATTCTCCTCATTTGCAGGCCCTCTCAAAGGATGTTGAGGTCATCACCACCACTATACTCGGGGACGATCCCTTTGGGGATTTATTGGCCAAAGAATTCCTCGTTCTCCCTTTCATTTTTTTTGCTGGCACCATCTTTGGGCCTCAAGCCCAACTTAACCCTTCATACCTTAAGTTCCAGTTTTTTCACCTCCAGGTAGCGTTCTTCAAGCTGTACCTCAAGGTCCAGTGGCACCTTTCCAGTGGGGGGTCTCCTGTCACTTCCCACTGGTAAAGGTGGTCTACAAAAGGGTAGAGAGTCTTGGTCTTTACCTTCTTCTCTATCTGTTTCAACTTGGGCCAGGGCCTTATCCTCAACTTCTTCAAGGTCATTATCTGAGATTTGGCCTGCCTATCTAGGTTTGCTTGTTCCAAAAGCTGAGGGATTTCTCAAGTTCCTCCTTTTTGGCAATTTTCCTGCAGGAGATACCTCATATTTTGCATAAAGCTCTCAGATAATTGAACTTCAGAGGTGGGATGACTGCCAGTTCGAGATTCTGTGCAGCTTTCACTGTGCCTAGCCTTTTTATTTAGAAGTTAGGACCTTTTTAAAAAATTACCAAAAACTTTTAAAACTTTTCCTAGCTAGGCCTGCACAGAGTTCACAGAACTAGTGAAGTGGCCAAAAACCTCCCGCTGCGCTACGCAGAGTTCTGCAGGTAGTGGAGTGCATTTAGTTGCACAAGACAAAATGATTTTTTTGTGCCAGGTGTTTGTCCCGCGATGGAAAATGAGTGCAAATGGTACCATGCACAGCGCAAGAGGGTGCTCCTTCTTCCGGCTGCTCAAGTAGATTTTCTACTCATGTGGAAGCTTCCTCAATGCGAACAGATGGTTTCTCAATGCAAGCAGTTGCAACCATCCGTGGCTGCCTGCATTAAGAAATCTCACTGGGATATGATCTATTGTTAGATTGTCCTTGCTCACCAATTGAAAGTTGGCAAGAACGAGCGAGGAAAGACCTCTGCTCTGCTTCGCAGGGCAGAGTGTTTAGGAACTCTGTGTGCTAAGCTGAGCGCTGAGTGTGGAAAACTCCGCAAACAGAGCAGAGTTCATTGCCCAGGCCTATTTTTATCTTACCTAGATTTTTCAAAGCTACTTTTGGAATGGGGGATCTACACCGGGCCCTTACAATCCAATTTATGAAAATTTGAAAAAAAAAAAATAATAATAATATTGATGCTAAAGCCAATTAAGTGGATTTCAAAGGATTAAATCACTTTTGACCAAGTGGCACTGTGAAACGCAGCTTTTGGGATCACCAGCGCTGTAACACCAATGTAGGAAAGGATAATATTATGTGATGAGGGGGTTAGTCCTCACCAGGCAATATTATCATGATACCCCAAATATGCTCCTTGGATTCAAGCTAATACATCCTCAGCTCAGTCCAGGTAGTGTGGCAAAGAGGCTTTACTAGAGGAAGATGTGTTAAACATTTCAGAGTGCCAACACAGATGTTAAATATTTGATATGACTCAATGGAAATCTGAAACAAATTTATAAAAATAGATTGTATTAATATCCTATTTGACCGACTAGAGTTATAGATATTTGAAGAAGTAAAAATCAGTGCACATACTAAAGTGAAATTATTACATTGTGGTCAAAGTGAGAAAAGACACGTGACAAATGACCACTTGCAGGTTGAGTTGCGTTGTACCCAAGGGGTGTAAAGGTCATGCAAGTCCCTTGAGAAGGCCACTATGGTCATTTCTCTTTTGCCTTGCACAGAATGTCCGGGTGGCAGAGTTGTCCTGGCTGTCCTTGTTGCTGAACATGAGCCGCAATGGTGCTGATTTTACCCCTTACACGGAGCTGCAAAGAACAGGACACAAAAACACAATGGAGGTATCACTTCTGAGGTTAACTGTGGGTTGCAGTGGGATCCCTGTAGTTGTAGCGATGATTGCGGGGGTCGGTTACCAGATTGGTGACCAGCAAGCCTTGGCGGAGGTAAGCACAGCAAAAGGGTACTGCCACTTCCTGAGGTCCTCAGGAGTAATGAAGGAGCCTGAAATTTCGTAGTAGGCAGGACTACAACTCCCACAATGTACTAGACCATCTGGATTTGAGTGATTCATTGGGGGGCCTGATGGCCAGGGATTCTTTAGTTCCATAGAGTGTTTTTACCTGAAGTCTGCAGGGGACTAGTGCTACTAGTCCAAGAGAGTCTGGCAGTGCTGCTGGTTTCCACATGGGTCCCTCAGTCAGGGGGTGCTGAGTTTTAGCAAAGGAAGAGGCTCGTTCAAACAGTTCCAAGTCTGTTGTCACAGGGGCAGAGTATCCCTCTTCTGCTTTGAGCAGTGGGCAAAGTACTGTTATCACTGACACAGGTCTCCATTGTGTCCTTCTTTGATGCAGGTGGTTCGGAACTGAGGTTCTGTATTTTGGGTCCCTTAAATCCTATATTCAAGGGAGTTAGGAGTGTGTAGGTTAGTAGTCAATGGGCAGCTAGCTCCTGCAGCTAATCCCCCCCTGAGGTGACCACATCCGATGGGGTGGGCCAACCTTTTCTGCCCAGAAAGCTCTATTCTAACACTCCTAAACATGGCAGAAAATTAAATTTAGTGTGCAGACCGAGCTATTCACCCTAGCGGTGAGGTCAGCCTTCTGGGACTGTACACTATATTGAATATGTAATTTCTCTCCTGCACTGGAGCAAATGTGCCCGGGGCAGGGGAGGGCTGTTTCTTCCACTGTCCCAATACATATGAGAGGTGGAGTTGCTTCTGAAGCTCACTGCCTTGATGTGCCACTTCATTAGTCTGCTTGGGAGGTTGGAGGAGTGACCTGCTTCCTGCCCAAGCCTTTGTTCCTGACTCCTGGGCATAATCACACTGCTGAGCAGAAGCTCAGAATCTTGTCTTGGTGGCAGCAGGTACAGGAAAGTGTGGGCTTGCTGGCCAAATCTCAGTACAGCTGGGGCAACCAAGTGGACACCATCTAATATCTCTAACTGCGTGCATGCCACATCATCCTTGACTCAAGAGTCATTTCAGGGGTGAGAAGGAATGCTGTTTGATATCAAACCTGACAGAGTTTGGCGGTACCATGATGGAGCTAGCCAACCGGAGAGTTTGTAGGAAAATCATGTTATCCAATTGACCGCCTTTCACTTATAGTGCACTTTAATAGCAAAGGCCTCTATAGGGACATATACGCTTGCACTTACATGTCAACACCCTTAATGTAGTGGACCCTGTCTTCTGGGATCAGGAGGCCTTCCTCAGGGGTGACTGACATATACTAAAAGTAGTGCATTGACTTTAACACACCGGGTGGGGTTAAAGTCAACATGCAATTTCCACTGTTCCTGCAGTCTGCAATGGCGGGCCTGCTGTCAGAAGATTACCTGGGTCACTCAGGGTGCCACAAACCTGTGCTTCAGCCCTGGGGACCCCTTTATCACCTATGTCCTGTGCATCCTGGTACCATATACTGGGGAATTACAAGGGGGGTAAGGTCCTTGTCCATTGGGGATGCCAATTCAAACATATCAGTTTCAGGAAAAGTGCACTACCACTGGGGCTGGGTTAGCAGGCATCAGTGCACTACCTGAGTCTAAAACCAGCATCTAGTAGTCCAAAGGGGGGCAAAATGTGGGGGGACATCTGAAAAAGGCTTGTTGCCTTACAGTTGTTGTAAGTGATTCTCTATTTGTTAAAATGATTTTTTTACTTGCTTTTATTTCCTGATAAACAGCCAGCGGTAAACATTTTGATCACATGCAAAAAACGCATTGTGCACAATTGGATGGTGAATCAAGATTTAGTTTGTGGGGTTAAGCACCCACCTTGGATTTGCAATGCCCCAGGGACTATCCGGGGGCAGACCCCAAATAACATCATGGAACACATTTGAAGATGTTAGAAGCGCTGTATATCCATTTTAAGATGAACAACTTAATACACAAATTAGATAAAACATAACAGTTCAAAACTTGGCAGCAAATGATGGGGGCAGTGTATTATGTACATCCCCAGGTAACATAGACTGGCTCCACATCTATCTGTGTACATCCCACCCCTCCCTTTGGATGGATCCATAGTACACTAGGTGACAGGTTGACGAGGGATACAGTGACCTAGATTTATAGAGGTCACATCACTGCCGACATGTTTTCATGATGACCATTGCACCACCACAGAGGTCAATCAGGCGATCTCACCTCCCATAGCTCTCTGTTCCCCTTAACTGGCAGCATCTGATTAGAGTGTCGGGTATCGTCTAAAGCGGCGATAATTTTAAAGCCGTTTCTTGATAATATGCCCCATTGTTTCCAATACCCTCGATCAATAGGCTCAGAGCCAAATGCAGTCCCACGTCCTATGGGCAAATGTCACAGGCTCAACTCCACAGCAGAGACACACCAGTGAAACTGCTTTATTAAACCGAGCAACCTGCATGGGTTCAGGTATGTACGGTGTAGGTAATGGAATTGTGTAAGTTTGAATCAAGCATTGCTGGTCACATCATGAACCTGTGCAAATGCTCGCTTCCATTCCCCCTCTGTAAGAAGCAACGTTAGGTCTGCTAACCACCATCCCGGGCACGAGAAACATCATCACATCAGTCGGCCTTCCCACGTCTAGGGACACTGCTTCTATCTTTGCTTGCAATGCTGCACTCGAGGCCTCAATGGCAAAAGCATCTGAGCCCATGTGGGGTCTGTTTGTGTAGTCTGCGTAGCCATGGGGGTCTTGCGGCAAATCTATCCACTGCTGTGTGCCTTGCGCTGTATTGGTCTGATACGTCCCCCTCTGCAGTCTGTCTTTCCCCATGGCTCCTCTCTCCGAGACACAAAACTAAATCAGTCCTCTGCGCAATTGGAGTCCTCACCTCTCACAGCCAGATGCATGCGGTGGGCAGTCCCCAGAGCAGTAAGGCTACCAGGAGACATGTAGAAGTCAGCGCAGCCTCCCCCTGATGAGGGGATTGCTTGTAGACACTATTGAAGCTTCAAAGTAGCCCCAGCCATAAGTACAAGAGGTTGCATGACCTAATCCAGACTTTGTACTCCAGGGCCCCCGCTCAGCAACCCACAGTGCTCAGTGAGTGTGTTGTGAAGGACATAGGCAAAGGTGGGCAGGGCAGAATGTCTCAGTACATATTTAGATGGAATTGGTGTGGACTTTTCACTTCTCCAGCTGTTTACTCATCCAACCACTACCAGAGGAATGACATCACTCACCGTTGTATGGTCAAAACCGATGGCAGATGTGCCCTCCAGCCGCAGCCATACCCCAGGACAACTACAGGCTTGATTATGGGCCCGCCCTGCTAGCCGCTTTCCCCATCAGGTCAGGCCTTCACATACAGGCGTGTCCATGTATTAGGGGCTGCCACTTTGCCCTCCTAGTGGGCAGCTCCATAGGTTGTTACGCCTAAGCACTGTCGACCCTTCTGGGGCTGCTGAGCGTCAGATCACATGAGTTCGAGGATCTGCAGCCCCGACAGGCTGTTGCAGGATGGGCCTTCCACCAGGGCGATAAGCGAGTTGTAGCCCATACTGCAGCCCTGAAAAACCCCCGCTGTCTACCACAGGGGACAGCTATTGACCTGGAACAGGCAGGAAACATTAGGAGAATTGAAGGAGATTGTGTGGGCCGGTGCAGAGCTCCTTAGAGTGAGTCGTTTGCAGCCGCCATATTGGCCACACCCGGCTTAAATTGAATTATTTCAAATCTTTTAATGTTCTTTAATTCATTTTATATGCTTTGTCAGTGCACATATGAACAAACAAATTAATACAATTTGAAAAACAGGAATTGGGATGGTAGAGTGGCCCATGTGGTAGTAACTAGTAAACTAATTAGAACATTATAGAATCAATTTGGGAATTGTAAGCACGCTACTCACCAGTGAGGGTCTCAAAGCGCTGAGGGGGGTCCGCAGATCTGTTTAGCCAAAGAGCCAGGTCTTGAGGGTCTTCCTGAATGTGTTCAGGGAGGGGGCGCGTCTGATGTCTGCCGGTAGCTCGTTCCAGGTCTTGGCTGCAATGTGAGAGAAGGATTTTCCGCCTGCTCTGTGGATGCGTGGGGTTTCGGCCAGCGCGAGGTTGGGAGATCTGAGGTTTCTTTTGGGTACCTGGAAGTTGATTCTGTCATTGAGGTATTTGGGCCCGATGTTTTGTAGGCATTTGTAGGCGTGAGTGAGAATTTTGAAAGTGACTCTTGTCTCCACGGGAAGCCAGTGGAGACTTCGTAGAAGTTGGCTGATGTGTTCGTGTCGGGGATGCTGAGGACAAGTCTGGCGGCGGTGTTCAGTATTGTCTAGAGTTTGCGGAGTAGGGACTTGTTGATGCCGGCGTAGAGTGCGTTTCCATAGTCCAGTCTGCTGCTGATGAGTGCCTGGGTGACTGTCTTCCTTGACTTAGGGGGGATCCACTTGAAGGTCTTGCGGAAGATGCGGATGGTGTTGAAGCAGCTGGAGGTGACAGTGTTGCCCTGTCAGTTCATGGTGAGTGATGAGTCGAGTACGATGCTGAGGTCCTTGGTGTGGTCTGAGGGGTTTGGTGGGCTGCCGAGGGTGGTCAGCCACCAGATGCTGTCCCATGCAGAAGGGGTGGTACCAAGGACAAGGACTTCTGTCTGCTCAGCATTGAGCTTCAGGCAGCTGTTGATCATCCAGACTGCAACATCTTGTATTCCTTTCTGGAAGTTGAGTTTGGGAGTGGTGGGGTCTTTGGTGAGGGGGAGGATGAGCTGGGTGTCATCGGCATAGGATACAATATTGAGGCCGTGTGGTCAGACGATGGCTGTGAGAGGTGCCATGTAGATGTTGAAGAGGGTGGGGCTCAGTGATGATCCCTGTGGGACTCCGCAGGTGATTTTCGTGGGGTCGGAGAGGAAGGGCGGGAGTCTGATCCTTTGGCTTCTTCCGGTGAGGAATGATAGGATCCAGTCCGGGGCTGTTCCTTGTATGCCTGCGTCGTGTAGTCTGGCGACTAGTGTGCGGTGGGAGACGGTGTCAAAGGCCGCTAATAGGTCGAGTAGGATGAGGGCTGTGGAGTGGCCTTGGTCCAGGAGGGTGCGGATGTCATCTGTGGTGGCGAGTAGGATCGTCTCCGTGTTGTGTAATCCGTATTGGGATGGGTCAAGGATGGGGTTCTCTTCAATGAATCGTGTCAGTTTCCTGTTGACTGTTTTCTCTGCAACTTTGGCTGCGAAGGAGAGGAGCGAGATGGGCCGATAGTTCTTGAGGTCGGTGGGGTCCGCTGTGGGCTTCTTGAGCAGGGGTCTGATGTCTGCGCACTTCCAGTCGTCTGGGTAGGTTCCTGTTTTGAAGGTGGTGTTGATGGTGTGTTGTAGTTTGGGTGCAATGACGGCTGTGGCTCTGTGGTAGATGTGAGGGGGGCAGGGGTCAGTGGGGCCCCAAGTGGATGATTTTCATGGTCGAGGCAGTGCCTTCGGCCATGATCGGTGTTCAGTTGTAGACACAGCTGCTACAGACTACTTGCATAATGAATGATTACTATGTCTGGCTTAAAAGTAAACATTCACAAAACTCGACTACTGGCAGAAGAGAGAAACATGCAAACATTAAATTTAAAAGTATGCACTTAGATGCAATTGTGGTAGTGGGTCAAAAGACAGTGGCTTGGCAGCATGCACTCCTATGATCAAATATATGTAGTATCCCTTCTGACTCGTACCAGGGCACACTCTATAAAATAAAAGGCATAGCATGTGACTTAGCTATGCTGGGGCCAGTCACAATCTCCCAAATTACCTGGTCCTCTGCAAGCATACCTGTGCTATTCAGTGCAATATCAATTCTAAAGAGGAGTAACAAAGTGGTCTGGCATTATTTCCTGTTCGGCTTCAGTATTTCCAGAAACCTTGGCCATCTTTTATTGATCATCTTCAGAGAGCTGTCATTGACCTCTTGCCTAGTTCATTCAGCTATTTTCTAACACAGACGTATGACAACTGGCATTAATGTTGCTGCTACAGAAGTATCCCATGCCTCCATCTGCAAAGGAGACCAACCTGTGGTGTCCAAAAGATGGAACCACTATAGGTGGTAGTAGAAGCATTGAGATGTCAGATACAAAAAGACAAACACATTTACTATTGCCCTTCTTTTGGGTGACCTCTTTGATGCAGGGCAATGAAAAAATACATTTAAAAACTAGTTCATTCTAAAAAATGCCTCCTTGAAATCTAGTTAGGGAGAACATTACAGCAACAATTATGGTTTAGTATGTACTAGATCACTAGGCCCATGCCGCTGCACCTACTACACCATTGATAGCTGCATCCCTGATGAGGACAGTTGGGCTTTATCTTTAATCCTAACTACAACAGCTTAATACATCATGCTTTTCTTAAACTGTCTGATCTGAAGACTAAACAAAGGTGTTTAACATTTACGTTGATAGGCCTCTTCACCCTTGAATGATATCCCTTTTTGGCTATTTGGGTAGTTTGCTCTTATTCCTCCTTAACTTTTTTTCCACATAATGCATCCACGCCAAATCTGTGTCCTTTTTTCCAACAACTTGTGGATTCTAAAGTTACCTAGGGTTTGTGGAGTCCCTTGGAGGGTAATGAGGAAATAGCCAAAATACAGATACATTTTGTTTTTTTCAGGTAAAAATAGGAAAAAAGTGCTCTTCAAAAAATGGTCTGTTGTTTTTTCTTAGAAACGGCATCAACAAAAGGTTTGCTGTGCTAAAATCACCATCTTCCCAGCTTTCAGGAACATCCAGAGCTGAATCAAAAAAACTATTGTTTTACCACTGCATTGGCATTTTTAAAAGAGGTAGCCATTTTCCTAGTTTTTGTCCTTCCGATATACTTCCAGTTTGTGGAGGAAGCCACTGTGAAACCCATGAGTGATCCCTGAAGGCTATACAATTCTAAAAAGTAGACAACATTCTGAATTCAGCATAGTATTATTTGTGTGGATCCCTTAAGGTTTTCTCAAAGAAACAATTGGAATAAAAAATATTGAAAATGAGTAGGTAAAAACAGCTGTTTGTAACAACATTTTCAAGTGTACCTTCTTGTCATGATGGCTGAATTATGTACACAATATACAATTACATCTACTAGATCCTTTTGGTTGCGGGGATATATAGGATTTGTAGGTGTTACAAGAAGCAGAGGTACCCAGAACCAACAACTGTACTACTCCTTACAATGGTTTTCCGGTGTGTACGAGGTATAGAGCGATTCATATGGTAAAATATGGAGAATGAAAAATGGGTATCAAGGAAACCTATGTGTTTCTGAAAAGGACACCAGATACAGAGTTTAAGAGCAGTGGTATTTTCTACTATGTGATTCAGAGGGCATTTTTCAAAATGTCTTTTTTCTTACATACCTCCTGATAAAAATGGCACTCACTTCTGTGGGTGGGCGTAGTGCCTGCAACAGGAAAGGGCCCATAACACACCATGGACACAGCACAATTTTTCCACTTAAAACTGAACATATTTTTCAACGTTGGTAACTGTGGTTTTTGGGCCCTAGTTTGGTGGGCACCTAGGTAAATCCAGTAAACCTATGCATTTTTTAAAGCTAAACACCTTGGGTATTGCCGAGTGGGGTCACTTTTGTGGCTTTTTCCACCCAGAAAATTTGGCAAATCTAAAGGTTTGACTAGAAGCACACATTCTCCTCACATTTCAATCAATCAACCAATCAGGGGTTTTTACAGATGAGGAATGGCATACTAGCTGCTACCTAATTGATATGTTCACTCCAAATGGTAACTTGCGCATCACACACTATGAATATTTGCATAAAATTTACTACACGCCTCTCAAGTTACATAAATGTGGGCTCCGACCTGATGCACAATGCCAAAGATGTGGTATGGACAATGCTGACCTCCTCCACTTGGCGTGGCAATGCCCCCATATTGAGACATACTGGGAAAATGTTATGAAAATGCTAAGTGAAGTGCTGGAGATGCCGATAGACTGTACAATTTGTATATGTCTCCTTGGGTTAGTATCCAATTTACGATCTCTCAAACGTAAATTTGGTATAGTATCATTGCTACTAGCAAAAAGAAGGGTTTCAATGCACTGGGGGGGCAAGCTATATCCCAATGTTAAACAATGGCTTCGAGATATGGCAAACTATAGATATAATTTACAGACCTATGAGGAGGAACTTCTTCTAGATCTAGACCTAGGAACTTCTGGATAACATCGACATACTACCTTCAGACTCTTCAATAAGTAACTGCATCACCTAAGGAATGTTTCATTATGTATTTACTGTGAAATGCTGTGATGTACTGTAATGCTCATCATGATACCATGGGCCTCATGTAGGTAGCCTAATACCGGTCGGTAACGGCCGATTTTCGGTAATTATACCGTTACCGACCGGTATTTAGGCTTTTGCTATGTAGGGGGAACATTTCAGGATTCGGTAATTTACAGAATCGGTAAAATTACCGAATCGGTAATTTTACCGATTCGGTAAATACCGAATCCTGAAATGATATGTAGGGGGAGTGTGTGGGTGTTGTGTGGAGTCGTTATTTACCACCAACTAATAGTTGGTGGTAAATGAAGAATGGCTTTGAAAAAGCATTTTTATGCGCTTAGAAGTGTGCACTGTGGCAGACATACATGCCCTTAGGGCATGTATGTGTGCCACATGTGCACACATGCAGGAATCAGGGGTGCAACAGGGTGTCAATGTGACACCCTGCCACCCTTGATTGTGCTCCCCCCATTACCGAATCGGTATTTACCGATTCGGTAATGGTAACTGGCTTCCCATTGATTCCTATGGGCCTCCTGGCCCATAGGAATCAATGGGAAGCCAGTTACCATTACCGAATCGGTAATTACCGATTCTAAAATACCGACCCATTCCGATTCGGTAATTATTACCGAAGGATTACCTACATAGCCTTTACCACTTCATAAATACCGAATCGGTAAAATTCGGTATTTATGAAGTGGTAAATGTTAGCCTACCTACATAAGGCCCCATATGTTATGCCCGTATTGTTCTGTTTTTTAAGAGTTATATGTATTCAATAAAAGCATAAATATTTTTTTAAAAATCCCCCCCCAAAAATCAGGGGTTTTAAAGCGTGCTACTCACTCATGAGGGTCTCAAGGTGCTGGGGGGGTCAGGGGTGCAAGTAGCTTCATAGGTCATTTGAAGAGCCATGTCTTGAGGTCCTTTCTGAATTGGTGCAGTGTTGGGCTTCGTCGGATGCAGTGGGGGAGTTTGTTCCAGGTCTTGGCCTCGAGGTAGGAGAAGGATCTGCCACCCGCTCTGGTCCTGTGGATACAGGGGACCATGGCTAGGGCTAGGTCAGCAGAGTGGAGTTTTCTCTTGGGGGTGTGGAAGGAGATCCGTTTGTTGAGGTATTCGGTTCCGGTGTAATAGAGAGCTTTGTAGGCGTGTTTGAGCAGTTTGAATTTTCTTCTTCTTTCATTGGGGAGCCAGTGGAGGTTGCGGAGGTGTTGGGTATGTGGTCATGGGATGTCAAGGATAAATCTGGCTGTGGTCTTCTGTACAGTCTGGAGTTTGCAGAGGAGTTTTTTGTTGATTCCGGCATAGAAGGCATTTCCGTAGTCAAGGCTGCTGGTGATGAGTGTGTGGGTGACGGTCTTCCTGGGATCGGGGGGATCCATTTGAAGGTCTTGCGAAGTATGCTGACGATGTTGAAGCAAGTGGAAGACACAGCATTGATCTGGTGGTTCATGGTGAGCGAAGAGTCAAGTATTATGCCGAGGTTGTGAGCGTGGTCCATTTGGGTGGGTGGGTTTCGGAGTGCCAGTAGTTGTTGTCCCATGCTGAGGGGGTAGACCCAAGCATGAGGATTACTGTTTTCTCTGAGTTGAGCTTCAGGCAGGTACTGCTCACCCAGGTTGTGACGTATTTCATCCCTTCTTGGAAACTGCACCTGGTGATGTCAGGTTCCTTGGTGAGGGAGAGGATTAGCTGGGTGTTGTCAGTGTGTGAGACTATGTTGAGCCTGTGTTTTCTGACAATGGTTGCAAGAGGGGCCATGTAGATGTTGAAGAGCGTGGGCCTGAGGGAGGTTCCCTTG
Organism: Triturus cristatus; assembly: GCF_964204655.1. NCBI lineage: Eukaryota > Metazoa > Chordata > Amphibia > Caudata > Salamandridae > Triturus > Triturus cristatus. The sequence continues at coordinate 1,109,650,961 of NC_140590.1, forward strand.
GGCACTCCACATCATTATTCTTGGTGTTCTGCCTGAGAGGAATGATCGAATCCAGTCTAAGGCTGTTCCCTGGATGCTTGCGTCATGGAGTCTGGCGGCTAGTGTGTGGTGGGAGACGGTGTCAAAGGCTGCTGAAAGGTCTAGCAGGATGAGGGCTGCTGTGTGGCCTTGATCAATGAGGGCATGGATGTCATCGGTGGTGGCTATGAGGGTAGTCTTGATGCTGTGGTACTGTGGTTACTGCAGAATCCAGATTGAGAGGTATCTAGGATGTTGTTGGTTTCTATAAAGTGTGCTAGTTGGGCGTTGATGACTTACTCAATGATTTTGGCAGCGTAAGGGAGTAGTGAGATATGCCTGAAGTTCTTGAGATCCGTCGGGTCTGGAGAGAGCTTCTTGAGGAGGGGTATGACTTCAGCACGTTTCCAGTTGTCAGGGAATGTGGTGGTCGCGAGGGAGCAGTTGATAGTTCAGCATAGTTCGGGTGTGATGGTGGTAGATGCCCTGTGGAAGATGTGCAGAGGGCAGGGGCCGGTAGTGCTCCGTAGAGGATGCTTTTCATTGTTTTTGCAGTGTATTCTGTGGTGAGAGGGGTCCAAGTGAGAAGGGTCTTTGGGATGGCATCGCTGAGGGGTTTGTTGGGGCGGTGTACTGGTAATAGTCATCAAAGTTACCATAGAGCATCTTGATCTTGCAGTGGAAGAAGGAGCTAAGTTTGTTGTAGTGGTCTTGGGAGACAGGGACGTCATTTGTTTCGCTGTTGGGTCTGTTGAATTCTTGTGATGGCAAAGAGTTCCTTGGAGTTGTGGGAGTTGGAGAGGATTCTGTCTTGGATTAAGTTTCTCTTTGTTGATTTGATGATTGCTGGTGTGCTGAGGTGGCGGCCTTGTAGACGGAGCGTGCTTCCGGTATTTGCTGTTTTTCCACGTTTTCTCTAGTTGTCAGCAAGAGCGCTTTGATTCTTGCAGGATCGTGGTGAACCAGGTGGCTTTTGTGTTGTGTCATCTGATGGTGTTCTGGAGGGGAGTTAGTGTGCTTGTGCAGTTGGAGATTCAATGGTAGAGGTTGCTTGTTGCTGTGTTGGCATCTATCATAGTAGGGGAAGGAGTGCAGCTGAGCGCAGAGGTGAGGTGTTCTTCAGATACTTTTTTCCAGTTTCTGTGTGTGAGGCGTGGCGTGCGCTTGTGTGCGGTGGGTTCGAGAAGGAGAAATGGATGCAGTGGTGGTCTGTCTAGAGCTGTTCCATGGTGTGGCTGAAGTGAATGTTGTTTCCTCCGGCAAAGATGAGGTCGAGTGTGTGTTCTGCCATATGTGTGTGGGGATGGGGACTAGTCGCTTTAGTCCTATGTTGGTGAGGTTCTCCAGGACAGCGGTTGTGTTGGGATCACTGAGGTTGTCTGCGTGGAAGTTCAGGTCTCCGAGCAATATGTAGTCCGTGGAGGCAACGGCGTGGGGAGCGATATAGTCTGCAATGATGTTGGTGAAAGGGGAGTGAGATCCGGGAGGTCTGTAGGTGAGTGTTCCATGGAGTGTTGTTCTAGGGTTGGGCTGGATCTGGAAGTGGGTGTGTTCCATGAGGGGCAAGGCGTCATCCAAATTAGTGGTTGATAGTTGGAGGGAGCTTTGTGGATGATGGTGAGGCCTCCTCCTGGGTGGTTGGGGTGGTCTTTCCTCAGGATCTTGAATCCTTCTGGGATGGTGGTTGCGATGTCTGGAGCGGAGCTGGTTTTCGGTCCAAGTCTCTGTGATGAAGGAGACCTCAGGCACGTGAGTGTTGAGGAGATCCTAAATTTCTACAGCTTGTTTGTGCATGGAGCGTACGTTGAGGAGGATGCAACTCAGGGGCTTGTGTTCGGTGGCCTCTGGTGGGTAAGGATGGCTGTCTGGGTCCGGAGGTGGGTGGAGGTACAGCTGCAGTGTTGGCAGGAGTATCGGGACATGGGTGTTGCTTGGCATCTAGAGCTGACAGTTATTGTACTATCACCTCTTCTCCCAGTAATCTGGACGAGGCAACCAGATCATACACCAAATGGTTAGAAGCTGCAGGAGACAAGTTAGCACCCTCAAAATGCCTTAGCTATACTAGACAGCATCCCTCCTCACCAAGGTATTCGAAGGAGCTGAGGGACCAAAGGTTGGCCTGTAAATACTTGGAAAGAAATTGGAGGAATGGATATAAGGAAAAAGACAAAAAGGAATATAAAGCTGGTCTGGCACTTTATAAACAGTTACTTAAAAACACAAAACAAGATTTTTTTAGCACTAAAATCAAATCAGCCAAAAACTTTCCTAAAGAGCTCTTTAAAATAGTAAACTCTTTAGCTCATCCCCACGCTCCGCTCATTGTAGCTAGTCAAGAGCTTTGCAACAAAATTGCTAAATTTTTATTTTATAAAGTTAATGGTATCTTCTCAACATTTTCAGACTCTGTTCCTAAAACCAGCACTGTTTCGACATATTATCAATGGAAAATCAACCCTGGTGCGCCGAACTTTAATAGCTTTGCCCGTCTAAACATGTCTGACACCCACAAACTATTGGAGAAAGTGAAATCAGACTCCCCCCACGATCCCTGTCCGAGCTCAGTTTTAAAAAAATGGCAGCATAGCCTGTCGCAAGGCAACTGGCCTATATCATTAACAACATGTGCTTAGAGGGTTACATTCCTAAAGATTGGAAAGATGCCTCCATTTTGCCTTAAAAAACCCAACCTAGACGCTAGTGATCCTAACAATTTTAGACCAATATGCAGGCTGCTCCTTCCTTGCAAAAAGGATAGAAAGTAATCTGAATACCCAACTCAATACATTTCTGCAGGACTCACAATCCCTAGATCCAACTCAGTATGGGTTTAGAGAGGGCCACAGTACAGAAACGGTGCTTCTGAAGTCCACAGAAGAAATTAGGACCATTCTGGACCAAGGGGTAAAGGCCGTACTGATCATGTTAGACCTGTCTGCGGCTTTCCACACGGTCCATCACGTTCTGTTGATGGACCGATTGGATGAGTCAGGAATTAAGGGCACTGCATGGAATTTTCTTAAATCGTTTTTTGCGGACAGAAGTCAAACGGTGGCCTTGGATGAATTTGAAGCAGAATCTTTCTCCTTACCCTGTGGGGGGGCCGCAGGGTTCATCGCTGAGCCCAACATTGTTTAATGTTTACGTGTCGTCACTAGCTCCCCTAATTTAGACCTTTGGGTTTACCTTGGCGTATTATGCTGATGGTATCCAAATTGTGGTGACATTACTACCAGGGGACATACACAAAACTGCGTCAAGGCTGCAGGAATGTATGAAAGCAGTGGGGGTTTGGATGGCCCAAAATTGTTTAAAGCTTAACTCCGGCAAAACGGAGGTAGTGCTTTTTGGAAATAACCCTACATTCTGGACTCCTACATTTTGGCCGGAGGAGATGGGATCTCTACCCACGGCAATTAAGAAGGTTAAGAACCTAGGAGTCTTGATTGATGATAAACTGAGCTTTAGGGACCAGGTTAATCACATTGCCTCTTCTACTTCGTACATCCTCAAATCCTGCAAAAAAATAAATAATTCCTCTTCTGCTGATGGACGCACAACAAACTGTAGTCACAGCCCTTATAATGCCTAGATTAGACTATGGCAAAAGTCTGTATCTAACGATCTATAAAGGGTCAATGAATAAACTACTGATGTTGCAGAACGATGAGGCCAGACTCCTAACAGCCACACCAAAGTACGAGTCGATTTCAGCCAAAATAAAACAACTTCATTGGCTCACAGTCAGTAAACAGACACAATTTAAGTCCCTCTGTCTGGCATTTAAAGCCCTTCATGAAACCGGACCAGAATTTTTAAAACACCGTTTCCACTGGTACCTTCCAAAGAGAGCACTGCGGTCATCCGACACAAAACTCATAAATGTCCCTCGGGTAAAAAAAGCTAACTGTGGCTGCAGATGTTTTACTGTCAACGCGGCTAAATCATGGAATGATCTACCACTAGCCCTTAGAAATATGCCCAATCTTTTGCCTTTTAGAAAAGCATTAAAAACATGGCTGTTCTCTAACTGATCCGGTGTCTCTTCCTTCCCCTCCCAGCCCACAGCAGGTCTTCTCATAGCGCCAGGACACCTTTGGGTATCAGTTTGCACTCTATAAGCATAATTAACATTAACATTAACATTGTTGAATCCAGGATGAGTGTATGGAGAGTGCTGGGGTCGTAGTGGCGGGGTCGGGGGACCAGGGTCCATGGCACTGGTTGCAGACCAGTACAGATGCGCTTGCCTTGGTGATCCAGCTGCATGGCAGTGCAGCGGCTGCCATTAATTAGGAGTCAGGGGAGGGTGAGCAGCTGGAAGGCGGGGGAGGCAAGAGTGGAAACATGCTGGGGGGAGGGGCTGTAGAGATAGCAACTGTGGGTAAAAAGGCAACAGAAAAAGAGCCAATTAGCCCAAAATACATAGGAGAAAAAAGGCAAAACAGAAAAGGGTGACACCCACAGAGCGGACTAGCAGAAGACCAGGTTCTTTAACTAGTCCACCAGGGATGAGGCATAGGCAGGAGCCTACGGGTGAAAGAGGGCCTCGAACACCTACCTGGGTCACAGATGACGCTAAGGGCAGTACCTTAATGATTGAGCAGTGCGCAGGGAGAGCAGTTACTCTGACCATGAGGGAAATTCATGCCGCCCTTGACATGGATCCCTTTAGTAGGGAGTTGTTCTCCCCATGCCAGAAGAATTATCCTGTGACAACTCTGCCTGAAGTGCACAGGGCTATTTGCAAGATCTTTAATGCCATCATGGAGGGTATACCTATCCCCAACTCATGGGCAGGGGCAGCAATTACCGCATTACCGGTCCCTGTATGATATTCAGGAGAGACAGGAAATTCATGCCGCCCTTGACATGGGTCCCTTTAGTAGGGAGTTGTCCTCCCCATGCCAGAAGGGTTATCCTGTGAGAACTCTGCCTGAAGTGCACAGGGCTATTTGCAAGATCTTTAATGCCATCATGGAAGGTATACCTATCCCCAACTCATGGGCAGGGGCAGCAATTATACCTGTCTATTAGAAGGGGTCCCCATTGCTACAAGGTAGCTATAGACCTATCAGTCCGATAGATACAATGCAAAAACGTTTTCTCTCTGGTATTATTGGAAAGACTGCAGGAGTGGATAGAAGGACATAAGGTTCTTAGCACTTTTCAAGCAGCATTTAGCCAACGAACATCCACTGAAGACCAAGCTTATAGGCTGCAACTCTTATAATGGAAAACTGTTATTTCGGTGGGTGGCAGCCTCTATTTAATATTAGTAGATTTAAAGTCAGCTATTGACTTAGTCCCAAGAGATATGCTTTGGTCAGTACTGATTGACATGGGAGTCCTTTTCCATCTGTGCTAAATAAACAAGAAACTTCATGAGAAGAATTTTGCACAGGTCCACTGTGGGAATTGGGGGAGCTCTCTGAACTCTTTACTGTTAGTAGGGTTTTTTGGCAGGCATGTGTGCTGGCCCTGACACTATTTTGTTTGTACATTAATGGCCTGATGGATTCACTAAATAATGTAAACAACAATGATGCCCCTAGGATCGTCTCAAACAAAGTACTGGCATTGATATTTGCCGAAGATACTCTCCTCCTCTCAAAATCTCCAAAGGACTTTCAAAGGATATTGGACAATTTCAATAGCTTTTGTAAGTGAAGAGGACTAGAAATTAATATTACTAATGTATGGTCTTCAATCCATCTCATTCCACACATCCAAATTCTAGTTTGTATGGAATACCCATTAAGAGGGTATCTATTTTTGAATATCTAGGGCTAACCTAACTGAGCATAAGCACTGGTTGTTCCATAAAACTAAGCAGATGCTTAAACTAGCACAAATAACACGTGGGCTTGCCAGGGAGTATAGAGGGTCTTTCTGTAAGCCTATCAGTTCCACCATTGGGGTTTACAAATCACAAGCCCTAGCTGCTACCATGTACGGGGCTGGGTTTTGGGGACACAGACTAGTGAAAGACATCTAGCAGATTGAGAATAAGTTCATTAGGCAATTAGTGAGTCTCCCTTCTAGTATTCCATTAGTTCCGCTTCAATTAGATCTCAGAGTAAGACCTATCTAGGAGGGAATTGGACTTAAGCCTCTTCGCTTAGGGAGAAGAATATGGGCCACTCCCAAGCTGATTTCAAATAGACTAACAATGGAGGAGATTATAGAGCTATTTGAGGTGGGAAGGTTGCCCTGGCTCCATTATATTACGGATACTTTCATTATATTGGAAAAGCAAGTCTATGGGATGCTCTTGCTGTGGCTTGCTTGTCAATGTCGAAAAAGGGCCTTGTGAACTGCTAGAAAGGGTGCAAACTTTTTTACCTCCTGGTGAGCACTTTGACAGTAAGATTCATTGGGATATAGATATTTATTGCTTGGAGGATTTTTTAGATGAAGTACGACCAGCCCTAGCAAGAAAGCTCTATATCCAATTTAGACATAAATCACTTACCCCGGGCTCATTTATCAACAAGTGGTGAAGTGATGGCTATGATTTTCCACAGAACTGTCCACCCTGTGTTACAGCTGAAGAAACAGAAGCACATGCCCTATTCTTCTTTCCAGTCTATACAAAATGTAGGTCAAAATGGCTGGCTCAACTGTGTATAAATCTAAGAACTTCACACTGCCAAGTGGCACTCAGAATTTTCAAATCTGACATGCAGCAAACCATTGTCTTTGCTCTTTCTAGATATTTGTTTACATTTTAGTGAATTATTTCTTTGTGCCATGCATGGATATGGTTGGGTCTTTGATCCTGGCATTTGATCATGTGTTTGAGAAACCATATGGATATAATATGGGAAGCATCACATGTGCAAGCTTCATTGGTTACATTATGTATACTATGGCACTTTAGGCCCAGAGATGGGTGAACTATCCCATCCCAAGCCCAGCACCAGACGTCTGAAATGTTTTAAGGTTTTATTGATTCAAAGGTATTTTGATTTTATGCAGTGTGCACTTTACATTTGATTGCACTTGACAATATGTGAGCAGTTTTAAGTTAGTGCCCACTCCAAGACAGCTTGTCTTGCATGTCGTACCCCTTTAGAGCCTAATCATAGGTTTTCTCTGAGGTTTTTGCCTTACAAGGACTTGTCCTAGTAAGGTGGCACTCATCTGTGTTTTACCCATAAAATGATTTTACTTGTTTTAAAAACTATTTTTTTATTTTTATTTTCTATTATTTTTATACAAGAAAGACATTCGCAAACAGTTGTTACAGGGTTAGTATAGGATGGCACATTTGCACTTTGTACATCGCAGTTTATATAGCTAACACCACATGGCGTTATTTATTGAAGAAGAGAGAAAGGCAGACTGAAGAGAGCAGGAAGCAAGGGGTGAAAAAAGAGATAGGAACAGGTAAAGAGAAGGGTACATTCCTCTTAATTACATCTGACATTCTTTGGTGATATTTGGGCTCGCATGCAGGCCCGACAAGGCACGAACATTTGTGAACAGTTAAATGCATTTAACAGCAAATAGATACCCCCACACCATCAAGCGAAAAGGATCATAAGAGTCTAGGTAAAGATCCAGGGATCTCCACATTCCTCTGGGGTTCGTTCGGCAGTGCGATGTTTTCCGCTCCTCTGAGGTGCGTGATCCAGTTGATCCAGCCTCTGTAAGTTGCCTTACTTGTGTCCTTCGAATTGGTTAGGACTATTTTAACTGCTGCTGTCAATAATAGGTCTAGTAGGTCTTTATCTTTTCCGTTCTCAATTCCGTGCTCAGAAATGCTGAGGTGAGGGCAGAAAATTATTTTGCTAGTTTACAATCAAACACATCATTTAAGAACATAAATATTTTTCCCCAGAATGCTTTGAGTGTAGGGCATTGGAAGATAAGATGTGCTAGGTCTCCCTTCACCTTGTTACAATTCCAGCATAGTGCATCCTCCCTGTGGCCTAATGAGAATAAGCGTGCGGGGGTCCAGAAAGCTTTGTGAAGCAGCCAAAATGTTGTCTGTGCGAGCACTGGTGAGATCTTGTTGTGTGAGGCCGAGGCCCATAGTGTGGCCCATTCTTGTTCGGTGAGTGGTGTTTTATTTTGTTTATCCCAGTAGGCGACTGTCTTATCATTGAGTTTAGAGGTATCGGGGTGGAGGAGTTTGTAGAGCTGCGAGACTTGGTGCCCTACTTTATTAATGTTTGACACATATACGAAGGATTGAGGGTTGTGGGGTGGATAGTTTAGATTTTGATAGGGCCGTTCTGATTTTCAGAAAGTTATAGAATTCAATGTCAGTTAGGTGATGTCTTGGTTTGAGGTCTGTGAATGTGATGGGATATGTTCCGTTCTCTAGTTAGTAGGGGTATTAGATACCTTTCTCAATCCACGTACCGAAGGATAGGCTTTTCCCTTTATAAAGAATCTTACTATTGGCCCAAAGTGATTCAATTTTAGACCCTCTTATGCTAAACTCCAGTTTCTTGTCCACCTTTAGTAGCGCTATTCTTGTTATTTTAAAGATAGGCTTGGCATACTCTCTCATTTGCAGGTGGGTTTCAGGGCCTCCTTGAGCGCCCTAGATCAGGTGCTCCAATTTGTCCTGCTCATCTGGAGAGAAGTTAAGATCAAGAGGGGCTATCTGTATGTCCTATTTGTCAACCTTAAAACAGCATTAGATTTCATCGACCGCACCAGGCTCTGGTCTGCCCTTAAGGACCTTGGACCCCCCTGTGGCCTATTACAACGTCTGGTCTGTTAACATCAAGATAATTATGCCAAAGTGAGGTGGAACTTCAATGGTATTTAAACAAATCACAGACTGGTTTCCAAAGTGGTGCACCAGGGCTGTGTGCTGGCCCCAACCCTGTTTAATTGGACATGAACTGGCTCATAAGTGATCTTTATGATAGTGGCAGCGACCTGCCGAATGGGCATCCAGAACGTGTTAACTAAGTTTGGGATAGCATGCAAAGACCGGGGCCCTGAAATATACTTCCTAGAAACAAAGTTTATGGTTTTTGATCCCTATAAATCCACCAAGGGGAAAGTGAGGTTGGGTACCTAACTCTTACAGCAGGTCAAAGTCTTCGATTATTTGGGTATTAGAATTAACGATAATATGGTATGGGCTCCCCAAATCCAGAAGAGCTTGCTGACACTTTAGCATGTGAACTGTGCAATAGTTAAGAGAGTTAAACGTTCAGCCTTCCGCCCAATTTCTCCCTCTTTAGAAATACATTGGGCCAAAGGATTGGGTGCAGCCCTTTACGGTGCTGAGTTGTGGGGGCTGGAGCATCTTAATCAGCTAGAGGTCACGCAAAATAAATTTTTAAGATTGATTCTTAATCTTCTAGTGAATAAACCTTTATTACCTCTACACCTTGATCTCGGACCAAGGTCTATTTCCCACTTTGCTGTCCTAAAGGTGCTTATGTTCCTGATAACAATCTGGACTAGTAATACCTAGATTCCAGTAAAGGACACTGTAGAGGAACTATTAACCCTTCAAAGACAGTCAGGGCATCTGGTTTGGTTTGAAAATGTTAAGGAGTGTTTTTTAAAACTGGGGCTTGGGACCATGTGGGATGATATGCAGTCAATTACAAATAAAATAGTTCCCTGGATTAAAAAAAGGTAGGGGAATTTTATTGATTCTGCCTGCACTGATACTAGGTCACTTGGCACTTTAACCACCAGATTCCTAAATGTAAAAAGTTGTTTTAAGTTTGACTTTTACTTGGATGATGTTGAACCCGCACAGGCAGGAGTACTTTACATAGAATTTAGGATTGGGGTTCTCCCACTACAAGTCATAAAAAGTAGTTGGGCGAATGCTACTGTAACTCCTTTGTGTCCGTCCTGTTGTACTACCCTAGATACTATTGAACACTTTGGGGTCTATTATGATTTAGGGTGGATCGCCACCGCCCACATGGCGGTGGCGATCCGCCCTACATCATACCCCGCCCGCCATCCATTTCCCCCCGCCATATTAGTATGGCGGGGGGACCCCGGAGGATGGAAAGACCGCCTGCCGGTTTTCCGCCGGTCGACCGGGCGGAAAAGGGTCTGGATATGGTGGTGGTGTCTGCTAGACACCGCCATCCATATTAGCATGGGTGCAGGAAGCAGCCTTTCCGTGGCGGCGTTGCCGCCACGGAAAGGCATGTGGATTTTACTTTCTTGGACCTGTTGTGAGCCCCCAGGGTATTGGGGGGGTAGGAGGTCACATGGAGAGTACCTATGGTACCCCCCTACATTGTCACGGACAAGGTGGAAGGCACCACGCGGTGTCTGTCACCTTGTGCATGACAATGCACAACGTGCATTCCCAGCATTGTGGCGCGTGGTGCTGTGAGCACCGCCCACCACAATGCTGGAAATGGAGGATGCCACCGCCTCATTGGCGGTGGCATCCTAATTGTAGATGAGATACCGCCGCACCACTGGAGGTCAGTACTAGCACCGCTAGGGTGGCGGGCGGACTGAAGTTCGCCCACCATCCTAATAGGCCCCTTTGTCTTCTTCTGTCCTGTCTATGCCACCCTGAGAAAAACATGGATTATACTGGCTAGTCGGTTGCTCACGTCCCTCAGACGCCCTAAGTGTATTTAGATCAGATACAACAAGGTGGCTTGTCTTTACACTGTTTAGATATCTCTTTTATGCCTGGTGGCAGAGGTCTAAAATGGTAAAATAATATAATGGAGCAGGACTCAGGAACATATAGGAAAAGTATGCACTGAGGTTATTCAGGGACTGCAGTGTATAGTGACAGCCATGGCCTGATTTGTTAATGCTGATGCATTTTTTATTGTTTACTCTAGGTATTAAAGTAATTTTAAAATTAACTTATTTTAGTCATGATCTCATAACACTACTCTTGAATGAAGATGTTGTCACTCTCTTTTATGTTTTTGTTATCAATGAATTATTTATGTCATGTGTTTTTAAGAATGTGTATGATTATGTTATTGATGGATTAAACTTGAGTCACATTGCATGAGTCATGTCACACAGATAACAGTGATTGTGCTCATTTGTCCAGTAAATTAGGGGCAGATTTACAAACCCCTTGAGCCACCAGTGCGCCATGTTGCGTGACGCACCAGTGGTGCAACCTGCTTAGTGATATTTAATAGCACACGTAAAGCAACCCCGTGTGACTTTACCTGTGCTTGTAAATAACGCCCCTTTTCATGCAACATTTTGCGTGTTAGGGACATGACATGGGTGTTGCTGTGGGTGTTCCCACGCAAAACTCCCATGTCCACTCATACATATCCAGATTTACAAGCAATCGTAAATCTGGAAATGCATCAGAATGCTACGCCACCGGGTGGCGTAGCAAGGTGCAACAAGGAGAATTTGATTTTTCTCCTCGTTATTTTCCTCTTTTAAAGCATGCTGCATTCTACAGCACACATTGGAAGAGGCAGCATTGGGGAACCACGCCTCCACGCTGCTAGGCGTGTTTGTGGTCCCTCCCCCTCTCCTTGCTGGATGCCGCACTGATGGCGGGAGCCTGATGAGAACGCTCCACGGATTTGAGTGAGAACAGAGCACTGATGTGGAGCGGGAAACCGGCGTCTTCTCTGCCGCTGTCTACGAAGAAAAAAAATTGAGAATTGAAACCGGGTGACGATGCTGTTTGGGAAAAATAAAGCAGCTACTCTTCTGGTCCTGTTCTCGAGCCCGAAGTAATAGCTCAACTACCAGCTGCTGTAGAGGCGTACCCGGACGGATTTGCCTTGAGTTGAGGGGAGCAGCTGAGCATACCCTGGCCCCGTATAAAACGTAAGGAGAAACAAGCACAAAAAAAAAAAAGAAGGGGGTTGTTGGTTGGAGAGCTGGATTGTGCAGGCAGAGGAACATTTTCACAGGGGGTGTTTCCAGTCTGCTCGGTTTAGAGACTCTGCCGGGGGGAAAGTAAGCCTCCTTGACTCCTAGAAGAGAATGGTGAGACCTCAGAAAGAGGGTGCTGCAAATTTTAAAGCGGCCAGAACTGAAGCACAAAAAGTGAAAAAAAAAGGTCGCGCTCTTACCAAGATAGCGCGTCAAGCAGTCCGCAAAAGCGACAGGGGGACTGTGCTATCTTCACCAGACAGTCACAGTTCGCCTGTCAGCTCAGATGAGGATATATCCCTTACTATGGCTGTCGATAGTGAGGAGGGTAGAACCTCGCGAAAGGAGATGCAAGGGGTACAATTGAACATCAGCCTGGAAGGGGCTATCCCTGTAGGTCAGAACAACCAAGACCTCAGCACTGGGGGGAATGTGCAAAAGGAGTTGAACAAAATTCCCTTTATTTGCTAAAAAACTAATTTTACTACCTCCTCTCTCCCCCGCACTTTTACAGCCTACTGATCTCGGCGTGTTTTCTCCAGCAGCTGGATTGGATCCCACTGGGATGGGGTGAGACGCATTTGGCCTTGAGCACCCAAAATTGGTATCAAAATCAAAAAGTCTTGAACCTCGTCACATAGGGACTGGTGGACAGGCGAATATTCCAGTGCCAGTCCACGACTTGCCAGACTTGCCAGAATTAAGACGAACTTTGGATAACCCACAGGCTTCTGTGCCGCTATTACTAGATCAGTCTCCGAAATCGCGAGAATCACTCTTAACTTTACCATTATGCAGCGCCGAAACCTTACCGTCAGCGAAATTTGGCATGGAGAATCCTGAAAATTTTCAAATTGATATCAGAGATCTGCTGAATTTAATTTTAGGAGAGATAAGGGAAATGAAAAAGCTTCAGCAAATCGAGATTAATACCCTTAATCAGAGGCTAGATAAAATCGAAGAGGCTATCACGGGCCTCCCCTCCAGATTTTCTGAAGTAGAGGCCAGAATTTCCACCATTGAAGATCAATTGGTGATGGTGATGGCTGAGTCAAAGGAAGCGGCTAAGAAGAAAAGATATCTTGAGAATAAGGTTGAGGAACTGGAAAGTCACTCTAGGAGATCTAATCTGTGCCTAGTGGGGGTGCCCGAAGGGATTGAGGGTTCCCAGACCCTCCTCTGGGTAAACACGTTTATCAAGCAGCAAGTGTTGCCGGATTATGAAGGAGATTTGTCCATCACTAGGGCACACCGAATTCCAGCCCAGCCCTTTCCAAATTCCCCTTACCCGAGAATAATTCTTCTCAACTTTGCTGACTTTAGAATAAAAGAGAAAGTTTTGGCAAAAGCTATTCAACAACGACAATTCCCCATTAACGAGACACAGAAATGCAGAATCTTTTCCGATATGACAGCTGTCGCAGCTCGAAGAAGAAAAGAGTTTGTTAAGATGCTACATCTCTTTAAAGCTCACGGGGCTCAGGCCTCCATTGAACAGCAATCGAAAGTAAGGGTGTTGGTGAAGGGGAGATTTTTAATGTTCTCGGATATTGAGGAGGCCCAGCTTTGTTTGAAGGGGATATCTGGTCCCTCATGTGAAGCGTGACCCCTAGTTCTATTGAAGCTTGGGTTGGCCGCCTTCGACTAGAAATGTATTCCATTATCTCTTCTTTTCTCTCTTCTATCTTTTTTCTCTCTGCTCCGTAAGGTTCGGTTTGTTTTGATCAGGGGACAGGAGGAGCTAGGGGGGGCGTGACCACGATTGCCCCATGGGGTGTAACAACATGACACCCAGGAACAATTGTGGGAGGTGGGAGATGTGGTCTGCGTGGTGTAGGGGGGGGTTCCACATTTCCAGGGGAGGGGTTTTTGGCAGGGTGGTGGGGGGTTGGGTGTTAGCAGGAAAAAGAGCAGTAGTGGTAAGAAGGCCAGGATTGATTTATAGAGCAAAGAAATATGGCAAATGGTAGTTGCAAGATTCTGTCGGTGAACACCAATGGGTTATTAAATAAAAAGAAATATGGTGCACTCATAAGATGGGCCTCCTTTCTGGACCCCCACATTCTCTTCCTTCAGGAAACCCATCTTAAGTCTAATTCCCCTAACTTGTTTATCCCTAAAAAATTCTCAAAGGCCTTTTTTGCCTTTTCAGGGGCAGCAATGAGGGGGGTTGCAATTTATTTCTCTAACAGAATGGATTGGGAGTTTCTTCAAGTACACAGAGATATTTTGGGAAGATGGATCTGGGTAATAACTAAAATTAGGGGTCGGATAATACATTTCATCAACTATTATGGCCCAATATCCGATAATGCCTTACCCTTGACCCAGATCCACGAAAGGCTGACTAGCTCTCCTGGACAAATTGTGCTAGGGGGGGATTTTAACTATATCATGGATATTAGGAAGGATACCACTAATAAAAACAAAAGACAGTTGAAGCCCAATACCTAAAAAATAATGGGGACAATTATGGAGCAGTTTGGGCTCGTAGATTTATGGCGGCATCTCCATCAAGAAATGGAATCTTTTACCTTCTACTCCCATCGCTTCTCTTCGGCCTCTAGACTAGACTATTTATTAACATCAAGATCTATACAGGTGACAAATGCATGGATCAGTAGTAATTCCTTTTCTGAACATGCGCTTGTAGGGGTTTCCTTGGTTTTGGGGGGGAGAGACAAGGAACGATCAAGGTGGCAGATGGATCACCTCCTCCTTCAAAACGCAGATTGGATTGCTGGATTTAGGGAGTGAATTCTACAATATTTTGAGGTCAACAATAATACCGCCATCCCCTTTGCTGTCTGGGGAGGTTTTAAGGCCGCGGCCCGGGCCCAAATAATAGCTGTAATGGCCGGTCAGTCCAAAACTCAGAGGTTGCAAATTGAGAACCTTCAGAATAAGGTGGATCAAGAATATGCTTTAATGTTACAGCATTCCCCCAACTGCTTTAATAAAGCTAGCAGGGAACTAAGAGATTTTTTTATCCTGGAGGAAATATGTAACTCTAAAATCTTTCAGCAAAAAATCTATGAGGAGAGTCAGTTGATGGGGAAGCTGTTAGCCAATTCCACCAGGAAAAAAAAGGAATCCTCCCTAATCACCTCCATCAGGGACCCGATTACAGAACTAGTTGTATCAGATAGGGATAATGTTTCACGGATTTGTCTCCATCACTACGGACAGCTCTATTCAACAGAGTATTCGGTTAATAACGAACAAATTCAGAAGTATTTGATGGATGTAGATATTCCCAGGCTTTCAGAGGACAGAATCAGAGAATTAGACGATGAAATAATGGAAGAAGAAATTATAAGTGCAATCAACTCCATGGCAGGGGGCAAGGCATGTGGGCAGGATGAATTTCCCATTGAATTTTATAAGGTTTTTATTAAAGAGTTGGTATTTCCATTAAAGAGACTTTTTAATGACATCAGAAAGGGCGGAACTGTATCGAGTGAGTTCAAGGAATCTATAATAATATCTTTTGTGAAAAAAGATAAGAACCCATTAGATGTGAACTCTTTTAGGCCAATCAGCCTACTTAATTCTGATTACAAGATCTTGATGAAAGTATGGGCTCAGCGCTTGCTTCCTGCTGCGCAAGAAATAATCCATAAGGATCAGACAGGTTTTATAGCAGGTCGAGCTATGGCTACAAATACTCAATTTTTAGTTCATGCCTTAGACTTTTTTAATACCAACAAAATCCCTGCTGCAATTATTATGGTTGATGCTGAAAAAGCCTTTGATCTTGTGAATTGGCAAACATTGTTTCTAACTTTAGGTCGTATTGGTCTCCCACAACAGATTATTAATATGTTATGGAATATTTATCAGAGGGCTAGTGCTAAGGTGGTTATTAATCAAGAACAAATAGGGGAAGTTACAATAAAACGGGGAACCAGGCAGGGTTGCCCGCTTTCCCCGCTACTTTTTACCTTTTTTATTGAACCCCTGGTTTTAAAAATTCGTAATAATGCTGCTATTCTTTCTCCTATACCAGGGATGTCAAAAGTTAAGTTATTCGCTGATGACATCATACTATATTTAACCCCGACGAAAGAGAACCTAGAGTTATCCTTTAAAGAGTTTCTCCTTTTTCAACAAATCGGTGGATACAAAATAAATGAAAAAAAGACCGAGATACTGGTTCTTAATATTGATCCCAACGCTTTTCCTAATAATTCGAGGGCTCAAGCTATGAAAACTGACCCGATAAGATATTTGGGTATCTATGTTACTAACCAGTATCAGAAATTATTTGAATTAAATTATCTTAGAACTAAGCAGAAGATAAAAAGCTCTCTCGAACAATGGTCTGCACTTCCCCTCACTATTATAGGGAGAGTCTCTCTGGTTAAAATGTCCATTCTTCTCCTACTGATTTTTTTATTCTTAAACGTCCCTATTCGTCTCAATCAATCTTATTTTAATGAGCTAGATACATTGTTTAGGGAATTTATTTGGGCGAAAAAGATCCCCAGAGTAAAATTAGCTACAGTTCAGCTGCCCATAAATCAAGGGGGTCTAACATTTCCGCAGGTACGGACTTATTATGAGGCAGCCTTATTGAATCTAGTGGTGGACCTAATACATCACAAGTGCATCTATGACAGTTTTTTTTGTTGATAAAATGATAGTAGAAGGGGGAACGCAAACGCCCGTCTTTCTAAAAACTGCTAAATTACCAAAGAAAACCCGCTACAAGTCTCTACGAGAAGTCCAATTCAGGCTTCAAGCAGTCTTTAAAAAAAATAGCTCCTCCGGCTTTCAATATTTGGGTTTGGGTGAGTGTAATAGCATTGGCCTACATCTGCAATTTAGACACATTGAGATTTGGGGAGAGTGTGGGTTCTCTCAACTCAAACATTTCATTGCCCATAACAAAATAGTATCTTGGCAAGAAATTATGGCCAGGGCAGAAGGTTGTAGAAACCCCACATTTCTCGAATATTTGCGGATAGTCCATTTCATTTCCAATGCTGAGGGCATTTTGAATACTCCACATAATACCATGGTAGAACTTTATGATTCCAAGTGCTCGGGACTTGGGAAATGGTATTCTGTATTGCGGAAGGGCGAACAGGCAAAGGGTATAGTGTGCCACATTGAAAAAATAGCCAGGGACACTGGATGTAGATTCAGTCTTAAGGAATGGAAAAAAATGTGCCTTTTAGGGCATAGGTCCCTACGTGCGGCTAATTTTAAAAGAATGTCCTTTCTATCAAGGTGGCTCGCTTTTTGGACCCCGGCTAAGATTCAGAAAAGATACCCCGACCATCTTAATAGGTGTTTCCGCTGCCACCAGGAGGAGGAAGGAGGATGGCTGCATATTTTTTTTTCCTGCCCACAACTTGAGCAGTTCTGGGGGGAAATTTTTAATGATATGGGAGTAGTTACAGGCATGAGTGTTCTTCCCCAGGTCGAAACTGCATTATTCGGGTGTTCAAGGAACAAGGCCAACTTATCTAGCTCTGATAAGGTTTTTATAACTGTATCTTGTATGGTGGCTCGTTCCTTGATACTTCAAAATTGGAAATCCAAGGAGATCCCAAATCATTTAAATTGGTTTAATAAAATGAAAAGGATTTGGAAATTTGAAGAGGCTTATGCCAAGAGAGTAGGGGGTATAAGGAAATATGAGAAAAATTGGAAAAAATTTGAAGAACTGCTTCTACTTAAGGATAAGTCGTAGAGTTGTCGCGGGTTTTTTAATTGTGGAAGAGTATTATATATTTTTTATTGGTGTTTAATCTGACAGGTTCAATCGTAAAACCACTATTGATCTCCAAGGGGACAAGGGGACTGGGGCAATGATTTTCTACTTTCCCAAGTTGTATATGATTTATAACGCACAATTTCAGGGGTCCAATGAAGAAAATTTTGTTTTTTGAATGTGATTTTATTATGCTATTTATTGGCTGCTATTTGCATTTGTACTTTATCTTGTTAACCTTATATTATGCTTTTTATGACTCAAATACTGTGTTTTTCTTTTAAGTGAATTCTTGCTGCTATTATATTTGCACTTTATATGGTGATAATATTTGCACTTGATGTTAATAGAACTATATTTTACTAACGTAATTATTGGCTGCTATTGCATTTGCACTTTAATGTAGGATTTAATTTTCGTTTTAAATGACCCAAGATGGATCTTATATCACAGTTGAGATACATGTGATCTTGTTGCTACATTCTGCATCTGCACTTTATTTGTTGGTTTATTAATAAATATCACGATAGAATGGCATGATATAGCATCTAAAGCACATAGCACCCTGAATGTTGCTTAGTAAGCAGGTGTGTTTTTTTTTTTTTAGGCCCCAGTTTGTGTTAACATACCAAGTATTAATGGTTTGTCCAATCGTGGTGGTCCATATGTTGTGTTTGAAAATGTATATCTTGGCACATTTCTGCTCTGCTCAATAAAAAAAAAAAAAAAAAAAAAAGGAAGAGGCAATCACCTCATATTATTGTTTTTGTGCAGGAAGGTGCTCCTTCCTGTACAAAAACAATCTCCCCAGGACGCAGGCATCCTTGCACCATGGTGCAAGTGTGCCTGCGCTGTCGCATGCCAGCAGTTTGTGCGCTAGTGCCGGGGGAAGTACAGAGATGCGACATATTGTTGTGAATATGTTGCTTCAAAACTAACGCAGCGTAGCGCAGCAAAATGACTCTGCATTAGTTTCTTGTAAATCTGCCCCTTAGTTTCTCTACTGTCAGGTCACACATCTGACCCTTATTGCGCAAAGACACCAAGGTATTAGACATAGCTAGGGTGAGAGGCATGTGGCACACTGTCTTGTGTCATCTATGCACAGTGTCATGAAGATGATCCAGAATGTTGTGCTCATTGTAAACAGCTCACCATTTTCAGATGTGAACAATGGTCAACACACTTTCAAGTCAGATGACGGCATCTTCACAATGCTCCAGGTGAAACAACATGCCACAGGCCAATCTGTGTGCATTGTCCACACAGACTCTTAGTACTTAACCTCTATTCTCCATGAGTCCAGTCAAAATTGTGTACCAATCCTGTCCAGACTACAAAAGTCCCCATTTGTTTGGGCCAAGTATGAATGTCCCTCACTTCAATTGGATATATTGCACACATTGTACTGCTTACATTGCTCTCATTTTCCATCTCATTTTGTTAACTTACTCTAAAATAATGCACATTTGACATCTCTCAATCTGACAGTGAGGCGTCATACACATGGTTTACAAAACAATCAAGTATGAACAGTCAAGAGCATTTACACACATGTCAACCATTGTGAATGTGTATCTAACATCATACCTTACAATTTCAGCCATGTTTCCTCCAGTGACCGCCTGTGTTTGTCAGTTAATGGTATATGTTGTCACTGTTACAGCATCAGACACATGGACTCAATATTTTGGATTGCGTGAATGTAATCTTCCACACAATTATGTGAAAGGCCAGTGTAACAGGTGACCAGAGTTAGCATACCTGTAATTGGCCCATGGGACTCATTAATTACAGTAAGCACCACAGCTGGGACCTAACATTGGCTCACTGACAAGCAAAACTCACCAAGGCCTCAGCATTGAGTCACCTGCTGCCAGGATCTGTAGCATGGGCTTATCCCACTTGCGTGCTCCAATAAAAACATACTTCACAGAATTGTTGAGCCCACGCTGAGAATAGGTCATGCATCAGTCATTGTGCTGACACATGTCGAGCAATCACATTACTTCTGTACATTATCTCCATGCACATGTTGTTGTAATTCGTGCTGATCACAATAGCATGACAGTACTGTCACTACCATGAACATAACTTCCTCAAATGTTCATGATGAAAGGGGCATGACCAGGCATCTAATAATCCTTGTGCATATGCATCTTTTAAAAATTAACAGTTGTTTTGGCTGACTTCCATTTAAAAAAGGTCCAGCAGGCTAACATACTGCAACATGCATGTTTAAAGAAAGCTGTGCGACAAGGCACATATTTACCCCCTCCTTGCTGCTGTGTGGCTTTCAACTTCCCATCCAGGTAAGGGAAGACCACCACTAGGATGTGGAGCATGTGGGGGGTAAGGGTTTGGCAAGCCGCCCCTCTTGCCTGGAAGTGACAGGCCCAGCTGGACGTCAGCAATCTTCTTGGTCCAGCCACAAATATCCTGCCACCTATTGTGGCAATGACGGATGCGCCGATTATCCAACCCCATGGAGTGCACCTTCTGGGTGATGATTCACCTCAGCTTGGCCTTCTCTTTGGAGTTGACCTGTAAGGATGACATGGTGCAAACCCTTATTTCACATGCAACATGTTTCTGAGTCAAACACTTGTAACAATGTCTAAGGGGTAGGCAAGTGGCATTATGTGCAGTTGTCCTGTGTTCAATGATGACCCCATCCCTTGAGAACAATGATAAGATGTTTACCACAGTACACACACTTTTACAGCAGTGTACCTGCCCAAAACAGTTAGCTACACACTTTTAAACTTACAAAATTCAGTTTACATGCTTGACAGTGAGATTCCTAATGCTAGTAATGCATGGTAATTGCACATGTTCAGTGAAAATGCAGCGGGTTCATCACTCACCTGCTCTTCTGGTTTGCCATACAGCTGGCTGTACAATGGCAGGAGGGTGTCCAGAAGGCCCTTGTTCAACTCCTCTCTGAAAGCTGGGGCCCTGACCACTGTGCGTGCCATTGTAGCTCCCAGAGGATGTGAACACAGCAGCAGATAGATGGGGAGGTGCAGGAATGAAGTGAAGTCTCAAGGGAACAGACAGACTTAATTCCATGTGTGCAAAGTGATAGGGTTGTGTCAGTCGCATTTTCAGAAAGGGTCCATTGTATGAAATTTCTTGCTGATGAAAGGCCTTCCGTGACGTTCAAGAACTCATCATCGGGCCGCGAGTGACTTTGATGCATTGGTGATGGGAGGTTATCGACTCTGTTTCCACATGATGATGATAAAAGCCAAAGCGTGTGTCTGTTACCATCCCAACTTGCAGCCAGTGGCTGTTTCTGAATCGGTAGGGATGCAGCAAGCGCGTCCTTTGATTACTCAACCGCATCTGTCACCATGACAACTTGCAGCCGATGACTGCATCCGAATCGGTTAGGAAGCTGCTACTGCATCCTTTGAAAAACTCACCTGCGTCTGTCACCATAACAACTTGCAGCCTATGGCTGTGTCCGAATCGGTTAGGATGCGACTACCACGTCCTATGAAAAATCATCCGCGTCTGTCACCAGAACAACTTGCACCCCATGT
This sequence comes from Triturus cristatus, assembly GCF_964204655.1. NCBI lineage: Eukaryota > Metazoa > Chordata > Amphibia > Caudata > Salamandridae > Triturus > Triturus cristatus. The sequence goes on from NC_140590.1 coordinate 1,109,672,078, forward strand.
CTGTGTCAGAATCGGTTAGGAGGTGGCTACCTCGTCTTGACAATAATTGGTCAGCGGTGCATACAATTCTGTGATTGTTGTATTTATGTGCATTATATGTGTGGAAGAGGTTTTTTTCAAGATGAAATGGACATTTGAATATATAGCTCACACTCCCATGAGGAGCTAACCATGAGGGGCACATGACACACTGATTTTGAGGCTAATACCAACATGATACACTCCATTTACCCTCCTAAGCTTGGTCACAGTGTCAATGACTTTTTGGGGATGTACAAGTCAATTCTTTACATATTCACTGCATTTGGGAACTGTGTGACCCAGTGTGCAATCTGTGTGATTCATAACTATAAATGTTTGGTGTGTAAGTCATAGTTAAAGCATTTACCTTTTAGTGAGTAGACCGTGACATTACGCAGCCACATCAGCTTGTCTTAGTTATGTGAATTACAAGTGCATCTTTGTGTCCCAGACTTAAGTAGATGATGGCATTATATATGCAACTGCTACATATTTAATGGTTTGTGTATGTGATTGTATGTGTGATGCAGACATGACAACAAGACAGTGTCCACCCTGTGACAGTAATGTGCATAATTTAAATTCTGAGACGCTTTGTGTATCGTTGTGTATATGGTGTCCCACATATCTGGCATTTCTTTATCCTTATTTGGATATATTTTAAGCATGTAATTGTTATCTAAAAACTATATCCCAGCCGGTTTTGTTCTTGAGTTGTTTAGTTTGTGATGATTGATTAACATGAACAGTGACAGACACTAGTGAATGTGTCACTATGGCACCCAAATTGCTGTGTCACCATACCTTGGTAACAGATCAGCCAAGGGTCAGAATGCTGTGATATATATATCTAAGATCAACCCGTATTCATTGACACATGTATTTCAAATATTCTATAGAATAATTTGTGTTCATAGTTCATGTTCTGTTTGTATAAATATATGTTAGTTTGTAGATTTGGAACTAACACCAACTGTGCTTACACTCTACACATAGGTATCGTAGACGACCACCAGTCTACAGGCCCTTTTCAGACCTGCAGACCATGGAAGAACGTGTTACAATAAGGAAATACCGTTTCACACGGCCAATAATTGAACAGTTGTCTGAGCAGTTGACACCACATTTACTGCCTGGTCGCACATAACCGACTGCACTGACACCCCCAGTGAAGGTTATGGCTGCCTTACATTTCTTTGCCACTGTTTCTTTCCAGTATACTGTGGCAACATCTGGTGGAATGTCCCAAGCGATGTTCAGCCATGTCCTGCGTGATGTGTTGGAGGCATTGCTCCAGCACCTGGAACAGTACATCTAGTTCCCAACACCAGGTGACTTTCAGACATAAAGGGGGAATTCTATGCCTTGGGACATATACAACACGTCTTGGGAGCAATTGATGGAACCCATGTTGCTTTGGTACCACTACAGGCCAATGAACTGTTCTACTGCAACAGGAAGCACTCCATCAATGTCCATGTGGTTTGTTTGGCTGACATGTCAATCTCACACATCTGTGCATGTTTCCCTGGCTCAGTACATGATGCCTACATCCTGAGGAGCAGTGTCATCCCCATATGATGTCTCAGCTGCCACTTGACCGTGAATGGCTTTTTGGTAGGTGATGTTTCATGTGTATGTTTTGGTGGGTGTTTATTGCATGTCAGATATTGCTCTGGTGTCAGACAACGGAACTTTTTTCTGTGTTCTTTGTAGGTGACTCTGGATACCCCAACCTTCCCTTGTTGCTGACACCACTGCATAACCCTGTCATCCCTGCAGAATTGCGGTTCAATGAGGCCCATGGTCGTACCAGGCGAGTTGTTGAGCGGACATTTGGGCTACTGAAAACAAGATTCCTGTGTCTGGACCTCCAATATGACCCATTGAAGGTGTGCAAGATAATCACAGCTTCATGCATGCTCCACAACCTTGCAATCCGGAAGGCAATTCCACTAATACTGGACAAAGGAGACCAGCAGCCACCAGCAAGGGAGAATCCAGGCTTGGGACATGATGCCAGTGGTTATGAGGATGATGGTGGAGATTTGAGACAACAACTTATCTGCAACTTCTTCACCTGAATGTAAATATTCAATGAGAGGAGGTGACAAACCCAAACTGTTGGTTTGTGTGTTGCTGTTGTACAATGTGTTTGCATGCCGGTGAGTGTATGATAATATTCCTGAGGTTTATACTGAGATGGTAAAATAAATTTCCCGTTGACATGTACAGTGCTACCCTCAATATTAGCTTGTGTTCTCACTGACATTTTTATGCTTTGCAACATTAAACTACATTATTCCTGAGTTACTGATTCTGTTCTATGTTTCTCCTTACCAGGGTACTTTGCCATGTCAACAGTAGAATTGTGTCTTTCGCCAGAGCCATCAGACAGTGACATACTACAACATAGAACTGTTGCGGCAATCCATGGCACACACTACCTTCTGACCGGATGTTTTTTTTTAATTTGTGGTCATTTTGTTCCTGTGTCATATGACCTGAATTTGTGTTAATGTGCCAGATTGTATCTAAAGGATAATCCTGTGTTCCACATTGAGATGTGCCTTGTCTGATATCAAAATTCCAAACATTTTTATCAACAAAAATGGACTGTGATGTGTTGGTTTGCTAACAATGTGGGTTGATTTTGCTTGCAAATGGAAATAGTTTTGAATACATTTACTCACAAGCCCCTAGTTTACTTTTTGGAAGGGATTTGTTACCAATGTTTTGACAGTTTCTTATTTGTGAATTTGCGGGTGATTACAAAATGTATATTTGCGATTCTAAGGGGCCTAATAGAATGGCAGGCGGATCACCACCGCCCAAACAGCGGTAGTGATCCGCCCGCCATAAAACTCCGCCCGCATGCCAATTACTCCCCGTCGTATCAGTATGGTGGGGGTACCACGGCGGACGGGAAGACCGTCCGACGCTTTTCCACCCGCTCGAAGAATCGGCCAGGAGGAAAAGGGTTGAATATGGTGGCGGTGTCTGATAAACACTGCCATCCATATTAAAATGCATGCGGGAACCATCCTTTGAAAGGCATGCAGATTTGGCTGTTGGGGGCCCGTTGCGGGCCCCCAAGGTGTTGGGGAGGTGGAGGGGGCACATGGTTGGTACCTATGGTACCCCCTGCATTTGCATGAACAATGTGGAAGGCACCGTGCAATGCCTGCCACGTTGTGCATGAAAGATGCACAAGTGCCGTTTTTGCATTACGGCGGGTGCTGCTGACAGCATCGCCCACCGCAATGCAAAAAATGCAGAATGCACTCGCCAGTGTGGTGGGCGTATCCAAATAGCACATGCGGGACCACCGCTAACATAGCGGGCTGTCCCATTTCCCGTGCCCACCATGCTAATCGTCCCCTATGTCACTACATGATCAAGTTCTTTTGTGAAACGTAATTTATTTTTGTGCATGAAGGTAGGAGGTATTTCCACACAATGGTGGTGTGCTCATAAAAAATATAGGAAAGTGCAGATAGGAGTTGAAAGTGTATGTAGATGAAGTTGTCACAAGTAGGTCCACATGTATTTGAGTCCAAAGTCCAACTTAGACCCACCATCCAATGTGGAACAGTTCAATGACAGTAAACAGAGTGAAGGCTTGGTATGCAATGGAGGATATAAGGGAAAGATTGTCACTTCCTGGTGGTGATGCATTGCCATCTGTCTCTCAGGGATTCTTCCTCAGACAACCCTTTCCATATTTTGCGGGGGGACCTTCAAGTGCAGGCTGCAGCGGTGCAGGGGACTTTGTGCCAGAGTCCACATCCCTCTCTGTGACTTGTGCTGATGCATTGGATTGTGTGGGCACACAGGGAGGTGTGGACATGATGTTAGCAATCTGGTAGAGGCAGGTGACATTGTCCCTGGCACCACAGTAAGTTCATTAATTTTAGATATGAAAGTGTCTTGTCATTGGTTTTCAGCTGCTTGCATCTGTTCATTGTGCCTGAGCACCCCGACGACCTGACCAAAATTTCCCTGACAACCCTCGTAGGTGTTGAGGATCCATGAGAGGTTTGGGTGTTCCTCATCAGCAGTACCAGCTGCGTGATGGCGCAGGTCCCTACAGTCCCTCCTACCACCCCATCCCGTCCGAGCAGGCCCAGCTGGTGTTGGTACAGTCAACACTGAGCCTCATTCATCGTTGTAGGGGTGCTGTTGTCCACCAACTTCAGAGTGCCCTGTTTTGCCGTGCTGTCGGTGGTGTCACTGACTGCTGAGTCCGTCAGTGTAGGGGTCAGCTGGGTGTTGTCTACTGAGGGGGGAATGGTGGTCAGACAATGAGGGGTTGTGTACTATCAAGATGTCTGAAACTGGTGCCGCCTGTTTGACTTGACTACAACTCCCATGAAGGCTTTGTGCTCCAGACACCATGCAGCAGTGCATTTCCACTCACTGTCAGGTAAGCATAGTTCCAGGTGGGCCTGTTGGGCAGTGTGGGAGGAGTGTTCGCTTTCACTATAACTCCCATCAGGCCTGTGCCCACACCCACCCTCTCAGCCATCCCAAACAGCCTACCTGTGACTAAGCTTTCCTGAGAATGAGACTAAATGTGCTGGTAAGATGGCTGACATTGGTGACTGGTGTTTGGAGCACAAAGCCTGTCAGTGAGTTTGTAAGAAGTATGTACATGGTAGGAATGATGCATTTTCATTTTCATTGCAGGTATTTTATTTATCAGTATGACATACACATCACATGCTAGTTTCTTTTTAATTTAAAAACCGTCATTTGTATAACTGTATAGAGATGTCTACAGAGGTGTGATTGGTAACATTATTGTAATGTTGAGTAGTTACTCACCAGACTCTGGTGCACTATGGTATTGGCTGGCTTTGGGCGTGTTCAGTTTTATACCCTCCTTCGCATATCATAGTAGCCATTCCTGATATCGTCCATTGTGCGCAGGACAAGTGCTTCAGCGTTCACCTTGTTGTCTACCCTGTCCCACATACTATTTCTCTAGGAAAGGCGGGTCTAGTCTGACTATTTCATCTACAAGCACTTCCACCTCCATCTCTGTGGACCTTGGCTGCTTCCTTGGGGCTATGGTGAGGCTGAAGGGGAAGGTGAGTGTGAGTGTGAAGGAGGGTAGGTGTGAGTATGAATATGAAAAAGAGTGTGTGTTTGTAAGAATTGTTTTAAAATAAAATGTGTGCAAGTTGTGTGGTGGGTGAAGTGTGAGTGTATGAGGCAGAACGCAGGGAATATGTAGAGACATCTGTGACCTAGTACTGGTTCTGTTAGAGCAAAGGGTCATGGTCATGTTTTTGGCCCTTTGTATAGGTGGATTGGTGGGTGTGGCTAATATTTGTTGTTTTTTGGGGGTATTTTGGTGGTGCCAATGCTTGTTTTAACTGTTTCTATTAGTTTCCAATTGCCATTTTTAACACCAACTGACATGGTTCAGAAACCAAGTTGGATAAACCGAGTCTGATTTGTATCAGGAATGCTATTCTTCAGCTTTTCTGAATGATTTGGTTGCATCTGGCTTGTTTACAGAACATTTGGTCGTGCGGATTGGTTTCCTACCGACTCGGTAGGAGTTTAACATGCAATGCATCCTAATCCGTCGTTCAAGAAGCTCACAGTCCAGTCTTTCGGAAAGCATTCCAAAGCTGATTCAATTAGACTGCTTTTCTGAAAAGATCATATTCGGCATCCAAGTCTACACAAGGTACTAGAATTTATAAAAAAAGAACAAAGCTACCAAGTACTATGGGCCGGATTATGCCTTTGGCACAGCGGAGCTGGATTAACGCCATATCCTCTGTGCCAAAGCTGCGCAAGGACCACCGACCATATAACAAGTTGAAAATGTTCAACTCGTAATACGGTCAGCGGTCCTTTGCCAGTTCCTACGGTGGTGCCTTGAAAACAGGCACTGCAACGGGAAGGGCCAAAAATTCTAGCAAGGCATGGACAGTGACATCCCAGCGGTCCTGGAACTGAGGGGAAATACAGACAGGGGGGCACATGCTGTGCCCACCTGATTGTAGCCCCATTGCATGGGAGACATTTGTTCTTGCACTGCCAGATTTTTTATTGCGGGGCTCCGCCATGAAAAGGTTGACTGTTCAAGAACTCAAAATATGCTGAGCGTGACTTCACCAGTCCCTGCAAAGCATAATGTGTTGTGGCGCTCCTGCAACACCACAAGGGAATGACCGATCCCTTGTGCAACAGGAGGTCCACCGGCGATACAACTTTGTAAGTCGTAATTGGCAAAACGGTGAACCGCCACTCCTACGCCACCACAACTCTGGACAGACTTGTAATACGACCAATCTGTAACTAATATAGTTCCTAAACTAAGTAAACAAGCCAAACCAATGTGCGAGCACCGGCAATACAAAACTAGATTATACCCGAAAACCAAGGACTAAAATACCTAGATACAATTGCAAAATCTACACTCTAAAAATAATAACTATCCAAACACCACCTACTATAATAGTCCAAATACACCAGCGAAAAACTATTACTTCTTTTTAAATTTAATAAAGATTATGTCATATTTTTTAAAATATTCAAACAATAACATGATAAAATTATTAAAATTAAAAAATAAAACAGCAAAATAATTGCAAAAAGAATCATTTCCCGCCCATATTAAAATAAGCAAAGATAACTTACAGTTTTGTTGCAGTATATCGTAAGTAGATCGTAAGTAGCTACTAACTCCCCCACCATAAAAATAGCTTAAAAATATTTTTAAACAAACTTACCTTCAAAATAGAAACGCAACTTCCAACTGTGAGCTTTCCTCTGCAGAATCCCCAAACAATGAAAAACGAATACAAAACAGAAAAAAAAAAAAAAAAAGTGGCTGCTTAATTAAACTGGAAACAATACTATTTCCCCCCAAAAAAACAATAGGGAAAACTAGAAAACAGTCCAAAAACAATCATGATTCATTTTACAAAAAAATTAAAATGTTGTATCATAATACCATTAAAAATAATATTTAATATATATTGTGTTAGTTTGTAAGATACAAATAATAAAATGTCAAAAATAAATTACAAAAACATACATGATGTATAAATGTATACCAATGAAAGATTGCACCAAAATGTTAATTGTATTTGTTTTATATTTTTCTACATACTTTACAAATGCTTAAAAGATTAATAATATTATTACAAAAATTATATTTTTAGTAGACTGAAAAAAGGAAAAGTAATGACTGTTAAAAGATGTGTTATATTATAAAATACATAGTAAATATATTAATTATTTCAATAAAATAATTGAACATGTATTTGAAAAATGTAAAATTGTAAAACATATGAATTACAAATGTATGTTTTTTCAAAATGTATGTAACCAAAAAATGTGCATGTACTTGTACAAATTACAAAAGAAATATGATTGTAATTCTGTTAATTATAAACAATGTAAAAAATTACAAAAGAACAAATTTACTTGAAATATATAACTGTGTTTAAAAGGTTTTCAATAAATAGTGACTGTTTTACATTAAAATTTACATTACAAATGTATATAATGTTTATTGCTACTACTATGTGTAATAAAACTTGAAAACACATTTTTTTCTCTTAAAAATGTACTATTGAAATGTACATAAAACTACCAATAATAGAAATGTATACATTATGTTCTATTCTTTAAAAAAAGGTTCAGTTATTTAAAAAAATAATACAAAATAAAAAAAAATAATGTCTCTTTATTTTGTATGACTAAGTTCTTCAAATTACACCTTTAAAAATAACTAAATATAATAAAAAATGAATATTTTAACTTAAAAACAGTACTGCACACATAAACTTATAAAAGTATTAACCTAAATGGAATAGTAAACCCTAAAAACCTTATTATTCCAACTTCAATCTAACTAAGGGCCTGATTACAATGGCATTCGGAAGGGCCTCCGCGATCCTATCGGAAAATACCAATTTGGTTGCGTGGGAAGCGGTCCTACTGACCGCCATATTACAATGGGCACAGATAGGCATTTTCCTGACTGATTCTGTCCCTCCGACTCCGACAGGAAATCCGACCGCGCTGGTGTTGGAAGGGGCCAATGGAGACAGACAGCCGGCCGAAAGTGAACTCCGACTGTCTACCCCCATTACTATGCACCTATCAGGCCATCCAACCGAGGTGGTTAAACCAGCTCGTCGGAGTTGGCAGAAACAGCGGGACAGGTGGAACAAACTCAAGTCCACACACCTTTCCACGTCCTTGGATGCCATGGATCCTGCCTTACAAGTCCTGCCACTGTTCTACCTGCATCACTACTACCAAATCCGACGCTGTTGCAGACCTCACACAAGGTAAGTCAAACACCTATCACTGCATGTATATCCTCCAGTCAAGTCCAGGTCCCCCATCCCAAAGCTGGCCCATAACGTGTACTGCAGGTCTGGCTGACCCAAACATGACCCAGTCACCACTCTAGGACAACTTACCTATGAAGCTCGGTCATCTTGGTGGACATAGGAACCCATTGGCATGGCCCAAACTCATGCTAGGCACGAAGGGCAATTGTCACCTCTGCAGCGGGGGAGGTCAATTTTCCGTCAAGACTGCTGGCATGTAGGTTGCCCATGCCAGTCACATAATAGCAGCAGCCCAGTGGTGGGCAGAGATGCCTAATCAGAGGAAGATGGGCCTCTAACACTTTACTGGTCACAAAGGGGCCAAGGTGTCATTCTCCTTCCCAAACATTAGCTGACATAATCTTGACAGCAGATTGATCACAGCCAGGGGGCCTAAGCACAATTGGACACACTTACATACAAATGCACAAGACTCACCATTGCCTGACTTGCTCTACACAAAAGAAATTCAACTTACATATGCAACACTCGTCTCAGTGTACTCAAGAACACACACTTCTTGCACATACACACCCTCTCCTGTAATTACAACAGATCACATACATGCACTGGTATGGAAAGGGTCAATACACAAATATCATACCCTTCATACTCCTTCAAATCTTCAAATCATGACCTACTTACATCCCAAAACATCCCACAGCAACCATAGCTGGACATGAGGGGGACTCACACCTATCACGGGCCATGGTTCTGCCACCTAATAGCACTGCTTGTGCTTAAAGGAATGTGCTGACACCACTACAACTAGAGACCTCCATATCTGCTATCACCTTCAGGAACAACAACATCACAAATCATGCCAGCACATGTATCACTCTCCATTATCCAGGAGTCACTCCAAAAAAGGCCCCTCATTGCACTCTCACACTCTCATCAGCTAACAACATTATCACTATCAACAACAACATACTCCATAACCATTGATCACATGCCACTCACAACCCACAGCAAACACTATTGACTCTGCTTGGCACACCTGGAAGCTCACTAAACTCACAGAACTTGTCAAAAACTGCTCTAATGCCACTTCAGGATATGCACACATGCACCATAAACATGTCGCTACATCGGGACACCACCACAATATGGCAGTCCATTGCCCAGTACACCCCCTCCACCTTATTAGCTACACACCAAAAGGCTTGGCTGGTGAGGAAACTCAAAAAGAGTGAGCATTCTGAGCTATGTCGCAGGCACTGTAGTCTGTAGGGGTATGTCTATTCTCCATACCAGCACATCACTAAACGTCATACCTATTTGTCGCTCATTGGGACATAGCTCATGTGTCCACAAACTCACTGTGTACAACATTTGCAATAAGCCAGCACTATGCAGTCCTCTGCCCCAGGTGGAACTGTCAACACTCACAGAAGACTCCATACCCACACTTAACATCTCAGAACAGAAGACAACCAAAAATCAGGCCACTATGTTAGACCAGCTGCTACCAAACTAATGGGGCAACTCACAACCTTTGCCAACAACAGCTCTCCTTGTCACTTCTATATGTGAAGGAGGATTTTCCATCAGACATCAAGATGCATTGCCATGACATAACGAGGAAGAGATGTCACAGGGAGGGACAATATCATCATCACATGATTACAGATGACACACATGAAGCTCAGGAACTCACATACATTTGACACACTTTTATAGGAGCACACAACTCCACCCTCTACATACAATCAAATCAAACTCCTCAGGTACAGCACATCTGCTACTAAGAGGAACATTCCATGCAGCACACTGTATACGTATAACACAGCATCCAACATAGAGAGTATCTGTATGTGTCAGGGTAGCTATACCATCTGAGCTTTCACGTACACTCCACGTCACCTGACTAAAGGATATCATAGCCAGAGATAGTACACAGTAAACACTTAACAAGGTGGGCACACAACACTTAACACCACCCCATAGAGCAGCAAGACAGTGGGACATGACTCTTGCATCCATGCACCAAGATATCTTCTGTGAGCCTGTATGCAACATATCAAATGCCTGGCCCCCACTTACATCTGAGTTGGTCATCCTATGTCTAGACCAATCACAATAGACAGGTCAACACTTACCAATATAACATCTGTGGCCAGCTTACAAGCCCTTGCCGTGCAGTCTGCATTTAAAAGTCCTTACTTATTATACATCTTCACAAATGACAGAGCCTGCATTTCATGGCACAACCTCAAATGCATCTTCACATATGTCACATACTCATCTCTAACAAAAATCAGAGTGGATGGGAGTGGTTTATTTAACACCTCTACACTGCTGATGGAACCTTCTGATCTTCAACTTTATCAACTACATTTACAAAGGATTAGTGTAGAGGGCAGTGTTGCAAAGTGAAGTGTTGTAGACTGGAGTGGCGTACACTGGAATGGAGTAGAATAAAATGGAATCCAGTGGCATGGCAGACACTGGTGAGGTGTAGAATGGAATAGCATAGAATAGAGTGTGCTAGAGCAGAGTGCCACACACTGGAGTGGTGTATAGTGGAGTGTCATACAGTGTAGTGGCATACAGTGGAATGGTGTTGAGTTGGACAGCAGGTAGAAGATTAGCCTAAAGTGGCATACAGTGGCGTGGCATACACTGAAGAGGCATCAAGTTGACTTGCATACAGCGTAATAGCATAGAGTGGAGTAGCATAGAGAGGAGTGTTGTACAGTGGATTGGCATAGAGTGCAATAGAATATAGTGGAGTAGTGTACATTGGAGTGGTGCTTAATGGAGTTGTGTAGACTGTAGTGTCAAGCAGTGGAGTTGCATACCTTGCAGTGGAGTGCAATTGAATAGTGTAAAATGAAGTGCCATACTCTGGACTGGCATAGAGAGGAGTAGTGTACAGTAGAGTGCCAAAAAGTGCAGCAGAGTAGAGTGGAGTAGCATACAAAAGAATGACAGAGACTGAAACAGCATCTAGTGGAGTAACGTCCAGTGGAGTGGCGTACAGTGGTGTTGTGTACAGTGTAATAGTGTACATTTTACACTTGTACAGTGGAGAGGCATAGAGTGGAGTGGTATCGAGTTGAATAGTGTCTAGAGTAGTGGATACAGTGGCACGGGATATGGATGTATGAGATGTATGAGATGCTCCAGCTATGTAGAATATGGTGTGCAGAGTAAGGCTGCACAGCGAATCCACAAGTAGAAAGAGAAGGCTGAAAAATGGGACACTCACAAACCACTATCTCACACATTTGATCAACACACTCTCACTACTCTCAGCTGATGTGGCCTTCAAGTTTCTGGATTCCATGACAGCAAGGTCACAAAGACATACGTCACATAGCACCTGCAGCAATGTCCCCATGTGCACACAACCTGTTGCATGGTTGGAGATTGGGAGAAACTATGCCCTCTCCATCAGGCATGCATATGAGGAAAATGTGGAAGAGCAAGTCCCCTAACATGTATTGCTGCAACTGCAGTTCTCCTGCCATTAATGATGCTTTTGTGGAGAAGTTAACACATGGAAATGCACTCATGTGCCTGTAAAGTCATACATTATAAAGCCAATAGCACACCTACTCATGTGTGCTTCAAAAACAATTTATAGTGCACATATGAAACACCCTGTCCACCTCAAAAGTCAGACAGTAAACCACAATTGTTGATGTCCAGATAGTGGAAGCAAAGATACAATGTGTAAGATAGCAGACTTCACCCAAGACAATGTATAGCCCAATAGTAACCCATCATAGAAAGGCATCAAGTCCACATTGACCATCTAATTCTGCAAACCCATTACCTGCTCCAAGATTTGGGTACACCTGCCACTGAAAATCCATCAGATGCTATAGTGACAGCAGTACTACTATACTGTAACAGGGCATCATATACACATAGAATCATGGGTAGGGCTAGCTTGGGTATTGGAGAGCTCGACCTGGGATTGGTAGGGCTGGCTTGGGTATTAGGAGGGCTAGACCTGGGAGTGAGAGGGATGGCTTGGGTAGTGGGAGGGATGGACCTAGGAGGGAGAGGGTTGGCTTGGGTAGTGGAAGGGCTGTCCTCTGGATGGGAGGGCTAGCCTCATCCTTTTAGAAATGTTATATCCGGAAGGGGACTATAGGGGATCGGAATGAATGGTGCAATCTTAGCCCCTTCAAGTCTGAATGAGGGGGATCTTTTTTTGTTTTACTCTTGGATTTTGGGGTGGGATTGGTGTGGGGGCCTCCCATACCCTTCCTCTCCTCTTGAGAAGGGACTTTTTCTGCACGGCTAATGGTGCCACCCTTCTCAGGGGGTGGGAGTAGGTAGAACAGTAAGGAAGCAGTGGGAACCTAGCCCTCTTTATTCTAGAAGGAGTAAAGCAGTGGAAGGTCAGAGGTTCAGGGCACACAGGTTAAGGGTTTCTAGAGATGTGGAAAAGGGTGTGGTGATGGGTGGGGTTTTGGAGCGTGAGGAAACTAAGTTCAGATATGCGGATACATATTTTTGGTGCATACATTTCTGAGTGTCCTGGGATGGTGTTGTGGGTGCTGTGTCTTGGGTGTTGTGAGTGGGTGTTATGCTGGTTGTGGTATGTGTAGTATGTTTGCATTTTTTGGAATGGCGTGGAAGTGTGCTGCATGAGGGTGTCTGTGTGCTTTTGTGCTGAGCGTTGCATGTTCTCTCATCAGGTAGGGGTGTTGGGAGGGTGGATGGGGAAGAGACAGGACCCGGAATGTGAAGGGGGGTATTTTTGGATGGCTGCCATCAGTGTTGAGGCCAGAGAATGGACAGATCTCTGCAGGCCCGTCCAAGAATGCAACAACTTGGGACAACTTGTTGTCATGATCCTGGAGGACATTCATGACTGCAGTCTGACCTAGAGAGATCCACCGCATGACGTTTATGGCCTCCACATTGAGTCAGGGGTGACAGGGGCAGGGGCTGTGGTGCCTGGGGAGAAGGAGACTCTACCCTTCTTAGAAGAGTGGGCCTAGATAGCAGGTTGGGGAGCAGCAGGGAGGGTGGAGAGAGAACGTGTTTTGGCAGACAGAGATGTTGATGTTGTTTTCCATTCTTGGTCCGCCATCACCATGGAGTCGCCGCTGTAGTGTGACAATGTGGAGGTAGGTGTCTCACTGCCTGTCTCCCCTAGGGCACTCCCATCACCCTCTGAGGCACTGGTCCCTCTTTGTTTGTCCCTACTCGGGGACCACCGTGGCTAGCTGCTTCCCCAACGGTATCAGGCCCCTCTTCTTCCCTGCCCTTGGTTGATGATGTAAGAGAAGGAGACATAGGTTCAATACAATGGCCTTAGCACAAATCAGAAATCATATCTATATTCAACTCTTTACACATCAGTATGCTAAATTACTTGTACACAGATTTGCTGAATCCGCACAACCTTTGGCATGAGAACATGCTGTATTGAGAAATGGTCTGTGCAAAATCCATTTACATGATGTTTCGGACAATGCCAGCCCCTATTTTATGTGCAGACATCTACATCTCACATCCTATTTTGTGTAGCAAGACCTACATGCATCCTCTTAAACTAGGTCATCATACAATAGTGTAGTGACCCTCTGACATTTCATTGAAAAGCCTGATGTATCCACCACTACTCATCCAAACCGAGACATGCAAATAGGCACAATTCTGGCATTCATACACTAATACTTTGAGTACTGTAGAATACCTACTTGTGATAAGTATCATCATAATCAGAATTTGCAATTCACATAGAATAGGACTCCACACCCAGCGTACATCCCCAATTATCAGGCTCACTACTGTCCACTGCCAGTTGATGCAGTTGAGACATTCACATCGGAGGACTCGCTATGTGTCACAGGTATGGTAAAGATACATAGTTAGAATCAATATGTAATAGTGTCAACAAAGAACAATGCACATAAGCCCGGCTATGGCAATCTCAGTCAAGGGCATTGCATGTGAGCAGACCTCATCCACAGAATCTATGTCAATACCAGGACAACACTTTAAAGACAGGAGTGCTTGGAATGAGCCATCCATGAAGATGAGAGTGGCCTCCACGAGGACAGGGAATGTGCTGTATATGCCATCACCTGGTGTCCATCATGGCCATGTTGTACTGACCGCTGACACATGGAGCACTTCAATGGCACAAGACATCACTCACTGATGCATGTCGGCAGCCACACCCTGACTGGGCACTGTTACACATGCCTGTCCCTCCTCAATGCATACACAGTAAGCTCTGCCATTCAGAAAAACATTGGCAGACTCTATTGCAATGTACAGTACAATTCTCTCAAAGATACTAAAGTTTCACTCTCTCTGATCTCATCCAACCATTTTAACCCTTAGGGGTGACACAGTAACCCAATCTGGACTCGCCGCTCTATTGCATCTACCTGACACTGTTTGACCATCACAAAGGCATATTGCCATGTACACAATGTACAAATAGACATCACCTAATGCACACAATTTTTTCCATCCACCCCCCCAGCTCGTGTGTGCAGCTGCTGTGATTGTGCCAGGAAAACATCTATTGTGATGCTATGCTGCAGGTAGGCCTCTCCAAAGTAAACTGTGGTGCTCTTATCTGAATCATACTGCCGTACACAACACATAGGACAAGGGGATATTGAGCAGACCCCTTATACCCTGAGTGCTTAATAGGCCATGCCACAAGCCACTGCCACACCACTGTATGATTTATAGTAGTCATGGAGCCACACTGCACACATAAGGATGACAAGTTTCACGTGTGAGACAATTTACATGCTTTATGTGTCTGAATTGGTCAGTTTAGACATTATTCTCCAAATGCGATCTGCAACTATGGTAAGATTTGTTTGGGGGACTCTGCCTATTGTTATGCTACATGAAGTGGAGACAGTGGTAAACACCAGACACCTATCACCATTCCTGCACAAGCTACCTTCTTCATATTGCATGTAACATGAGTCATCTCGAAGCATCCTGGGGTGGTGATGACTGTGATAAAAGGTAATTATTCATACACAAAGTTACACTCAGCCCATTACTCGCCACAAATTACCTTCTATTTGGTCCTCAAATGTCCATCAAACTCTGGCTAGGTCACCGCCAGAATGTTGGCCATTAGGGGTTTCAAGGTCTGGTGCGCCAACCTGGCACTTAGGGTTAAAACCGCCAGCTGAATCTCGGTGACAATCATGCTGAGGCAGCAGATGTACTCCCACCTCTTCTGGCAGTGTGTACTGTGCCAGGTGGAGACCCCTGAGGTCCGCACCTTCCGGGCGATGACCTTCCATATGGCCTTTCGCTGATGGAGTTTGAGCTGTAGGCATGGAAGGCATGTAGAAACAGATTGTGACACCTATTTAGTTGACTTTTGTGTGCAAGTTAGGAAGCAACTTGACATCTACAACACACAGAAATCAATGGACAGCACTGTTCTGCAGACCATGTCACGTTCTCCGCTCAAAACAAGCTTAGAAATTCAAATTGCAACATCTGTGAGCATGACCCTAAAACCTGGTCATTACATACACATACATACTGAGGCTGCCTACGTATATCAGGTTGAACAAGGACATCCTTGGTGGTACGTAATGTGAGGCACCATAACAGAGAGTATACCGTTCTGAAATCCTCTAGGCAAAACTCACAGGGGATTATTCTCAAGAACGTGTGACAACTACCGCAAGAGTAGCTTATCGCAACTCACTTCATTACAGTCCATCACGGGAAAATAACTCCGTGTCAACGTGGTATTCCCAAGCCGGCGGCAACATGCGATAGACCCACAACAACGAATCAAACCCAAGCATAAAAACCAACGTGACGCCGCAAAAATGCAAAACACCAATGCCAAAAAAGCGGCGCTGACGCCAATCGCGATACAAAAATCAGCAAAAACCAGCCACAGGCCTGCAATCCCCACACATACAAAATCCAAATAGCAGTGAAGCACAATGGAGTCAGCCGGAGCCAGTGCAGAGGACAACCAGAACCCCACAAGCCCCCCGGAGGACCAGCCTGGGACTTCGGGGTCAGGGAAGGGCAAGGAGAAGAAGAGTAGGAAGAAAAGGTTCAGTCCGCAGGAAAACAGGATCCTGATAATGGAGGTGATAGAACACCATCAACTACTGTCTGTCACCTCCACTGTGTCACTGGCAACAAAAAATGGAATATGGCAGACCATCGCGGACAAGGAGAGTGCTGAAGAGGACAATGGACGAGGTCAAGAGGCGCTGGAATGATGTCATGTGCAAAACCAAGCAGAAGCTTGCAAACAACAGGAAGGCAGCAATGCAGACTTAAGGTGGCAGTCCAGCGCCACAAGAGGAGCTGGACGAGATGGAGGAAACAGTGTCCACAGTCATCAGTGGGGAGACGGTGGCAGGAGTTGGGGGCCCGGACACTGCTCAACAGGACCGGACACAACAGCAACAGGGTGAGTAACAACCAGGGACTGGGGACGGGGGTAGATGGGTCCAGTGGCACACATGCACAAGTAAGCACAGCACATCATCAGATAAACCATGCCCCAGACCCCCAACTCCCACCAAGATACCAATGCACCCACGAATGCCACATCCCAGCTCTGTATAAGCACAGAAGGCAGAGGCACACCGCATGTAATGGATCAGGGGCAGCGAACTCAGAACTGCAGGGGCGACTCCCCCAAAATGCAGCACACACATCACATGCAGAGCACAACAACATTGACAACGATGTGGCACAATCCACAACACGTCCACAACAGAACAGGGGACACAACTGGTCCCGCTTGTGTGCAGTAACTGGCCAATCACATATGGCATTGCAGGGAAATGTGAGTTGACATTGTACAAGTACAAACACACATCCATGAAGTGGTTGAAATGTCCACTGTCCCACATCACATAGGCAGCTCCCCACAAACAGTCACAATGTACACTGTCATTCAGTCTGCATGTAAACATGTTCAATGCGTCAACATACATGTGAACACAATGTTAAACTGCATCTCCCCTTCACATTGCACAGGGAAATATAACACCTCCTGCAGAGCATTCCCAACCTATCTTCTCTGATGACGAAGAGGACAACCAGACCTTCGACTCCGACACCCTCAAACAGCTCGTGGACAGCCTCCGGAGCCCACTTCCAGGAGCAGGGCAGCCCATCTGCTATGAGGAGAACCCACCCCCTGCACATTACACATAGCAGGCAGCACCCACTGATGATTTCAGGCCTCAGCCAGGCCCAAAGGATACAGAGGGTTCGCCCTTCTATATACGAAGTACTAGAAGGAAGTTGGCACGGAAACTGCAAAGTACAAAGACAAGGTTTATTAACCCTTAAGGGTGGTCCTACAGCCTACACAACACTCTTCAGTATTGCATAGGGTAGCACAAAGAACTATTGAGCATGGTCGCCTTTTATACACAACAGAGGGGCTCATGAGTGGGTGGATACAACACAGAACAGAATTCATTACCATTTATGGACATTTTCGATACAGGATCAATACATGGGTGGAGTTAACAATTTCCTGAGCCCGCGAAAACATGGTCAAACAAGGACTAACTGATAACAGATGTGGTCAAGTCTGGGCATGCGCCAGACGGACAAAGGAGCTATTTATAGACTGTTACTAGGCAGTTTACAAAAGCCACTAGCAAGAAGGTAGGACTCATCTCGTGCGGAGCACCTGGAGGCAGATAATACAAAATGGAGTCCGGACAATAGTCAACGTAAGGCAAAAGAACTCGATTCAAACAGAAATAATACATGTCTTGAGTAAATGCTTAATCAAATCGCTGTTTTAGTTTCAACAGACGACCCTTTCAGCATTTGCTGAAGACATTCGGTTTACTAGGATAATCATCATGTACATTAATTGACATTATTGCATTTATTTCCTTGTCTAAGTTCTTTTGATAGGCAACGTTTTTATCGGGAATACAGAATGAAACACATAAAGAACACATCAGTGGACCACAATGGACACAAGGGCAGCAAGAAAACAAGACCCCAGTAATGATACAAAGACCTGTTAAGACTTTCCATCCCCATGTGGTAATTAATGTCCAAAACCATTCAGAAAAGGTCCAAGTACCATTTTCAGTATGAATATCGGCAGCAATTTTATGCAATTTGTTTATAGCTTTATAAACTGATGGCGTGTGGTCAGGAATAAAAACACAACAACTACTTCCTATAATTCTACATGCTCCACCTCTATTGGCTAACATAACATCTAATACCATACGATTTTGCAATGCAACAATTCTAGTAATTTGCAATTCTTCCGTAAGATTCCCAAGAGCAGTGGCAGCCTGATTTGTCACAGCTTCCACGACCCTTGTTAATCGTCGAACCTTTCTACTGTTTAGAGCAGCTCCAACAAAGAAGAACAATCCTAAATTAAAATCAACGTATTGCTGCAGACTAGTGTCTGTCTGATCAACATCATCAATAGAAAGAGTAAGTTTATACCTATTTACAGTCACATTGTTCAATAACTTTAGGTCTTTGTGATAGGATGCAGGTGCTAAGAATACAGGGGGTAACAGGAATGCTACATAGCATACTCCGGACCAGCCGGCAGGTAAACAGTAATAACCTTTATTTCCACGGACAAAGTAAGTATTATGGGAAGCTAAGAAGGTACTGTTGTTTAAACCATCTATATTCAGTACGACAATACAATCACTAACACCAACAGGAATATAACCAACACTTTGCACACAAAATCTGCCTGTGCTTGGACTACTGAGATGACAAACTTCTCGCTCCCAACAGTGTCTCTAGTGTTCGTGAAGATGTAGGGTGTCGATTCATTATCTGGTCGATACTCTTCCCACTCCCAGATTGTTCCATTAGCTTGTGGATAGCCTTCTTTATCTTGATGACACTCTTTATTAAGTCTGAAGAGTAATCGTCCCACTGTAGGCTTCCGAGTGGCAAAAAGCAAAATATACCATTCTCTACAAGAGCCATTATGAGAGAAAGGAAGTGGTATGAATGGCGTTCCTCCTTTCTTCTGATGAGCTGGCATCATACCACATATCCAACAGTTTGTAGCGTTCGTAGCAACGTGGGTATGATGCAACATCTGGATAAAAGTATTGTTCAAATAAGACTGGCGATGCTTCAATTCTTGATATGGAAGGGTATAAAAATAGTGCTCCTCAGGCACTGGAGTAGACAAAACAAGCAACTCACGGGCAGGAATCACATCCTCGACAAACCACGTGGTTACAGCAACAACTGCTATGGTGGCAATAAAACCTATCGCACAAAAAGTCTTCTTCTTTTCCATGTCACAAAGAACTCCGGTTTCTTCCTGAAACTAAAAGTATTGTCAGAACTCTTTCCCCTTAAGCAGCGGTTGATTTCTTCACCAACGGGCCAAGACGGGTGTCACTACACTAATGCAGGGCTGATCCCCCTCCTTACCTCATTGGCTCTCCGTTTCACTAACCTAAGGGCCGTTTTGACAACTTGTCCCGATATCGAAGAATTCACTTCCTTGGTCTGAGATGATATCTTCTTACTCCAGGAATCGCTTGGTCCGGGAAGAGCTCCTCGCTATCATTTGGTTCCACATCACGGCCTTTCTCCGCAATCAAGATTTCTCGATGATCGGTCAATACCGCAGATTCCACCAAGCCTGGTGGCACTTTTCGACAGTGCGTGGAATGAATCCAATTCTTCCGATTGGAGACTCGCACCGCTGTTCTTGTCGTCAACAAAACCTGCTCAGGACCCGACCACCTTGGCTCCAGACTGTTTGTTCTCTCAAACGCCTTGATCATAACATGATCGCCGGGTCGAAGAGTATGGCCTTCACCAGTGGACCGATCAGGGAGCGCTTCTCGAACCTGTTGATGAATAGAAACCAAGTTATCAGTTAACTGTGCCAAGTAATCGCTCATCATTACACAAGGTATGTCATACACCGATCTCGGTTTCGGTGGACCCCAAATATTCATTGGGCGTCCGAACACGATCTCATACGGTGTGAGACCTGTTCGAGAATGCGGTATCGATCTAATTGACAACAATGCCAGAGGTAGAGCATCTGGCCAAGTCAAAGAAGTGGAAGCTTGGATCTTAGCGATCTTAAGCTTCAGCGTACCATTGTACTTCTCGACTAATCCCGCAGACTGAGGATGGAACACTGCGTGGAATTTCTGGGAAACTCCCAGCCCTTTCAGAACATACCTGATAACGTCTGCTATAAAATGTGGTCCGTTATCACTCCACAACAATCTACAAACCCCATATCGAGGGAAAAACTCCTTCAACAGCACCGTAGCCGTAGTAATCGCAGTGTTTGTCCTTCGTAGGGTATGCTTCGATCCATTTACTGAATGCGCAAACCACTACTAGAACATATTTCAGATTATTAAAGCGTTCAAACTGGATATAATCCATTTGCAATACTTCAAAAGGTGCAGTGGGTGTTACAAACCTTCCTGCTGGAGTTCGTGTCCCTTTTCCGGGGTTGTACTTCAGACAAATCATACAAGTCTGCACCACCCTCTTTGCTGTGCTAGCAATCTCTGGATGCTCCCAAACTTGAGTAAGCAATTTTACAATTGCGGAAGCTCCAACATGTTCTAGCCCATGTGCCATCTGAACCATAGGTTGTACAAAAGCTGTGGGTAACTTCCATCTGTCCATCTGCTTATTTCTCCAACAACCTTCATCATCCAATTCTCCATCATTAGACCATTGCTCCCGCTCCTTATCGGAGGCGGCACTCTGTATCTCTAGCACCTCTCTTCTGGCATCATGCCATCTCTCTGTCTGTGACTTTACAACATACATTGCAGTGGAGTCGGGCTGCATCGCAGTCTCCCGTGCTACCCGATCTGCCATAGCATTCCCTTCTCCCACCTTATCAACCACCTTTCTATGTGCATTGCATTTAACTATAGCAATCCTCTTTGGATATGTGAGTGCAGTCAAAAGGTTATGCACTAACTCTCCATGCATTATCTGTGCTCCATGTGACGTTAAAAATCCTCTCTCCTTCCAGAGTAGGCCAAAGTCATGCGCTACTCCGAAGGCATAGCGGCTATCTGTATAAACATTCACACACAATCCTGTACTAAGCTCACATGCTTGAGCTGACTTCTGTGGTATGCGTGCTGTCTCCACTATTGTTTGTAATGTGGTAATTGCATACGCTGCTGAAGTCGTACCATCTGGTAGCTTCAGACATGATCCATCCACCCACAATTCTCCATCTACATCTGTAAAGGGCGTATCCTGGAGATCAATACGACCCTTTGTCTGTTCTTCAGTTACAAGAATACAATCATGTGCTTGTTGCGCTTCAGACTGAGTTTCCGGGAATGGCAACAATGTGGCTGGATTTAACGTTGCACATCTCCTCAGTGTAATATGAGGAGCCAACAGCGTCAACTCATATCCCGTTAGACGAGCACTAGTTAAGTGTTGCGTCTTTGTCTGATTCAACAGAGCATCAACAGCATGGGGAACCAGTACCAACAGCTTATGTGATAACACAATTCCTTCACTTTGACGTATTGACACAGCTGTCGCCACAACTGAGCGAAAACAACCTGGCAATGCTTGGGCAACAGGGTCAAGTACTGCCGAAAAATATGCACAAGGGCGCTGCTTGTCACCGTGCATCTGTACTAAAACTGATAATGCACATCCATCTCTTTCATGTACATATAATGTAAAGAGTTTCGTATAATCAGGGGTGCCTAACACTGGTGCTGAACAAAGAGCTCGTCGTAATTCTTGAAAAGCAGCTTCACATTCATCTGACCAGGGAAGAGGGATTGGAGTATCTTTTGTCAAAAGTGCTAGCAATGGTTTAACTATATATGAAAACCCTAATATCCATTGCCTGCAAAAAGAAGTAAAACCCCAAAATGCACGCACGTCCTTCTGTGTGGAAGGTACTGGCGTGTCCAAAATTGCTTGAATACGATCTGATGTAAGTGCACGCCCCTCCTTAGACAAAAGGTGACCCAGATAAGTCACCTTTGGTCTACAGAATTGCAATTTCTTCTTCGACACTTTATGATTATGGGATGCCAAAAAGAAAAGCAAGGATAACGTGCACTTCTCACAAAGTTCAGTAGTGTCGGCCGCTAACAAGATGTCATCGACATATTGTATAAGGGCCACCCCGTCCGGCAAAACAAAGGAATCCAATTGTCTTTTCAACGCTTGACTGTAAAAACTGGGACTCTCTGTATAGCCTTGAGGGATTCTACAAAATCTGTACGACCTATTATTCAAAGTAAAGCCGAAGATACCGGCTATCAGGATGAATAGGGATAGAAAGGAAAGCATTTTTCAAATCGATCACAGAAAATGTGGTCGCCATTGGCGGGACCAGGGTAAGCAATGTCGTAATGTCAGAAACCACTGGATATTGAGGGATCACTATCTTATTCACTTCCCTTAAGTCAATAATAAAACGATAAACCCTAGTATCAGTGTCTTTCTTAAGAATGGGGAGAATAGGACTATTACAAACATTGTATGGAACTTCCTCCACTACCCCCACAGTGATTAAATCCTGTACGATGCGTGTGAGTGCCCCCTCCCCCTCCTGTGAAATACGATATTGAGGGAGGCGTGGCAACACAGCACCCTCCTTGACACTAATGCGTACAGGCGGAATCACCATCCGTCCCACATCAGTATCCGAGGTAGCCCACAAAGTACGGGGGAGAGAAGCTAAGGCAGTATCCTCTGCAGCTACACACATCCGTTCTGTCATTGGGTGATTGTCATTTAATATCACCCGCACTCCAGCAGGGGAACAGCGGATCGTAGCTCTAAAATGCTTAAGCATATCAAGACCCATAATGTTGTCAGGTGTGTTCGGGGCAAGCAAAAATGGACAGGATGCAGAAAGATCATTGACATGGAGTGCAAGAGGTTGGGATAGAGGGCTTCGGGAGAGTGTGCCATCAAACCCTACCGACGTAACCTGTAAGCCAGATGAGGGAGCCCTCGGAACCAGTTGTCTAGACAGCGCACTGCGAGTAGCTCCTGTATCAACTAGGAACCGATCAGTAGAACCCAAAACATTTGCTGTAACATAAGGACCCCGCTGATCAACCGGCACTTCAACTGATTCCAACCCCCACCCAACGCAATCCTATGCATGCTGCGAATCATGATAATCAGAACGTTCAATCCCGGACATTTGATACTGATGTTGGCGATCAAACACATTCGATCTATCCCGCTGCTGCACATTAGGATCAAAACGGACACGATCATCAAAGCGGGCACGGTCATTAGAATTCCCTCTAAAATTAGAGAAACCCCCTCTACCTCTTGGCGGCCCCTGACCACGTCCTTGACGAGAAGCCTGTAATACCGGACAGTCCCTGGCCCAATGACCCAACTGCTTACAATACGCACACTGATTCCTAATAACATCTGACCGACCCGAAGGGGAACCATAAAATCCTCCTCTACCTCTCTCATTACCCCGACGAGGCGGCCCATACACTTGCGCTAACATCACCTTAGTTTTCAAGTCTTTCGACTTCTTTTCTTCAATACCCTTCGCCTCTTGTTCCTGACGCTCGTAATACTGAGCCATAGTCAGGAGGGATGCCGGAGTCAAAGTGGACCAAGAGCTTTCACTCGCTTTCAATCGAGCTGCTACTCCCGGTAATAAATTCGCTACATATTTATCGACAAAAAGATGCCGACCCGTATCATCCGTAAGCGATTGACCACTAAAATCATGAAACGTCTCCTCAAAACGCGTAAAGAAATCAGAAACTGATTCATCAATCTTTTGCTTACACGACGCTAACATATTCCAATCTATCTTTTTAGGGGAAATAATCATGTTTAACTTAGTCAAAATAGCAGTTGGGAGATCTAGAATCATTCGGTGCGGTTTGTGCGCGGGCTTTCTGTCCCTATCTGCATCTTCAAAGTCAGACCATTTAGCCTTAAATACGGCTAGGTCATCCACTCTCCGTACAGATCGCCACATATCCGGTGGTGAGATAAGCCCAAAGAATAAATCTACATCTGCTAAAGTCATGGTACAAGAATTCAGGGCCCCTTCAATTTCCTCATAAAAGGCCGCTGGATTCTTTCGGGGATCAGGCAAGGAATTCTTTAATGCCATAACTTCAGCCCTATGCCAGGGGGTATAAACCCAATTATACACAAAATACCCTTTAGCATCGGGGGAGGACGTATCTGAACTAGTTCCCGATCCCTTAGGGGGGACATGCAAGGGAGCGGCTTCCCGCATCGGTTTAACATGCACTAGTTCGCTCTTATCTGAATGGGAGGTAGACAACTGTTGTCCGTCCGCCTGCGAATGCGACCGCTCCTCCTCTCTCTGTTGGCGCGCTTTTTCTTTCAGCCGAAGCATCTCATCCCGTAGCGCAAACAGCCGACGGACCGCATCAGGGACCTGGGAAGGAGATAAAGCACCTGTTCGTAATGCTTTAGAGTCAGATACTACATCCTCAGGTTCAAGAACATCAGAATATTTTCGAAAAGCATCTACCACTTCATCAGAAAACGTTTCAGCAAAATATAACTTTTCCCTATCCTGCCATCCCTCCAAGGACGGCAATAACTCTACCATAGATATTTTATTGGTGAGCGCACGCAAAGAAAGCCTCCGAAGCTCACCCATACGCTCAGTCGATAACATGGACCGCGTGGCTACCTGATCCGGAACCGATCCAGAATCCTGTGACCTCGGAGCAGACGCGCCAACATAAGGGGGCGGAGAGCGATCTAATAAATAAAAATCATCTTCAAGATTAGTAAGGACAGGATAAAGTGGCTGGCGGACAGCATATTGACCCGATACTTGCAACCTACGCTCTTTCTCTTGTCTCTCCGCCAGTTCTCGTTCCTCCCGACGCTTCACTTCCTGCGCTCTCACATGATCATTCTTCCGTTGCTCTTTATCAACCAGCGCCTTCTCACGCTTCTCATGCTCACGCACTTCTTTCAACCATAACCATACACACTCAAACATATCTTGTCTAGCACGCCGCTTACACATACACTGTTCCACATACTCAATCTTACGCATATCAAACGATCCACACAAAGGCCATCGCTGTACATTATAGAAGAAGGACCATGCTTCACATACATATCCCTATTAGGAGTCACCTCTGGGGGAGCTGGTGCAGATTCCTCAAGACTTAACCAGTTTACAAAACAGCAGCACCACTTACGAAGTGCGCTGAAAGCAGGCATGCTCAAAAATAATGCAAAATATGCAGTATTATCAAAAATGGCACTTAAACGTTGCGCCGTTCAAATTCAAACAATTCCGGAGAAATATCTCCACATTATTTGCCTATATGTGTTGCAACGCATATATTCTCACAATAACCAAATACAAAATATGACCGGTCATCACAAATCAAACTCAAATAGCCAACCCAGGCTTCAAAAACTCGGAGCAAGTGCCGAATAACGGCTCTTACCAATTAAGAGTCCAGGTTCCAACTGCCAAGTTCCGAAATTCGCCCAAACGGCTATCGCACGGCAAGCCGACAGAAGAGGTCTCAGTCGAGGACCGGCGCCACCCAGATGGTCAGTTCGGAAGGGAAGGAAGAAACCTCGGGATGCCAGGACTAAAAACGCCACTGGCAGTGATCACGTCCCCGGCCAAATTCCTCACCTTCGTCACGACCAGTCCTTCGAGCATCCGAGTCGCCGATGAGCCCCACGTGACGGGCGCCAATCGATGATTTCAGGCCTCAGCCAGGCCCAAAGGATACAGAGGGTTCACCCTTCTATATACGAAGTACTAGAAGGAAGTTGGCACGGAAACTGCAAAGTACAAAGACAAGGTTTATTATCCCTTAAGGGTGGTCCTACAGCCTACACAACACTCTTCAGTATTGCATAGGGTAGCACAAAGAACTATCGAGCATGGTCCCCTTTTATACACAACAGAGGGGCTCATGAGTGGGTGGATACAACACAGAACAGAATTCATTACCATTTATGGACATTTTCGATACAGGATCAATACATGGGTGGAGTTAACAATTTCCTTAGCCCGCGAAAACATGGTCAAACAAGGACTAACTGATAACAGATGTGATCAAGTCTGGGCATGCGCCAGACGGACAAAGGAGCTATTTATAGACTGTTACTAGGCAGTTTACAAAATCCACTAGCAAGAAGGTAGGACTCATCTCTTGCGGAGCACGTGGAGGCAGACAATACAAAATGGAGTCCGGACAATAGTCAACGTAAGGCAAAAGAACTCGATTCAAACAGAAATAATACATGTCTTCAGTAAATGCTTAATCAAATCGCTGTTTTACTTTCAACAGCACCACCACGGCTGAATCCCAGGCCCCCACGACCAACACATGGCCTTCCAACTCCGTGTGTTTGGGTGCCAGGAGAAGCTGGCCGAACAGGTGCAGGTGGGGTTCGACCACATGGCAACCAAACTAGACGCTCTACTTTGGTGTCTAAGTCCTATCAGGGACCACTCACAGTCCTTAAGGGACACTGACAGTCCACTCCATGCTCTCCAATGAACCATGTCCCACATCGCTAGGGTCCTGACTCAGAAGCAAGAATGAGTGTCCAGTCAGAGTGGCTTCAGCGAGCTCACACAGGAGTTGGGACTCATACGGAGGCTCATGGAGGAGATTGAGCATAAGCGTGCGGAAACAACGTCTGACACCGCTGCACACCAGCGAGATTCGGCTGGGTCCCTTAATGCCATAAAGACCATCCTCCTGGAATTGTTGCCACAAGGCCTGGCGTAGATGCATGCTGCTGCTACCACTCCATTCACATCTCCGGCCACTGATGTGTCAGTGTCACACATTGCAGCAGACAAACCACCTCCGGCCCCTGTGGTGTCACTGCCACACAGTGCTGGAGACAGTACACCACCATCCACATGTGAGGCACCTGAAACAGCAGAGGACGAATATGTGGATGAATCTGGCCTTGTGGTCATAAGGAAGCGGTAGCATCCATGTCCGCCATATGGCCTGTTAATGCTTGGTTCTGCCCTCAGCATCATCCCCTTCCAGTGTCCCCAATGCATTCTACGACACTCACCTTGGACCTCGACGTGGACTGCCATATTCTGTCTGGTCACCCATGACACAGATATCAGACTGCGGACTGAACTCTTCCACTACTGAGGAACATTACTGAGGAACATGTCATTCACAGAAGGACTCTGGATGGCTCACCAAGGGCCAATGTTGCAAGGTGGGCTTTGCATGGCCCTGTACTGCGCTGCATACAACACTCCATTGAATGTGCATTAAACATTCATTGTCACACCGATGTGTCATGTCTATGATCTTGCAAATGTGGAGGCATGAATGCATGTAGGGTCATTGATTGCACCTTATGTTCATGTTGCTCATGTTGTGGGACTTGGGTCACAGGGTGACACATTGTCGATTGCGTGCCGGGTGGCGCCGACACTAGAACGGGGAAACACGCATTTGTTACTTCCTTGTCCAGGCCAGAACGGAAGTCCGCACTCAGCCCCGGGTTCATTGTTCACACACCTATGCTGAACTGGCATACGCCAGGTGAGTCCACTCCGCTCACGCTCACAGGGAGGGACGACAATGCTACATGTCCTAGGTCTTTCCTGTAGGGATCTGCTGCTCACAGGTCTAGTTGTCAGCATGCCACGGCCACTCCCTCATTGCTGGTTCACACCCTCACCACCTCACAGGACATGTGACCGTGCCAATAAAAAGGGCCTGGCACACGTGCTGGATGCCATTTCCACTCTCCAAATGGGTGTCTCCTTGTGGGCATCCTTTATGCATGAGGGCCTAGGGCCCTGCCACGTCACATTGCCCAGTGACGGTGGTGACATGATGGTGTCCGCACCACGGGACTCAATCATAAAGGGTCCATGGCTAGCGGTGCACAGACTTGGTGGCACCAGATGCACTGCGGCAGGCACAGGCACGCCGCCACGGGACGGTGTCTTTCAGTACACTTAGATAGGGGCACCTTCAGTGCTGAGTGGGTATGCAGCCTGCGATGATGCGCTGTCTGCGTGTTGCAGAATGGTGGCATTGGTGTGAGCATTGCTGGATCGCAGTGTAGTCCTAAGCCAGTGGGCAGTGCGGGCCTACCACCACGTGGCATTGCCTCACTGTTCACAGAGTTAGTGGCACCTATTGGGCTGAGCGGGTGTGCAGCCTGCGATGATGCCCTGTGCACTGATGTGTTCTCTGCCATTGCAAAATCAAGACCCAGAATCATGTGTGTGACCTGGTGGTCTCCGGTGCGTGGCAGCATGATATGGAGGGTGCCATGGTTGCGGCCCACGGGCTTGGAGTTCCAACCGGCAGGTGGTGGGCCCTCTTAGAGACAAGCCGGTGGCAGAAGGTGAGCAGTGAGGCCTGGTCATGCAGGGGCAGGCAGTCTCCGCTGGGCGGCGGGAGGGAGGGCAAGCAGTGATGGCATGTGCTACTGTATTGACTCTGCCATTCATGTCTCTGGCAACTGTTTCAGGTGAGTGACCTGGGAGACTGAAATGTGTGCCGGCACGTGGTTGAGACACACTGGTGGCTGCAGGTGAGCAGTGGGGCCTGGGTCCGCAGTCTCGGCACTCTCTCTTTCTATCTCCCTCTCCCTCTCTCTCTCCCTGTCTTTTCTCTCTTCCTCTCTCTTTCTCTCTGCCTCTCTTTTCTCTCTCCCTCTCTCTTTCTCTCTTTTCTCCCTCCCTCTTTCTTTCTCTCTCTCTCCCTCTCTCTGTCGCTCTCCCTCTCTGTCCTTTGATGGGCGCACGACACACCTTCTTATCTGTCTTATGGACTCTGCCATTCATGTCTCTGACAACTGTTTCAGATGAGTGACCTGGGGCACTGAAGTGTGTGCCGGCACATGGTTGGTGACACACTGGTGGCTGCAGGTGAGCAGTGGGGCCTGGGTCCACAGTCTCGGCACTCTCTCTTTCTATCCCCCTCTCCCTCTCTCTCTCCCTGTCTTTTCTCTCTTCCTCTCTCTTTCTCTCTTTCTCTCTGCCTCTCGTTTCTCTCTACCTCTCTCTTTTTCTCTTTTCTCCCTCCCTCTTTCTTTCTCTCTCTCTCCCTCTCTCCCTCCCTCTCTCCCTCTCTCTTTTTATATCCCTCTCTCTTTCTATCCCCATCTCTCTCCCTCTCGCTCTTTCTATCTCCCTCTCTCCCTCTCTCTTTCTATCTCCCTCTCTTTTCTTTCTCCCTCTCTCTTTCTCTCTGCCTCTCTCTTCTCTCTCCCTCTCACTTTCTCAATTTTTTCCCTCCCTTTTTCTTTCTTTCTCTCTCCCTCTCTCTGTCGCTCTCCCTCTCTGTCCTTGGATGGGCGCATGACACACTTTCTTATCTGTCTTTCTGTCTCGCAGGCTGTGACTTGCGGAATGCCCGGAGAAGACACGTAGTGAATCTTCATGATTGTTTTTATTTGTTTTATCTGTGATAAAGGTTTTGTTTTAGTTGTATGATGTGGATGTGTGTTTCAATTTTTGTGGCCACACCTGTCTGTTAGGCGTTGTGGTTGTGCGACTTCAGGCGATTTGTTTGGGTCCTGTTTTCGTGGGGTTGATGTGCATTCTCCTTGTCAGGAGGGAGGGGAGTGGCGTCCGGGGTAGGGGTGGGGGTATGTGTTGTTGCCCTCTTGGTGCTCTGGGCTGCATTTTCAGTTGCTCGGGGGCATCTGTTGTTCTTCATGCTTGGCTATGGGCTGTGCTCCCTTGACTGCAGCCGGTTGTCGTCTGACTTTGCACCAGGTCAGAGCAGGTTTTGATTTACTGCTGCTAACGTGCCTTATCACGTGTTTTGTGCTCTTATCGCAGATCAGGCAGGTTGTTGAGAATGTTGTGGAGTGGTATTGTTGCGGCTTTTTGCTTGGGAACGCCTACTCTGCATCTCATTAGCGATAGTTGCCAGGGTCATCTGTGGCGATGTTTTTTGAGGATGCTATCATGGGAAAACTAGTGGTATCTGCACTTTGCACTGGCTTGTGAATGGGGTGATGAATTTATCGCGACTTTGGATGCGCTAAAGTGCCGTTAACTCAGTGATAGCTCCTTGAGTATATGCCCCACAGTGTCTGACTGTCCAAACACCTTTACAGCCAGGCCCTTTGCAATGCGGCACGTGGTACATAGGGCACAGTAAGGTAGTTAACATTACATGCATTTACTAAGGTGGCAAGATAAGGGCTGGCATGTGTGTCAATCAGAGCTAGTACTATGTGGGTCTATATGGGAGTGTTTACTACTCAGATGCCTAACCTTGTCAGTAGTGAGATGTGGTCTTTCAACATTGTGCCTTCAGAGGACAGCCCTTTTGTCAAATGTGACACGGTAATTGGGATGACATAAAAATCCTCCCCTGCATGTGGAATGTGAATGAGGAAACAGTATTTATGCATGTGATCCTCACCACAATATCCTACCAATAGTAGTATTTCATCTACATTGAACATGTCTCAGATCTGTAAGAGGGGAGTTCAGATGAAGCAACACAATCCAAAAATCAGACCTTACTCCCTTTGGGCAGACACCACTCATCTCCATTGTGTCTCAGCATACCACTTTTCTCAACGTATCTGTCCCCTCTGCCCAATAGACATGTCTTATGTCATTTCTGTTGACATTGTAAGGTAGATTGTGATTTGGAACCACCTCCCAGGGAACTGTTCCACAAAGTGTAAATTGGGTCCAGTCATCAGTAGAATGGTACAATTGGCAAACCTCTGTCTGTCTAACTCCTCATTGTATGCAGTCAAGGCTCATGCGAAAGAAGGCTCTACAGACCATTGCACCATAACCATGTATTCATTAAGCAAGTCAAAGTAGCTGACATGAATCAGAGCAATGCAGAGAGCAATATCCAACAGAAACATTTCAAAAATAGCTACACTCATGCCAATGGAGCATCCTCTCCACAGACTTAAGTGCAACATGCGCATTTACAAGTATGGCCCATGTAGTGGTCTTACAATCAATGCATCCACATTGGCTTGCACTCTGAGGCACATACTAGTCTAGCGTAACAGAAGATAAGCATTCAAATGGGGTGAAATCAAATCCAAATAATCTTTATTCAGTTTAATGAGGTAAAATCATTAAAGCACTCATTAAATATGATAAAACAAAGACATACCAGATAAGATAATGACCTAGGCTAGTTTTAAAAACAAGTTACAAGTGGCAGCAAAAACACACAGACAATAAAAGGTGAAAAGGGATCGCTCTGGTTGACGACTATAAATCTCATCTGATAAAAACATTTGATAGACAGAAAGGTGAGCGAAACATTACAAAGTGCATAGTGCCATAAGTAATATGGAGGAAACCGGCTAATTAGTCACAAATTGACCTGAGCCTGACAGCAGATTAAAAAAAAGTGGGCACATAAAAACAGAGCTACCCATGAGCATTTGTAAAAAAATAAAAGCGGGACGCACTTGCCTAAAATTAGCCTTTTTCAAGATTGGGACTAAAAATGTCTTTCTAGGTAAGTCAGAGCATCAAAAAATGGAGCATGTCCTGGGGGGATTTTCAGTATCAACCAAGGGTGACAGACTGCAACATTTACACTGTCCTCATGGGTAGGCAAGGAGGAGGTGGAAGAGGTCAAGCCAAAACCTGATCATTAAAAATCAATCATATGAGTTTACGAACCCTAACAGGTACGGTTTCACCATCCATGTGGTTATTAACATGATGAAACAACGTACATTGGGCTTCAGTAGCTCCTTGTCTTCCCTGATAATTGACTGCTGCTTAAAAAAGGCTATGTTAATGTTGATCAAGTCCTTCTTATTGGTCAGTTCAGGGTTAGTGAAAAAAGGTCTTCTCTCCCCATCCTCGTAAGACTCTCCTTGATATATTACTCAGGAGGCATGATCAAGAGCCAAATAGTCCCTTAAAATCATTTTGTTTAATGATGTCCACTTGCCAGTCCAAGTTTTTAGCCATAATGACATGAGCAATAGGCTATCAGATCAGACAAAGGTCCTCATGAACAGTGAAGGTGGGTGTACCCTGGGGAATGGATAAAAGCAGCCTCAAAAAAATTATTTTCAACAATTTGGAGTTCTTCAGGGATAGTGTAGCCCACAATTTTACTGCAATAAAGTGCTTTTAAGATACACTTGGCTGTATAAAGCTGTAAAATGGCCCCAGTCTGGAGGCAAAGTTAAAAATACCTGGTAAGGTCTCCCGGGTAAGGTTGCTCTTGCAAATTTTTAGGGAGCCCCCATTTCATTTTGTAATCTAACAGAACCCCCAAGTATGAAAAAACACTTGTCCTCGGGACTAGGGTAGACCCTACCTTGAAGATGTAAGGCCTACTAGAGTGGGCACCTACTTTGCATGACAGAGACCTGTAAAGTTGTTGACCAACAGGTCCTGCTCCCCCCTAAAATGTACAAAAGAATTTAACAGCGTTTGCAGACCCCGCTCAGTCCTAGCCATCAAGACAGCATCGCCACGTCGTCCCACCTGGAGAAAATCCACCCTGGTCCCCATAAGAACCTTCTCCAAGTTATTTATATATACATTAAATCGGTAAGGGGCAGAATACAACCCTCACAGTCCCCTCTCTGGACAGGGTACAAGTGCGTAACCTTCAGATCACCCGAGTATTGAACGGCTGCCTTCGTGTTCTGATGGAGATCTTGGAAAAAGAGCACTATGTCCCTGTCCACCCCTAGGGATAACAAGGTCTGCCACAGCTTACTTTGATTAAAAGAGTGAACGTGGAGGAGAGGTCCATAAAGGCCAGGTAGATGGTGCCGGGGCAGGCGACTGTGTACTTGTTCAAGATCATGAATAGATTCAGACATTGGCCCATTGTTGAATGGCCGGGGCGGAATCCATACTGGGCATTTGACAAGATGTTGTTCTCCAGGGCCCAGTTGGAGTCAAAATATGAACATGTACACTTACCGGTACCTCTGGTGAACCATATAGCCTCCCGTACTGGCCAAGGACCTCATCCACCAGGAGCTTCAGCTCCTCTGGAGTGAAGGGAGGGGCCTTTACCTTCTCTGTAAAGGACATGAGTGCTCCCAGAGGTAACAACCAGCAGCAGGTGATGGGAAGGTATAGCAAGCAGCAGTGTCTGTACGCAAGTGACAAGTATTCCTAAAATTGACCTATTAATAGGACACAATGGTGGTGTCAGTGCCAGAATGGCACCGACATTGATCCGTGTCTGGCACATTTTGCAATATGGGCCCATGGCAGTGGCCGCTGTGGCTGATCATGCCATCGTTCAAAACCAAAAGCGGTGGTCCATTTCTCCACTGTGTTGGGAGCATTTTACAATATGAACTGATAGCAAGGGCTGGTGTGGTTAAGCAAGTCTTCAGCGAGGTTCAAAACTGCAAGCAGTGGCCGATATTACAGGGCCATTGGCTGCCATGATATTCTCATAGACTGGCTCAGACCGTGGGGGTCACAGTTTCTCTACCGCATTGGTTGCATTTTAAAATATGGCCATATGGCAGTGTCCGCCATGACTGACACCTACTGCATGGGTCACACCAGCTGGCGATCGTGGTTATTTCCTAACAAATTGCATTATTGTGCTTAACTCAATATCAGGTATCAGTCACAATTTGTCGGGGGACTCAATATGTTATGTTATGTACTCTTATGTTATGTTAAGTACTCTTAGAACGTGCAACAGCTACTCCGAAGAGTGTCCCGGCGCGGATCCAAGAGGAGTCACTGAACTATACCACCGTCATTTATGGGAAGGCTAACGGGTCTTGACTATTGCACAATGGAAACGGAAGGGTATTCCATGCCTGGGCAGCCTTGACAGCCTGGGAGCAGCCGCTCAGCTTGTGGTGGATGAAGCGGGCACCCTAGCTAGGAGGAGAGCTGAAGAGCGCAGTTGTCTCAACGGGACATAAAAGGAGAACCGCTTCTGTAAATAGGTGGGCCCACGACAATAGAGGGCTCGACGGGCCATGACCAGGGATTTAAATTTGAGCTGATCCGCTACGGGTAGCCAGTGGAGTACGTGGAGATGTTCACGCATGCTGCTCCTCTTAGCAATTCCCAGGAGCAGCCTAGAGGCCGCATTCTGATTAACCTGGAGTCTAATCAGAGAGTATCCAGGAATGCCAATGTACAACGCATTAGCATAGTTCAATCGAGAAAGGATCAAGGCACGGGTAACCATCTCTTTGGCAGGCCTAGGGAGGAGAGGTAAAAAACTCTTTAGTGTTTTAAGAAGACTACAGCAGCTGTGTCACTCATTGTTCTTAACTTTTACATGAAATTGCTGTCATCAGAGGTTTGCCAGCATTGCTCTGCCATATCTCAAATGTCAGTTTTGTCCATGTGTGCATGGACACACCTTACAAGTCAAGCTGTGTATCCTTGTAGTGACCGTGCTAATGGGTGTAATGCAGACTTCTCAGACAGTTACAGTGGCCTCTGCACAAAAGTGTATATATGATGTACACAGTGGCGTAACAAACTCATGTGTTTTCCGGATTTGAGGAAATGTGCACACTATGTGGATGATGGTGTCCATCCTTTCCATTGAGGTGTATCATGTTAAATAATAACAGGAATATTAATCTCAAGTCTAATGCTGTGTGCCACCTGTGATGTGTTCACACCCCACATGGCTCAGTATCGATGATTTTGCAATGGCTTTTATGTCTGTCACCTATTCCACTACCCCATACTGGTAGTTTATATGTACATATTGTCAGCGTCAAACCTAACTGATGATCATGTATGTCTACAGCTCACACGTGCATGACACTGATTCCACATGACCCTTCATCTTGTGCTGGTATTGTAGGAAGCTGGCTCTGTATATACTATACCAAAATGAGGTATAGAGTGCACAGAGTCCAGTGGAACCCCAAAAGTACGCCGAGGTAAAAGTAGATAGCACCTTACTCTCTATTTGTAGTAGTGTGGACGAGCAGTAAGGCTTTATAAGAGGGTAGTGTTAAGCATTTGTTGTACAGACTCAGGCAGCAAATGATACCACACTCTCAAAGACTGAAGTCAGACCAATTTGTTTGTATCAAAAATATTATTAAGTTATTTTATTTCTTAGAACCAAGCCAAGCCTGGAGCAGGTAAGTGAAATACATTCTTTGCAAAATCTTATGCAATGTTTTACAACTGAATGCAGGTTCAAATGCAGTTGATTGAATTACAGATAAGTCAATGTTTCGAAATTATTCTTCAGTTACTTTTCACATTACCATGTACTTTACTTTTTAGATTACTTTTCAGATTACTTTTGCTAATCGTGATATTCCTAGATATCACACTGAGACAACTCCTAAACAAAAGGTAAGTAATTCACTTTTAGTACATAGGCAGCTTTTCAATGTTCCATACAAACCAACTCCACACTTAGAATAATTTTCAAAGAAAACAGTCAATGTATTCTTAAGGAGAAAAATTAAGTTAACAGTTTGCAGGTAAGTACTGGTTTGTGGGAGTTGGTATTCTAGGGTTACAGCCAGGGTTCCCCCAGGGTCAAGGAGGCACTCTCAAAGCACCCTCAGCAGCACTAGGGCGGTTAGGTGCTGAGTGATGAGGCCCAATGTTATTCAATTGAGGATAGGGGGGCCTCCAGCTGGTGGCTGCTCACGAGCAGGCCACAAGGTTGTGGGAGCAAAGCTCCTGGTGTTAGGCTCAGGGCAAAGGGGGATCCGAGTTAGCACCCAAAGTACACCTGCAGCGGCGCAGGGGCGGCTGGGTGCATTATGCTGTTGTGGCATCGGGTGCTGTTTTGGCATCGGGTGCTTTCAAGGGCCATTCTTTCGTTGCAACAAAGACTGCAGGCTCGGGACAGAGAACTTCTGGAGGTGAACACCGGTTGGAGAGCTAAGTTAGGCTGCCTGGGGATGCTGGGACACCGTCGGTTGGGCCTCCCAAGGCAGTGAGATGTTGATTGCAGGGGTGTCTTTAGGCGTCTGGCTTTTCTCACCAGCTCCAATTGCGGTCAGGGGGTTCCTCCAGAAAGGGGCTGCAGGCTTCGTTTGGAGATTTGAGGCAGGTCATAGATCAGAAGATATCAGATCAGGATTGCCAGGAAGACCTCCTCATGGTGTTGGGCCACTCGAACTCAGGCCCTGTGGGTCAGGTGCAGAGTGGCGCAGACTCGCTGTTTTGGCCAGAGTCTGGGGTGAGCAAATCCGGGGCTCACGGGAGACAAAGTCTTTGTTTTGGAAGGCAGGGCAGGTCCTCTGGGTTCTTGAGGTTGCTAGCTTCAGGACACACTGGGATTTTGCTGGAGCAGGTTTGAGATAGTGACACGTCGGTAGGGCTGGAGCCAACTCAGTGGGCTTCCTCTTCTTAGTTCAGCATGGCTTCTCTGGTCCTTCTTCTTTTCTACTTCTGTTTGATTCTTGTCTGAGGAGGCAAGGTTTGGGGTTGCCCCTAAATACTAAATTTAGGGGCGGTACAGGTAAGTAAAGTTTAGGACCAATGGGTCCCCTCCTTGGGGTGGGTACAACCCCTATTATGCCACCCTCGACTGGGAGGGGTACATATGCCTCACTCTGGTGGCTGGGTCCCCCTATCTGCAAGATGGCAATGACTGAGAGTTGTACTTCACCTCACTTCCCCCACCTGAGGGGTGGGGTTGGCAAAGGTGGGCACATCTCCCTTCCTCACTTGGATTTCCCACTGATTCTCCCACCCAAAGTAGGGGTCAGATCCAGCGGTGCCAGTTACTGAAAGAAGCAAAGGGCTAGGGTATCTCACAAAGGTGGCAAGCCTTTGAAGCTTCCCCTTCATGAACCCTGCCCATCCTGTGGAAGGGAGCTTGGAACCTCATCCCAGGATGTGCATTGTTTCAGTCCCCCAAGAGCAGCAGGCTCTCAACACAGTGGTCCAGAAACATGTCTGGTGGTGGCAGCTGGCGAGCACCTGGACACAAGTGTTAGATAATTTTTCAGGGGGCATCTCTAAGATGCCCTCTGAGTGCATTTTTCATTAAATCCCACACTGGTATCAGTTTGGGTTTAATGGGCTTAGACGTTTGATACCAAACTTTCCAGTTTTCAGTAAAGCCATTATGATGCTGTGGAGTTTGTAATGACAAACTCCTAGCACCATATACTCTTAATGGCATTACTGCACTTACAATGTCTAAGAATTGACTTAGACACGGTAGGGGTACAGGACTCTATACCCTTACCATTGGTATAGTGCACCCACCTAGAGGTGTGACTGACCTATGCCTGGGCAGTATGTTGCAGGAATGGCACACAAGGATGTGTGCCATGTCAACTCTTCACTTTGTTCTGCACCAAAACATGCATCCGGCAATATCAGTGTGTGTGTGTGTGTGTGTGTGCAAAGATACAGGGCCCCTAAGGTTGGCTCAATAACTGTTGCAGCCCTTAGAGGCCTTCCCGGCCACAGTGCCCTTGGCACCTGTGGTACCATTTACATGGACTGACCTGTGGCCAAAAAGTACCAATTGATTGGGTGTTGTCTTCATGCAGTTTTAGGCAAAGAACATGGGCCCAGGATACCTGTTTGGCAGGAACCCAGGGCACACACAATCACTCTACATCTGCAATTTGGCAAAAAGTAGGGGCAACCATGCAAAAAGAGGGTGCTTTCTTACAGGTACGAGTCAATCTGTACTCTGTAACCTAAATCTTAACTTTTCCTGTTTCCACACATAGGCACCCTGGCAGTGGGAGAACGAGACAAGCTCCCGTCTACTGACCTTTTCCAGACCTCTTAATCATGGAGGAGTGAGACATCACAAAGAATTTCAGACTAAATCCCTAGACAATTCAGGAGCTAGGTGGCCAGTTGGTGCCTCAGTTAAGAGCTCACAGAACCTATCCCACAGCTCTGACCCCAGCAGTGAAGGTGATGGCCATTCTGCACTTGTTTGCCACTGGTTCATTTCAGTACAGAATGGAAATATCTGGAGGGATATCACAACCGATGTTCATGATGGTGTTACGTGATGTCCTGTCTGCACTGATGAAACACATGGATAGTTATATTCTGTTCCCAAGAAGAAAAGTTTGGAATCTGTGAAGGGAGAGTTTTATGACCTAGGTCGCATTCCACATATTGTAGGATCCATCAATGGCATACACATTGCCCTTGTACCACCTCAAGCATGTGAGCAAATATATAGAAACAGGAAACATTATCATTCAATCAATGTGCAAGTGACATGCCTTACAGATTTGACATGTCTGTGCCAAAATCCCAGGATCTGCCTACAACTCATATGTCATGCGGAACAGTAACATACCCCAGTTGAAGTCACATTTACAACCGGAGAGGGCCTGGCTCGTTGGTGAGTGAGATGTGTCCCTCTTTTGTGTGTGTGCGATGCATGCTGTCATCCTCTGAAAATATCAGAATAACAATAGCTCATCTGTGTGTCTCCCATCTAGGTGATTCAGTGTATCTCAACCAGCCTTGTTTGCTCTCCTCATTGAGAAATCCAACAATGCATGGGGAAGTTTGCTTCAATGAGGCCCATGGGAGGACACATCAGGTGGTGGAGTGGGCATTTGGACTCATGAAGGCCAAATTCCGCTGTTTGGAAAAGATCGGGGGAGCCTTCCTCTACTCACCCAAGAAGGTGTGTCAGATCACAGTAGCTTGCTGCATGCTCCACAACCTTACATTGCTCAGGAACATCCCTCTGATTGTGGAGGATGGAGATCAGCAGGATCCACCGCATAGGAATCCTGACACGAACACTAATGATGAAAGTGGGGAAGAGGAAGGGCTTGACCTGCATCAACAGCTCATCAACAACTACTTCCCCTGAGTCTAAGTATTCAGAGAGATGTCATGACTGTGACAGTTACAGTCACTGTCGTTGTGAAGCAGTGAGTATGTGGTGGGTTGCTGACTGTTTGGTGTGTACGACTGTGGGTTACTTTGTGCAGAGCTGTAAGTGGATGAGCCCTTGACTGATGTATATGTTGATGATTTAGCTCTGTGTTGTCTGATCTTATCCATATACTGTGTACTCCAGAAGTAGACTGTTATTGTTGTGACTTGTTTGAACTGCTACCTAAAATATTCTTGTTGTCTTATTGTAGATCCCTTCGCCCTGTCATTTTAATTTGGACATGTCAGAGTATTGACATCAGCTGCATTATGATGCTGTTCTGCCAGGCAACATGGACATGAACTGTTCCTGGGAATGTCTGACACTGAATTTGGGAGTACAACCCTGGTATCTAAGCAACTTGAACATAGAGAGGACTGGATGTTTCAGTTACACCTTGATATTTCAATTCTGTTGTGTGGTGGTGCTTTGCCTATGTGTTCCATTGTGTTCTCCAACACATTGTGTTAGTTGGCCAATACATGTTTGTCTCTGTTCGCATAGATTGCTACCTCTCTGTGGGTGAACTGGATTTAGGTGCACATGTATCTCATGATTGTATGCCACAGAGCTTACGTGACACCACTGGCAGATGTTCGAAACAATCCAGCAGATGCAGCCACACCTGTTTGGAGTGCACCACTGCTTATTTACAGTTTAGACCCCCTGTTGCTGTTGCTGTTTGGCTGTATGAAGTCTATTGAGGGCTACTTAACATGCCTGAGGCTGCATCAATGACAAATCTGTGAGATCGTTCCCGCATTGGGCATTGTCTGTTTTCTCTCCCAACTTGTATCTGAGATGTATTTATGTGAAAATTGTGGTACTTGACATTCAACAAGTGTCATGCTTCTGTGTGAATGACCTTATCCTTCTAACCACCTACAGTTGTAACACTGCAATAAAGATATGTGTGTAATTTACACTTCAATATCTGTATGTGGTAACATGCTTTGTATACTCATCTGCAATGTTAGCTTGCACTGCACCAAGTGCCTGCATACATTTTTTGTCACAAATTACATCTAGTGTAGCATTAGCAGTAATCTTCATAAAGTACTACTTGCCACAAATACACCAAGGACAAGTGGATGTGTAAAATGTGTATTTATTATAGTGCATAAAGTGAGTAAAACAAAGTGCCATAATGTGGGAAGGTGAACACATAGGGGTGAAGTTGTCAGTGGTGGTAGTTGAAAACATTAGAGTTGTTACCACATTGTTTAAAGTCCACAGTCCAACAGTCTCCCGCCATCTGAATTGAAATGTGTGACAGGATAGTCCACAAAGTCAATGTGCTAGGCACAAAGGGTGATGTCAGGGGTGGCTCTGTTTCCTGGCTTCGGTAGGTACCTTGCTACTAGAATCTCATGATGGGTCCTTCGGATGTCCTTGCTTGCATTTGAGAGAGGGTTTCCACTGCTACAGGCTCTGCGGTGTCTGAGGATTCAGCCTCCCCCCTGTGGTGGCTGTAGAGGTAGAACGTGCAGCTGCCCACAGGGTTGTGATGTTGTGAGGGGAGGCCTGACAAAAGCTGTGCTGATGCCAATGTTCTCAATGAGTTGTCCGAACCTGTGGTCCTTGGACCACTGCAGCAGCTTTATCCTCCAGTACCTGGCCCATCTGTCCTTGGGTGCCTTCATAGGCACCAAGGACTCTGGGGATGGTGGCCAGAGCTTCAGTGTCCACAGTGGTCTCACATTGTTGGTCCCCAGTGGCCCTCCTACCAGCCCTGGACCTGTGCCCTCCACTGTGCATGCACCCTCCTACTGTCCCCTGCATCCTCAGTGAGCACGCTGTTGTTGCTCACCTCCAGGTGGTGGTGGTGGAGTTAGTTCCACAGGTTGTTGGGACAGTGCTCTGTGTTGGTGTGGCTGCTGGGGTGGGAGTTGTGGTGGAAGGGCCAGTGAGACTCCCCGTTTGTGTCTGACCTGGCTGTCCAGAAGGGCCAGGTTGGTCCTCCATGTCAAAATGAGCGGGAGATTCAGCCGCAGAGAGTGTGACAGGAAATTGAGGAAGATCCATTACTTGTTTGTAAACAGACATGATGAGAACTGTACTTCTTCATGTTGCCAATATGGATGGATATGATATTACCTACCAACTTGATGCTCAGCCACTGTAGTTTTGGCATGTGTAATATTCAGTTCACACTCCTATGTGTTCACTATACAGGCATAGTCCCATTTGTGTTGTCCATGTGGCAGTGCTCATCATATGTGCTGTGTTCTTTGAATGAGTGACCAGGCATGTATTGTGGCTGTATTACTTTTGGGCTTTCCATCCTTTGTGTTTACACATATCATTATGTATATGTTGTGATATATCTTGCCATTTCATTACTAAAGCCTTGATGATTGACAGTCTGAGTAGTCAGACTTGTACATAGGAGACGCTATGAGTGCAGTCAAAGTGACATGTGGAGCAGTGTAGACATGGCTGCCAAACTGCTCCTATAGAGTGCTGAGGCAAGAGGGTCTGGTGGTAGCTGAGGTGGTGTTCTCCTGTACCGACCCACCCTAGTAAGTTGGCTACCTACTTGTAAGGAGATTCAGAGATGTGAAATTGCTGACAAATGGCTCTGGGGTGAGAGCAGTGGTACATATTGTAGAGTGCTGAGGTAAGAGGGCCTGGTGGTAGTTGTAGTGGTGCTCTTCTGTCCCAACTTCCCCTGTAAGATGTCTACCTATCTGTAAGAAGAAGCAGAGGTGTGAAATAGTTCCAAGTGGCTCTGGGGTGAGAGCAGTGGTACATGTTGAAGAGTGCTGAGGCAAGAGGGCCTGGTGGTAGTTGTAGTGGTATGCTCCTGCTAAACCACCCCCCTAGCAAGATGCCTACCTATCTTTAGGGAGAAGCAGAGGAGTGAAATGGTTGCCAAAAGGCTCTGGGGTGAGAGCAGTGGTGCATGTTGTAGAGTGCTGAGGCAAGCGAGCCTGGTGGTTGCAGTGTGTTGTGTTCTCCTGTCCCAACCTCCCCTAGTAGGATGGCTACCTACCTCTAATGAGATGCAGAAGAGTGAAATGGCTACCAAATGGCTCTGGGGTGAGAGCAGTGGTACATATTGTAGAGTGCTGAGGCAAGAGGGCCTGGTGGTAGTTGTAGTCGTCTTCTCCTGTCCAGCCCCCCAGTAAGATGGCTACCTACCTGTAAGGAGATGCAGAGGAGTGAAATGGCTGCCAAATGGCTCTGCGATGAGAGCAGTGGTGCATGTTGGAGAGTGCTGAGGCAAGAGGGCCTGGTGATAGTTGTAGTTGTGTTCTCCTGTACCAACCACACCCAATAAGATGCCTACCTATCTGTAGGGAGAAGCAGAGGAGTGAAATAGTTGCCCAAAGGCTCTGGGGTGAGAGCAGTGGTACATGTTGCAGAGTGTGGAGGCAAGAGGGCCTGGTGGTAGTTGCAATGGTGCTCTGCCGCTTAACCCCCCCACCCCCAGCAAGATGGCTGCCTACCTGTAAGGAGAAGCAGATAAGTGAAATGGTTGCCAAATGACTCTGGGGTGAGAGCAGTGGTACATATTTTAGAGTGCAGAGGCAAGAGGGCCTGATGGTAGTTGTAATGGTGCTCTCCTGCACAACCCCCACAGACAAATGGCTTCCTACCTGTAAGGAGATGCAGAGGAGAACAATGGCTGCCTAATTGCTCTGCGGTGAGAGCAGTGGTGCATGTTGTAGAGTTCTGTGGCAAGAGGGCCCGGTGGTAGTTGTAGTTGTGTTTCCCTGTCTCAACCCCCCAGTAAGATGTCTACCTTTCTGTAAGGAGAAGCAGAGGAGTGAAATGGTTGCAAAAGGGCTCTGGGGTGAGAGCAGTTGTACATGTTGTATAGTGCGGAGGAAAGACGGCCTGGTGGTAGATGTAGTGGTATTCTACTGCCCAATCCCGCCTTATTAAGATGGCTACCCACCTGTAAGGAGATGTAGAGGAGTGAAATGGCTGTCAAGTGACTCTGGGGTGAGACCAGTGGTACATGTTGTAGAGTGCTGAGGCTAGAGGGCCTGGTGGTAGTTGTAGTTGTGTTCTCCTGTCCCAACCCCCTCCAGTAAGATGTCTACCTACCTGTAAGGAGAAACAAAGGAGTGATATGGCTTCCAAATGGGTTTGCAGTGAGAGCAGTGGCAAGAGGGCCCCGCTGGCAGCTGTAGTGCTGGCTGTCTGCCCTAACCCCTCCCAGTAAGATGGCTA
Organism: Triturus cristatus; assembly: GCF_964204655.1. NCBI lineage: Eukaryota > Metazoa > Chordata > Amphibia > Caudata > Salamandridae > Triturus > Triturus cristatus. The sequence goes on from NC_140590.1 coordinate 1,109,715,459, forward strand.
CCTACCTGTAAGGAGAAGCAGAGGAGTGAAATGGCTGCCATACGGCTCTGGGGTGAGAGTAGTGGCAAGTAGGCTGATAGTTGTAATTCTGGCTGCCTGTCCCATCCCCCCAGGAAGATGGCAACCTACCTGTAAGGAGAAGCAGAGGAGTGAAATGGCTGCCAAATGGTCCTGGGGTGAGATCAGTGGTACATGTTGTAGAATGCGGAGATGAGAGGGCTTGGTGGTAGTTGTAGTGGTGTTTGCCTGTCCCAACCCCCCTACCAGCCACCATTACCCCAGCTACTCCTGAAAAAACATCTGAATGCAGTGTGGCAAGCACCTTTTCCTCATATGTAGTGAATGGAAGTGGAAGCACAGGAGGGGCCCACCAGTCCTCCATGCCGCCTCGTGGTTCCTGTTGGTCCAGTATTTTAATCGGCTCTTCAACATCTACATGGCCCCCCTTGCAGCCATCGTCTGTCAACAGGGCCTCAACATAGTACCCTACGCCAATGACACCCAGCTCATCCTCTCTCTCACTCGAGACTCCATCACCGTCAACCTCAATTTCCAGAAAGGAATGCAAGACGTAGCAGTCTGGATGACCATCAGCTGCCTTAAACTCAACGCCGAGAAGACAGAAGCCCTTATCCTCGGAACCACCCCATCAGCATGGGACAACACCTGGTGGCCGACCGCTCTTGAAGACCACCTACTCCCTCAGACCATGCCAAGAACTTCGGCATCATACTCGACAGCGCCATCACATCCAGCTGCTTCAACACCCTCTGCATACTTCACAAGACGTTCAAATGGATCCCCCTGAGTCAATGATGACAGTCACCCACGCACTCATCACCAGCAGACTCGACTATGGAAACGCACTCTACACTGTAATCAACAAGTCCCTACTCTGCAAACTCCAGACTATACAGACCACCGCAGACAGACTCGTCCTTGGCATCCCCCGGCACAAACACATCAGCCAACACCTGCGAAAGCTCCACTGGCTCCCCGTGGAGAAAAGAGACCCCTTCAAAATCCTCACTCATGCCTACAAATGTCTATACAACAACGAGCCCAGATACCTCAACGACAGAATCAACTTCCACGTACCCAAAAGAAACCTCCGATCTGCCAACCTCGCACTGGCCGATTTCCCGCGCATCCACAGAGCCAAAGCAGGCAGAACATCCTTTTCTCGCATTGCAGCCAAGACCTGGAACGAGCTACCGGCAGACATGACACTCCCCCTCCCTGAACACCTTCAAGAAGACCCTCAAGACCTGGCTCTTTGGTCAAACGGTCCTGCTAACCCCCGTGCCTTGAGACCCTCACGGGTGAGTAGAGCGCTTACAAGCCCTCTGATTGATTGATAGATTGATTGCCCTTGAGGTTGGGCCACCTCTTCTTGATGTCACACAGTGTAGGCGAAGCGTGCTACTTACAGCATTGACTTTATTCACCATCCTGTCACTGGTGACAGGAGTCTGTTGGACTAGGGCTACAAACAATTGTGGTTCAACTCTAATGATTTCATTTCCCAATACTGACAAATCCGTGTCAGTGAATTTTGGCATTTTTGGGGGGACATACTAAATGGTGTGAAAATAAAATGCTAGGGAAACTGTTACTGTGGTAGTGAAGGTAAAAAAATATGTTCGGTGTGATGATGTGCAGTGGTGAATCTTTCCTCTGCCTCTTTTAACTGCTTTGGTGTGTGGACCGTGACTGCAGCATTTTGGGAAAGGATGCTGGTCAGGGAAGTGGTGTGTTTTATATGCTGCTGTGTAGGTGTATCCACCTAGGGAATAACCATCACCGGTGTGTTTTTTTCCACAGTTTGCTATGGGCAATTTTTTTTTTCACACAGGACCGCAGTTTTAACATTATTTCTTCAGTGGTCATGCCTCTGTGGAGTCAGTGTTTGGATGATAAAAAACTGGCTTTCCGACTGCATCAGTCAGAGATGCAAGCTTTTTGAGCATATCTGCCAGATTTCTTTCTTTCTGACCTCTATGGTCAGAGTTTTCTAGTGCATATATCATAATGGAGCCCTCAGATGATTCACCGAGCCGGCAGGCTGATTTTTCCTGCTACCACAATGGTTCAGGGAAAGTGCTGGACACTAAACCAGAAAAAAGTACTATTCCTACTCTAAACAAACTAAATTCAGGGAAAGTACTAGACAATGAACCATAGAAAAAATACTACTTCCACTCCAAACTAACTAAAGGCAGGGAAAGTGCTGGACACTTACCCACAAAAGGTACTATCCCTACTCTAAACTAATTAAATTTAGGGAAAGTTCTAGACACTTAACCATAAAAAATGACTATTCCTACTCCAAACTAACTAAAGACAGGGAAAGTGCTGGAAACTTCACCATAAACAATTAATATTCCTACTCCAAACTAACTAAATTCAGGGAAAGTGCTGTACACCTTAACCAGAAAAAAATACTATTCCAACTCCAAACTAACTAAATTCGGGGTAGTGCTGAACACTAATACAGAATCTAATTACAACTCTTACTCCTACCTAACTAAAATCAGGATAAATACTAAACATTTATTATACATTAATATCAAACTTATCAATCAAATATACCAAAAAATGAAATACATAATTTTATCCTCAAACATAAACAATGTTATAATATATTCTGAATACATTTCAAAAATTCCCATAAAATATAATAATAAAAAATATATACTATATTTCTAAAATATGATGAAAACATTAAAAAATTAGAAATATTATCTACAAAAATCTATTTTTTTACACATTTTACAATAATTTAAAATACATTTAAAATAAAAAAATAAAAAATTTATTAAAATCCAAAATAAATTACAAAAACACTACATGCAACTACTAAACATGTATAAAAATTACAACTAATAATTCTTTTTTTAATAATAAAAAAAATGTAGAAAATGTGTTTTAGATTTTGGTTAAATTAAACTTTGCCAATTTTTTATTGTATTCTCACAATTTAATTTAAATGAGATACCCTTCAAAAAAACAATAACCCACAACAAAAAAATCATATTTAAAAAAAGATTTGTTAAAAAAAATAATATCAATTTATTATTAAGTAATAACATATTATGTACATTTCTTCCCACCCTTTTCCCCTATAAACCCAACATCCTCCTACTAAAATGTACTACTTTTTAAACATAATATACAAAAAATTTACATTATGATTTTTTTTTAGATTATAACCTATACATTTTAAATTACTCCCCAAACTTTTCCCCTATAAACCCAACATCCCCCTAATGAAAAATATATTACAATAAAACATTAAAAATAAGCAAAACCATTATAAATAACATTAACTATAAAACAAACACAGAATAATCATATTATATACAAATACAGGCCTCATTATGATGTCAGTCGGAAAGGCTCAGAACGGCATTCGGATTTCCCTAACTCGTTTTGGTTCATGTTTCCGACTGACACGTAAACATTTTCAACTAACCGATTACAATGGAAAGGTAACAGTTCGGTCTTTCTAACTGGGTTCCGACTGGCATTTGGAGACTCCGAGTCCGTCGGAGACGAAACGTTCATGTCTAATGGCAGAGTTTTCGACCAACGTATTAAGATGTCGGATTCGGACAGCCTTTCTGAATCAGTCTGTCTGACATGGAACGTCTGTCAGAAACTGACTTTGGGGGTCTGTAGTAGCCCCCCATTGACCCGGAAGCTCCCAGCTAGGGCCCGTGGGGTACCCATGAGACCCCTCTTTACAACCATGCCCAGTGTGGCAAGCACCATAGGTGCCTGCACACAGGGTGCAAGGTTTTTCACAACCACCCCTTTTTTCAATGGGAGCCGGTTTTGTCGGTCGGAACACAGGGTCCCATTGAAGTCAACGGGAGTCAGACCGAACAGTGTTCAGAAACATCGTAGTCGGTCAGTCGGACTTGCCGAACCTGAGTCGGTCGGAAACGATTCCAACACGGAGTCAGTCAGAATGCTTTCCGACCGACATCGTAATGAGGCCATATATTTTTAACTTTGATATTTTAAACATCTATATTTAATACTAAACCAATTTTCGATATTTTTGACATCGATATTACTTACCCCGATATAAAGCTGTCATGATATTCATGTCACTCAATATTTACAACTCTATATTCTGTCCCTTCACCCTTACGCTTAATGGCCTGAAGAAGAGAGTCCTATTATGCCAGGTTCCATTATTTTTTCATGTGGCTAATGACACTCTCATAGGCAACCCTCATAGTTCAAATCCGAAAGCTATTCTTAGACTTAAGTGCTACTATTATTGCTAATTTAGCATCTCTGTACTGCTTATTGTACCATAAGGAGATAAACTTCCTATGGCCTCTATTCTGCACTTTTATAAAGAATAGGTCCTTTAGTTTACCAATTAGCAATGTATGAAGCTCAGCCACCCTTGCCGGAGATCAGGCTTTACCATCATGTGAAATAATTTAGCTCAAGTCCTTTAGGGAATTATGCACTGACTTGCTGTTCAATGTATTCTATGCCTGAATGAAGACATTCTTAATCTGCCTTCCAGCTGATCGGTACCTGTTGCCGGAGCACTTCAAGCAGGTAAAGCTAGGCCAAGGGACAAAGCATTCGGGTTGCTGTCATATCTGAGCAATGATTCTAGGTCTATAACCAAGGGACATAGCCTAATATCCATAAAAATGTACTGGCACATGCATCAACGTAGGCTTTTGCGATTCCTTAATTGCGATTATTAAGGAATCGCAATTAAGGAATTGCAAAAGCCTATGCATGTAGAAATCGCTATAAACATAGCGATTCCTACACATTCCTTAATTGCGACTCGCAAATTGCGAGTCGCAATTAAGGAATGCCGTCTCATTCATTCCTTTGGGCCTCCAGGCCCATAGGAATGAATTGGAGATTGCATGAGCAATTTGCGAGTACCAGTAGGTACTTGCAAATTGCTCATGCAATGTCAAGGGTGCAAGGGTGTCAAAATGACATCCTTTTGAACCCCTGAAATTGATCTGTGCACATATGTTGCACACACACATGCCCTAAGGGCATGTGTGTGCGTAACATGAAACTTTGAAAAATGCACAAAAGTTCATTTTTCAAAGTTTTTGCAAATTACCATGAAGTTCAACTTCATGGTAATTTGCTCCCGCTATTAGCGAAATCGCGGAATATTTTACTTTAATGCATTGCATCGCAATTTAAGTAATCGCAATTAAGAGATTCCTTAAATTGCTATTTTTGCATTTGGGATGATGCATCCCAAATGCAAAAATACCGGTCGCAAAGGGGCAGATTCTGAGAATCTGCCCGTTTGCTACCGGTTTTTCCTTTGATGCATGTGGCTGGTAGTCAATTAGTGATGAACATCCTATCCGAAAAAATGTATAAGATCCTTGGCTATCTGACATGGTCCATCCTTTGCAGGCCCGCAGAGAATAAGTCAAGGAAAGAGCTTTCATTTGGAGAGTCAGAGGGGTCCATTTTTTGATGGGGGTATATACGGCACTGGGATAGTCCACAGTCTATCCTCATCACACATGGCATCACCATAATTGGAATCCAAAGGCTCAAAGTGACAATTAAGATCTCCCCCCATTTCCCAAAAAGGCACTCTCCAGGATAGAGGATTGGAAAACAGATAATTGCTCCACAAAAGGTTATTCATGACCACTGGCCATTGGTCTAGAGCTGACATTAACCAGATATGCAACAATTTTGGGAGCAAAGATTAATGAGACACACAATATATAACCAGATATGGTCTCCACCATCATGGCCAAACAGCCAAAATGAGTGACTATCCATGTGAACTGCCCCCTGATGGTTTGCCCCTCATTGCCCCTCCCCCTACAATAGCAACCTTTACAAGGGCTACATTGCCTGTGTGCTGAACTTCCTCTATTAACCAGGTTGTTTGAAACAAACAAACATCATACATGATATATGAATGTCCCCACTCACCACAATCCAATTTGCACTTTAGTCCAGAAGCATTCCAATACACCACCTTGAACGATAAAAAAAACCTCCTGGGTGCCTGATATTGTTATGTAAGGTTCCTCCCCTTGTATAGACATCTGTCTCAGCCACCCATAACAGAAGATATTGCTCTGCACAAGGGTGCTCCAAGACCTTGGTCACACCCCTCCCTGTTATTAACCCTAGCTTCAAAAGGATGTTCTAATGGAGGGTGCTCCTGATGAGGATAATTAAGACCTAAAAGGGCGAAGAGGTCCTCCTCCCTCCTATCCCTGTTTGCTTCTAGACATGGACTGGCTTTCAGATAAGCTGTTTCCCACCATTCACCACTCAGCGATGTGAGCCGAAGTATACAAAGTGGGTTCTGGTTTGGGGAGTTGGATAAAATGATAGAATTTCTATATTCACATAACCTACCACCCAGGCAGTCATCCAAAGATGGCCTAGGAGCCTTACCCGCCTTAGATCCAAAGTATCAATCCAGCACATCAAATCTATTTGCTACAGGTATCATGTAGGGGGAGGAAGAGAGTGCCTCATAAGCAAAGCGACCCGACTTATGGGATGAGTTAAAAAAAAAAACAAAGCCTGCTGGCATGATTCACCTGGAGGTGGTGGTTCATAGAAATAACCAATTGGTAATGCCCTTATAGCCGAGCCTGATTCCTGCTCAAATAATTCACCTGCCAAAAGTTTGTATGCTAGCTTTGGTTTCCTAAAAGTAATAATAACACAGTCCCCAGGCCTGTCTATGTGACCCTTTCCAATCTAACTCACCCTATGATTAATGAAGAAGCAGCAAACCCTGCCATGGGGAAAGTGCCTGTATCGCATAAGCCTGTGCAGACATTTATTTGTTAAATCCTCATGGGATTCCCTCTGGCCCATTGTTAGCTTCAGAACACTTAAGAGACTCACAGTATAGGGACATGAAGTAGGAGGCAATTTGATAATGGGGTTTGATGACATCAACCTTGTAATCCTCGGTGGGGGCTCCCTCTGGCCCACTCATAGAGCCGCCCCTGCCAGTGACTGTCAACAAAGGGAACATACTAATTGGCTCCACCACACCCCCATGATTACTGGCACTATTGTCTCTCCCCTTTGTATTAATTTTACTAACCCATGGTGTATTAACCGGGGAAACAAAATCAGTTTGGCTACCTTCATCTGCTCTGCCTTTTGATACCCCAGAAAACGTAGTGAGAACATCCCCACATAACTGACTTAGTGTGTCTAAGTGAGCTATTAGGGGAGTAAGTACATCGAGAATGAAGAATTTAACATACGCTAAAATATCTCTAACTAGGCACGCTACCCAATGGGGCTGGGAAACATCCCCATCATCTCTCTCAACACATTCAGGGACTACATCATCAGTCATAGAGCTTGGAGCTGCAGTGTCTTCTCTCGCACTTTTAGGAGTCTTAGGTGTGCGGTGGAAACTGTACTTCTTAACAGCCAGGGTGGACTTCGGACTCCTTCCTTCTTGGGACAGTCATTGAACATATCCCGCTGTGGCCCACTATCTTTTTGTTGATCAGCGGCTATGAGAATCCCATTGGCAGACTTATGGGGGCTACAGGATTGAGCAGACGGAGGCCCTGTTGTAATACAATGTGGGTCAGCAGTCATGGAGAGGCCAGCACCCCTTTAGCTCTTTGTAACATCCTGTCAATTGAGGTGGGCTTGGATGAACACACAGGTGACTAAGTCCTCCCTTGACAATTCTGCTTCCCCGTGGTTAAGCTAAAGCTCAGATTGACTCTACGCTGCTTCTCAAATGGTGGGCCCCAGATTAAAGTGAACAACTGTGGGGAGCTGTCTCAGTCTTGCCCTGAAAGAGCCTCTTTTCAAATTAGGCAATATACTTTAATAATGAAATTCAAAATATGTGTCCACTCACCCCAACAGTTGCTTTTACACAACTAGTCCAATGAAAAATGGCCATACCCACAGCAAGCTGCACTTTAGGGACCAAAGTCGCAACTCAGATTGCCACAAGTGAAATCACGGCCCCGCAACTTTTAGCCCTGACTCCCACACTGCGGAAAAAGTTCAAGGCCCCCACTGCTTCTTACACCCAGAGACCAAATGAATTGATTGCCGATATGCCCCCCCATTGATCATTCAACCACCAGTTTAATTAGCATTGATGAGTAAGGGAGTGCGGGTCCTCACCTGGACCAGCTGATATTATTATCCCCAATAAGCAGTCCTCCAAGTATAAGACGGGGGCTTGTGAGGTAGGCTGCTACCTCTCACTGAGTGTGCTTCCTGAAGCCCCCTACGTCTGTGGTCCAGCCAGTGCAGGGCATACACCAGCACTCCAGTTGGCCTTTCAGCTCTCCATGGAGAGCTCTCCAGCTCTATGTGTCCCCATCCCTGCAGGCTCTCTGTGGACACCCAGCCAGGTTGGTGATGCATGCACCTGGTCTGATGAGGGGGTGGAGAATTGGGGACCACTGAATGCGGCCACTCTCATGTGAGCCATACCTCCTGGGCCTCCGTTTGGGCCCCCAACAATCTGGATCCATGAGCACTGTGTCACCTGCTATGGCACCAATCTGCCTGTCGATCAGCTGGAGCAGGGTCCACAGTACACGCCGTCACCAGGCCTCAGCCACAAACCATCAGGGCACCTCCATGTCAGGGCCACAGCAGTTTAAACAGAGGGCCTGGAGTAGGGCAGAATGGGACACTAGGCATCTGGGGTCCAAGGTGCACCCTCGCCCCCCCTCAAAGGTTAAAAGTCAGTCCTAGGATCCCGAGCTGCCATTGATTCCACAAGCCTCTAGAGACCTCCAGTTGCTTATCATGGCCTCTTTCAGCCAGTCAGTCAACCACTTCATCCACTTTAGTCTCTCCACAGGCGTTCTCAGAGCTGTCAATGAGTTTGTACCTTTTGCCTTCTGGAGTGCCTTGTGGGGAGCAGGTGGGGTGCAGGAGCAAGCTTGTGAGGCCTGTCAAGCTTGGCAGGCTGATCAGCATGGAGGATTGGTACTGCAGCTGACACAGCCTGCACCAGCCTAATGCAGGCCACTTCCATGATTCATTGGTTTCTGTGGCTGCCTAGAGAACACTCCAGCTCTCCCCTACCCTTTCCCATTCGGAAGGCGGTCCACCTTGTACCGCTTGCCCCCTTTGACTTTCCCCAAGGCTCCGGTTCTGCTGCTTCGGCCAAGAGGTTCACAAGCTCCACCCACATACTCCTGATGCTCACAATAGTAATTTATTCCCCCGTCATGGTCCAGCACCTGCCCTGAGTTTTGCCTCTGCGGACTTAGAATAGTAATTTATGTCCCCCAGTCACTATCTAGCATCTGCCCTGAGTTTTGCCCCAAGCAGAGTTCGAATAGTAATTTATGCCCACTGTTATGGTCCAACCTCTACCCTTAGTTTTCCCCCAGGAGAAGTAGAATTGTTATTTATGCCCCACCACACAATTCAGCACCTTCCCTGAGTTTTGCCCCCAGTGGAGTTAGAATAATAATCTGTGCATCACATTACTGTCCAGCGCCAGCTCTCACGTAACTTACTGTGGTGGTAGATTAGGTGCATTACATCCCAATTCTCTGGAAAACAACTGCCTGGAGGACTGCTTTAAACATAGTAATATTTGGGAAAAAACCTTAGTCACTAAATACAACTGGTCTAATAACATTCCTCTTTTTTAAAGAAAATGCACTGCATGTGTTTTTTTTGTTTCTTTTTGCTAAATAATACTACTTAATACTTACAATGACAGCACAGTTTTTTCACTGTTGTGAGAAGAAGTACTGTTCTCTTTCTAAACAGATATCTGGGCAGTTTACTTTCCCTGTGGTCAAAGTGGAATGTATTGATATCAAGAAAATGGTAGCACCTGTTCTAGAGCATGGACATTTTGCAATTTTTTGCCATTTGAAAATCCTTTAAATGACATAGCAATCAAAATTAACTCTCGTCTGGCACTGTTCACTAGGTGATAATAAAAACTACCATTGCAAAGTTGTATTTGTGCCAAAGTCATATTGGTACTTTCTAAAACCATTCTTAGGAATCTCTCACCTCAATTACTGTACACAATTAGATGTTTTTTTAACACATTCCATTAAAAATTGTCTTACTCCCTATTGGAGTTTTTGGGTAAACATTTTGTACTTCACAATAATCTACAGCACATGATTAGGGCTGTATTGAAACTTTTATAAAAAGTACCTAAATTGCGTCACCCAACGATGAATGATTTTACTTAACCAATTCCATGCTCATGACGGAACGGTTCTGCCATGAGCCACGATGGGCATGTGCTCATGACGGAACAGTTCAGTCATGGTACCCACCCATGGGGGAAACATTGGTGCTCCCCCCATGGGCAGTCTTTCTACCCCCCTAACACACCCCAACCCCCCCTCGGCAATCCCATGACATTAGCACGCACAGTGAGCACCAATGTCATCAGGGAGCCCGTACACACTGGAAGCCATTTGCTTCCAGGCATCCAGAGAAGTATGTAGGTTTTTCATTCTCCCAGGGGGTTTTCTCTGTGCATCGAAGCATCAGGGAGAGGAAAGAGATTTTCCACTACCCTGATGTCTTTTTGCAGGGCATTCCTGCTGCACCATGGATTCATTTTGTTGAAATGGAAGCAACCCCTTGTCCAAGGGTCGCTTCCAATAGAGAGAATGCATTTATTTATATTTCCTACCATCCCTGGGGACAGAAAACCCCACTAGGCACCAGGGATTCTTTTTTATACAGATGGAAGCGACTCCTTGGGCAAGGGTTGCTTTCAAAGGGGAAAAACATTTTTCTGGTGGTTTCTGCCCGCCTAGGGACAGATCAACCCTTTTTTGGCCTTTCTGAACCCCCCACTAGGCACCAGGGAATCATTTCTTTTTACAGATGGAAGCGTCCCCTTGGGAAAGGTTTGCTTTCAGAGGGGCCACAATTTTCTCTGCTAATTTCTGCCACCCCCGGGGACAGATCAACCAATTTTTTGGACTTTCTGCCTCCTGGGTGGGGGTGACAAAAAACCCCACTAGGGCCCAGGGATGCATTTGTTTTACAGGTAGAAGTACCACCTTAAGCAAGGGTCACTTCGAAAGGGGGCAAATATCTGTCTGCTATCTGGTGGGCTAGTTGGCCCCCAAGGACCCTCATTATTCAAGGGGAATTAATTCCCCAACTTACAACTCGCCAGGGGGCAAGTTTGCACAGTGCTGAAGGGAGGGGGCGGGGCCTGAGGTGACATGTGTGTAAAAACACCCTGTGGTGCGTTTTAAGTTGGAGAATTAAATCCTCTTCAATCCAGAGGCTCCCTGGGGACCAACTAGCCCACCACTTACCTCCAGTAAGCGCTACTGCGCTGCGTTGCAGAGAGGTGGCCCAGGCTATGCCCCTTTTTACACCACTCTGCAACGCAGCTCTGTGGTGCTTACTAGAGGTAAGTGGTGGGCTAGTTGCCCCCGGGGACCCTCAGGACTCAAGTGGACTTAATCCCCCAATTTACAATGCACCAGGGTGTGCGTTTGCACAGTGGTGCAGGGAGGGGGCGTGGCCTGATGTCACAAGTGTGGAAACGCGCCCTGTGGCGCGTTTTAAGTTGGGAAATGAAGTCCCCTTGAATCCTGAAGGTCCCTGGGGGCCAACCACCCCAACAGGTATGTCCAGTAAGTGCCACAGTGTTGCATTGCAGAGAGGTGTAAAATGGGACATGGCCTCGGACCACCTCTCTGCAACGCATCTCTGTGGTGCTTACTGGGCATACATGGTGGGCTAGTTGGACCCAGGGACTTTCAGGATTCAAGGGGACTTAATCCCCCAACTTAAAACATGCCACGGGTGCCTTTGCACAGTGGTGAAGGGAGGGGGTGGGGCCTGAGGTGACATGTGTGCAAACACACCCTGTGTGTGTTTTAAGTTGGGGAAATAAGTCCCCTTTACTTCTGAGGGCCCCTGGGGGCCAACTAGGCCACTAGGTACCTCCAGTAAGCACCACAGGCCTGCGTTGCAGAGACGTGGTCCAGGCCACGCCCCTTTTAACACCTCTGTGCAACGCAGCTCTGTGGCGCTTACTGGAGGTACTTAGTGGGTTAGTTGGACCCCAGGGACCCTCAGGATTCAAGGGGACTTAATTTCCCAACTTAAAATGACCACAGGGCGTGTTTACACAGTGGTGAAGGGAGGGGACGGGGCCTGAGTTGACGTGTGCAAAGACGCCCTGTGGCACGTTTTAAGCTGGGGAAGGAATTCCCTTCAATCCTGAGGGCCCCTAGGGGCCAACCAGCCCACCAGGTGCTTGTAGTAAGTACCACTGCGCTGCGTTGCAGAGAGGTGGTCCAGGCCATGCCCCTTTTTACACCTCTCTGCAACGCAACTCTGTGGCGCTTACTGGAGGTACCTGGTGGGCTAGTTGGACCCCAGGGACCCTCAGGATTAAAAGGTAGGTTATGCTAATTACAGGGTACCCCAACGCATAGTGTTCCCTACTGTATGTAGTTGTGTTCACTGTATTCTAAGTGTCTTTTAGCATAGCACTGGCTCTAGGCCTGGTTAGTCAGACTCAGTTACCACCAGTACCCGTCTGAAAAAGTTGTGGGCACAGGAGGACTTTCTGCTCCTCTGTTGGTTCTTTCTGCACATCTCTTCATCTTCCTGCACTTTTCTTCGTCTTTGTGGACTTCTGTTGCTGCTTTCTGCATTACTTTTGTTTCTTTCTGTGCGTTGTTTCTTCTTTCATCACATGTCCTAATTCTGTAGGCATAGTTAGAAACTAGCATTTAAAAAACCTTTGAAATTCACTGAAAAAACCATAGGTTTCAGGCACGTTATAATTAAAAATTAGCATTTAAAAAACCTTTGAAATTCTCTGAAAAAAACATACGTTTTAGGGAAAGTTATAGTTAGTTGGACATTTCACTCATATGAAACCAGAGAAATTCGCCTGTTACAGTTAGTTGAGCTAACTATAACTCATGCGCCCGCAATGCACTGTTGATGATGTCACATATTACATCACTCATGACATGGACAGTGACATCACTGATGACCTCACTGATGACATCTCAAATGACAGCACTGATGACATCATCCAGTGAATGTGTGTTTCTGTAAAGTTTAAATATTTTTCATATATATCTATGCCAAGGTGTATTGAAGAATGAATGCATTTACAAGTGCCTGAAGGGATTATTTAGTAGATGCGTGACTGACTGTATAAGTGAGTGATTGAATATGTCTTACTGAATGCATGGGTTAGTGACTACACTGTGTGAAAATCTGTATTAGTCTCTCAGTTGGTGTGTAAGCAACTGCATGGGTTGCTGAATAGCTACATGAGTATCTATATGGGTTATTGATTTGTTGTCTGAGTATCTGTATGCGTCCCTGAGTGTCTGTATGGGTGGGTGGGGGGGTGTATGACTCTGTGCATAGATGTCTGAGTGGGTGATTCACTGGTTTTATGGATTCAAAAGCACATCTGGGTAGGGCTATATGGAAGAGTTTCTGTGTGTATGGGTGTGTTGGTGAGTGAATGAATGCCTCAGTGGTATATGTGTGACTAACTACATATGTTTTAATGCACAATATGTGAGTGTTGGAGTATATAAATGACTATACATGAGAGTAAGTTATTTGAAGAGTTTGTGTATAAATGAGTGTCTGCTTGTATCAGTAATTGTATAAGACAGTAAATATGTGCTAGTATCTCAATAAATAAGTGATATGGTGTGTCTATAAATAACGGACTTGGTGTGTATAACTGTATACATGAGTAAATGGATATGCGATTGATTCTTTGCATTACTGACTAGGTGTGTGAGTAACTCTATGGATGAGCGGCAAAGTGTGACTCCATGTATAGATGTATGAGTGCATATTATACTACTGTATTGATGAGTAACTACATGTATAAGTGACTGATGTGTCTTTAGACCTAGGAAACAGTGAGTGGTATGTAGTATATGGCATTGCTGTGTGTATAGTTTCAAAAATTGTAGTCTGCATTTTAGAATGGGTGTATCAAAGTTTATATTAGGGCATCAGTATGTGCATCAGATTATCAAGTGGATGATGTCATCAGTGATGTCATTTGAGATGTCATCAGTGATGTCACTGACCATGTCATGAGTGATGTAATATGTGACATCATCAGCAGTGCATTGCGGGCGCGCGAGTTATAGTTAGCTCAACTAACTATAACAGGCGAATTCCACCAGGCACCAAGCTCCATCACCACGTGAATCCTATCTGCCATATTGCTAAACTCGTAAAGGATGCGCATTTCGTATCCGACGGATTCATGGCACCGCGTCCCGCATAACATCATATACGTATGAGTTTGCACCAGCTGCTACATAGGTATCCGACGGGTACGCAGTACCAAGTCACGCGTTACATCATGTACGTATGGGGGCACGCCCGGTGCGCGTTGCGTATGCGACGAGTGCACGTTGCCAGGCACTGTGTTACATCATAGACATATATTGTCGCGCCGGGTATGCCATTCCCTCGTTTTTTTTATGTCTCAAAACTATATCTGAATAACTTTAAACTGTATATGAGAGCAAGCGATAATCTAAAATATTTTAAACATTTATATTTTTAACTGTAATAAACGTACTTTATGATAAATATATTTTCTCAAAATCTTGTCGGGTGCGGCCTCCTTGCGCCCTCGATGCGCGATTGCCTTGTGACCTTAACAAAAGCATTTGATTAGTTCATAACATTTCCCATTGTAACAGTTGGAGGACCCCACCCATTTTAGTCATTCTCTCTACAGCGTTTGATGAGACACACCCCTTCTGCTAGAGAGCTTTTTAAAAAAGTTTTTTTGTTGTGTACACATATCTTCTACTACACACAACATTCAACGATCATCTTGATCAATATTCATGGTCCGTACATTAGCCTTCCACGTGTGATGGCCATGTATCTCAAACGTTACATCAAAAATTAAATGTGTGTTACACGATCTCCCTGGTGTGTGTGTGTGCACATAATTGTGTTGCCTTTCGGCCTGGGTATTGCTGGCCCAAAGGGGTATCATCAGCCATGGGCAGAGTGCACATCCTAGATCACATGTGACAAACAGTAAACAGTAATGTGTACATTTGTATTGCTGTATTCTCTGTTGTCAGGCTTTACCAGTATAGTAGTGTGTCATTTGTGAGACTTTCAGATTCACATTTGGCAGGCATTGCTTGATTATATTGAACGTTATCACTGTGTATGACCTAGCCTCACTGCTGATCCTCCCTCCATCCGAGCACATTCACATGTGTGCACTTCGCGATAGCAACACTTTCAATAATACCGCACACCATTGACATGAGTGTCTGCGCATATCCACAACCTTGACAACGACATGTGATATTGGCCATGCAATGTTTTCGAACAGCATCTCATTAGCGATAGTTGCCGCCCTCCCGGTACATGCTACATTAATGTAAATTGCGCCTCCTGCGACGTGAAAACTGCAACAGAAACACATATAAGTACACTTCATGGCCAGGCAGGAACTGAACAACGCCCAGGTCCCCGGAACTATTATTCACACCCCTACGCTCGCCTGGCGTACGCAAGCCCAGCCCACTTTGCATACATATAAATAGGATAATGACGACACCACATGTCCCAGTTCTTCTACACTGCCTCAGGTGATATGGCCGCATCCACCTCGCATATCACAAGGCGCAATAAAAAAAGGGATCCATAAGGCGTCCACCGTCGTCGCAATCAACACTGCACCTGAATTTTGAACACTGCTGCCCGGCGTGCTTGGACACACAACAATGACAGCAGATGAGCAGTGGGGCCTGGGTGCAACGGGCAGCAATCGAGCGCGATGCTGCAGGAGGGGTGTGGTGCATCAGCCTGGGTGCGGAGGTACAAACAAGCAATATTGTCCTGCTTAATAATGTGTTCTCTGACCTCATTCAGTCACATGTCTGTCTCATTTTCAGGACCTGCTGGACTGTACTGTAGGCCTGAGCCAGCAGGCAGTGCTACCCTACAGACATGTGTTGAGCGCAATGCTGCGGGAGGGGTAGGGTGCATCAGTCTGTGTGCAAAGGTGCGAACAACCGATGTTACCCTGCGTACCAATGTGATCTCTGACCTCATTCAGTCACATCTCTGTTTCATTTTAAGGACCTGCTGGACCGTACTGTAGGCTTAATCAGCAGGCAGCGCTGCCCTACAGAAACGTGGCGTTGGCTTTTGGGGCACTGTAGTGAGCTGATTACTAAATGTACAAGAACACATTATGCTTCTACCATGAGCTCTGTTCCTTTGTATGTGAACATTGTCAGAACATATTATTATTTAACCTTGTGTATTCTCGTGCACTCCAACTCCTATTTGAACCACGATTACCACTAACAGTTCGAAAATCGTACTTCAAGAAGGAAGGATGCACTCAACTGGTGTTCTCTATTAAACTCTAAGAAACCTTCATTTACCTCAAGACGTTTCCAACATTATATTTTTTCTCCCTTTTCAGACACTGGGTTAGTGGAGCCAAAATGGGCTGAGCCGGTGCTCACCCCGTGATGATGCCCTGGGCATTCTGACACCTTCCACCGTGGTATCAAGACACCGTCCCCGACCGGTGACCTGCTGGGCCACCCAGATAGCGGCACCCCAGAGTTGGAGCTCGCAGCAGCACGTCCTTTGTCACACCGGTTGTAGCAGGTGAGCAGTCAAGCCTCGGCACGCAGGAGCTGCAATTGAGTACAAAGGGTAGAAAGGGGCTGGGGTGCAGCAGCCTGGGATCACAGGTGCAGGCAAATGATGTTGTCATGGATAATAATGTAATATCTGGCCTCATTCATATCTCTGTTTCATTTTAAGGACTTGCTGGACCGCACTCTTTCTCGCGGACCCCTGCGTCCCAGACACACGGGTGACGGGGGGATAAAAGTGAGGGCTGGGTGCAGTAGGCTGGCGCTCTGTCTCCTCCTCCTCTGTTCTTTCCACTCACCCTCCCCTTCTCCCTTCCACCCACTCGCTCCCTGTCCCATTCTCACTTTCCTCCGTTCATTCTCACTACCTTTCTTTTTCTCTTAGACATGGCACACATACTTATGTTTCTTTTTTGTCTTGCAGGTTTTGTACGCTACTTCCGGAGGAGTCCCACCCACTTCTTTCATGTTTTACTATTGTTCGAAAAAAGTTACATTTCCATTTATTTGTGTTGTGTTAATAAAAGTAATTTTTTTTTTACCAATAAATAACTGAGTGTATTGGTCTTCTTTTTCTGACAACACTTGTCTGTAGTTTATTGTGAAAATCGGTGGTTGATAGTATATTATAAGGTAATGGACCCTTTCATTATGCATGGATATAAAGGATACTTTGAACCAGCGATTGAGCAAAACAAATACGGTTGCTCTTGTGGTGGCTTAGCAATATTTATATAAATTGATCTAAAAGCAGAACACAAGCAACTGGTTACGATCAATTGTAATGTTCAAACGG
Organism: Triturus cristatus; assembly: GCF_964204655.1. NCBI lineage: Eukaryota > Metazoa > Chordata > Amphibia > Caudata > Salamandridae > Triturus > Triturus cristatus. The sequence continues at coordinate 1,109,732,910 of NC_140590.1, forward strand.
TAATGTTTTGATATAAAATGGATGATCATGAAAAATCTTTAAAGCTGGTTCATATATATATTCCCCCTACACCGAATTCAAGGAAGACTATGTGTGCTACTCTTACCAGCTACCTACTGGAACAGATGGTTGATGATCCCTTTGTGGACTTTATAATTTCAGGAGACTATAAGTTAAATCTGTTAGTACCTTTTACAAGAGACGATATCACTCAGTCACAAGACCAACAATAGCTTATTCCCGCACAAGCAATGGAAACAACAATTAAGTCCAGGCAAAATAAAACAGGCCTACATTTTGTGAAGGACATGGAAACTTTGGGATTACGAATACTCAATGGGAGACTCCTGACGGATTCACCTCCAGCATGGTCATTTTATACACATAATGCGAAATCACGAATTTATTACACAATGGTATCACTGAACATCTTTAACAACTTTACCTTGTATTATTTAAAGAACACACCAGTGAACTAGCACAAAAACTGGTTATCGAATGCTTTTTAGAAAAAACCTCTACATCTGTAATTGATCACTGGGTAAGCTTTACATGCAAATTAGTTAACCAACATGACCCCCCCATCGAAGCTAAGAATAAATATGCAACGCGGCCAGGAAAAAAGGAAACAAAAATCAACTTAACATATACGGTACGGAAAATGAAACGGTCTCGAAATAAACTCAGGAAAGAGCTGATCAAGTTTCCTAATAAAAAAGAAATATTAGCTAACATAAAAACTTTAAATCAAAATCTGAGGAAACTAATCTGGAATGAGAAAACCAAAGCTAAAAATGATCTTTGGACACAAATCATTTATGCTATTAACCAAACAAATTTAAGGGAGTTCTGGAAAATGATAAACAGTCTAATAAGACCGGATAAAACTGTAGTAGCATCAGTACTAACTGAGACTGAATGGGTGAATTTTCTGGTACACCACTTAAACCCGGATTGCAGCATAACTAAAAGTGAGAACAATCATAAAAGGAAGGAAACATCAAACCCAGAACAGGATAATGAATTTGAAATAACACAAGAACAAGTGTTTAAGCTAATAAAAAAACAAAAAGACGGGGCACCAGGCCCAAATGGTATCCCTTTTGCACTGTATAAGGAGGATTCAGTTATATGGGCAGAACATCTAACCAAAGTTTTTAATGAAGTAGTTAGGATAGGGGTAATACCCGAATCCTGGAGATGGTCACTAATATCCCCAATCTTCAAAAAGGGAAATTGGGCCCTGCCTGAGAACTACCATCTAATAACACTACAGGATACAGACGCAAAACTGTTCGCAGGGATTCTGTTGTCAAGTTTATCCGACTGGGCAAAGGATAATCACATTCTCCCCCCAAACCAAACAGGTTTTATTAAAGGTCTAGGAACAGATACTAACATCTTAGCCTTATCGGTATTAATGGACAAAGCGATCTCAACAAAACAACCTTTGGACTTATACTTTGTTGATTTTAAATCAGCTTTTGACTGTGTGGATAGAGAATGATTGTGGGAAAAGTTACGAATGCAAGGGATCCCACCCCTATTGTTACAGCTGATTCGTCTCTTATATACTTACACTAGGGTTAGAGTGCTCATCGGAGATGGTCGGTCACTTACTAACAAAATACCGACAACAGGTGGTTTAAAGCAAGGGTGCGTATTGGCTGCATTACTATTTAACCTGTTCTTGGCAGATTTGTCGGAGGCATTGATTGATATAAATGCTCATCCACCTAAACTAGCAGATAAACATATCAAATTTATTATATGCAGATGATGTCGTTCTTTTAAGCAATACAAAAGTGGGCTTACAACGTTTAATAGCGCGAATATTTGAGTATTCAAAAGAAAATAGGATGGTAATAAATTAAACAAAATCTAAAGATATTGTGATTTTAAAAAACTTAAGACGGAAATACAAATACAAATGGTTTCTGGGAAAGCAGCAATTAGAACAAGTTGAAACCTATAGATATTTTGGTGTCATATTCAACAATAATGGAAATTTTCTCCCTCAGAAACTCGATATCTATAGGAAAGCAAATGCTTTGATAGCTGCATGTAGGTCTATCCAAAAATCAATTAGCGACCTAACTTACCGCCCCTTCCTAAAGGTAATATCAGCCAAACAACGGCCCTCTCTAACATATGGCAGTGAGGCCTTAAATGGAAAAGATGCAGTTATTATCAACAATGCTACCTCAAAAACCTTCAAAATCCTTTTTCATCTGCTGAATAATGCATCGCAAGCTCAAGTTAATGCTGGAATTCGGTCTCAATAACCAGCTGTACGTACGAAAAGGTCATGCAATTAAAGTCTGGAACAGAATAAAAAATTACCAAGAAAATGTAATGTCCCAGTTACTGTGGAAAGAAACTAATGGAAATAGCAAATCATCTGCCTGGAAATATTTGGAAGCTTCTTTGGAAGAATTTGATGTTAGGGCGATATGGGACTCCACCATAACTCAGGAATCATTTAAGAAAGTTATTAATAAAATAACAGATCACTCATCGTTAATAAGTGACAAAGCCACCTTTATCAAAAGAAAACATGCTTGGCCCATCATAAATGGTTTCTCAAAAAAGATGGTACAGCAATACCTGGATACGGCATGGTTGCAGAAAAACAAACACATTTTTATTAAAGTACGATTTGGCGTACTGCCGGGTTTATTCCATGCACCACCTTGGAAAAAACTTGAAAATGACACTATGTAGGCTGTGTAAATCTGGGGAGGAAAACATTATCCATCTATTGTGTCTCTGTCCTGAATTGAAAAATGAAAGAGTAACTATTCTAAAGAGACTATTTAAAGAAAGAGAGATAAGGACATGCAGACAGGCATTGATTCGATGTCTTTCCTCAGATGATATACTTATGAATTCTGCTTTGGTACAATTTTTAATAAAAGTATGGAAAAAACTTGAAGAGCAAGAAACAGGACACTAATAACGATTATATTTTCCTTTTAAAGTCTTAATGTATGAATTTTATCGTAAATACTAAAAGATGTATAGAATTTTAAGGATTTGTTACTATTCAAAGTGTATATAATAGATTATTGTATGAATTTGTTTTATTGTAAGATTTTAATTAATCAAACAATAAAGATATCTATCTAGTAGGTTATAAGGGAAATTTTGTTTAATTTTCCGGTGCACCTACCAAATATAAACCAACAGACTATTACATAAATGAAGCCTGGGTAATTGTACAACGGCAAGAGTTCTATGAGTGTATCACTTTATAACACCATGAGTACTGCCCATGTGATTTCAGAACCAATAAGGCACTGCCTTGGGCCACCGAGGCTTCAAGGACTGGCGAGGCCCACCGTGCATATTTAAATAAAGTCCCGGAGGTTGCCAATCCCCGGTCTTGAGTTGGCCTCGAAGCCCCCTGAACAATTCGTAAACAATACCCGGGGAGGTGTCGATCCCCTAGTCTGCGAAATGTCTCTGTGTCCTCCCGTGCCTAATTTACATGTGAGATTAAGATCTCCAGTGCTGCAGAGACCCCGCAATATAATAATAGGATTGGCCCCAGAACATTACCCACTAGTGGGCTCATTTAAATGAACGGGTGAGACCCCACTTCATTTTTTTTTCTCCCTTTTTACCATCCGGTTCCGCTTTCTTGAAACGAAACAAGGTTTTCCTCCTCTCGCTTCAACGAGGCAAACAAGATTTACTATCACAGGGTGCAAGCAATACTCCCGACCTGCAATAGCAAACATAAATGTCCTGCGCTTGCACACCCTGGGATATTGTATGATCTGCGCCTGGGAGGTGGCGCTCCATGGGACCATGATGCTTTGTTTAATGCATAACCACAGAATTAGTATAAACGCATACTAACACTACTTGCACACATGTGGTACAGCAACCAGAGTGTAGTGAAGAGGCAGAGGAAGCCCAAAATCAAAAAATATAAATCCTACCAGATAGGATCACATAGTTCGATCCATTGACGACCATGCGATGAGTAGAAACAGATTCACCAAGAAAACGGGTTTTCCGCACACGACCCTGGGATGAGTAGAAACAGATTCACCAAGAAAACAGGTCTTCAGCACAATGCAAGCAAGCGCAAAATCTTGGTGAGTGCTGCCTTCTTTTCACCTTCTCCTGCTCGTCGCCAAATTTATGTAGTGAACAGTAAGACACCAGTGGATCCAATAAGTAGATTTATTGTAGGAAAAGAAGACAGCTTAAACAGCCACCAACAGGACCAGACACCAAGGCATCCGTCTTCTCCAGCACCGTGTACAAACTCGCCAAGATTCCCCTCATGACAGCCCTACATTCCAACATTACATACTTACATTATAGTATCATTACATACTAACATTGTACTATGACTTACATTGAAATAGTACACAGAGCACATCACTTTACAGCAATGAGCTCATGGTTTAATAATCCCTGAGTCTTCAGACCAGTAGGGGTGAGTAGTTCGCTTCCCCCTCCCTGTATAGTATAAACGCATACTAACACTACTTACAGTTATACTACAGCGGCCAGTATGCTACAGCGCCCACAGCCCATCACTTTACAACAATCAGCTCGGTTTGATCCCCGAGTCTTCCCACCGGTAGGCGTAGTACTTCACTTCCCAATTCCGGTATAGTATAAACGCACGGTAGAGCTCAGTAGTTCACTTCCCACTCCCTGTATGGTATAAACGCCTACTAACACTACTTCCACGGGTATCCTACAAACACCAGAGCACATCACTTTACAGCAATGACCTCCCGGTTTAGGCTCTAGGTTTCATACCCGACTGTAGCAGCATCTCATCTCATCACCATGTCACTGTGAGCAACACCGCACTTTCAGACCGGTAGGTTTGACTACTTCACTTCGCACTCCCCCACAGAGGTTACAGTGCTCCTATCCTCCTGTTTCCTACTCTTTTTGCCTTTTTTCCCCCCTTACTCGCTTCAATGGAATCACAACATGGTGGCCAAAACTTCCTAGTTACAACCGCTCGCAGCGCTCACAACCAATAAACAGCAAGCTCGTGCTCGTAACGCCTCAGCCAATCCGATGGCAGATTTCCCAAATATCGATATCTGTAATTTTCGATATTTCTCCAAAACTACTGACCAGATTTACACCAAAAAACACAAAAGTGTGCTTTCTAGACCAAGACCCTTCTCCCTGCCAAATTTGAGGCAATTCCATTCACCCGTTCCACCTGTAGCCTTGTCTAAAGTTTCCTATGGAAATTAACATGGAGAAAAGACGTTTTGGGACACCTCTTTTTACTCAGCCCCCTTGACGAATCACCCCCAAACTTTTCACATAGGAGCTGATATGAACAAAGAGTTAGTTTGGAAAATTTCATGAAGATTTATCAAACGACACCAAAGTTATAAGCAAAACAAAAAATGCGGTCGGCAGTAGGTAGATATAGTTAGGACCTATTTTCCATAGGAAATCCGCAACATTCTATTTGGAATAACATTGGCGCCGATTGACGAATCTTCGTGAAATTTTCCAAACTTTTGGCCATCTCCGGTCCGCTCCTATCCTGAAAATTGCACGGTGATTCGTCAAGTGGGGGCAGAGAAAAAAGGGGGGTCCCAAAACACGTTTTCCCCATGCATTTTCCCATAGGACCTGTTGACGCAACCCGCTTCAGCCCGAACTGCTGAAAAGAATTACACCAAATTTAGCAAAGAGGTAGTCCTCAGTTCAGACTCGTGCCTTTTGCTTAAATGGTATAAATTCGTTCAGTAGTTCCTGAGAAAATTAGAGTTAAAAAGATATATATATCTATGGCCTCGGAGGATCCGCACACCCTCCCCACACCCAGCAAGCACCCTGCCATGCACGAGATATATTCTAATTGGCTGTCAACACTCCAGATCAGGAAGTGTTGGCAGCCATCTTGTGCCTCGGTAGACAAACGCGAAAAACACAAAAAGGGGGCAGGGTAGAAACACCCTGACCCCCTAGGCCTGCTCAGGGGGTCCCACAAGGACCCCCAGGGCGAAAAAAAGAATTAAAAAAAAACAACAAATCGGCGAGATTCGCGCACCCAGCGCGAATTTTGGCGGAAAAAAAAAAAATCAGCACGGGCACCCACGCTGAATATGCTTATTTGCCCCCGGGGGCATAATTAAAAAAAAGAAGTGTAGGGAGTCCCAATGCCCCCACACTGCCCCGAGTACCGCCATCCCCCCGGGGCTCGAAGATTGAATATGCAGGGGGGCTCACGGCCCCCCCGCAGCCACGCAGAATGCCACCCCCAGGGCTTCATTAACATGGGTGGGGGGCTCGCAGCCCCCCCAGCCCGGGGACCGCCAACCCCCGGGGCTTAAAACAATTTGATGTGGGGGGCTATCAGGCCCCCCAGCCCTGGGGACCTCCAACCCCCGGGGCAACTTGAATATGTGGGAGGGGTCCATGCGGCCCCCCTCCTGGAGCCTTGTATTGGCCCTGGGGACCGCCACCCCCAAGGGCCGGCTCCTGCAGTGTCCCGGGGTGCCCACCCCTGGGACACTGCTGTTTGCAATGGCAGGGCGGGAGCCTCGCAGCTCCCACCCTGCCATTGCAAACTGCTTTGCTTCATTGAAGCAAGAGCAGGGAAACCTGCTCTCGCTTCAGTGAAGCAAAGCAGATTGCTTTTCCACATGGGGAGCAGCATGTTAGCTGCTCCCCATGTGGAAAAGCAATGCCAGCTCCCGCAAGAGGCGGGGAGCCGGCTGGGACCGTGGGGGGATTGGGGACCTCCCCACGATCTCCAATGAGAGGCAAGGCCCTGTGGGATGGGGTCCCGGGGACCAGAAGTGGCCCAGGAGGGGGGCCACGTGGCCCCCCTCCCCCATTAAATAAAAAAAAATATATAGAACAATGGCCGGCCCCAGGGGATGGAGTCCCCGGGGCCTTAAGTGGCCCCCCTCCATAAACTTTTTTTTAAAAACAAAAGGGCCATACCCCGGGGGATGGGGTCCCCAGAGCGAATTATGGCCTCGGGAGGGGGGCCACGCTTCCCAATAAAAAAAAAATTGGGGGCAGGCCCTGGGGGATGGGGTCCCCAGGGCCAAAAAGAAGGGGGGCTACACAGCCCCCTTCTAAAACAAAGAAGAACAAAAAAACAATTTGCCCCCTGTATTTGGCCCACCCGGGGGCTAATTATTAACCAACTTGTATTTCCTTCCATAGGAATCCATTGTGTGGTTTTCACCAGAAAAGTTTCTAAGTGTCCAATTTTGAAACATACAAATATTCCTCTAAAATCAGCCGAACTACGAATTCCGATTTACTCACCTGTTATCAGGAGAGAACCAAGGGCTGCATCTTTTAGCCCAGCACTGACCCTGAAAAGTAATTCTAAGTGTACTTACCAGTAACTTGTATTTCCTTCCATAGGAATCCATTGTGTGGTTTTCACCAGAAAAGTTTCTAAGTGTCCAATTTTGAAACATACAAATATTCCTCTAAAATCAGCCGAACTACGAATTCCGATTTACTCACCTGTTATCAGGAGAGAACCAAGGGCTGCATCTTTTAGCCCAGCACTGACCCTGAAAAGTAATTCTAAGCGTACTTACCAGTAACTTGTATTTCCTTCCATAGGAATCCATTGTGTGGTTTTCACCAGAAAAGTTTCTAAGTGTCCATTTTTTAAACTTACAAATATTCCTCTAAAATCAGCCGAAGTACGAATTCTGATTTACTCACCTGTTATCAGGAGAGAACCCAGTGCTGCATCTTTTAGTCCAGCACTGACCCTGAAAAGTAATTCTAAGCGTACTTACCAGTAACTTATATTTCATTCCATAGGAATCCATTGTGTTGTTTTGAGCAGAAAAGTTTCTGTCTATTTTCACAAACTAAAAATATTCCTAAACAATCGTCTGTATGACTTAAACACATTCTTTCAACTGTTTACAGGAGATTGGCCAGTGCTGGATCCAAGATCCACCACTGGGTAAGAAAAAGTAAAGATAACACTACTTACCTGCTAAGTGAATTTTCTGTCATAGGATAACAATGGTGATTCTATATGAAAATTATTCGAAGTGTCAACTTTTAAAATACAATAATAATTCTTAAAAATCACTACTGTAACCAAAATGCTTTTACTCAACTGTTTACAGGAGATGTCTAAGGACTGAATCTAGGATCCAGTCCTGTGGTTAGAAAAGTAATCCATAAAGTAACTAATTGCATTTGACTAGAAATTCACTTTGAGCTCAATGTTGCTTTGTGTTTGAAATTGTGTTGCCCATTGCAACAACTGTAACTACTGTACTTGAAAGTCTATTGCCTATTTGCAAAGTATTTAAACTAAAGTAATTCATTCTGAGAAAGTATATTTTGTATTATAATGTATAATGTAATTAAAATATCTAAAAAAACAGTTTAAACAATCTAGTAAATCAGTAGCAAAAAAATCAGTATAACAATTAATACATAAAAAATGTCATTTACAAAACCTTTGAAATTCACTGAAAGAACCATAGGTTTCAGTCCTGATATTGTTAGGAATTAGCATTTAAAAAACCTTTGAAATTCACTGAAAAAACCATAGGTTTCAGGCCTGATATAGTTAGGAGTTAGCATTTAAAAAACCTTTGAAATTCACTGAAAAAACCATAGGTTTCAGGCCTGATATAGTTAGGAATTAGCATTTAAAAAACCTTTGAAATTCACTGAAAAAACAATAGGTTTTAGGGGTGTTATAGTTAGCTGGACATTTCACTCGAACAAAACCGTTGAAATTCTTCCGATATAGTTATTTGTACTAACTACATCTCGCGCGCCCGCAATCCACTGCTGATGATGTCACATATTACATCATTCATGACATGGTCACTGACATCACTGATGACATCTCAAATGACATCACTGATGACATCACTGATGACATCATCCACGTGACAATCAGATACACCTCATCATACACTAGTATAATCTTTCATCACTCACTGTAAAATACAGAGTGACAGATTTAAAACCATTGACACACCAATACAAGTTTCTAAACACCCACTCAGTGATTCCTAGATCTATACACACATCTAATCACTTACCTATAGATTCACTCATACATGCTGTCAATGATCAATAGAACACTATCAAATATACTTATACACCTATATTGACATTACCCACCAGCACACATCCTAATCACTTATGAAGTCATCCTACTCACTTATGCAAACAATGGATCATACTTACTTTTACTTAGCTATACACTTAAAAAAAACCACTTCATCTATTCTTATAGATCATAGCTCATACTTAGTGTGTTATAAAATCACTATTACAACTATACATTTATCCATACAGTCACTCATACAATCACTGAGTCTTAGGTATACTTATTTATATACAACAACTGACACATACACTGGCTTTTATTTTTCTAGTGTGTTGGACATGTACCATTGAGACATATATTTGCTCATCGCCACACCCATAAATATATTCACTCACCCAAACAACTGTTATAACATGTAGTTTTAACTTCATATACCTACTGAATCAACTATTCACACATCTTTGGGCAGTCACACACCCCCCACCGAACCACACACACATTCACTCTCCCATACAAATACTCAGTTAACTAATCAAAAAATAATATAGACTTTCACGTAGCTAGTAACCAACTAGTGCAGCAGTTTACACAACAACTGACAAAGTGATACAGATATTCACACAGTTTAGTCACTATCCTATATATTTAGTGAGACACTATAAATTAGTCATGTAGACAGTCAATCACACTGCTACTAAATCCTCCATCCAGATATTTATATTTATATATCCACTCATTCTTCAAAGCAAATTGATATATATATATAATACATATTTAAATAACAAACCAAACCACATTCACTGAAAGATGTCATCAGTGATGTCATCAGTGATGTCATTTGAGATGTTATCAGTGATGTCACTGACCATGTCATGAATGATGTAATATGTGACATTATCAGCAGTGGATTGCGGGCGCGCGAGATGTAGTTAGTACAACTAACTATATCGGACGAATTTCAATGGTTTTGTTCGAGTGAAATGTCCAGCTAACTATAACACCCCTAAAACCTATTGTTTTTTCAGTGAATTTCTAAGTATTTTTAAATGCTAATTCCTAACTATATCAGGCCTGAAACCTATGGTTTTTTCAGTGAATATATATATACACTGAAAAAAAATAGGTTTCAGGCACATTATAGTTAGAAATTAGCATTTAAAAAACCTTTGCAATTCACTGAAAAAACCATAGGTTTCAGGGACGTTATAGTTAGTTGGATATTTCACTTGTACAAAACCAGAGAAATTCAACTGTTATAGTAAGTTTAGCTAACTATAACTCACGCCCCCGCAATGCAATGCTGAGGATATCACATATTACATCATTCATGACATGGTCAGTGACATCACTGATGACATCAATGACACCTCAAATGACATCACTGATGACATCATCCAGTGACTGTGTGTTTTGTAAAGTTTCAATATGTTTTATATATATGCCAAGGTGTATTGAAGAATGAGTGGGTGTATAAGTGTCTGGATGGAGGATTTAGTAGGTGCTTGACTGTATAAGTGAGTGATTAAATGTGTGTTACTTAAGGCACGAGTTAGTGACTAAACTGTGTGAATGTCTGTATCAGTCTATCTGTTGTTGTGTAAGCTGCTGCATGGGTAGGGCAGTAGCTACATGAGTGTCTATATGGGCTATTGATTGGTTGCCTGAGTATTTGTATGGGAGACAGAGTGTGTGTGTGGGTGGATGGGAGGCATGTGACTCTGTGCATATATATATGTGAGTGGTTGATTCACTGGGTGTATGGGTTTAAGAGTGCATGTGGAAACAGCTGTATGGGTGGGTGAGTGTGTGTATGGATGTGTTGGTGAGTGAATGGATGTCTCAGTGGCACATGTCCACGTAACTACATATGTAAAAATCAGTGTACGTGAGAGTTGGAGTATATAAATGAGTATATAAATGCCTATACATGAGAGTCAGTGATTGTGAGAGAGGCTGTATGGATGAGTGTGACTTGTATCAGTGATTATATAAGAGAGTAAGTATGCATTAGTATCTAAATGAATACGTGAGGTGGTGTGTGTATAGCTGTATAGGTGAGTAAAAGGAAGTGTGATTGATTCTTCGCATGACTGACTAAGTGTGTGAGTAACTCCATGGATGAGTGGTGGTGTGTGAGTGTCTGTATAGGTGTATGAGTATATTTGATAGTATTGTATTAATGAGTGACTGCATGTATGAGTGATTGTATGGGTGAATGAGTAGATGTGTGTGTAGACCTAGGAATCAGTGAGTGCGTATGTAGTAACTGGTATTGGTGTGTCAATGGTTTCGACAATGGTAGTCTGTATTTTACAGTGGGTGTATCAAATGTTATATTAAAGTGTGAGGAGGTGCATTAGATTATCATGCGGATGATGTCAACAGTGATGTCTTCAGTGATGTCATCAGTGATGTCACTGACCATGTCATGAATAATGTAATATGTTATGTCATCAGCAGTGCATTGAGGGGGCACGAGTTATAGTTAGCTGTACTCACTATAACAGCTGAATTTCTCTGGCTTTGTACGAGGGAAATGTCCAGCTAACTATAACGTCCCTGAAACGTATGCTTTTTTCAGTGAATTTCAATGGTTTTTTAAATGCTAATTTCTAACTATGCCTACAGAGTTAGGACATGTGCATAAAGAGGAATAAAGGTGCAGAAAGAAGCAAAAGAAATGCAGAAAGAGGTAACAAAAGTCCAGAAAGACGAAGAATGGTGCAGAAAGAAGCAAGAGAAGTGTACAAAAAACCAACAGAGGAGCAGAAAGAGGCCTTGTTGCAAAGTCTTCCTGTGCCCCCAACTTTCTGCTGACGTGTACTGGTGGTGACTGACTCTGACTAACCAGGTCTAGAGCCAGTGCTATGCTAAAAGACACTTAGAATGCAGTGAAAACACTTACATATACTAGGGAACACTATGCGTTGGGGTAACCCTGTAATTATCATGACCTCCTCTGTAAGGCCCTACTACATAATAGGGCAGGGTTATTAAACCTACCTATAAGAGGTGCAGAAAGATGCTTTTTTAAGAAGTAGTCACATTTGCAGAGTAGCGGAGAAAGGGTGCTGGGCCTCCAACCAGGAATTCCGCTGCATAGGACTTAGGGGAGGTACCAAGAGGTCTCATACACCTATATAGATACTCACACACTGCCACTCATCCATAGAGTTACTCACACCCCTAATCAGACATGCACATAATTAATCACACTCCCATTTACTCACCTGTACAGTTATATACACACCAGCTCACTTACTCATACAGATACTAACACATACTTACACACTTATACAATCACTGACAGGATCAAACACTCATCCATACAGCCACTCTTTCAATCACTCACTCTCAATATAGTCATTTATATACTCCAACACTCACATATACTGTCTTTCACATATGTAGTTAGTCATGCATGTACCACTGAGACATCCATTCACTCAACACACCTATACACACACTCACTCACCCATACAGCCCTTTACAGATGCACTCTTGAATCCATACACCCAGTGAATCACCTACTCACACATCTATGCACAGAGTCACAAACCTCCCACCCACACATGAGGCCCCCATACAGATACTCAGACAACAATCAATAACCCATATAGACACTGACTATTCACCAACCCATGCAGCTGCTTACACACCAACAGACAGACCTATACAGATATTCACACAGTTTAATCACTAACCCATGCATTCAGTAAGATACGTTTAATCTCTCACGTATAGAGTCAGTCACGTACCTACTAAATCATCCATTGAAGACACGCATACACCCACTCATTCTTCAATACAGCTTGGCCTATATATATTAAACATATTTAAACTTTACAGAAACACACAGTCACTGGATGATGTCATCAGTGATGTCATGAGTGTTGTCATTTGAGATGTCATGAGTGATGTCATCAGTGATGTCAATGACCATGTCATGAGTGATGTAATATGTGACGTCATCAGCAATGCATTGGGGGCAGGAGTTATAATTAGCTGCACTAACTATAACAGCCACATTTCACTGGTTTTATATGACTTAAATGTCCAACTAACTATAACATGCCTGAAACCTGTGTTTTTTTCAGTGAATATATATATATATGTATATATTCAGAATAAAACCCTCGAAAAAGCAAAGGAGCCACACACTCATGGATTCTTATCGTTTTATTGGGCAGGCAGTAGATTCCAACAAGATCCTCTCAGCATTGCATCTTTAGCAATACGCGTTACATGTGATACGCTTGATCACTGGCTCTGCACGAAAAGAAACAACGTGTGTGGCTCCTTCACTTTTTCGAGTGCTTCATTTGGAATATATATATATATATATATTTATATTACCTACTGGCGGTCGCCAGTACGTAGTTATAGTTAGGGCCAATTTTCCATAGGAAATCCGCAACATTCTATTCCCAATAACTTTGGCGCCGCTTGACGAATCTTCGCGAAATTTTCAAAACTTTTGACCAGCTCTGGTCCGCGCCTATCCTGAAAGTCTCGGGGTGATATGTCAAGCGGGGGCTGAGAAAAAAGGGGGGCCCGAAACGTGTTTTCCCCATGCAATTTTTCATAGGAACCTTTAGTCGCAGCTACAGCCAGAACTGCTGAATGGAATTACACCAAATTTGGCAAAAAGGTATCCCTTGGTTCAGAGTCGTGCCTTTTGCTTAAATGGTGTAAATCCATTCAGTAGTTTCTAAAATAGTAATGGAAAAAGAAATATACATATCTGGGCGGAGCCTAACCACACATCTCATCGTGAGATCTCATTGGCTGTCAGCACTTCATCCAAGAAGTGTTGGCAGCCCTCTTGGGACCAATATACATGATAGCACCTCATTAAAAAGCATTGCCGTTCATAGAAGGCTTTAAGACTTTAGTTACATTATAAATGATTTGTTGATGGTACCATACTCATTTTAGGAATTGTGGTGTGTTCTAAGGTGATTTTACCATGTGAAAAAGCCTTCCGGTAGGATATCATGAATCATGTTTGAGAGAAAACTATTTTCTCATGCTTTTGCCAGAGGGTTTTGGAAGGTGATCTATAAGCTAAACGGAGAGCATGTTTTCTGTAAATTCACATTATCTTTCTCAGTCATGTGAGAATGAAGTCTGAAATTCTCAGTAAAACATGTACATCCAACAAGGGCAGAGACTAGCAGTTGATTCCTTTGTGTTCTACTGTAGCTTCCCAGAGTGTTCTAAAGAACAACTACAGCACTAACAGCCCTACTTATGACAAACGTATTGCACACCTGAAGCCATCTTGATTGGAATAAAGTGGTAACTCTTAAAACATTTAATTTAAAAAGGAACAAAATGAGGGTGTTCATTATGCCATAGAAACTATGATTAGTGCTGCAGAAAGAAAAATGAGGGCACATTTTGAGTGACTTCTCAAATCCTCTTCTATTTCATTAAAAAATTCTGACATGCAGACTGAAACATGCACTTTGAATACCAGCAGCAGACTTCCCTGGTGAGCAGGAGCTTTACTACAGTGATCTAATGAGCAACTGGAGTATTTCCTACTGAGGAGACTGCAGTAAATGAGGAAATTAGGAAACTTCATAACCAATAAGTCTCCCAAGATGGCCACCAGAGACAAAAGAGCCCAAATGTAGCACACATATCACCCAGATGTAGCCCAAGTATAGCCCAATGATAGAATGTCCCAGAGTGTTCTAAAGAACAACTAGAGCGCTAACAGTCTTACTTATGACAAACGTATGGCACACCTGAAGCCATCTTGATTGGAATGAAGTGGTAACACTTAAAACATTTAATTTGCAAAGGAACAAAATGAGGGGGTTCATTTTGCAATAGAAATTATGATTAGTGCTGCAGAAAGAAAAATTAGGGCACATTTTGACTTCTCAAATCCTCTTCTATTTCATTAAAAAATTCTGACATGCAGACTGAAACATGCACTTTGAATACCAGCAGCAGACTTCCCTGGTGAGCAGGAGCTTTACTACAGTGATCTAATGAGCAACTAGAGTGCTAACATTCAGAATTTATAGCAAATGTGTGACACATCTGAATGCCTTCTTGATGGAACCAAAGTAAAAAACTGAAAGTATTTCCTACTGAGGAGACTGCAGTAAATGAGGAAATTAGGAAACTTCATAACAAATGAGTCTCCCAAGATTGCCACCAGAGACAAAAGAGCCCAGATGTAGCACAAATATCACCCAGATGTAGCCCAAGTATAGCCCAATGATAGAATGTCCCAGAGTGTTCTAAAGAACAACTAGAGCGCTAACAGTCTTACTTATGACAAACGTATGGCACACCTGAAGCCATCTTGATTGGAATAAAGTGGTAACACTTAAAACATTTAATTTGCAAAGGAACAAAATGAGGGGGTTCATTTTGCCATAGAAATTATGATTAGTGCTGCAGAAAGAAAAATTAGGGCACATTTTGACTTCTCAAATCCTCTTCTATTTCATTAAAAAATTCTGACATGCAGACTGAAACATGCACTTTGAATACCAGCAGCAGACTTCCCTGGTGAGCAGGAGCTTTAGTACAGTGATCCAATGAGCAACTAGAGTGCTAACATTCAGAATTTATAGCAAATGTGTGACACATCTGAATGCCTTCTTGATGGAACCAAAGTAAAAAACTGAAAGTATTTCCTACTGAGGAGACTGCAGTAAATGAGGAAATTAGGAAACTTCATAACAAAGAAGTCTCCCAAGATTGCCACCAGAGACAAAAGAGCCCAGATGTAGCACAAATATCACCCAGATGTAGCCCAAGTATAGCCCAGTGACAGAATGTCCCAGAGTGTTCTAAAGAACAACTAGAGCGCTAACAGTCTTACTTATGACAAACGTATGGCACACCTGAAGCCATCTTGATTGGAATAAAGTGGTAACACTTAAAACATGTAATTTGCAAAGGAACAAAATGAGGGGGTTCATTTTGCCATAGAAATTATGATTAGTGCTGCAGAAAGAAAAATTAGGGCACATTTTGACTTCTCAAATCCTCTTCTATTTCATTAAAAAATTCTGACATGCAGACTGAAACATGCACTTTGAATACCAGCAGCAGACTTCCCTGGTGAGCAGGAGCTTTAGTACAGTGATCCAATGAGCAACTAGAGTGCTAACATTCAGAATTTATAGCAAATGTGTGACACATCTGAATGCCTTCTTGATGGAACCAAAGTAAAAAACTGAAAGTATTTCCTACTGAGGAGACTGCAGTAAATGAGGAAATTAGGAAACTTCATAACAAATAAGTCTCCCAAGATTGCCACCAGAGACAAAAGAGCCCAGATGTAGCACAAATATCACCCAGATGTAGCCCAAGTATAGCCCAATGACAGAATGTCCCAGAGTGTTCTTAAGAACAACTAGAGCGCTTACTGTCTTACTTATGACAAAAGTATGGCACACCTGAGGCCATCTTGATTGGAATAAACTGTTAACACTTAAAACATTTAATTTAAAAAGGAACACAATGATGGGGTTCATTTTGCCATAGAAATTATGATTAGTGCTGAAGAATGAACAATTAGGGCACATTTTGAGTGACTTCTCAAATCCTCTTCTATTTCATAAAACAATTCTGACATGCAGACGGAAACATGCACTTTTAATACCAGCAGCAGACTTCCGTGGTGAGCAATAGCTTTACTACAGTGATCCAATGAGCAACTAGCGTGCTAACATTCAGAATTTATGGCAAATGTGTGACATATCTGAATACCTTCTTGATGGAATCAAAGTAAAAAACTGAAAGCATTTCCTACTGAGGAGACTGCAGTAAATGAGGAAATTAGGTAACTTCATAACAAATAAATCTCCCAAGATGGCCACCAAAGACAAAAGAGCCCAGATGTAGCCCACATGTAGACCAATGACAGAAGTGTGCAAAACACTTTTTATTTTTTGTGTTTTTGCAGTTTTATATAGTGCAGACTTATCAGGTATTGGAGTGCTTTATATGAGCATTTGTTACATCACACAAGAACAAATTCATTTTGGTTGTAGACATGGGGAGATTAAGTGATTTGACCAGAATCACAGAATATCGAGCTGAAGCAGAAACTCCAACCTGGTTCCCCAGTTGCAAAGTCTTCAGCTCTGGAAGTAACGCCACATCCTCTTCCCTAAGTGCAACATTTAATCAAGTGGTCAACTGGATAACAAAACATAAAGATAACAAATAATTTAAAAGTGCTTTGTTGCAATTTGAAAACTCAGAAAATATGTCTTAATTTTAGTTTTTCAGAGCACTAACCATAATTTTGATGCAAATAAGACCCTCTCATATATGTAATTTCTACAGGAAATGCTCTAGGTATTACAGTTTTGATTACATCAAGATGACAGCAGGCGTTCCACACTGTTGTAATGAATATAGAATGTTAGCAATCTAGTTGTTCATTAGGATACTGTTGAGAGTCAGAGGCCAGGGGCACGGACTCTGAAAATTGAAGGCAGGTAGGAGTGTGCAGAGGCAACAATTTGACCACACTGGGCAGGCAGGAAGGGCAGTGGCAGCCCAACAGACTATGGAGGGCAGTGGAAAGGGGGGCAGGGGCAACAAACCAACAATACAGGACTGGCAAGAGAGGCTGTCGCAATATAATAGACCATTGTGGGCAGAAGGAAGAGGCAGTGGTAGTACAACCATACATGCCAACAGACCTGATTCAGCCAGGAAACGTCCAATGTTTTTAAGATCAAATGGACTTTATGTGATCTGTCTCCTGTCTACAATCTGCTCTTTTTCAATGTAAGTCAAAGGGGAAAATCAATACCCCAGTTTTTTTTCAAAATCTTCCTCTTACCAAGTTCAAAATGTTCGCAAGTATTTTACATTGGATTATGGAAGGCAGGAAGAATTGGGGTAGGGACATGGACTTGGATAACAGAGGACAGGAGGGACATGGAGAGGTGCACCAAACTGACCCTACAGGGCAGGCATCAGGGTTTGCAGCAGCACAATACACCACACAGGGCATGCGGGACGGGAGTGCAGCACAACAATCCATAGGAAGCAATAGGGAGGGGACAGGACCATGCACATGGACAACAGAGAACAGAGGGGAAAGAGGCAATGGTAGCTAGCTGACCATAATGGACAGACAGGAGGGAAAGCTGCAGCATGACAGACCATAAAGGGCAGGAGGGATGGATCAGGGGCATTACAATGGAACAGACAAGCCAGGAGGGGTCTGCACATGGAAACAGAGGGCTGGGGGCAAGTGTACAGGGCAGGAGCAGCAAGATGACCATGGAGGTCAGGCAGGATGGGCACTAGAAGCAAGACACACCATGGAGAGCAACAGTGAGACTATGATGGCATACACACAGACCATGGAGGGAAGGTGGGAAGGGGTCAGGGCAGCTAGCTGACCACACACGGAAGGTGGGAGGGGCCGTGGCAGCACAGAAGACCATGCATGGCAATTGGGACGGTTAGTGGCAGCTCAATGGCTATGATGGGCAAGAAGGAGGGTGCAGGGTAATGCACAAAGGACCATGGAGGATAGAAGGGAGGGTCAGGACCTGGGCACAGACAAGAGAGTTCAGGGGAAAAGGCCTCACAGCAGACCACATGGGGCAGGCAGGAGGAGCAGTTGCAGCACAACAGACCAGGGAGGGCAGAAGGGTGGCACTAAAATTGACCATGGAGGACAGGAGGAAGGGGATAGGGGCATGGAATGTGGAGTGGCAGGGTGGAGGTGTGTCACCTGGCAGGCGGCACCCTCTCTTGCATGTGTCCGATGGAGTACAGGGCACAAGAAGACTGGTGGACACCTCCCCTTGACAGCCCTGATATGTTTTCTTTTCAGCCCGCATTGAAAGATGACAACGATAACAAAATATGGATGCAGGAAGCCCCAAGTCCAGAACCATGTACCTTAAATTGGAACGAGTCTTCAGTAAGCCCCGCCCCCATAGGAGACGTCGACTGGTTGGAGCCTATCAGCGGGCGAGGACCAGAAAGAAAAGACGGACAGGAAGAACAGAGAGCTGCGAATCCGGATGGAGAGAACGACCGTGGAGAGAGACGACCAGACGGAAGCAGAGCGGAGGATGAGGACAGCGCGGAGCCATACCGAGGATTTCGTGGGGAAGAAGGAGAGCCTGGAGGCCATCGTTCCCGTGTCTCGCCCAGCCACACCTCCGGAAGGGTGTGGCTCACACAGGTACGGAGCCGAGTGGCGGGCTGGGTCAGGAGGTTATAGAAGGAGGGAGCGTAAAGACAAGAATACCCCAGTGCGAATAAACAGTTGCATGGGATCCGTTTTCCCCGCACCCCCTCCTCTCACGAGCACTCCCTACTGCAGACTAGACTAGGGTTGCACACTGGTGAACGCTCACACCCCCCCTCCTAATAGACGGGAGAAGCTCCCGAGCCAAAGAGCTGAATCTTTTCTTTTTTTTTCTTTTCTTTATGGTTGTTTACTCTCGTCGCTGCCACACCTCGCTGGACTGAATTTCAAGTCTACCCCTGGAGGCAGCCCCGGAGGTCCAGAGCACGGGGTCTGGCTACCAGAAGCCAAGTAAAACCCTCAAACCACATCTGCACGACAAGACGGACTACCTAAGGAACCCTTCTCCCTGTGGTGTCACTAGTGACAAAAGACGTACTGTTGTTTTGTTTCTGTAGACCGGATCAGCCTGAAAGACACCTTTGCCTGAAAATAAAGCCCAGTCAGAGTCAATCTGACGTTGTCGTTTCTTCTGGGACACTCCCACTTACTCGCGCTGTTACAATGTGGCAGGGACAGGTTACAGTCATCTGACAATGCTAGGCAGGTGGGAGTGGAGTGGCAGCTCAAAAGAACACTCAGAGTAGATAGGAATGTCAGGTCCATGGAACATGGTGGGCAAAATGAATGGAGCAGGGGCATGCACAAAGACTTCGGAGGGCAGGGGGGAGGAGAAAAGGGGCGGCAAGCTAAGCACAGAGGCTAAGCAGGAGGTCAGTGATGGGGCAACAAATTGGGCAATAGAGGGCAAGAGGAGTGGACTGGTACATTATGCTAAATGGAGGGCAGTGGAAGCACATCACACCATGTATGGCAGGAGGGAGGAGGCTAGTCCATGGATTTAGACAACAGAGAATATGGAGGAGGTGGATGGGGCAGCAAGCTAACTGTTCAGAGAAAGCGGGAAGGCCAGTCGCAGAACAACGGCCCCACAGGGCTGTAATAAGGGAGCAGGGACATGGACTTGGACAATGGATGGCTAGGAGGAGGGAAGGCAGGAACAGCAGGCTTGGGTGGGGGCAGCACAATGCCAGGCCCTGCTTCCAACCCCCCACCATCCATTGTGATATGCATCTTACTTAACGTTAAAAAAACCTAGAAATTTGCTGAATAAAGCAAAGATTACAGGGAACGGTATAGTTAGGCTCAGATTTAACTCATACACAACCAGTGAAATTCAGCAGTTAAAGTTACCTGAGCTAACTATAACTTATGCCCCCGCAATGTACTGCTAATGACCTCAGATATTACATCATTCATGACATGGTCAGTTACATCACTCATGACATCTCAAATGAGCTGTGAATGGAATGGAACTATAATCGCTAGAACTTTATTTAGTGAAAGTGTGTGTATATTAACACCCCTTTTTTTCCTTTTCTTTCATGTAAGAACCATTATAATATGCAACTTGCCCAGATTAATATGGCCAATAGCCTTTAACTTTAAAGTAATGTGCAGTCCATTGTTTATGTTGATGTTTGCAATTCTAAGTATGTTTATTATGAATAAGTCACATTGACGAACATACAGGTATGGCGGTCATGGGGCAAGATATGCTGAAATGACATTGTGTGCATATTAATACTAGTTTTCTTTTCTTTATTGTATCAATTCCTGAATTTTCACATCGTGACCAGGCCAATATGGCCGCCAGCTTTTTGAATTAAAGTAATGCACTGCTGATGACGTCACATATTACATCACTCATGACATGGTGAGTGACCTCACTGATGACATCACTGATGACATCTCAAATGACATCACTGATGACATCATCTATGTGATCATCTGATGCACCTGCTCACACCCTAAAATACAGACTACCATTCTCGAAACCATAGACACACCAATACTAGTACAGCTACAATATTCTGTGCACTATGCATGAAGACCTCTAATCAGCTACATAGCTTTGATACAGTCTTTTAAATACTCAGTTAGTATATATGCAGTCTACGAATCCTTCTGTCTGTCTCATGCACTACTCCATTCAACCATCCAGCACTATCTACGTATCCTATCACTCTGCCAATACCTAAGCACTAATGCATTTAGCATGCACTCTCTTTGCAGCACTGACATTACTCCAGTTATTAGTCATATACTTAAGGAATGGCCTAGCCACTAACGCAAATGCAGGTACAATATTGTGTACACTATGCATGCAGACCTGTAACCAGCTAAATATAATTGATCCGCTCTTCTAAATGCCCAGTTAGTACCTATGCAGTCTAGGAATCCATGTGTCTGTCCCATGCACTTCTCCAGTCACCAATCCAGCACTATCTACTTATCCTATTACTCCACCAATACCTAAGCACTTATACATTCACTATACACTCTGTTTGTAAGACTGTAATTATTCTAGTTACTAGTCATGAACTTATGAAATGGCCTAGCTACTAACACTATATACTAATATTTTGTGCACTATCCAAGCAGACCTCTAACTACCTACATACTATTGATACACTCTTCTAAATACCCAGTTAGTACTCATGCAGTGTAGGAATCGTCCAGTCTGTTCCATGCACTTCTTTAATCACTTATCTACCACTATCTACTTATCCTATCACTCCACCAATACGTAAGCACTTATAAATTAAGTGTTCACTCAGTTTGCAGCACTGTCATCATTCCAGTTACTAGTGGTATTCTTATAAAATGATCTAGGCACCAACACAAGTACACATAAAATATTCTGTGCATAATCACTACAAATCTCTAAACAGATACATGCTATTTGTCCACTCTATTAAATACTGAAGTAGTACCCATGCAGTGTAGGATACCTCCTGTCACTATCATGCAATTCTTCAATCACTCATCCAGCACTATGTTCTTATTGCATCAGTCTGCCAATACCTAAGCACTTATGGGGCACATTTACATGCACCCTGCGCCACCAGTACGTCACTTTTTGTGACATAGTGATGGCACCAGGCACTCCATCATATTTACAAGGAGAGGAAAAGTCACCCTGCATGGATTTTCCTCTCCTTGTAAATGCAACCCCTTCATACACAGAACTTTGCGTTAAAGGGGCGTCCCACAGGTGTTGCTGTGGGTGTTCCCATACAACACCCATAGAAAAAGACACATCTCCAGATTTATGAGAAATCGTAAATCTGGAGATGTGTGTGAATGCTGCGCCATCCTAGAGTTGGTGTAGCAAGGCGCAACGAGGAGAATTGTTTTCATTTCTCATCATTTTTTCCTCTTTCAATGCATGCTGCATTCCACAGCATACATTGAAAGAGGAAAATGCCTTTACTGATTGTTTTTGTGCAGGATGGTGTCCCTTTCTGCACAAAAACAATTGCCACACGACACAGACATCCATGTACCATGGTGCAAGGGTGCCTGTGTCACCGCATGGCTGCAGTTTGTGCAGCAGTGCAGAGGGAAGCACAGAGTTGCAACATATTCATGTACATATGTCACATCCCTGTGCTTCGCAAGTGCCACCGTGCAGTGCAGCTAAAGAGCTTGCAGTGTCACACTGCAGCACTTCCTCATAAATCTTCACCTATAAATTCACCATACACTATTAATGCATTCTTTCAGTCAATCATGCTGTATACATATATTCAACCAAACTTCCACACATTACCTTGCAATTATAGTTTTTTCTTTAACTAGATAACGTAGTTCTGATAAGAACTTTTTTTTCTTCTTTTTTCTTTCGTATTTTTTTATTTTTTTGAACAATTTTGTATTTTTTTGTGTGTTTTTTCAAAAAATGAATAAAAAAAGAACAAATAAAACAGGAAACATTTGGAATTACTTACCATTCCAAAAACAAAAAAACAAAAAAATTAACAATGATGGTTGCGTTGCGCAGCACAAACTGCATCCACCGACTGCTTACCGAAGCATATAAGTTTCTTACACTTCACGCAGTGTTGCTCGAGAAAGGCGAATGTCCATTGCAGGTGTTCCTGAGGACTCTCCAGATGTGCTTGCCACAGCAGGTGAGGGGTTCAAAGCAGCTCGCCTCATTTCCTCCCAAGCAAGATTGAGAGGATGTGTGGTCTGGAGATGCTTGTACATAGAAGCAGTGCCACAAGAGTATCTTTTTTCACTGCCTCTTAACAGGACTCGGTCACAAATTTTGCACATCACCTTTCTCGCATTTACTTTCTTCTCTCCAGGTGGAAAAGTGAAGAATTTCAACACAACAGATTCCGGCCTCTGTGGACATGGTGCCTCCTGCAAGAATTCTTGTTCAGGAGAATTTTTCCTCCTGCTTCTGCTACTGTCTAGATGCCATTTTGTTTGATATTTTTTGAAAAACACCAAAAAAAACAAGCAAAAAGAGTTCTTGTAGGAAAAGAGATGTCTCTATAAAGATGCTCCAACAGGAATGATTAAAATGGATGGGGTCCTTCAATAGTTACAGTGGGTAATGTGATGAACCAATGAAATCTTTTTTTTTGTGGTCACATGGGATCTGCGCACTCTGCGCTTACAAAGCACGCACCCAATGCGACTTCGCGAAAATATTTTTAAAAATCATATAAGTTTGTTATAAGTACAAATATATTATTTTTATGAATATCTTAGATAGTCTCTTGCCCTAATATGTATATTAAACACATATACATATCATTTTAGCACATAGTTTTAGTTAGCTCAACTAACTATAACAGGGGAATTTCTATGGTTTTCTATGAGCGAAATGTCCAACTAACTATAACATCCCTGAAACCTATGGTTTTTTCAGTGAATTTCTAAGGTTTTTTAAATGCTAATTTCTAACTATAACGTGCCTGAAACCTATGGTTTTTTCAGTGAATTTCTAAGGTTTTTTAAATGCTAATTTCCAACTATAACATCCCAAAAACCTATGTTTTTTTCAGGGAATTTCTAAGGTTTTTTAAATGCTAATTTATACTATAACGTGTCTGAAACCTATGGTTTTTTCAGGGAATTTCTAAGGTTTTTTAAATGCTAATTTGTAACTATAACGTGCCTGAATCCTATGGTTTTTTCAGTGAATTTCAAAGGTTTTTAAATGCTAATTTCTAATTATAATGTTCGTTAAACCTATCTTTTTTTCTGTGTTTTGTAATTATCAACCCATTCTAAACTTGGTGAAAACTGCAAATTTCACCACTCTTCCATCAATACCTTACGCCAACAAAATCGTCACAAACGAGAGCCACAACTAACGCTAATGAAATGAAAAGTGGGCGTTCCCGTGCAAAAAAAACACGAAAACACCACTTCCCCATATTTTCAACGACCAGCAAAATCTGCAATGCGATCCAAAAAGCAGGCGATAAGCCGAGTTAGCAGCAACAAATTAACATCAACCTTTAACTGGTGTAAGGAGGTCAACTATCTACTCTGTGAATTGGACCCAACTCACAGCCACATCTAAAGACCAACATGTGATAGAGCTACTGATCATGCAGGTCCGACATGCAACAAGACCAGAACACCCAGCGCCACCACCACCAGAACCTCCCCCCCGCACCACCCCTCCTACTACCACCAAGGCAGCGCAAAACAGGACAACGGACCTTCCCAAAACACTATGCCCCTCAGCCACACAATAGCTGAATGGTGGGAGATGTGGCAACCAACTATATATGAAGGAGGCAAGTCACCCTTCAACAATAAAGCACACAATGCCAAGTGTAACGCTGATGTGCTGCACAGACCTCACTATGCAAAGCACAAACCTCTCCATGTGGAGATATACTGTTGATACTTGTAGTGTAGTGCACAGTGGACGCAACCATGTTACCTCAGGCAGTGGGGAAGATCTCGGTCATGTAGCTGTGTTGTCCCCCACTGGAAGCAGAAGCAGAGTGGGCTGCTCCAACGTACGCCACTCCAGCATAGCAGTATGAATAAATAGGCCAGGCCCTAGGCGTGGTTCACTTGAGGGAAGACCAATGAGTCTGTCACAGTGGCAGCCCTCACCCTGGCACGTGGCTGCCACCATAACCGCGGGCCTCCTCGACAGAGGCCCCCTGTGAACCCAGCGGCACAGCACCTCAGACTTATGTCTGTATCGACTACTGCCTTCGATCTACACTGCGGACAGCAGTGCTCACAATTCAGATGCAGTGGCGATTGCAGATGTCACAGTCCAGTTCGCAAGACACTTTGCTTCCAGTGCGGCCCGCCGAGACCACGCATCATCGCACGGTGCGCACACGCTGTTTGCTTCAGGTGCTACTAACTCACTGCACCATAACTCATCGCCACATAGCTGTGCACCCATCCTGACCACTGCCTCCGCCCTACACTGAGGTCACATGGTTCACAATTCAAGATTAGTAGCGACGCAAGTTGTGTAAGACAATATAATGGGTTAACAAGACCAGTCTGTGCAGCTCAAGTCAACGTCACCTGCCTGTGGGCCTTTGCTGACCGCTGCCTCCGGCCTACACTGTGGAAGACCGACGATACGTGGTGCCAACTAACCCTGTTCAACACAAGCCAATCCCACATGTGTAAGTGTGTCCTGAGTCCTGAATAGCAGTGACCACAGCACCAGACTCCCTTTGATCAGTGAGGGGTATTTCCATATGGAAGGCCGGTGACACGTGGTGCCACTGAACCTGCACTACGCAGGCTGGTGGGGCCACCAACGTATGCTCGTGGCTGTGGGCCCTTGCTCACCGCTACCTCTGGCCTACACTGTGGAAGACCGGCGGCAGATGGTGCCACTAACCGTCTTCAACACAGGCCGATCCCACATGTGGAACTGTGTCCTAAGTCCTGAATGGTAGTGACCCTAACTCCGTGAGACAACCACAGCACCAGACTCCCTTTGATCAGTGAGGCATATTTCCATATGCAACGGTGGTGACACGTGGTACCAATAACTCTGTTCAACACTAGCCGATCAATCCCACATGTGGAATTGTGTCCTGAGTCCTGAATGGCAGTGACCCCAAGTCCATGGCAGCGACCACAGCAGCATACTCCCTCTGATTAGTTAGGCATATTTCCAAATGCAACAGTGGCGACACGTGGTGCCAATAACTTTGTTCAACACAAGGCGAACAATCCCACATGTGGAACTGTGTCCTGAGTCCTGAATGGCAGTGACCCCAAGTCCATGGCAGTGACCACAGCAGCATACTCCCTCTGATTAGTTAGGCATATTTCCATATGCAACGGTGGCGACACGTGGTGCCAATAACTCTGTTCAACACAAGCCGATCCCGCATGTGTGACTGTGTCCTGAGTCCTGAATGGCAGTCACCCCAAGTCCGTGGCAGCGACCACAGCACCACACTCCCTTCGATCAGTGAGTCATATTTCGATATGCAAGGCCGGCAACAAGTAGTCCCACTAACCCTCTTTAACACAAGCCGATCCCACATGTGTAACTGTGTCAGAGTCCTGAATAGCAGTCACCTAAGTCTGTGGCAGCGACCACAGCACCACACTCCCTTTGATCAGTGAGGGGTATTTCCATATGCAACTACAGAATCTAGTAGGCAACTAACTATCACTGTCCTACACCCTACATATTTTCCTTTTAGTATCCTCGCTTCAAGATCTTTTTTTATATCAGTTATAGCTTTAATACAATGACCAAATTAATCTTCAAATTCAAACTAACATGGAATAGCAGTCTACACTACAAGCAGTACAGCTCGCAATTCCAATTGTAAATGCTAATTTCTAACAAGATTAAAATACAACACCGTCAATGTATTCTATACTTATTTCATCTTTTCATCATACACCTACACTGCACTCAGTGCAAATTATTTCTTCATTCATTAACTCCAGAGTCCACTAGGCAAGTAACTATTACAGGCCTCAAATCTACATAATATACTTTTAGTATCCTTTCTTCTTGAACATTTTTTATATCAGTTATAGCTTTAGTACAATGACCAAATTCATTTTCAAGTACAAATGAACACTCAGCCGTCTACACTGTGGGCAGCAGACCTCACAATTTGAATTTTGGACACGTGGTGCCAACTAACACTGTCCAACACAAGCCGACCCCACATGTGTAACTGTGTCCTGAATGGCAGTGACCCCAAGTCCATGGCAGCGACCACAGCACCAGACTTCCTTTGATCAGTGAGGCATATTTCGATATGCAAGGTCGGCGTCACGTAGTCCCACTAACCCTCTTTAACACAAGACGATCCCACATGTGTAACTGTGTCCTGAATGGCAGTCACCCCAAGTCCGTGGCAGTGACCACAGCACCAGACTCCCTCTCATCAGTGAGGCATACTTCCATATGTAAGGACAACAGCACGTGGTGCCACTAACCCTGTTCAACACAAACCGATCCCACATGTGTAACTGTGTCCTGAGTCCTGAACTTCAGTGACCCGAACTTCGTAACAGCGACCACAGCACCACACTCCCTTCGATTAGTGAGGGGTATTTGCATATGGAAGGCCGGCGACACGTGGTGACACTGAACCTCCACTACGCAGGCCGGTGTGGCCACCAACGTATGCATGTGGCTGTGGGCCCTTGCTCACCGCTACCTCTGGCCTACACTACGGTTAGCACGCCTCAAAATTCAGATAGAGTCCTGATTCCACATGACGCAGTCCAGTAGCCAAGACACATTGCTCCCAGTGCTGCATGTCCACACCAAGCTTCATCCCAGGCTCATACAGTCTCAATACTTCTGGTGCCACTAACCCTCTTTAAAACGATCAGTGACGCATATTTCGATATGCAAGGCTGACAACACGTAGTCTCACTAACCCTCTTTAACACAAGCCGATCCCACATGTGTATCTGTGTCCTGATTCCTGAATGGCAGTGACCCCAACTTCGTGGCAGCGACCACAGCACCAGACTCCCTTCAGTCTTATTTGTTGTTCTTTTCATTAAATATTTTTTTTTATAGGTAAATCTATACATGACTAAGATTCTTCTTTGTCCAACCGCACAGGGACACTTCCAGGCCCAAGAAGGTTGTTGGGGATATGATGGTAATGTGGGAAGAGGGTGCATTACCTGCTGATGTGGGGAGAGGCAGCGTCAAAGGGGTATCTATCACATAAAGAACTCCGATATGTTTTCACAAATGCCTCGAACAAATGCCAGCTGACGGACTGAATCACAAAATGGTTTTTCAATGCTTATGTAGTGTGAGTTATAAACAGTTCGCACCCAGGCTTGCAGAGGGCCAGCTGCGGACCGTCCGCTCGAATCACAGACGCAGTACTATGAGCCGTCCGCATTATTATAGCTATCCCTGCCCTGTTCCGTCATACGCCATGCCACTGCAATTACGTTCCGACGTTGGCCCCACATAACTACCTGTCGCAGGCGTACTTGCTGTTGGTGTGCACGTCAGTGGTCTAGTTCTCAACATCTCACGGCCACTCCCTCAGGGCAGGTTTGCACACACACCACACTCATCCGGCACATGCGTCACAGGCCATGTAACCACGCAGATATAATAGATCGACAACGTCACATCCTTTTTTGCCGGTGCTGACTAGATGGCGGACGCTCCACGTGTCTCAACCATAAAAAGTCTTTGAAAAGTTGCGCAGAAGGTTAGTCGCACCCTGATATGTATAGCAATCAGGGGCCTACCACCCCCTTGGTGCGGACTTCAGATGCACTGGGTTAGTACCACCCAAACCTCATATGGCCATCAGGGGCCTACCACCATGTGCACATACTTGAGTTCCACAGGCTTAGTGGCCCCAAAAGCTGATGTGGTCTCCACCATCGATGACTCAGGACTCAGCGACATGTGTGAGATCTGCTGGGCTGCGGGGAAGCTGATGTGGTCTCCGCCATTGATGACTCAGGACTCAGTGACATGTGTGAGATCTGCCAGGATGTAGAGAAGATGATGTGGTCTCTGCCATTCAGGACTCAGCGACATCTGTGAGATCCGCGGAGAAGCTGATGTTGTCTCCGCCATTCATGACCGAGGACTCAGCGACATATCTGGGATGCGCAGAGTTTTGACTGGCACATGGAGTGCCCACTGCTGCACACTCCGGTGGCACCAGGTAATCTTTTGCTCATGGATGCACAGAGGCGGCAGTGTCTGTCTCTCTCTCTTCCTACTTTTCTGTCTATCTATCTAACTCTCTTCCTTCTCCCTTTCTCACTCCCTTTCTTTTCTCTCTTTTTCTCTCTGGCTTTTTTTCCTTCTCTGTTTCTCTGTGCCTCTCTCCTTTGATATGCCCATTACACACGTCCTTATTTTGGGCTTTATTTTCCAGGCTCTGTCGTCGACATCCATGGTCCCCACAGGAGTGTTCTGCCTTCTTGTTTTCTATTATTTTTGTTACATTTTGTTTATTAGTTTATCATTTATATATATGTTAATAAAAAAATAAATTTTGCAAATAGTTTTTTGTTTATCGTTTACATATATATTTATAAAAAAAATAAGGTAAAAAAAAATTAATAATGTTTTTGGATGTTCCCTTAACTGCCCTGTGACTCTTTCTTATTCTTATTACTGTTATTTGATGGAGTCCACCATGGTGTTAAATTTTGGGGCAATTATCGTGGGAATACTGGTGATGTCTGCAGTTTACACCAACATCTGAATGGTGTGTTAGATTTAGCTCAACTTTACTTCCATTAAAGTGCTGATAATGAAATGCAGACTTGCCGTTCCCGTACAAAAAGAGGTGCACCTTTGCGATTTATTGTAACTACTAGAATCCTGTATTGAATTGCACTGAGGTAGTGGCTGCACTTACAGTGTACACACAAAATCAATTAAGAAATCTTATTGTATTTATATTGATTGGGAATAGTGAGTCAAGTGCTGGATCTTGACGGGATACACTGCTCAGTTTGTATATTGTTCTGCACTCGAAAAAAATCACATCACAACTTTCAAACCAACTGCAATGCTAAACAAATTCCGGCGATAAGCCACGTTATCACCAGGTATTTTACAACTGCTTTCTGCTGGTGTTAAGCAGGACCACTACCTGCACCATGAACCGGAACACAGCCAAGAGCCACACCAAAACACCCACAGGTGCCATAGAATCAATGAGCATGATGCAGGGATACCCATGAGGGTCACAAGACTCATCGCAACAACTCCAGGACCGCCAATGCCCCGCAAACCCGCATCTGAGCAAGTGTGTCCCTGTGGTCATTGTCTTAGCATGATAGGCACGAGCCCTGCAACATCACAGTGTGCTGTCACCTCAGCATTGGCAGTAAACCTGTACATGTAGCTACGCACGCATCCTCCTGCATGCACAACCGGCATGTGCTGGTCCAGAGTACACAGGTCAGCGCAGGGTTGTGCCTATCCTGCAACAGGAACAGGGTGTCTCAGACATGTCCGTGTACAGGAAGTGCGGTAAGTGTGTCTGTGTGTTCTGGTTGGCCTGCCACAAAGGCCGCAGCACTCGATGTTGTAAAGTGCCATACACCACCTCCAAACGGCACTGTGATGGTGTAGTTTGAATGTAGCAGGTCATGCACGAATAGACATTACAATGGTGTGCCGTACAAGTGCACGAGATACAACAGCGCACCACAGAAAAGTTTGGGGGCTCGTGGGAGGAAGAAGCAGCTGTTTGGCAATGTAACACACAGTGAATTCGCCCATGTGCCAAGTGCTGGGCATCTCATCCATGATAATCACAGTCGCAGACATCCCACAACACCAACGGCAGGCCTTTGTACACATCCGGTATGAATGCAGCGTGGTATTCACTTATATGCTCGTTCAGTGGTGTGATGTTGGCGGGTTGTGTGACTTGTGCTCCTTGTTGGTGTGTTTCATGTTGGCCATTGTTTGTCTATACTTGTGCTGTACTTAGTTGTGCATGTGTGCCATTCTGCCCATCTCCCCCATCCCCCCACTCCCTGTGTCTTCCTCTTCCTGGTGCTGTTGTGTCTATAATTTTGTTGCTACACACATAAACACATGTAAAGAACAAATTAGAATAGTTCCTTGATTCTTTTAGGTTTCAAAACTTCTCTCTGTTGGTTTATTTTAATTTTCCATATAAACCGTTTTTTTAATATTCAACAACACATAGAAGTCAGAAGTGCAACATATTCTATCAACACACTTTCTAGAACATTCTACAACACGTGCAGGTTAAAAGTTCATCAATTTTTTTAAACTTAACGATATTTTTTTGCAACATTTTCTCGAACATTTAACGGCACGTGCAGGTTAAAAGCTCACGATTGTTTTAAGTTCAAACAGTGCCTTCCAAATGCAAGTAGCAGCTGTGGTTCAGTTGAGCAAATTTTATCCTATGATATGTACTCCACGTTGAAACTGCTTTTTCTTGACCAATCACAAAGATGCTTTTCCACAAAACGAATGTGCACCCTACTTTTAAAAAAGAATGCTTTTCAACTCCCAATCGTTTTGTATGGCAAAAAAAATATTTCCCCACCTTTAAACATATCTCTTATTCTACCAAGGAACTGCATAAGCTACAGACATCTTTCCATACCTTCCAACCATACCTTCAAAATGCTAGTGTGGATTGTAGGTAAACCCGGGCGTAGTGCTCCGCTCTGCACACTAGTGTATTTCTCGTGAGAAATGCACATGCGCGGGCATCTGCGCATGCGAATTTGGGAAAACAAGTTGCCGTCAACGAGGAAGAGGGAGCCCCGGGACGCCGCACCGCAGGTAAGGCATTTTATCTTATTTTTAACATAGTTTAACTTATTTTAAACTGAGGGCGGGCGGGCGGGCGGCGTGTAGTGGGGCTACACGGAGCACGTGAGTGTGCATAGATTTGGCCACACTACGCGATGCTCCACGTAGCCCCACTACGCCCAGGGGTTAATTGTAGGACATAGCTATATTTTCAGGTGCAAGAGGTATGCAGAACACAGATGTATTGACTTAGACCTAGGTTTACAAAATGTGGACATTAAATGGTTTACACAGAGAAGATTGAAGTTGGGGTAGGTTTGGAAATGCTTATGAAGGACACCTTTGGACAGCTCAGCACCATGTGACTCTGGGCAATAGCTCACTTAATAGCTCACATAATTTCCATGCCGGCCTCGAGGGCCTTCAGACCCATAGGGGTGAGTAGTTTGCGCTTTACAAATACTGTATTGTTTTGATACGCGCAAATTTACCTTCGCACTCCCTGTATAACACCCCCTAAGCACCATACACAAGTTACAATGTTCAAAACAAAATTTCCTCCGAGTAGGTATAACTACATGCTGACACGACTTGACAGATGTGGCACAGCGGCCAGAGCACATGACTTCACAGCATATGACACACAGTTTGGACTCACGCTTTCATCCCGACTCCGGCAGCACCTCAGCTTATCACCATGAGACTCTAGACAATACCTCACATATTTTCCGTACCCCAGGACTTTCAAAACAGTAGGAGTCAGTAGTTCATCCTAGTAGGTATAAACACATTCTGACACTACTTCCACAGGTGTGCTGCAGCGGCCAGGGCACATGACTTCACACCATAAAACACACAGTTTAGGCTCACGCTTTCATCCCCGACTCCCGCAGCAGTTTACCTTAGCAGCATCAGACTACGCAATACCTGACTTAATCTCCGTACCCAGCACTATCAGACTGGTAGGTATGAGTAATTCACTTTGCATCCCCTCTATAGCCCACCCTAAACACCCTACAGAGGTTACAGTGCTTCTACCCTCCTCTTTCCCACATTTTTTGCCCTTTTTCCCCCTTACTTGCTTCAACGGAATCACAAAGTGGCGGCCAACACTTCCTAGTTGCAAACCCTCGCAGCGCTCGCAGCCAATCAGCAGCAAGCTTGTGCTCGTAACTTCTCAGTCAATCAGATGGCAGAATTCCCAAATATCGATATCTGTAAATTTCGATATTTCTCAAAAACTACTGAACAGATTTACACCAAATAAACAAAAGCGTGCTTTCTAGACCAAGACCCTTCTCCCTGCCAAATTTGGGGTAATTCCGTTCACCCGTTCCACCTGTAGCCTTGTCTAAAGTTTCCTATGGAAATTAACCCCTTGAGTGCCCATGACGAGCTGGTCTCGTCATGGGCCGCGGTTGCGCTGTGCCCATGACGAGACCAGCTCGTCATAAACCCCGCCCGCTAATGAAACGCCCGGCACAGGGCGGGGAAAGGGACGGGCACTCAAGGGGTTAACATTCAAAAAACAAGTTTTTGGACCCCCTTTTTTCTCGGCCCCCTTGACAAATCACCCCCAAACTTTCAACATAGGAGCTGATCTCAACAAAGAATTAGTCTTGTGAATTTCACGAAGATTCATTAATCAGCGCCAAAGTTATTGCGAATAGAATGTTGCCATTTTCCTATAGTAACTAGGTCCTAACTATAACTACCTAAAATATATATATATATACATATATATACATATATATATGAAACAGTCTCGTCTCACCAAGTTTCTCCAAACAACAAACGAGAGTGGACCCAAGTTAAGTGCTGGTTTTCTATTTTATTTCTTTAGTATGTCGCCATGAAGCGTTTCGACAGCTCCCTGCCTTGATCACATGACAGCATTACTTCGTGTGCTCAATCTATTTAAAGTGACAGTGTCCAATCAAACAATTCATAGACATAAAAGACATAATTTGCATGATGTTTGCGAAAGTTTGAATGATAATCGCAAGGATGCTTAAACAAGTGTTGTAGCTAACAGTCATATAATGTAAATATATAAATACAAATAATACTAAATTAGCAACACACTATTGTACAAAAACATAATCGGAATTTAATAGTTTGCATAAATGCTTGGTTCCTGAATTATGTATTGTAAGACATTTGCCAGTCCCATTATAATGTTGAATATTTTTTCAGAATAGTTTGCTTAAATGCAATAGAGGGCCGGTATAGCCTAATGCTTATTATGTTGAATGGACCACTTATTCAAGTGCCTAAAATGTGAGAAAATTAATAATTTTTTAAAAAATCCCCATATTACAAACAGCTATATTTTACCCTTATTTTTCTGATGCTTTAAAGTGCCCGTGCCAAATTTAATAAAATATTGTCATATTACCTTTACCTCATCTAACTCTGATTAATTTCTTGTACACAATTGAATTTTTAGGAGGTAATGAAGGGTATTTGACGTGCAAGTGTATAGACCAGGGTTCAAAAAAAGGAGTTTATGGATGTATTTTAGAGCAATTGATTCCCACTATTGTACTTTAAAATTAATATAAATATGTATATAAATATTAAATACATAAAATGTTAATAAATACAATTCAATTACTAAAATCCACTCCATAAAATCTTTCCAACTTTACAATATAAAAGCAGCATAAAAGGAAGAAAATACATAGAGGATAAAAGGTCACAAAACTCAGTAAACGTTTGATCAAAAACCATGGGTATAAAATGTATATGTTTGTTTTGTTTGTTATAGATGATGCCAATGATATCATTCTTAATCTAAATAAGTGTGCAAATCCTCACTGGTGTTGAGGCCCCCCGGCTGCTTTGTATCGATTTCTAAAATGTATTTAGTTTCAAGGCGCCTTAGCTTGTGTTCCCGATCACCTCCTCTCTTTAGAGGAGGGATAGCATCAATGACAAAATATTTCAAATATTTAAGATTACTATCATGATGCAATTTAAAGTGCCTCGCTACCGGGTAACTTGGGTCATTGTTAACGATGGCCCGTGTGTGTTGCAGAATGCGTTTGTGGACAGATAACTTGGTGCTGCCTATATATGATAGATTGCAGCTGCATTGCAAAACATAGATTGCAAATTCCGTCCGACATGTCAAATGTTGTTTTATATCAGAGGCTTTGCTACTGAACGCAGTGTTGTATGAGGTTTTATTTATGCCATACTGACATGCTTTACAGCTAGAGCATTTAAAGAAACCATTCCTGGCCACTAACCATCCTGTCTGCTGTTGCTCTTCAGGGTTTTTCCGAACCAGAGCATTGGCCATTGAAAATGATTTTCTGTAAGTTATAGCCGGATGCTTAGGGAGCATTGCTCCAATTACTGGGTCATCCCGGACTATAGGCCAATTCCTTCTAATAATGGTTTGCAGCTGTTGTTCCTGTCTGGAGTAAGTTAGCATCAATCTAGTTGGTTCCTTATCCGTCTTCCCTTTACTTCTGCTCGCTATCTGTGATTCGCTCTCTACCTTAAGTAAATCATGTCTGGAGCGTTTCCTAGACTTGACTATAGCATTGTCAATAAATACACTCCTGTATCCTCTTTCTAGGAATCGCTTTTTACTTTCTAGCTGTTTCTCATGCAAGTCGTGATCCTCGCTGCAAACCCTACGAATACGCAGCATTTCTCCGTATGGGATGCTTTGTATTAAATGTGGAGGGTGTGCACTGGATGCATGCAACATAGTGTTCCCTGCCGTATCCTTGCGATATAGGGATGTTGTCATGTTGTCATTTACTATGTTAATTTGTACATCCAAAAAAGTTATATTTGTCTTGCTAACATTGGAGGTAAATTGCAAATTCACATCGTTATTATTCAAAGATGCCACAAATTCATGTGCCTCATTTTCCGATCCACTCCATATAACAAACAAATCATCTATGAATCTAAGCCAAGAGACGACATTATTCATAAATACAATTTCATGCTTTCTCATGAGGACCAGCTCCTCCCACCACCCCATGAATAAACAGGCATAACTGGGGGAAAAGCTGGCCCCCATGGCTACACCCTGTATTTGTTGAAACATTTGATTTTTAAACATGAATAGGTTATTTTCCAAACAAAATGCCAGCATGTCCAACAACATTGTATTGTGTCGTGCAAATTTAAGAGG
The DNA here is from genome assembly GCF_964204655.1 of Triturus cristatus. Lineage (NCBI taxonomy): Eukaryota > Metazoa > Chordata > Amphibia > Caudata > Salamandridae > Triturus > Triturus cristatus. Next base: position 1,109,768,977 of record NC_140590.1, read on the forward strand.
TCTATTAGCTAAAAAATATTCCACGGCTTTAAGACCGTCTGCATTTTTTATGCACGTGTATAAGGATGAAACATCAAGAGCTATTAAGAGCCAACCCTTTTGCCATTTTATATCAGCTACTTTTCTAATAAAATCACTGGTGTCTTGTACAAATGACTTTAAATTTTTAACGTGATCCTGTAAAAAGTAGTCAATATACCGAGACACATTTTCCAAAAGTCCATCACAGGCCGATATTATGGGCCTTCCTGGTGGTTTGTTGATGTTCTTATGTATTTTTGGGATAAAATACAATGACGGCGTTATGGGATACTCTTTCTTCAAATACTTGTACTCCTCCATGTTCAATAAACCCATGCTTTTCCATGCTAGTAATTTAGAGAAAAGAAGATTCTGCACAGATTTATATTTCATTGGAGTGCTCCTTCGGTAACAGTTAGTGTTATTTAACTGGGAATACGCTTCCTCCAAATATTGCTTTAATGGCCATAACACAATGTTCCCTCCTTTGTCAGAATTTCTAATAACGACCTGGCTCTCCTTCTTCAATTTCTCGATAAGTTGATTGTATTTTCTTTTATGATTTGTTATTTTTCTTTTGGCCTTGTTAAAATTCAAATGCAGTTTTTTCACCTGTGCCAAAACCTGCTCGTTAAAAACATCAACCGAATCTCTTGGCATAATGGGAGTGAATTTTGATTGTCTTTTAAAGGGTGTGTCCGGCTTAGACCCAGTACCCATTCCTGGTGATTGCCCGGTTTCATTGTTCGTTTCCATACAACCTTCATCAAATTCATTCATGTTGCTGTTAGCCTCCTGTGCCAATTCCTGTATTGTTCTTAGTGTATCAAGGTCAGCAACCATTAAATCAGACATATTATTATTGTCATTATTGGGGATAGCCCCGATTTCTGTTCCGGATATTTGGGGGCGTAAAGCATGGAACTTTTTTAGCTTTAATTTACGGATGAATTTGTAAATATCAGCCCGAGTCTGAGGATAATCAAAATGCGACTCAGGACAGAATGAGAGACCCAAAGAGAGCAATTGTTCCTCTGCCCGTGTCAGATCTATCTGGGCGAGGTTAATTATGGTCATGGTCTGAGGTTCCCCGGGTGTGGTCTTCGTTGAACTTTTTAGCTTTATTTCTTCCTCCATCCACCCCGACCTCGCCCCCGAGTTTGGCGCCTGTTTGCGGCGTTCTCGGGCTGCTTTCCTCCGTTGTTTTCGGCTCTCAGTTCTTCGTTTTTTGCCGGTTGGTTACGGGGGCGCAGCGTTTCCTTTCTGCTTCTCCTTAGATAATCCAGTTCTTCCCCCAATGTAGGTTTGATTGCACAGTTTGCTCTACCCTCCGTGTCTGATCCACTTTCTACTGCGGAACTCAGGTCCGATGTTGAGGGAGTGTCCACTACCATTAGATTACTGGTTGAACTTTGCCCCTGCTTGTTTATTGTTGCTGACCTATAGGCATCGAATTTACGTGCAAATATAAAAATCTGGCCGCTTGCATAATCATCCTTATCTCTGCGAAATTTAAAAGTCTTTCTTTGCTTGATTTTTTCCTCCTCCTTACTGAGTCTTGACACCATATCCTCGTGTAACTTCGTCCTCTGCTGGGAATCACTGATAGTTTTTATTTCGGCGTCTAGGGCATCTATTTTTGTTTGGAGCTCACCACGATCGATATCCGCATATTTCACCAATATCTGGACCAATTTACGCGATGACTCTAGATTCGTTTCCGCCCACTCGGCCATCATTCGGGGGTTTGGGGTGTCGTAACTTGGGGCAATCATTATTCTCAGCCCCCTGGGTATCCTCCCCACATCTAGATACCGCTGCAAAGATTTCGACTCCCACCAGTTAGCCTGTTCCTGACGCATTAATTTCTCCAAAATGCGATATTTCTCCTTTAGACCCTGTTCTCCACTTAATTCCTTGTTAATACCTTTGTCAATAAGCTGCGTTGTTACCGGAGAGTCTGAAAACATCTCCTCTGCGGCTGTTTCTCAATTCCGTAATGCTGCGGCAGACATTTCAAAAGAAAATAATAATGTTCAAATCAGTTCCGTTAGGACGCCTTACCGAATAATACAATGATCCTGGCGGCAGGCTCCTCGGATGCACGCCTCCCCTCCTGCTGCTTTGCTTGCTTTTCAATTACTCTCCGGGTTTGCGAAACGAACAGTGCGCTGCCGCCCCCTCGCTGAGCACCACTCCTCCGAGTATACCCAATTCGAAGAGCTCGACTCCACGCTTGTCACCTCCTTCCCGGATAGAATTCCGCATCAGCAGTGGGCTCCGCGTTTCCGTTGCCGGTTCCTTTTGTGGTCGCTTCTGGGACGCCGGTTTACTCGAGGCCTCGAGGTCCGCCGGATTCCACCAAGCAGTGACTTTACCAACCGCAGAGCCAACTTCACGGGGAGGGGGTCCACAACACCGGGGAAAGCCAAGCCGGTGAATATATGAAACAGTCTCGTCTCACCAAGTTTCTCCAAACAACAAACGAGAGTGGACCCAAGTTAAGTGCTGGTTTTCTATTTTATTTCTTTAGTATGTCGCCATGACGCGTTTTGACAGCTCCCTGCCTTGATCACATGACAGCATTACTTCGTGTGCTCAATCTATTTAAAGTGACAGTGTCCAATCAAACAATTCATAGACATAAAAGACATCATTTGCATGATGTTTGCGAAAGTTTGAATGATAATCGCATGGATGCTTAAACAAGTGTTGTAGCTAACAGTCATATAATGTAAATATATAAATACAAATAATACTAAGTTAGCAACACACTATTGTACAAAAACATAATCAGAATTTAATAGTTTGCACTCAAGGGGTTAACGTTCAAAAAACAAGTTTTTGGACCCCCTTTTTTCTCGGCCCCCCTTGACAAATCACCCCCAAACTTTCAACATAGGAGCTGATCTCAACAAAGAATTAGTCTTGTGAATTTCACGAAGATTCATCAATCAGCGCCAAAGTTATTGCGAATAAAACGTTGCCATTTTCCTATAGTAACTAGGTCCTAACTATAACTACCTAAAACATATATATATATACATATATATACATATATATATATAGTTTATGTTTGATGATGTTTGATGATGTTTGATGATGGCCCCTTGGGTAAGGGTTGGCACAATGGGATGGGGCATCAGTTATTATTTGCTTTTGGCTGTTTTTCTGTCCCCCTTGGTGGCACACTGGCTATTTGAGTAGTGACATTGCATGTTATAATGTTAATAGTTTTATTTCTTGTGAATTGCTATTGCACTTCTTTATTTCTCCTTGTTATTCTAGTTCAAGGCTTTTCCTCTTTTGTTTTGACTGATGTTCCAGGTTGTGGTTTCGTCACATCTAAAGTTTGGAAATCTGCAATGCTGTGAATGAAGTACGATGAAGAGTTCTGATGTGTCATGTGCAGCAGCAAAACGCCATCTGAACAATGAGGACTCATTTCCAATCTTTGGCTGTTTTGGCGTATGTTTATAATCATCGTTAATAGGACTGCACATTTTCCAGTTGGTACCCACATACACATGGTTTTTGAAGCATTTGCTTGAGTTTGGGTGAAATCCCCCATATGAAGGTCATTTTTTGACAATTACAGAATTCATCAGATTCAGGATATCACGTTTCCGTAAGTAACTTTACATGTATCATAATTAGACCTTCCACTCAATCATCTTCTTTTTGGAGCTCATCCTCTGGTACAAGATGTTTTTATGGCTTTTTCTTGATGAAGGCACGTTTGTGCTGAAACGCACGTAGAGAACTGCATTCCATTTCTTGCCACTGATTATCATTTAATTGTATTACTTCTTATATTATAGACCAACGTTTATTGATCATAATAAAGACAATAGAGATTTATCAGTACGTTAGAATTATGTTGTTTTTGTCTTGTCCTTGTGCCTGCCTTTGCACCTGTTTTTAAAGTGTAGAATTACTTTAGAATTAATGTATATATGATTGAAGTGTGAAAGTGAATTATATAAATATTTATAAGGTCTTGTTTGAATAAAAAAAAATTGTATTGGTTTATAATATGGTAATGTTGTCCTTCCATGTTAATGAAAAGCTATATCATGTTAACTTGGTATAACATTTGAGTTGCCCTAGATTTTTACACTTTGTTCTTTCCCTGCCTAGAGGAACTTTTACCCATTTGCAGGGAGGCCTTTTATTTACACAGTATTTGAGGGACAACAGTGCCAGACTTAGACCCCACTCTAGAGCTGCCAGGTGGACTCCCACAAATCCGGAAAGGTAGAAGAAGTTCTTCGGTTTAACTTTTTTGAAGGGCTTGATACGAAGCCATCAATTTCAACATATTGGTCTACTAGTCCCTTGATGGCAACGGCTACATTTCTTGGAATCATTAGTCGTGATTGGTATTTTCTTCACCTTCGGATCCTGAATTTTGTCAATAACAACTGGTGTGCAGTTGTTCAGGGAATTGGCCAAAGTGGACACTGCTGCTTGCGGCACAATGAGTGCATCGATCCATCGATTTTCAAGCAAACCCGTATCTACAAAGTCTTGTAGACATGAATTTGTGCCAAACACCTGCTCCTTTCTGAGGCTTGTGTAACAAGGAGAAATATCCTTACTTTGCTTTCTGTAGCACACATACAAAATGGAGTGTTAGACTTGGCATCATTTGGCGTGTTTCTCCAGTCTTTTTGCTTTCTGACCTCCCGTTTTTGACTCTGTTTTTGCTGGTTTAGTGTCTCTGCACACTTTCTCACTGCTGTTCAGTGTTAAAGTGCAAGTGCTCCTGTTGTAAATTGTTTATGGATTGGTGATAGTAAAGTGCACTGAGAGTGCCAGGGCCTGTAAATCAAATGATACTAGTGGGCCTGCAGCACTGATTGTGCCACCCACAGAACTAGATCTATAAAGGTAACTCAGACCTGCCACTGCAGAGTCTAAGCGAAGTTTGTAACTGCCATGTTGACTTGGCAAGTGCACCTACTTGCCATGCCCTTATCTTCCCTTCTTTTACATATAAGTCACCCCTAAGGTAGGCCACATGTACCCCTGTGGGAAGGGTGCTGTGTATATTAAAGATAATACATGTTCTGGTGTGTTTGACATGTCCTGGTAGTGGATTACAGTGCATTTCGGTTTTCCCTATGGAAAGGCTATCTGTCCCTTAGGGTAAAATGGGAGTTTATTTATAACATCTTATACATATAACTTCCCATAGGGAAAAAAAAGGAAAATAGAGTTTAGTATGCCTGGACTCAGAATATAAAAATGCATCATTTAGTAAAGATGATTTTTATGTTCTGTGTTTGAAAATACCACTTTTAGAAAGTAGGTATTTTCTTGCTTAGCCATTCTGTGTACCTCTGCTGGGTTTGTGGATTGACTGTCTGGATTTGGAGTGACAGGGGCTGGGGATATGCATTCTCTTCAGACAGCCACGGGGGGGGGGGGGGCAAGGTGTATCCTGCCTTTCCTGGATGAGTCAGGGCTGGGCTGAATAGGCCTGGGCTGTATTTAGAGTAGTGGGAGGATATTTAATTGCACCTGGATGGGCCTGGTATGCCTTGAACAATGTTGTCTCCACATTCCAGTCTCTCACAACAAGAACAATCAACTTAAAAATGAGGTATACAATCTATTGGAAGTGGCCATGAGTAAAAATTGGATCAGAGAAGAAGAATACAAATTCTTATACAACTCGGATCCAATCACACCAGCAATCTATGGATTGCCTAAAATCCATAAAGATATTGACAATCCCCAAATGCGATCTATAGTCAGTAGCATTGGGTCTATTCTAGAACCCCTTAGTAAATATGCAGATTTTATCCTAAAGCCCATAGTGGCCAAACAAGATCATATTTAAGAGACTCAACACATGCCATTGCAACTTTTGAAGGTTTGGGCTTCAATTGGGTGACCCAATTTTTGGTCACCCTTGACATTGAAGCCTTTATACTAATATCCAGCAGGAAGATACTATTAGAACCATCAGAACTATGCTTTTGACCGAAGACCTTGGTGGAGGCAATCTTGACTTTATAATGGTGTGTGTCAGTATGGTACTAAGAAACAACTTTTTTCTGTACAAGAAGGATCTTTACCACCAAATCAAAGGGACCAGCATGGGCGCAACCTGCGCGCCAAGTCTGGCTTGTCTTTATGTCAGTAAATTTGAACAGGTTCACGTTTTTAATGAACTGGCTCCTTTTTTTGAAAATATCAGTCACTGGCACCGCTTCATTGACGATATTATTTTCGTGTGGAGCGGTGCCAGTGAATTATTGGAGGACTTCATAGCCTGGCTTAATCTGGGTGATCCTAACCTCAGATTTACATCCCAGTGGAGCAATACATGTATTCATTTTTTAGATATCTGTATTAAAAATAATGACAACACACTGGAAGTTGAACTCTATAGTAAATCAACAGATAAAAACACCCTGTTACACTGTCAGAGCTTTCACCCCAAAGCACAGATAGACAATATCCCTTTTGGGGAGTTTCTGAGACTCCGCAGAAACTGTACCACACTTAAAGATTTTTATTTCCATTCAGACAATCTTAAGAAGACACTGGTAGACAGGGGATACCCCAAAAAACGAATTAAAAATTCATTCAAAAGAGCCAGATTTTATGATAGGGAGTTCATGTTGGATGGAAATAAAAAGACAGAAAAAAATACAAATGGAGACAAGATTGTGTTCGTTAGTAAGTTCTCATTCATGAGCAATCAGATCAAAAACATAATTAATAGGAATTGGAAAATAATAAATGACGAAAGAGAGGAGCCTTTTGATAAACCGTTGTTTGCCTTCAAGCGTAACGTGAACCTCCGCAACTCACTGGTACACACCTATAGAGACGTAGAAGATAATATCCAAACTACCTTGTTCCAATCCAAAGCAATAGGCAACAATAAATGTGGATCTTGCTCAGTATGCAAACAATGTATTGTCGGCAAACAAATTACATATAGAGGCAACACATTTCTATCTAGGGAATTGACGAACTGTAGGAGTAAAAACATAATTTACCTCCTCATTTGCCCATGTGGCTTAGGCTATGTGGGTGAAACAGGTTGGGAAGTCCGACTCAGAATTATAGAACACAAATCTGCTATCCGCACACAGAAAGAAAATGCACCACTCACGACACATTTTCTCCAGCACAATCACAAATGTGATGAATTCAAGTGGTTTGTACTGGAAAAAATCAAGTACAACAGACGGGGCGGCAATATTGATAAGGCGAGAAAAAAGAGGGAACAATGGTTTATATGCAAATTAGGTACCATTGGCGGGGGCCTCAATTCAAGGGAGGATTGGATGTCATTTATTTCCTGAACTCTGAGGTCCCTGGGTGTGGTTTCCCACTCTTCATGCGAGCAATCTTACAGACTCTCCCTCTCCTTACCGGCTACCCTTTTCTGGGTAACCTGTTATTAGAACTTCTGGCTTTTTTCAAAATAGGCCTATAGGCCCTAAGTAGCAGGTCTATTAAATACATCTTCTGATACCTTGTCCTTCCATTATAACTGGGTCTGCCTTTGTTAGTCACTTAGCAGGCCTCACTTCAAGATGGCGACCACTTGGGCCATTACCGCGAGTACCTACGGGTGTTCCCGTTTATTTTCCCCATTTGATTTGGGAGCGAGCCTTTCTTTATATAACAGTCAGATCTGGACTATCCATGCCCCGTTCACTTACATCTATTGCAAATTTTGTGTTTATGAGCGTCTAAAGTAATTCGCCAGATAGTCGTATTATATCTAGCCCAATAGGGCGTTTGCGCAGGACGACCATCCGGCTGGTTGATGTTTCAGATATTTCGAATCCGGAAGCGATAGGGGTCCCAACCCCGAAATACTCGTAGGTTACATCGGAACAACACGATTTTCCAAATGGCGGGAAGACGCCGTTTACAAACAGGTGTCCGATATTTTCCGTGGCATATATAAAGGATTTAGCTGCTAGGTGAGAGGCTGTTTATCCGTTTCTTGCCGACCAAACATGCGGTGGTACCACAACAAGTAAGTAATGTGCCAGCCTTCTCTGCAATATTTTTAACGAGACGGGGTTATGTGCCCTGATATTGAGGATCCTATAAGGGAGGTGATCGTTTTAGGGGCAGTACTGTAACGAGATTTAAACCTGATAATGAGGACACTGTCGATGACGATAACTAGGCGGAATTAAGGGGAAATATTTGGCACTGAATCAATGTTCTCCCTTAACATATTCTCCCTGTTATGTCACAATAAAATTATGTGATACCATCTAACACTGTTGGACATTAGACTGATAGAGATGAATATAGTAATTCATATACAAAAGGAGATGTCTCTGGATAGATATGTAACTCACCCATAAATACAACAGAGAAACATCCGGACTACTTTTAATAATAGTACACAGGGGCATACGTTTAGGAAAGTGGAGCAGACACTTTCCGAATGTGATAAACATTTAAACTTACAGGAACGTATAGACAAGTAATGAATATCATATCTTTGCAATTTTAGACCCTAATTATAAGAGGGAAATTTCGAAGCAACATTTCTATCAAGAAACCGCATAAATCCGATCGCAAGACAGCCAGGAAACACATAGGAATTGCGGAGTTGAAAGTTCGATTGTTTTACCCTAAGGTAATTAGCAGTAGACCTTTGCCTTATTTAATTAAATGAATCTAAATAGTGTACAATCCTGATGTATTTCATCAATATTTTTCAGGTCGTTCCATATATTGTATATTGTTTTCTACAACACTATTGGACCTGATTAGTGATTGTTTATAAACAAGGATGTCATTTTAATCAAAATTAAGGGAAATATAGAAATAATAAAAAACCAAACAAATGGAAGGTGAGAGGTTTCCTTTCCGTATAAGATAAATTTACAAGTGGCCAGTTCGATATAAATACTAATTTTGAGTATATAAATTTTCCTTTATTGTTTACAGAACAAACGTAGGATTTCTCAGACTATCTACTGAAGTCTGTCCCATAAGAAAATCCTTAACCACTGGTCCACTGTATGAATGGTAGCTTGCCTCAAGCAAAAGAGGTAAGGTTTCTTGTGAATCTGTAAGTAATGTTAGAGAATGACGAAATCCATTTAAATGCGCTTGGCTGTTGGATGACAGTGAGAGGGTAGATTGGTGCATAAATCAGAACACAATAGTGAGATGAAGGTTTTTTGAGATGTTGTCAAAACAGGTCAAGCACATGTCTCAACCAAATTTGTCGCAATTTTTTGGGCATGTTTTATGTTTTTGTCCTCAACCAAATCTGTCGCAATTCTTTGGGCATGTTTTATGTTTTTGTCCTAGTCTTGGATGCTAGAAAACTGGGTCAGCATAAATTTGGGGGCGAAAATCCACCAGTCATTTTTGTCAAAACAGGTCAAGCATATGCCTTAACCAAATCTGTCGTAACTCTTTGGCCATGTTTTATGTTTTTGTCCAACTTTTGGATGCTGTACAACTAGGTTAGCATAAATTTGGGGGTGAAAATCTTCTAGTCATAGTCCCACTTTAAAACATTTTTTTCCTTAAACATTGCGAAATATTTATTTATGCCTATAATGAAATACATTCTGACATTAGATGCATGTTAGAAGATCAAGTCAGAAAAGAATTATTGTCAATGCTTGATAATAGAAATGTGGTGTATCTATCCATAGGATTGAGTTTATTGATTGTCTTTTTCCTGTTTTAATACAGAGGTACAGACTTTGCCATTGTGTAAGTCCCCGTTCTTTTTAACTGTCATATGAGAGTCATAAATGTGGTCTTGAAAAAGATGGAGATATAATTAAGCCATCGAAACGCGTCGACGCCCATTTCTCTACACCAATCTGCTATACGGGCGACAGTTAACGAGTACTAAGCACGAAAGTACCTGGTTCTACATCCTTAATAGTGCAATTGCAGATGTGTAATTTCCTTTATGACACATTGTGTTTGTCTGTGTTAGTGACTCTCATTGTTTATTAACTTCTATTGGTTTTTAGTTATTTTGACTACAGATTTTTATGAATTTAGGATGTCTGTCTTGTAAGCCGTAGGATATTGGTGTCTAATCATTGTATGTATGAAATAACCTTCTTGTTTTTATATATGTTGAACAACCAATAAATTTACCTGTGAAGTCAGATTTTTATAACTTCATTAACTTGCCTTGTGTTTTTTTGATGATATGTACTACAATCTTTCTCGGAATGGACGAATGAATGAAATTGTAAGGCCTGAATGAGGGTATTTGTGGAATAACTTTTATGCTGCATTCAACTATTCGGTCCAAAGGGTATCTGTTTCTTTCACGTCTCCACATTCTGCCACTAAGCTGGGCCAAGGAGGACAGAACTGGTTTGCACTAAGCACAGACACTCTATGCCAGGGAGAACTAAGGATTTTTGAGTATAAATATTGGGGCCCAGACCCCAGAAATTTAGAACTCTTTTGGAATGAAGAGGACTGCCAAAAAAAAGAGCTGAATAAGCTGTGTGGAGGGACTACCACTTTGATGTGCATTGCTGTGTTGGCCTGCAGTGGCTGTTTCTCTCTTAGGCAATGAAAGGACTGAACTGAACTTTCTGCAGCTTCTTTTTGTGAGTTTCTCCAATGGCTTGAGGTAGAGCTTGCCCCCTGTTCAAGAAGTCTCAGGAACAGCAAAGACTTCAAGTTCATCTGCTACCAGGGGGACTGCGTGTTTTGAATTGCAACAGAAAAAAAAGCAAGCCAACGCGAAGTTGAATCCCAGCCTGTGACCAAGGACCAGGAGGTCAGAAACACGTAAGGCATGACAAATTAGGCCGTGTGACTATGCCGGTTTTGCCAATAAATTATGATCTGCTGCAGAGTACATCTTAATGCTTTGGGCATCTTTGGTTTAAAATAAATGACACAGCCACCCTGCCGTGAAGACAGCACCATCCGATTAATATGTGAGGAGCCGCAGGGGCATAGAACTTCCGAGCCACTTTATCGGACAGCAGATGGGCAAGAAATTATTGTGGACTAGTGGTGACATGCAGAGGCCCAATGGAGGGCTAAGAACAATAAATTACACTTTGGGAGCAACGGTGCAGAACAGAGTAAGGCTGCCCTCCCTCCCAGTTCACAGAACTTCTCCTGAGGCGGAAAGCCGGGAGCTTACAGCATTTTTTAAACTTGGTGTGATTGACTGTTGTTTTTAAAGTTGCACTCACCCTGCGGCCTTGACATCGTAACCACGATCTTCCCGCTCAGCTGATACTCGCTGCCGCTGGTGTGTGGTGATTATCTCGGCCGACATCCCTGGCCCTGCGGACACGCCCACTCGCGTTGGCCACGCCCCCCTTCTGATATTTAAACGCGCGCTAATAGTGCCCCGCGTTCACAGAACTTCTCCTGAGGCGGAAAGCCGGGAGCTTACAGCATTTTTTAAACTTGGTGTGATTGACTGTTGTTTTTAAAGTTGCACTCACCCCGCGGCCTTGACATCGTAACCACGATCTTCCCGCTCAGCTGATACTCGCTGCCGCTGGTGTGCGGTGATTATCTCGGCCGACATCCCTGGCCCTGCGGACACGCCCACTCACGCTGGCCATGCCCCCTTCTGATATTTAAACGCACGCTAATACTGCCCCGCGTTCACAGAACTTCTCCTGAGGCGGAAAGCCGGGAGCTTACAGCATTTTTTAAACTTGGTGTGATTGACTGTTGTTTTTAAAGTTGCACTCACCCCGTGGCCTTGACATCGTAACCACGATCTTTCCGCTCAGCTGATACTCGCTGCTGCTGGTGTGCGGTGATTATCTCGGCCGACATCCCTGGCCCTGCGGACACGCCCACTCGTGCTGGCCATGCCCCCCCTCCACTTCTGGGATATAACATGTGTCATCACCGGAGGCGCAGCGGACGAGCGCAGCGGGCACGCCGACTGCGCGCCGAAGGCGCGCTTAAGGCGAGCTCGTCTGGGCTCGTCCGCGTCGAGTCTGGGTCTAGAGCCACCCCCCCTACCTCTGAGGCGCCATATATTGCTCATAAAGTAAGCACATACAAATACACTGCAGCCCAACTCCGAACAATGAATACTTCAGCAGATGTACCTCATTTTATACCACATCTATTATACACAAATCCTAGTATAGGTCCTCACAAATGTCCCCTTTGCACTGTTACTGCCCTCCCTACTACTTCTTCCCCTCAGGTTTTAGCAGCACTTACCAACGTGCGCTCAGTTTCAAAGCACAAATTCGAAATCTTAGAGCTTATTGAGTCACACAACTTAGATCTTTTATTCACCACTGAAACCAGGGGCGACGACTCTTCAGGTCCAGACTTCAAAGCAGCTATCCCGGAAAATTACTGCGTTTGCAAGCTCGATAGAACCATCAGAAAGGGTGGGGGAATAGCCATTATTTACAAAAACCATCTTAAAGTTAAAGTTACAGACGCCAAACATACTGAGTGCGAGGCATTTTCCTTCTCCATTAGTCTTTCCGGTAAACAATCACTTACAGGTATTTTACTCTACCGCCCCCCAGGGTCCAGATCGAAATTTCTCAACAATTTAAACAACTTAATTGAGGTTTCAGCAGGAGCCCCACACTTTACCATACTGGGTGACTTCAATTTTCATCTTGAATCCATCTGTGACCCTGACACCGTGGCACTAATTAATGACCTAGCAGCAGCCGGCCTTCATCAAATTGTCAATCAGCCTACTCATAAAGCTGGACACACCCTTGATGGGCTATTTATCAGTAACCCACACATTTCTATTTCTAAGGTGATCCCTCTTACATGGACTGATCACGCGGCAGTCAGTTTCTCTATAAAATTGACTTCCCTTCCACTCCCGTCCATTTCCTCCTCTCCTATCGCTTTCCGAGATTGGAAAAATGTCAACCCTCCTCAACTCGCTGCTTTACTGTCTGACAGTATTATCACTACTGGAAAGGATCCCTCATTAGCCTCCATTAATTATCTCAACAGTCTAAATATGGCTTGTCACAACGTAGCTCCCCTAAAAACCTCCAACCGTAGTAGAAAATGCCCCTCGGCTCCCTGGTTCACGGAATCTCTTCGACTGCAGAGACAACACAGCAGAAATTTGGAAAGGCACTGGCGCCGTTATTACAATCCGACTGATAAATCAGTGTACAAAAGCGCCCTCTCCATATAAAAAGATCTGATTACCGCTGAAAAGACTTTCTATTTTACTTCCCAAATCAACCAGGCCAAAAATTCATCAAAAGAATTGTTTCAGGTGGTTACCCACCTTTCTAATCCTTCACTTCAATGGAACTCAATCACTCTGTGATTCCCTTGCTAATTTTTTCAAAGACAAAGTCACTGCCATCTTTTCAGCCTTTACTCATGATCCTTCCGTAACCACAACAAATTCACCTTTAAATAGCAATACACTCAGCTTTCCGGTTTTCGAAGCTGTTACGGAGGAACAAGTCTATCGACTTGTTCTAGGTACTAAATCAGGATCACCTCTAGACCCCTGCCCTCCTGCCATCCTTAATCTAATCCCTGAAGCTGTTTCTCCCGCCTTGACAAATATCTGTAATGCTATGTTTACGATGGGCATTTACCCGCCAGTCTGGAAGGAGGCTATTATCAAACCTCTCCTCAAAAAACCTACCCTCGATCCCCTCCTTCCTGCCAGTTACCGACCCATTGCATGTCTTCCATTCCCAGCAAAAAAAATTGAAAAAATCATGAATACACAACTATCAAAATTTATTGATAACAACAACCTACTGGACGATACCCAATTTGGGTTTAGACAGGGTCACGGTACAGAGACTGCATTACTAAAAGCTGCAGATGAAATGAGGATGACACTGGACAAGGGAGGAGCAGCTGTACTAATACTGTTGGATCTTTCTGCAGCCTTCGACACGGTCAATCATTCAATCTTGATTGACCGTGTCTCAGCCATAGGAATTCAAAATAAAGCAAAACAACTTCTTGCAGCTTTCCTTGCCGATCGTTCACAAAACGTAAAAATGGGCCACTTCATCTCCCACACCTTCACCCTTCCATGTGGCGTCCCACAGGGCTCATCGCTAAGTCCGACACTATTTAACATTTATGTTTCGGACTTAGCGAGGGTAATAAAATCCTATGGAATTGCCCTTACTACATACGCGGACGACACACAACTGGTGTTATCGGTACATAGTGACGGCCCATCGGTTGCTGCAAATTTTCAAGAGGGAATGCGGGCTATCAGTTCCTGGATGTCATCAAATTCTCTCAAACTGAATTCCGATAAAACAGAAGTGATGACATTCGGGAAACTGGAGCCTGTTTGGTCCCCTCAATGGTGGCCACCTGAGATGGGAGCTCCTCCTCAACCAGTAACTAAGGTTCGCAACCTTGGAGTTCTTTTTGACGATAAATTGACTTTTGTCCACCACGTCAACTCTGTGGTCTCCTCATCCTTTTTCATTTTGAAGAAGATCAAAAAATTACTGCCATACCTCCCCCCCTCAGCCGGTAAAACTTCTGAAAACTTGGCTCTTTTCACCTTGATTTACTTGCTGTAGCACGGTCTCCGTTTCTTGAGCGCCGAGACACCCCTGGGTATTTGCGCGCTTTAAAAATTGCATAAACATAAACATAAACATTCAATATAAAGGGAAAATACTACATGTGCCACAATGCAATTCTTATTGTACTCACCTGTGAGGCCCCACTGTAAGGTAACATAAAGAAGCTAATCACGTTGCACTGCAAAGTTGAATCCCAGCCTGTGACCAAGGACCAGGAGGTCTGAAACACGTAAGGCATAACAAATTAAGCTGTGTGACCATGCCGGTTCTCCTAATGCTTTGGACATATTTAGTTAAATATATATATGTGTATATATATATATATATATATCGTGACAAGGCAGCGTGAGTCTGCTGAAACGCGTAGATGTTTTTCCTCGTTCATGGAAAATAAAAGACCGAGTGCCAAAACTTTGACTTTGGAGTGCTGGATGTTTATTTCGAAAAACGAAGTATTCCTATAATTGGATATATATATATATATATATATTCACTGAAAAAACCATAGGTTTCACACACGTTATAGTTAGGAATTAGCGTTTAAAAAACCTTGCAAATTCACTGAAAAAACCATAGGTTTCACACATGTTATAGTTAGCGGAAATTTTACTGATAAAAAACCAGTGAAATTCCCCCGTTATAGTTAGCGCAGGCAACTATAACTCACGCGACTGCAATCCTCTGCTGATGCTAATACTGTATTTAGACACTTATTTGCCCATGTCTTCTTCCATACATTTTTAGCTATACATATATTACAAATATTTTTTTTTCATAAAGACACATATGTCATCAGCAGAAGATTGCAGTCGCGTGAGTTATAGTTGCCTGCGCTAACTATAACGGGGGAATTTCACTGGTTTTTTATCAGTAAAATTTCCGCTAACTATAACATGTGTGAAACCTATGGTTTTTTCAGTGAATTTGCAAGGTTTTTTAAACGCTAATTCCTAACTATAACGTGTGTGAAACCTATGGTTTTTTCAGTGAATTAGTACGGTTTTTTAAATGCTAAGTTTTTTTCCCTTATAATAAGCCCTGTACATTTGGTGGCCTTCGGCCACCAAAAGCACAGGGGGTGGGGTAAGTGTGGATAGTGTTTTTTGCCCTTAACATAAGCCCTGTACATTTGGTGGCCTTCGGCCACCAAAAGCACAGGGGGTGGGGTAAGTGTGGATAGTGTTTTTTTTATTTTTATTTTTTTACCGTACGCTTACGGTAAGCGTACGGTAAGCGTACCCCGCGAAATTGCCGAAAAAAAAATAAAACCGTTTTTGCACTTGGGGGATGTTTGGGGACTCCCTCAACATGACTATGTGGGAGGGAGTTGTCAAAACAGCCCCTTTACATGTTTTTGGGCTTGATATTTTAAAAATCACTCTCAGTGCGAGAGACAAAATGGCGGCCGCCGCTTCCTGGTTTCGGCCGATTCGAATGTTTACTAAGATCTAAGAGCCAATCAGAATCGCGCTCGCGCACGCCACCGTACGCTTACCGTAAGCGTACGGTAAGCGTACCGTAAGCTGGCTCAGATATATATATTGATTTAAAGGCTATTTTCTCAGAATCTACTGAACAGATTTACACCAAACCTACAAAAGGCACTTCCTTGACCTAGGGACTACCTCTCTGCCAAATTTTGAGTAATTCTGTTCAGCCGTTCGGGCTGTAGCTCGTTCTAAAGGTCCTATGGAAAAATGCATGGGAAAAACGCGTTTTGGGACCCCCCTTTTATCTCAGCCCCCGCTTGACGGATCCCCCCGAGACTTTCAGGGTAGGAGCGGAGCGTAGCGCCCCACCTATTTTGAAAAATTTGCGAGGATTCGTCGACCGGCGCCAAAGTTATTCAAAATAGAATGTTGAGGTTTTCCTATGGAAACGTGGTCCTAACTATAACTACCTACTGGCTATCGCCAGTAGGTAATATATATATATATATATATATATATATATATATATTTATATATATATATATATATATATATATATATATATATATATATTCCCCCGTTATAGTTAGTTCAGGCAACTATAACTCACGCGACCGCAATCCACTGCTGATGACGTCAGATATTACATCACTGTATTTAGCCACTTATTTACCCATTTATTCTTCCATTTACCTTTAGCTATACATATATTACAAATATTTACTTTACAGAAAGACACATATGTCATCAGTGATGTAATATCTGACGTCATCAGCAGTGGATTGCGGTCGCGTGAGTTATAGTTGCCTGAACTAACTATAACGGGGGAATTTAATTGGTTTTTTACGAGTGAAATGTCCAGCTAACTATAACATGTGTGAAACCTATGGTTTTTTCAGTGAATTTGCAAGGATTTTTAAATGCTAATTCCTAACTATAACGTGTATGAAACATACGTTTTTTTCAGTGAATTTCGAAGGTTTTTTAAATGCTAATTCCTAACTATAACGTGTGTGAAACCTAAGTTTTTTTCAGTGAATTTCAAAGGTTTTTTAAATGCTAATTCCTAACTATAACGTGTGTGAAACCTATGGTTTTTTTAGTGAATTTCAAAGGTTTTTTAAATGCTAATTTATGTATGTATTTATTTTTTATGGGATTTTCACCGTGCGCGCACGGTGCGCGCACCTCGCGATTTTTTGGTAAAAAATTAAAATGTTTTTTCTCACCCTTCGGGGTCCTTCGAGGACCCCCTGACAAAGGCTAGGGTGTCAGAAACTCTCTACCCTGCCCCCTTTTCACATTCCTATATGTTTTTTTTTTCTTTAAGGTTTTTTCACCGTGCGCGCTCCCCGCGATTTTTTGAAAAAAATAAAAAGGTTTTTTTCACCCTTGGGGGTCCTTCTGTGACCCCCTAACAAAGGCTAGGGGATCAGGAACTCTCTTCCCTGCCCCATTTTCACATTTTCCACCTTTTGTCCACCTTTCCTTTTCAGTGCGACAGACAAAATGGTGGCCGACACTTTCTGATTTCGACCGATTCTAATGTTTACTGACATCTAACAACCAATCAGAATTTCGCTCGCGCACGACACGGTGCGCGCATATAGATATTTATATGCTTTTAAATGCTATTTTCTCAGGAAATACTGAACAGATTTACACCAGACCTGCAAAAGCCACTTCCCTGACCTGAGGACTACCTCTCTGTCAAATTTCAAGTAATTCTGTTCAGCCGTTCGGGCTGTACCTTCGACTAAAGGTCCTATTGAAAAATGCATGGGGAAAACGCATTTTGGGAACCCCCTTTTTTCTCGGCCCCCGCTTGACGAATCACCCCGAGACTTTCAGGGTAGGAGCTGAACGGAGCGTCCCATTAGTTTTGAAAATTTCGCGAGGATTCGTCAACCGGCGCCAAAGTTATTCAAAATAGAATTTTGAGATTTCCTATGGAAACACGATCCTAACTAACTATCTACTGGCGACCGCCAGTAGATAATATATAGATATATATATATATATATATACGCTCTCACTCCTTTATACTAGCATAGAACATCAGAAGGGACTTGAAGCAGTGGAGTTTTTTCTGAAAAAGAGAAATCTAAAATTCTATGAGCTTAATATCATGTTAAAGGAATTGATTACATATTGTCTACACAACAATTTTTTTCTATTTTCAGGAGAAATATATCAGCAAAAACAGGGTACTGCGATGGGCACGTGCTTCGCCCCCAGCTATGCGAATCTTTTCGTTGGCTGGTGGGAGAAGCACGTGGCCTGGGCAGGCAGTAATAAAATCTGGCTTGACAAAGTGATTCTATGGTCTCGATATATCGACGACCTCTTTATTATTTGGAGAGGGTCGATGGAGGAGGCCTTGATTTATGTAGCAGAACTGAATAAGAATGATTTGAACTTGAGGTTCACGGAGTGCATAAGTCAAACAAATGTACCCTATCTTGATCTCATGGTTTTTGTAAAAGAGAATAGATTGGAAACCACTCTCTATAGGAATCCCACTGCAGGGAATAGTGTATTGCACGCTAACAGTTTCCATCCTCAGAGTGTAATCAGTGGAGTACCCTATGGAGAATTGGTGAGACTTAGACGGAATTGCTCATTAGAAGAAGATTTTGTGAAAGAGAGTAATAGTGCCTGCAACAGGTTCTGCAAAAGGGGATACAGAAAAGAGACCCTCATGAATGCAGAAAAGAAAATCAGGGAGGTAGAAAGAAAGGACCTCTTATTAGAAAAAACAGGGGGGAGTAAAACATCTATTTTAGAACCCCAGGGAAAAGTGAGGATGATAACTGAATACACAACAGGATCCACAGAAATCTTCCAAATTTTTAGAGGAAATTGGAAGGTACTTAAATCAGATCATGGGATCGGATCCATTATCCCACAGACCCCACTGATAACGTACAGGAAAGGACCAGGTTTTAAAGAGAAGTTAGTGAGGAGTCATTTTTCTAAAACGCCCAAGAGAAAGGATTTGATCAGTGGATTTTTTCCGTGCATGAATTGCAAGGCATGCAAAAACAGCTCAAAAGTTAAAGACTACAGCATACCAGGGAGGAAGTCTAGACGTAAAATCAACAAACTTATGAATTGCAACTCTGATTACACGGTGTACTGTTTACAGTGCCCATGTAATAAGAGATATGTGGGAAGTACGATTCATATCACAAAAAAAAGAATCTTGGAGCATATGCGTGCTATCAAAAATCGGGATGCAGCATATCCGGTTGCACGGCATTTTGAGGAGAGACATGAATCGAATGCCAATTTACTCAGATTTTTTTGTCTAGACCGTATTCCCAGAACCGAAAGAGGGGGAAATAGAACTAGGAACCTGAGGAAATTGGAGTCACGATATATTGTTGAGATGCAAACTAAAGCCCCAATAGGACTGAATAATGAGGAAGAATTATGGGTCCACATAGACTAATGAATAGTGGAGAGGAGAATGGTAATGATTTCTTGCAAATGGTGGATCCTGCCCATTCAGGGCACAATTATGAGTCCACATAGATTAATGGATAGTGGAGAGGAGAATGGTAATGATTTATTGCAAGGTGGATCCTAGCCCATTCAGGGCACAATTAGTTGACTTATGATGTCCATTGAGGATCAAATGTTGTTACGCACTGTGCATTATATTCTCAGCCTACTCTAGATGTAGTAAATTGGGATGTCATGAATTAGAATTTTGAATATATGGTGACATAATAAAGTACAATGAATTAATTGCTTACTTTGACTTCTGGAATCAATGCACTACATGTTGGATTTAATTTGGCATTTTGGTATTAATATATTTTTTCCACATTGCTTTGGACACTACATCATGGCCGCCATAACCATGGGTAATACCATCAACGACCTGTCTTTTATGTTTACAGGCACTGCCAGTCCTCTTTTTATCTCGACTGCTATGGAAAAAGGGAGAAAAAAATATGTTTTGTGTATATATGGAATTGGTTTGAAACCGGACTGCGACATTGAGGAAGGCGTGATGCCGAAATGCGTCTGTCCGTGTTCGTGTGTGTGAATAAAAATTTAAAACACTAGTGCGAGAGTGCGCCTCGATCTGTGACCGAAATTGAAGCAAAGGGTCACCTTGCTGGATATGGATATATATATATATATATATATATATATATATATATATATATATATATATATATATATATATATATATATTATATATATATAGATAGATAGATAGATAGATAGATAGATAGATAGATAGATAGATAGATAGATAGATAGATATACATTACCTACTGGCGGTCGCCAGTAGGTAGTTATAGTTAGGACCTATTTTCCATAGGAAATCCGCAACATTCTATTCCCAATAAGTCCAGCGTCGTTTGACGAATCATCGCAAAATTTTCCAAACTTTTGGCCAGGTCCGGTCCGCTCCTATCCTGAAAGTTTCGTGGTGATTCGTCAAGAGGGGGCTGAAAAAAAAGGGGGGTCCCAAAACGCGTTTTCCCCATGCAATTTCCCATAGGACCTGTTGACGCAGCTACAGCCCGAACTGCTGAAAGGAATTACACCAAATTTGGCAGAAAGGTAGACCTTGGTTCAGAGTCGTGCCTTTTGCATAAATGGTGTAAATCCGTTCAGTAGTTCCTGAGAAAATCAAAAGTAAAATCACATATATATCTGTCCGGAGCCAAACCACACATCTCATCGTGAGATCTGATTGGCTGACAGTACTTCATCCAAGAAGTGTTGGCAGCCATCTTGGGACCAATATACATGATAGCACCTCATTAAAAACCATTGCAGTTAATAGAAGGTTTTAAACATTTTGTTACATTATAAATCATTTGTTGATGGTACCATACTCATTTTAGGAATTGTGGCATGTTCTAAGGTAGTTTTACAATGTGAAAAAGCCTTCTGCTGGGATATCATGAATCATGTTTGAGAGAAAACTATTTTCACATGCTTTTCCCACAGAGGTTTGGAAGGTGATCTATAAGCTAAACTGAGAGCATATTTTCTGTAAATTCACATTATCTTTCTTAGTCATGTGAGAATGAAGTCTAACATTCTCAGTAAAACATGTACATCCAACAAGGGCAGAGACTGTCAGTTGATTCCTTTGTGTTCTACTGCAGCTTCCCAGAGTGTTCCAAAGAACAACTAGAGCGCTAACACTCCTACTTATGATAAACGTATGGCACACCTGAAGCCATCTTGATTGGAATAAAGTGGTAACTCTTAAAACATTTAATTTAAAAAGGAACAAAATGAGGGGGTTCATTTTGCCATAGAATGTATGATTAGTGCTGCAGAAAGAAAAATTAGGGCACATTTTGAGGGACTTCTCAAATCCTCTTCTATTTCATAAAAAATTCTGACATGCAGACTGAAACATGCACTTTCAATACCAGCAGCAGACTTCCCTGGTGAGCAGTAGCTTTACTAAAGTGATCTAATGAGCAACTAGAGTGCTAACATTCTGAATTTATGGCAAATGTGTGACACATCTGAATGCCTTCTTCATTGAATCAAAGTAAAAAACTGACAGTATGCCTACTGAGGAGACTGTAGTAAATGAAGAAATTAGGAAACTTCATAACAAGTCTCCCAAGATGGCCACCAGAGACAAAAGAGCCCAAATGTAGCACAAATATCACCCAGATGTAGCCCAAGTATAGCCCAATGACAGAAATCCCAGAGTGTTTTATAGAACAACTAGAGTGCTAACAGTCTTACTTATGACAAAAGTATGGCACACCTGAAGCCATCTTGATTGGAATAAAGTGGTAACACCTAAAACATTTAATTTGCAAAGGAACAAAATGAGGGGGCTCATTTTGCCATACAAATTATGATTAGTGCTGCAGAAAGAAAAATTAGGGCACATTTTGACTTCTCAAATCCTCTTCTATTTCATTACAAAGTTCTGACATGCAAACTGAAACATGCACTTTGAATATCAGCAGCAGACTTCCCTGGTGAGCAGTAGCTTTACTACAGTGATCTAATGAGGAACTAGAGTGCTACCATTCAGAATTTATGGCAAATGTGTCACATCTGAATGCCTTCTTGATGGAACCAAAGTAAATAAGCATTGAAAATGCAATAGGTCTCGCCCTCGTTTAAGTTAAAGCAATTCTATTTGTAATTAGGTGGCTATTTAGCTTTGCTTTTATTAGTGTTTTTCAAAATTTCATGTACATAACATGCATATATGTATATGTATGCATGCATTTATATTTTGATATATATAGATATGCAGATTATATATATGTCTATATATGTATGTATATATATACACATACATATATATATATGCATATATGTGCATATGTGTGCGTGTAGAGAGAGGTAGAGAGAGGTAGAGAGGTAGAGGTGTAGAGGTAGAGATGTAGAGGTAGAGACGTAGAGGTAAAGAGTAGTAGAGAGAGAGGTTGAGAGAGGTAGAGAGTAGAGGATGAGTAATAGAGAGTAGAGAGTAGAGAGAGAGTAGTAGAGAGTAGTAGAGAGAGTAGTAGAGAGTGAGAAGCAGAGAGTAGTAGAGAGTAGTGTAGAGTGAGTAGTAGAGAGTAGTAGAGAGTGAGTAGTAGAGAGAAGTAGAGAGTGAGTAGTAGAGAGTTGTAGAGAGTGAGTAGTGGAGAATGAGTAGCAGAGAGAGAGTAGTAGAGAATGAGTAGTAGAGAATGAGTAGTAGAGTGAGTAGCAGAGAGTAGTAGAGAGAGAGTAGTAGAGAGTGAGTAGTAGAGAGTAGTAGAGAGTGAGTAGTATAGAGTAGTAGAGAGTAGTAGAGAGAGAGTAGTAGAGAGTGAGTAGTAGAGAGTAGTAGAGAGTGAGTAGTAGAGAGTAGTAGAGAGTGAGTAGTAGAGTGAGTAGTAGGGAGTAGTAGAGAGTGAGTAGTAGAGTGAGTAGTAGAGTGAGTAGTAGAGAGAGAGTAGTAGAGAGTAGTAGAGAGTGAGTAGTAGAGAGTGAGTAATAGAGAGTGAGTAGCAGGGAGAGTAGTAGAGAGTAGTAGAGTAGTAGAGAGTGAGTAGTAGAGTGAGCAGTAGAGAGTAGTAGAGAGCGAGTAGTAGAGTAGTAGTGTAGTAGAGAGCGAGTAGTAGAGAGTGAGTAGTAGAGAGTGAGTAGTAGAGAGAGAGTAGTAGAGAGTAGTAGAGTGAGTAGTAGACAGTGAGTAGTAGAGAGAGAGTAGTAGAGAGTAGTAGAGAGTAAGTAGTAGAGTAGTAGAGAGTGAGTTGTAGAGAGTAGTAGAGTGAATAGTAGAGAGTAGTAGAGAGTGAGTAGTAGGGAGAGTAGTAGACAGTGAGTAGTTGAGAGTGAGTAGTAGAGAGTAGTAGAGAGTAGGTAGTAGTAGAGTGAGTAGTAGAGAGGGATTAGTAGAGAGAGAGTAGTAGAGAGTAGTAGGGAGTGAGTAGTAGAGTAGTAGAGAGTGAGTAGTAGAGAGTTGTAGAGAGTGAGTAGTGGAGAATGAGTAGCAGAGAGAGAGTAGTAGAGAATGAGTAGTAGAGAATGAGTAGTAGAGTGAGTAGTAGAGAGTAGTAGAGAGAGAGTAGTAGAGAGTGAGTAGTAGAGAGTGAGTAGTATAGAGTAGTAGAGAGTAGTAGAGAGAGAGTAGTAGAGAGTGAGTAGTAGAGAGTAGTAGAGAGTGAGTAGTAGAGAGTGAGTAGTACAGAGTAGTAGAGAGTGAGTAGTAGAGAGTGATTAGTAAAGAGTAGTGGAGTAGTAGAGAGTGAGTAGTAGAGAGTAGTAGAGAGTGAGTAGTAGAGTGAGTATTAGGGAGTAGTAGAGAGTGAGTAGTAGAGTGAGTAGTAGAGTGAGTAGTAGAGAGCAAGTAGTAGAGAGTGTGTAGTAGAGAGAGAGTAGTAGAGAGTAGTAGAGAGTGAGTAGTAGAGAGTGAGTAATAGAGAGTGAGTAGCAGGGAGAGTAGTAGAGAGAAGTAGAGTAGTAGAGAGTGAGTAGTAGAGTGAGCAGTAGAGAGTAGTAGAGAGCGAGTAGTAGAGAGTGAGTAGTGGAGAGTGAGTAGTAGAGTAGTAGTGTAGTAGAGAGCGAGTAGTAGAGAGTGAGTAGTAGAGAGTGAGTAGTAGAGAGAGAGTAGTAGAGAGTAGTAGAGTGAGTAGTAGAGAGTGAGTAGTAGAGAGAGAGTAGTAGAGAGTAGTAGAGAGTGAGTAGTAGAGTAGTAGAGAGTGAGTGGTAGAGAGTAGTAGAATGAGTAGTAGAGAGTAGTAGAGAGTGAGTAGTAGGGAGAGTAGTAGAGAGTGAGTAGTTGAGAGTGAGTAGTAGAGAGTAGTAGAGAGTAGGTAGTAGAGAGTAGTAGAGTGAGTAGTAGAGAGGGAGTAGTAGAGAGATAGTAGTAGAGAGTAGTAGGGAGTGAGTAGTAGAGTAGTAGAGAGTTGTAGAGAGTGAGTAGTAGAGAATGAGTAGTAGAGTGAGTAGTAGAGAGTAGTAGAGAGAGAGTAGTAGAGAGTGAGTAGTAGAGAGTAGTAGAGAGTGAGTAGTATAGAGTAGTAGAGAGAGAGTAGTAGAGAGTGAGTAGTAGAGAGTAGTAGAGAGTGAGTAGTAGAGAGTGAGTAGTAGAGAGTAGTACAGAGTGAGTAGTAGAGAGTGATTAGTAAAGAGTAGTGTAGTAGTAGAGAGTGAGTAGTAGAGAGTAGTAGAGAGTGAGTAGTAGAGTGAGTAGTAGGGAGTAGTAGAGAGTGAGTAGTAGAGTGAGTAGTAGAGTGAGTAGTAGAGAGCAAGTAGTAGAGAGTGTGTAGTAGAGAGAGAGTAGTAGAGATTGAGTAGTAGAGAGTGAGTAATAGAGAGTGAGTAAAAGGGAGAGTAGCAGAGAGTAGTAGAGTAGTAGAGAGTGAGTAGTAGAGTGAGCAGTAGAGAGTAGTAGAGAGCGAGTAGTAGAGAGTGAGTAGTGGAGAGTGAGTAGTAGAGTAGTAGTGTAGTAGAGAGTGAGTAGTAGAGAGTGAGTAGTAGAGAGAGAGTAGTAGAGAGTAGTAGGGAGTGAGTAGTAGAGTAGTAGAGAGTGAGTGGTAGAGTAGTAGAGAGCAGTAGAGTGAGTAGTAGAGAGTAGTAGAGAGTGAGTAGTAGAGAGTGAGTAGTAGAGAGTAGTAGTAGAGAGTAGCAGAGAGTGAGTAGTAGAGAGTGAGTAGTAGAAAGTAGTAGCGAGTGAGTAGTAGAGAGTGAGTAGTTTAATTTAAAAGGAACACAATGAGGAGGTTCATTTTGCCATAGAAATTATGATTAGTGCGGAAAAAAGAAAAATTAGGGCACATTTTGAGTGACTTCTCAAATCCTCTTCTATTTCATTAAAAAATTCTGAGATGCAGACTGAAACATGCACTTTCAATACCAGCAGCAGACTTCCCTGGTGAGCAGTAGCTTTACTACAGTGGTCTAATAAGCAACTAGAGTGCTAACATTCCGAAATTATGGCAAATGTGTGACACATCTGAATGCCTTTTTGATGGAATGAAGGTTAAAAACCTTAAAGTATTTCCTACTGAGGAGACTGTTGTAAATGAGGAAACTTCAAAACTAATAAGTCTCCCAAGATGGCCACCAGAGACAAAAGAGCCCAAATGTAGCACAAATATCACCGGGATGCAGCCCAAGTATAGCCCAATGACAGAATGTCCCAGAGTGTTTTAAAGAACAACTAGAGCGCTAACAGTCTTACTTATGACAAAAGTATGGCACACCTGATGCCATCTTGATTGGAATAAAGTGGTAACACTTAAAACATTTAATTTGCAAAGGAATAAAATGAGGGGGTTCATTTTGCCATAGAAATTATGATTAGTGCTGCAGAAAGAAAGATTAGGGCACATTTTGACTTCTCAAATCCTCTTCCATTTCATTAAAAAATTCTGACATGCAGACTGAAACATGCACTTTGAATACCAGCAGCAGACTTCCCTGGTGAGCTGTACCTTTACTACAGAGATCTAATGAGCAACTAGAGTGCTACCATTCAGAATTTATGGAATAGGTGTGACACATCTGAATGCCTTCTTGATGGAATCAAAGTAAACAAGCATTGAAAATGCAATAGGTCTCGCCCTCGTTTAAGTTAAAGCAATTCTGTTTGTAATTAGGTGGCTTTTTAGCTTTGCTTGTATTAGAGTTTTTCAAACTTTCATGTACATACCATGCATATGTATGCATATATGTATATGTATATGTTTGCATGCATTTATATTTATATAGATATGCAGATTATATTTATATGTTTATATATGTATATATATATATACACATACATATATATAAATGCATATTCATATATATGCATATATATATATATATATGTGCATATGTGTGCATGTACAGAGAGGTAGAGAAGTAGAGGTGTATAGGTAGAGGTGTAGAGGTAGAGAGGTAGAGAGGTAGAGAGTAGTAGAGAGAGAGGTAGAGAGTAGAGAGCGAGTAATAGAGAGTAGAGAGTGAGTAGTAGAGAGTAGTAGAGAGTAGTAGAGAAAGTATCAGAGAGTGAGTAGTAGAGAGTAGTAGAGTGAGTAGTAGAGAGTGAGTATTAGAGAGTGAGTAGTAGAGAGTAGTAGAGAGTGAGTAGTAGAGTGAGTAGTAGAGTAGTAGAGAGTAGTAGAGAGTAGTAGAGAGTGAGTAGTAGAGAGTGAGTAGCAGAGAGAGCGTATTAGAGAGTAGTAGAGAGTGAGTAGCAGAGTGAGTAGTAGAGAGTAGTAGAGAGAGTAGTAGAGAGTGAGTAGTAGAGAGTAGTAGAGAGAGAGTAGTAGAGAGTGAGTAGTAGAGAGTAGTAGAGAGTGAGTAGTAGAGAGTGGGTAGTAGAGAGTGAGTAGTAGAGCGAGAGTAGTAGAGAGTAGTAGAGTAGTAGAGAGTGAGTAGTAGAGAGTGAGTAGTAGAGAGTAGTGGAATAGTAGAGAGTGAGTAGTAGAGAGTAGTAGAGAGTGAGTAGTAGAGTGAGTACTAGAGAGCGAGTAGCAGAGAGCAAGTAGTAGAACGTGTGTAGTAGAGAGTGAATAGTAGAGAGTAGTAGAGAGTGAGTAGTAGAGAGAGAGTAGTAGAGAGTGAAAAGTAGAGAGGGTAGTAGAGTAGTAGAGAGTGAGTAGATGTGTGAGTAGTAGAGAGTAGTTGAGAGCGAGTAGTAGAGAATGAGTAGTGGAGAGTGAGCAGTAGATAGTAGTAGAGAGTGAGTAGTACAGAGTGAGTAGTAGAGAGTAGTAGAGAGTGAGTAGTAGAGAGTAGTAGAGTGAGTAGTAGAGAGTGAGTAGTAGAGAGAGAGTAGTAGAGAGTGAGTAGTAGAGTAGTAGAGAGAGAGTAGTAGAGAGTGAGTAGTAGAGTAGTAGAGAGTGAGTGGTAGAGAGTAGGAGAGAGTAGAAGAGTGAGTAGTAGAGAATAGTAGAGAGTGAGTAGTAGAGCGAGTAGTAGAGAGTAGTAGAGTAGTAGAGAGAGAGTAGTAGAGAGTGAGTAGCAGAGAGAGTAGTAGAGAGTAGTAGAGAGTGAGTAGTAGATAGTGAGTAGTAGAGAGTAGTAGAGAGCGAGTAGTAGAGAGTGAGTAGTAGAGAGTGAATAGTATAGAGTGAGTAGTAGAGAGTAGTAAAGTGAGTAGTAGAGGGTGAGTAGTAGAGAGTAGTAGAGAGAGAGTAGTAGAGAGTGAGTAGCAGAGAGAGAGTAGTAGAGTAGTAGAGAGTGAGTGGTAGAGAGCAGCAGAGAGTAGTAGAGTGAGTAGTAGACAGTGAATAGTTGAGAGTAGTAGTAGAGAGTAGTAGAGAGAGAGAGTAGTTGAGAGTGTAGTAGAGAGTGAGTAGTAGAGAGTAGTAGCGAGTGAGTAGTAGAGTAGTAGAGAGTGAGTGGTAGAGAGTAGTAGAAAATAGTAGAGTGAGTAGTAGAGAGTGAGTAGTAGAGAGTGAATAGTAGAGAGTAGTAGAGAGTGAATAGTAGTAGACAGTGAGTAGTAGAGAGTAGTAGAGCGTGAGTAGTAGAGAGTAGTAGCAAGTGAGTAGTAGAGAGTGAGTAGTAGAGTAGTAGAGAGTGAGTAGTTGAGAGTGAGTAGCAGAGAGTGAGTAGTAGAGAGTAGTAGAGTAGTAGAGAGTGAGTAGTAGAGAGTAGTAGAGAGTGAGTAGTAGAGAGAGAGTAGTAGAGAGTAGTAGAGAGTCAGTAGTAGAGTAGTAGAGAGTAGTCAGTCAGTGTCAGTCAGTGTCAGTCGGTCAGTGTCAGTCAGTCAGTCAGTGTCAGTCAATCAGTGTCAGTGTCAGTCAATCAGTGTCAGTCAGTCAGTGTCAGTCAATCAGTGTCAGTCAGTGTCAGTCAGTCAGTCAGTGTCAATCAGCCAGTGTCAGTCAATCAGTGTCAGTCAATCTGTGTCAGTCAGTGTCAGTCAGTCAGTGTCAGTCAGTCAGTGTCAGCTAGAGCAGCTCTGCTGACCTGGTTCTCTGGCTCTAAAGCAGCTCTGCTGACCTGGTTCTCTCTCTCTAAAGCAGCTCTGCTGACCTGGTTTCTCTGGCTCTACAGCAGGTCTTCTAACCTGGTTCTCTGGCTCTAGAGCAGCACTGCTGACCTAGTTCTTATGCTACAGAGCAGCTCTGCTGATCTAGTTCTCTGGCTCTAAAGCAGCTCCGCTGACCCAGTTCTATGGCTCTGAAGCAGTTCTGCTGACATGGTTCTCTGGCTCTAGAGCAGCTCTGCTGACCTGGTTCTCTCCCTCTAAAGCAGCTCTACTGACCAGTTTTCTCTGGCTCTGCAGCAGCTCTGCAGACCTGGTTCTCTGGCTCTAAAGCAGCTCGGTTGACCTGGTTCTTAGGCTCTAGAGCAGCTCTACTGACCTGGTTCTCTGGCTCTAAAGCAGCTCTGCTGACCTGGTTCTATGGCTCTAAAGCAGCTCTGCTGATTTGGTTCTCTGGCTCTAGAGTAGCTCTGCTGACCTGGTTCTCTGGCTCTAAAGCACCTCTGCTAACCTGGTTCTCTGGCTCTAAAGCAGCTCTGCTGGCCTGGTTCTCTGGCTCTAAAGCAGCTCTGCTGACCTGGTTCTCTCCCTCTAAAGCAGCTCTGCTGACCTGGTTTCTCTGGCTCTACAGCAGCTCTGCTGACCTGGTTCTCTGGCTCTAGAGCAGCTCTGCTGACCTAGTTCTTAGGCTCTAGAGCAGCTCTGCGACCTGGTTCTCTGGCTCTACAGCAGCTCTGCTGACCTGGTTTTCTGCACTCATGATGCACGCACCGACTTCGCGAAAATATACAAATACTATAAGTTTATTATAAGTACAAATATATTATTTTGATGAATATCTTATATAATCTCTTGCTTTAATATGTATATTAAAGACACATATATATCATTTTGGAACATCAATTTTTTTGCCGGAGTCGCGCACCCAGCACGCCCCAGCACGTATATGATGTCACGCGGGACCCGCAACCGCGCAAACATCTTGTACCGTAATGCGCATGTGTCGCGAATGCGCGGGAGCAGGAGTCGCAGACTGGTCGCATACCAATCACGCATATCACGTGATATTAAATGTATATGATGTAACTGAAAAACACGCAGCCGTCGCACACCATACGTGGATCCTTCATGACTTTTCTAAAATGGCAGCTAGAATGCGCGCACCCACCGTGATGTGTACACTTTGAGTGCGCGACTCCGAAAAAAATTTGATTTTTTTTTTAAGAAAATATTATAAATATATTAAAATAAAAAATGAAAACAAGAAAATTAATCAATATTTCAGTTTTAATTAAAAACATTTTTTTTTGCAATTTTCTGAAAAATATATAATGTTATTTAATGAATAAAATATTTATAAATAAACAGTTACAAAAACTGTAGAAAATCAGTACAAAAAATAGATATAACTACTATCACACTTAAAAGTTAGCATTTAAAAAACCTTTGAAATTCACTGAAAAAAACATAGGTTTCAGAGACGTTATAGTTAGAAATTCGCATTTAAAAAACCTTAGAAATTCACAGAAAAAAACATAGGTTTCAGGGGTGTTATAGTTAGCTGCCCATTTCACTCATACAAAACCATAGAAATTCCTCCATTATAGTTAGGTCTGCTAACTATAACTCACGCACCCGCAATGCACTGCTGATGATGTCACATATTGCATCATTCATGACATGGTCAGTGAAATCACTGATGACATCACTGATGACATCTCAAATGACATCACTGATTACATCATCCACTTGAAAATCTGATACACCTCATCATACACTAGTATAACCTTTCATCACTCACTGTAAAATACAGAGTACCATATTTGAAACCATTGACACAGCAATACCAGTTACTACATACCCACTCACTGATTCCTAAGTCTGCACACACAACTACCCATTCAACAACAGAATCATCTATACATGCAGTCATTAATTAATAGAACACTATCAAATGCACTTATACACATATATAGACATTGACACATCAGCAGTCATCTTAGTGGGTTATGCAGTCATCCTACTCACTCATGAAAAAAATGTCTCGCACTTAAATTTACTCACTTACACAATTATCCAACACCACCTCATTTATTCAAACACATATTAACTCATCGTTAATATGATAAAAAAGCACCATTACAATTATACACTCATTCATATAGTTACTCTCACAATCACTGACTCTTACACATACTTATTTATATACACCAACTCTCACATACAATGCCTTTTATTTTTTTACTTTGTTTAAGATGTACAACTAAAACATATATTCGCTCACCAACACACAAATAAATACACTCAGTCACCCAAACAACTGTTTCCACATGCACTCTTAAACCCATACACCTAGTCAATCAACCATTCACACATCTATGCATAGAGTTACACACACCCCAATCAACCACACACAAACTCAGTGTCCCATACAAATACTCACCCAACTAATCAATAACTAATAGACACACTCATGTAGTTAGTGATCAACTGATGCAGCATGTTATACAACAACAGAGACAGTGCTGCACACATTCACATAGTTTTGTTACTAATCCATGTATTAAGTGAGACACTTTTAATTACTCACTTAAAAAGACAGTCAGACAGCTACTAAATCCTCCATCCAGACAGTTATATATCCACTCAATCTTCAATACAGATTGGTATATATATAATACTTATTTAAATTTCAAACTAAACCACATTCAGTGAATGATGTCATCAGTGATGTCATTTGAGGTGTCATCAGTGATGTCATCAGTGATGTCACTGACCATGTCATGAATGATGCAATATGTGACATCATCAGCAGTGCATTGCGGGCGCGTGAGTTATAGTTAGCAGAACTAACTATAACGGAGGATTTTCTATGGTTTTGTATGTGTGAAATGGACTATAACACCCCTGAAACCTATGGTTTTTTCTGTGAATATATATATATATATATATATATATATATATATATATATATATATATATATATATATTCACTGAAAAAACCATAGGTTTCAGGGGTGTTATAGTTAGCTGGACTTTTCACTTGTACAAAACCATTGAAATTCCCCCGTTATAGTTAGTTCAGCTAACTATAACTCGCGCGCCCGCAATGCACTGCTGATGACGTCACATATTACATCACTCATGACATGGTCAGTGACATCACTCATGACATCACTGATGACATCTCAAATGACATCACTGATGACATCACTGATGACATCATCCAGTGAATGTGTGTTATTCTGAAAATTAAATATGTTTTATATATGTATATCTCAAGGTCGATGGAAGAATAAATGGGTATATAAGTGTCTAAATAGATGATTTGTTTTTGAAAAATTGATTGTGTAACTGACTGATTAAGTGTATCATAGTGAATACATGGCTTAGTGAGTAATGTTTAAATATGTAAATATCTGTATCAGTCTCTCACTTTGTGTATAAGTGGCTGCATGGGTTGGTGAGTAGCTACATGGGTGTCTATATAGGTTATTAGTTGGTTTTTTGAGTATCAGTCTGAGTGTCTGCATGGTTCGGTGGGGGGTATTACGTAGTGCATAGGTGCATGAATGAGTGACTCACTGTTTGTATGTGTTGAACACAGTATGTGTGCAGGACTGTATGGGTGGATGAGTGTGTGTATGGGTGTGTTAGTGAGTGAATGACTGTCTCAATAGTGTCTTTATGAGTAACTACATATGTTTTAAACTAGTATATGTGACTATTGGTGTATATATGTGAGTATATGTGAGAGTGAGAGATTGAAAGAGTTCCTGTATGAATAAGTATGTGTTTCTATAAGTGATTGTTTAAAAGACTAAGTATGTGTAAGTTTCCGTAGAAGTAAGTGTGGTGGTGTGTGTATAACTGTATATGCAAGTAAATGTATGTTTGATTCTTTATTAGCATGAGTGACTATGTGTGTGAGTAACTCTATGGATGAGTGGCATTGTGTAACAGGATGTATAGGTGTATGAGTACATATGATGAGTGAGTACATGTATGAGTGACTGTATTGGACTGTTGGTGAATGAGTGGATGTGAATGTGGATCTTAGAATTACTGAAGAGGTTGTTGTAACTGGTATTGGTATGTCCATTGTTTTGAAAATTTTAGTCTCTATTTTTGAATGTGTGTATCAAAGGTTATATTAGGGTGAGAGGAGGTCTGCCACTCTATCACAAGGATGATGTCATCAGTGATGTCATCAGTGATGTCATTTGAGATGTCATCAGTGATGTCATGAGTGATGTCACTGACCATGTCATGAGTGATGTAATATGTGACGTCATCAGCAGTGCATTGCGGGCGCGCGAGTTATAGTTAGCTGAACTAACTATAACGGGGGAATTTCAATGGTTTTGTACAAGTGAAAAGTCCAGCTAACTATAACACCCCTGAAACCTATGGTTTTTTCAGTGAATTTCTGAGGTTTTTTAAATGCTAATTCCTAACTATAACGTGCCTGAAACCTATGGTTTTTTCTGTTAATTTCAAAGGTTTTTTAAATGCTAATTTCTAACTATGCCTACAGAGAGAGGACATGTGAAGAAAGAAGAAAAAATGCACAGAAAGAAACAAAAGAAGTGCAGAAAGAAGCAACAGAAGTCCTCAAATACGAAGATAAGTGCAGGAAGAAGGATAACGTGCAGAAAGAACAAAAAGAAGAGCAGAAAGAAGCCTTGTTGCAAAATCATCCTGTACCCTCAACTTTTTCAGACGGATACTGGTGGTAACTGAGTCTGACTAACCAGTCCTAGAGCCAGTGCTATGTTAAAAGACACTTAGAATACAGTGAAAACACCTACATACACTAGGGAACATTATGCGTTGGGGTCCCCCTGTGATTAGCCTTACCTCCTCTATAAGCCCCTAGTATATAATAGGGCATGGGGATTAAAACTACCTCTTAAAACAGGCCACAGGGCGTTTTTGCACACGTTAACTCAGGCCCCGTCCCCTCCTTTCACCATTGTGTAAACACGCCCTGTGTCCGTTTTTAGTTGGGAGATTAAGTTCATTTGAGTCCTGAGGGTCCCTAGGGTCCAACTAGCCCACTAGGTACCTCCAGTAAGTGCCACAGAGCTGCGTTGCAGAGAGGTGTAAAAAGTGGCACGGCCTGGACCACCTCTCTGCAATGCAGCTCAGTGGCGCTTACTGGAAGCACTTGGTGGGCTAGTTAGCCCCCAGGGGCCCTCAGTATTGAAGGGAAATTATATCCCCAATTTAAAACGTGCCATGGTGCGTGTTTGCACACGTCACCTCAGGCCCCGTCCCCTCCCTTCACCACTGTGTAAACGCGCCCTGTGGCTGTTCTAAGTTGAGAGATTAAGTCCCCTTGAATCCTAAGGGTCCCTAGGGTCACACTAGACCACTAGGTACCTCCAGTAAGCGCCACAGAGCTGCGTTGCAGAGAGGTGTAAAAAGGGGCTTGGCCTCAGAACACCTGTCTGCAGCGCAGCTCCCTGGCGCATACTGGAGATGCCTGTTGGGGGCGCGTTTGCAGAGTGCTGCATGGAGGGGGCATGGCCTCCGGGACGATGCCAGTCTTTTATTTATTTTATTTTTTTAAGAAGGGGGGCTGTGTGGTTCCCCTTCTTATTCTAATTTATTGGCCCTGATGACCCCATCCCCCAGGGCCTGTCTCCTAATTATATTTTTTTGACCCCAATCCCCAGGGCCGGCCACTGTTTTTTATTATTTTTAAAAAATATATATTTATAGACACACCTAGGACATGCTGGACAAACCGTACGTACCTATCACCATGACGATTTGCGTGATATTCATTAAAAGGCGACTATGCATGCAATTAATCCACGTGGAATGTATTTACACCACTAGTGAAGCTCTGACATGTCTGATGCTCTACCGTGCCTAATCCCGGTAGACACCCTTGTCGTTTATTTATACAAACATGGGTAGCTATTGACGGGCACATTTAATACACATGCACACCAAGCCATTCAAAGGGGATTCGACAAAAATTCGACCAAAACTATGCAAGAAACCCCCCTCACAGTTAATAAAACACACATCCACTGCCGGATGTGTAATACTTTTTATTTTACTCTCTGGAAAGGGGACGAACATCACTTGCGAGTCACAGCGTGCTCCTGACAGAGCCCAGTGCTGTGTTACACCCACCATTGCCTGCCGAGTGCCACACACCTCTGTATTGTATTCCACTAGCTAGTGCAAATGCTATGACACTCTCTAGCCCATGTGCACTGTAACACCACCCCGTGAAAATGTCACGCCACACTTGTCTTCGCACGGGTTATATTGCCCCATCTAACGTGCCTTCCTCGATGCCTATGTTATAACGCACAGTGCTATGCCATACATATTACAATTTGGGATCCATATCTTTGTCACAGTGCATATGCAACGTTACACTCCCCAGCACATATTTTATATTACAACTTTAGAGACTAGTTAGGTTACACAACACTGCCCTGTGCATATTACACTCCAAGGCGCATATCGCATAGCACGCGCTAGTGCCTGTGCTATCTCGCGCTCTCCAATGAATCTGTCATTGCGCACAATGTATTGCATATTATATTTCACGCCTGGTTCATCTTATATCACACTTTTTGGTGCATAGTTTATACCATACACTATATCTAGTTTTCATTTTCAATCGTGCTCTCAGGACTATGTTCTATATAACACTGTGTTCACCTACCCTTTTCACGGGCATTACATTTTGCGATAGGGGGTGGAGGGTCAGGGGGTGTTTTTGCCAAGTGAGCCCGGAGTCACAGTCACTAACGTCTTCTTCTTCCTGAATAAAAGTGAGATTATGCTGCATACTTGTTCATATTTTAAGTAGTTTGCACAGACAAAATGTTTTAAAAACAATAAAGTTTCTAATACCCGCCTTCTCTGAACAGTTAGCTTGCTGCCCCATCCCCCTCCTCCCTATCCTCTGTTGTGTGAATCCATGGACTAGCCTCCTCCCTCCTGCCATGCATGGTCTGATGTGCTGCCACTGCCCTCAATTTAGTATGATGTACCAGTCCACTCCTCCTGCCCTCCATTGCCCAATTCTATGCCCCATCATTGACCTCCTGCTTAAACTCTGTGCTTAGCTTGCTGCCCCTATTCTCCTTCCCCCTGACCTCCGATGTCTTTGTGCATGCCCCTACTCCATCCTTTTTGCCCACCATGTCCCATGGACCTGCCACTCCTATCTACTCTGAGTGTTCTGTTGAGCTGCCACTCCCCTCCCACCTGCCTAGCATTGTCAGATGACTGTAACCTGTCCCTGCCACCTCCACCCTGCCTGTCCACATGCCATGCCTCTATCCTCTTCCTCCTGTCCTACATGGTCCATTGTACTGCCACACCCTTCTGCCCTCCCTGGTCTGTTGTGCTGCAACTGCTCCTCCTGCCTGCCCCGTGTGGTCTGTTGTGAGGCCCCTTCCCCTGAACTTTCTTGTCTGTGCACAGGTCCTGACCCTCCCTTCTATCCTCCATCGTCCTTTGTGCATGCCCCTGCACCCTCCTTCTTGCCCATCATAGCCATTGTGCTGCCACTAACCCTCCCACTTGCCATGCATGGTCTTCTGTGCTGCCATGGCCCCTCCCACCTTCCCTGTGTGGTCAGTTAGCTGCCCCTGACCCCCTCCCACCTTCCCTCCATGGTCTGTGTGTATGCCATCACAGTCTCACTGTTGCTCTTCATGTTGTGTCTTGCTTCTAGTGCCCATCCTGCCTGACCTCCATGGCTATCTTGCTGCTCCTGCCCTGCCCCCTTGCCCCCAGCCCTCTGTTTACATGTGCAGACCCCTACTCCCTCCCTCCTGGCTTGTCTGTTCCATTGTAATGCCCCTGATCCGTCCCTCCTGCCCTTTATGGTCTGTTATGCTGCAGCCTTCTCTCCTGTCTGTCCATTATGGTCAGCTAGCTACCATTGCCTCTTGCCCCTCTGTTCTCTGTTGTCCATGTGCATGGTCCTGTCCCCTCCCTCTTGCTTTCTATGGATTGTTGTGCTGCACTCCCGTCCTGCATGCCCTGTGTGGTGTATTGTGCTGCTGCAAACCCTGATGCCTGCCCTGCAGGGTCAGTTTGGTGCACCTCTCCATGTCTCTCCTGTCCTCTGTTATCCAAGTCCATGTCCCTATCCAATTTCCTTTCATGATCCAATGTACCATACTTGCGAACATTTTGAACTTGGTAAGAGGGAGATTTTGAAAAAAAACTGGGGTATTGATTTTCCCCTTTGAGTTACATTGAAAAAGAGGATATTGTAGACAGGAGACAGATCAAATAAAGCCCATTTGAGCTTAAAAACATTGGACGTTTCCTGGCTGTATCGGGTCTGTTGGCATGTATGGTTGTACTACCATTGCCTCTTCCTTCTGCCCACAATGGTCTATTACATTGCCACAGCCTTGAAGGAGGGTAGATTTTGTATCACAGGGGGCCCCTGGCCCGTTCTGTCCACACCTGAAGTATGAGACCCTTGTCCTTGCCCTGCCAGCCGCATTTGTAGGCCGTATTAAATTGACCAGCGGATCCTGTGTTGCTATATAATTTTCCTGAGACATCCTTACCACTCAGCCAGCATAAAACCCCTGTGTAGGCCCTTCTGTTCAATATGTAGGCCTCTTTGTTAAATTGACCATAGCTCTGCAATTTTAGTGTATAGCAGTCTGAAGGCAGGTCTGCGAGGCCTTCTGCTCCAAACTAGTAGCCCCCACCCTACCCGAGTGCTCCGTGCTCGGTATCAAAGTTCAACATCCCCCTGAAGCTGTCGACATACAGTAGGCTGCATCCTGGACTGGTACTTGCTTCCTGGGCAGGTTTCCCGCTTTTAAGGAAGTGGCAACCGCAGAGCGTCAAGTTAGGAGAACTGAGGAGATTTTATACATGAATATATTGAATTCCTGTAGAATACCCATTATTTTCTGCTTGCTCTATGGAACTTACGATAAGCGATTGGCCTGAGAGACTGACCTTTTCACCCAGTCCATTGTCAGCATTAAGTGGGTAAATGACGAAATGTCTGGTAAAATCTGCAGACGAAGCTTTTGGGTAGCATACGTAGGTAGATGTAGCGTGCAAAGGAGCCCACAAAATGATATAAAAAGGGAGCACCCACAGATATCGACGGACAACCTCGCCGTCTGTATGTAGGTTAACAGGCTGTGCAGGTTTTCCCCAAGAACTGGGAGCTCTTGTCTTCCTTTGCTTAAAATGTCTTGCTCTGCTTTGCTTGAAGTATCTTATTCTATTTTACCTATATGAAATGTCATGTTATTTTTTAACCATTGTTCTCTTTACTTTTGCATTTAAAAGATGTTGTATTGTAATTGCAGGAATGCTTGCTCTAAGAGTAAATGTGAGTGTCCCTAGGTAACATTTTCCTTGGTGTAACTTGTTTCTCATGATGCATTTATAGATGTGTTTTCTCTCTCTCTCTGTCAGTCCATTAATTGAGATACAGAGAATATCATGACAGCTGTATGATTATCTGGATTCTGTATTTTGTACTTTATGTCTCTATTCT
The DNA here is from genome assembly GCF_964204655.1 of Triturus cristatus. Lineage (NCBI taxonomy): Eukaryota > Metazoa > Chordata > Amphibia > Caudata > Salamandridae > Triturus > Triturus cristatus. The sequence goes on from NC_140590.1 coordinate 1,109,806,900, forward strand.
GCGGTTTCTTTGAAGTTGCATCTTCTCATTAAACTGCCATTGTATTCTGCCTCCAATTCCATGTCTCATATGTCTGTTTTCTTCATTTTTGGAGCAAGCGTTCCTAGGCACCCCGGCTCAAATTAAGGTGCCCCTTTTGTCCCTGACTCACTCTCCTGCTCAGTTCTGTGGTGGCTCCCGGGGCTCTGGGGACCGCCCCTAGCTTCCTTGACCCGTAATAGATCTTCCCTCCAACAGCCTCTCTTGCAAGTCCTGTATTGTTGGTTTGTTGCCCCTGCCCCCCTTTCCACTGCCCTCCATAGTCTGTTGTGCTTCCACGGCCCTTCCTGACTGCTCAGTGTGGTTAAATTGTTGCCTTTGCACCCTCCTACCTGCCTTCAATTTTCTGAGTCCGTGCCCCTGGCCTCTGCCTCTCAACAGTATCCTAATGAACAACTAGATTGCTAACATTCTATATTTATTACAAAAGTGTGGAACGCCTGACATCATCTTAATGTAATCAAAACTGTAATACCTAGAGCATTCCTTTAGAAATTACATATATGAGAGGGTCTTATTGGCTTCAAAATTATGGTTAGTGCTCTAAAAGACTAAAATAAGGACATATTTTCTGAGTTTTCAAATAGCGACAAAGCACTTTTAAATTATTTGTTATCTTTATGTTTTTTTATCTAGTTGACAACTTGATTAAATGTTGCACTTAGGGGAGAGGATGTGGTGTTACTTCCAGAACTGCAGACTTTGCAACTGGGGAACCAGGTTGAAGTTTCTGCTTCAGCTCGACATTCTGTGATTCTGGTCAAATCACTTAGTCTCCCCATGTCTACAACCAAAATGAATTTGTTCTTGTGTGATGTAACCAATGCTCATGTAAAGCACTCCAATACCTGACAAGTCTGCACTATATAACACTGCAAAAACACAAAATAATAAGTGTTTTGCACACTTCTGTCATTGGGCTATATTTGGGCTATATCTGGGTGATTTTGGGCTACATTTGGGCTCTTTTGTCTCCGGTGGCCATCTTGGGAGATTTATTTGTTATGAAGTTTCCTAATTTCCTCATGTACTGCAGTCTCCTCAGTCGGAAATGCTTTCAGTTTTTTACTTTGATTCCATCATGAAGGTATTCAGATATGTCACACATTTGCCATAAATTCTGAATGTTAGCACTCTAGTTGCTCATTAGATCACTGTAGTAAAACTACTGTTCACCATGGAAGTATGCTCCTGGTATTAAAAGTGCATGTTTCAGTCTGCATGTCAGAATTTTTTAATGAAATAGAAGAGGATTTGAGAAGTCACTCAAAATGTGCCCTCATTTTCTTTCTTCAGCATTAATCATAATTTCTATGGCAAAATGAACCCCCTCATTGTGTTCCTTTTTAAATTAAATGTTTTAAGTGTTACCAGTTTATTCCAATCAAGATGGCTTCAGGTGTGCCATACTTTTGTCATAATGAAGACAGTAAGTGCTCTAGTTGTTTTTAAGAACATTCTTGGACATTCTGTCCTTGGGCTATACTTGGGCTACATCTGGGTGATATTTGGGCTACATTTGGGCTCTTTTGTCTCTGGTGGCCATCTTGGGAGACTTATTTGTTATGAAGTTTCCTAATTTCCTCATTTACAGCAGTCTCCTCAGTAGGAAATCCTTTCAGTTTTTTACTTTGATTCCATCAAGAAGGCATTCAAATGTGTCACACATTTGCCATAAAATCAGAATGTTAGCACTCTTTTTGCTCATTAGATCACTGTAGTAAAGCTACTGCTCACCAGGGAAAACTGCTGCTGGTATTGAAAGTGCATGTTTCAGTCTGCATGTCAGAATTTTTTAATGAAATAGAAGAGGATTTGAGAAGTCACTCAAAATGTGCCCTAATTTTTCTTTCTGCAGCACTAATCATACTTTTTATGGAAACATGAACCCCCTCATTTTGTTCCTTTTTAAATTAAATGTTTTAAGAGTTACCACTTTAATCCAAGCAAGATGGCTTCAGGTGTGCCATACATTTATCATAAGTAGGACGGTTAGCGCTCTAGTAGTTCTTTGGAACACTCTGGAAAGCTGCAGTAGAACACAAAGGAATCAACTGACAGTCTCTGCCCTTGTTAGATGTACATGTTTTACTGAGAATGTCAGACTTCATTCTCACATGACTGAGAAAGATAATGTGAATTTACAGAAAATAAGCTCTCAGTTTAGCTTATAGATCACCTTCCAAACCTCTGTGGTAAAAGCATGAGAAAATATTTTTCTCTCAATCATGATATCCCAGCAGAAGGCTTTTTCACATGGTGAAATCACCTTAGAACATACCACAATTCCTAAAATGAGTATGGTACCATCAACAAATGATTTATAATGTAACTAAAGTCTTAAAACCTTCTATTAACTGCAATGCTTTTTAATGAGGTGCTATCATGTATATTGGTCCCAAGATGGCTGCCAACACTTCTTGGATGAAGTGCTGACAGCCAATCAGATCTCAGGATGAGATGTGTGGTTAGGCTCCGCCCACATATATATATTGATTTAAATGCTATTTTCTCAGGAACTACTGAACAGATTTACACCAGACCTACAAAAGGCACTTCCTTGACCTGAGGACTACCTCTCTGCCAAATTTCAAGTAACTCTGTTCAGCCGTTCGGGCTGTAGCTGTGTCTAAAGGTCCTATGGAAAAATGCATGGGAAAAACGCGTTTTGGGACCCCCCTTTTTTCTCAGCCCCCGCTTGACGAATCCCCCCGAGACTTTCAGGGTAGGAGCGGAGCGTAGCGCCCCACCTATTTTGAAAATTTCGCGAGGATTCATCGACCGGCGCCAAAGTTATTCCAAATAGAATGTTGCGGATTTCCTATGGAAACAGGGTCCTAACTATAACTATCTACTGGCGACCGCCAGTAGATAATATATATATACATACATATATATATGTTTATATATCCACACATATATATCTATACATAGATATATATATATTCACTTAAAAAACCATAGGTTTCACACATGTTATAGTTAGCTGGACATTTCACTCGTAAAAAACCTATGAAATTCCCCCCGTTATAGTTACTGTAGGCAACTATAACTCACGCGACCGCAATCCTCTGCTGATGACGTCAGATATTACATCACTGTATTTAGACACTTATTTACCCATGTCTTCTTCCATTAATCTTTAGCTATACATATATTACAAATATTTATTTTTCATAAAGACACATATGTCATCAGTGATGTAATATCTGACGTCATCAGCAGAGGATTGCGGTCGCGTGAGTTATAGTTGCCTACAGTAACTATAACGGGGGAATTTCATAGGTTTTTTACGAGTGAAATGTCCAGCTAACTATAACATGTGTGAAACCTATGGTTTTTTAAGTGAATTTGCAAGGTTTTTTAAATGCTAATTCATAATTTTAACGTGTGTGAAACCTATGGTTTTTTCAGTGAATTTGTAAGGTTTTTGTAAATGCTAAGTTATGTATTAATTTTTTTTTTTCAGGTTTTTCACCATGCGCGCACCGTGATTTTTTATTTTTTTTTTAAATTCGCCAGGTGCGCGCGCTGTGGGCTTTCGGTGCGCTTCGCGCACCAAGCACCCACGCTTCACAGTGCGTGCCGTGCGCGCGCGGTGCCCGCACCTCGCGATTTAAAAAAAAAATAAATGTTTTTTTCTCCCTTTGGGGTCCTTCAGTGACCCCCTGACCAAGGCTAGGGGGTCAGGAACTGTCCACTCTGCCCCCTTTTCACGTTCTCCTCCTTTTTTTTTCACCCCCTCAGACTGCGAGAGACAAAATGGCGGCCGACCGATTCGAATGTTTACCGACATCTAACATAAATCAGAATTGCGCTCACGCACGCCAGGGTGCGCGCTCTGGGCACGCACGGTGCGCGCGTACAGATATTGATATGCTTTTAAATGCTATTTTCTAAGGAAATACTGAACAGATTTACACCAGACCTGCAAAAGGCACTTCCTTGACCTTATGGCTACCTCTCTGCCAAATTTCACGTAATTCTGTTCAGCCGTTCGGGCTGTAGCTGCGTCTAAAGGTCCTATGGAAAAATGCATGGGGAAAACGCGTTTTGGGACCCCCCCTTTTTCTCGGCCCCCGCTTGACGAATCACCCCGAGACTTTCAGGGTAGAGCTGAGCGGAGCGCCCTATTAGTTTTGAAAATTTCGCGAGGATTCGTCAACCGGCGCCAAAGTTATTCAAAATAGAATTTTGAGATTTCCTATGGAAACTAGGTTGTAACTATAACTATCTACTGGCGACCGCCAGTAGATAATATATATATATCTATATATATATATTTATTTTTATATTTATATATATTTATATATATATGTATATGTATATGTATGTATATGTATATATTTGTATATACATATACATATGAAAATACATGTATACCTATATATAAATGGGGGCAGAACTGCTGCTGCCTTGACCCTTGGGGGGCCCAGAACCAACAGGGACAACAAACCCCAGCCTGCATCATGGCGCGGACATTGCCGACATGCCTTTCTCGCACCAGGAGGCGCTTAAAATATGGCATGTGCTCCCGCTGTGCGGGAGACAGAAGTGCTGCTGCCTTGAGCCGTGGGGGGCCCAGAACCAACAGGGACAACAAGCCCAAGCCTGCACCACAGCACGTACGCCACCAACATGCCTCTCTCACACCAGGATGCGCTTAAAACTTTGCCTGTGCTCCCGATGCATGGGATGCATGCGGGCATGCCCGGGCCGTGCCCGGGCAAAGGCCGGGCCAAGAGCAGGCCTGCCTGCGCTCATCAGAGCCAGACAGAGGCATGGCAGGGCCACCCCCTTTGGCAGCTTCCCACATCTCATCAGGGTAAGAAGTATCTCCATTAATTTGCTTAAAGGGAACTTTGTGATCTGCATCTGACTATATCATTCGACCGAGTCATCGGCCCAGTGGTGATAATACACTTGAACTATAACTTTGGGCTAAAGCAGCGCTCATATTAAATTAATGTCTGATGAACTCATTTGTTGGGAAGAACATTTTGTTACCTATACGAAATTTTATGTACTTGTTTTACCAAGTTAGGCAAAAACAATTATTTTAATTTTTTCCTCTTTTAACTGAATAGTCTAGTGTACTTCCTCCCTGTTACAACTGTCTTGCGGACATTGGTAAAGCTTGGTAGTTTCCTCGCTATCAGAGTTAAGAAACCCTGCCACCAAGTTTGAGTGACTTGCTGTTAGTAAAATGGGGAAAAGTAAGGCGCTAGAGTCAGCAACAGGAAGGAAGAAGATGGCCAAGCTCAGAAAACAGCTACCTCAGCAGCAGACAACTGTTTTTTAGCAGCTATTGACGAGCTGATTGAGGAGGTAGAAACTATGCTAGCAAATGGGGAAGAAGCAACATCTAATGGCCCTAAGAAAATCTCCAGCAAGCAAGGTAAAGCAACCTCCACCAAACAAATCCCAAAGCAATTAAGCCCTCTAATAACTGTGCACTATGCCCAAGAGTCCCCCTCAGAGACATAAGCCATCCCCTCTCAGAAAGGTTCCCCTAGTCATGTTACTATGGATCAAGAAGAGGCTTGTACAATAACTAGGGACTTTATAAACTTAGAATGCTCTAACAGATACTCAATTTTAGTAAATGGCAAAGACGAAAATAGTGAGAGGCAAGTGGAGATGGCTGAGAATAGAACGCGGCTTGCAGCCGGCTCGAGAGAAGTAGGGACCCAAACAGAACCAGGGGACATTAACGAGCCACTGTGGGATCTATGCCAAAAACAGAACTGTATACAAGAGGAGATTGCAGGACTTTAGAGAATGCTGTTGGACTTGTTAAAAATCCTGCCTGTAGCTCCTAAAGAAAAAAGTAACCTGATAACCTGCTCTTCGAATTCTAGTGACAATCCATATTTGACTACCAGGGCAAGCAAGAAACTAACAAATCCATCTGGGGCACTCACTAAAAATCCAGTGAAGGTTCCAGCAGTCCAGAACATGCACCCAACTAGTATAGTTACTCATTCACTAAGACCAAGAGGCCCATTAGGATGGCGGGCAGACTTTAGTCTGCCCGCCACCCTAGTGGTGCTGGGACAGGCCAGCAGTGGTGCGGCAGTCCTGCACCTGCAATTAGGATGCCACCGTGGTAGTGGCATCCTCCATTCCCAGCATTGTGGCGGGCGGTGCTCACAGCACCGCCTGCCACAATGCTGGAAATGCACAAGTTGACAGGCACTGTGAGGTGCCTGCCTCCATGTCCATGACAATGCAGGGGGTACCTGGTACCCCCCATGTGCACCCCCCAACCCTGAACACCCCGGGGGCCCGCAACGGTCTGCATGCAGGTCTGACACCCAACAAGACCACAACACCCAGTGCCACCACCCCAGAACCTCTGCCCGCACCCCCCTTACTACCACCAAGGCAGCGCAAAACAGGACAACGGACCTTTCCAAAGCACCATGCCCCTCAGCCACACAATAGCTAAATGTTGGGAGATGTGGCAACCAACTATATATGAAGGAGGCAAGTCACCCTTCAACAATAAAGCACACAATGCCAAGTGTAACTCTGATGTGCTGCACAGACCTCACTATGCAAACAACAAACCTCTCCATGTGGATATATACTGTTGATACTTGTAGTGTAGTGCACAGTGGATGCAACCATATTACCTCAGGCAGTGGGGAAGATATCGGTCATGTAGCTGTGTGGACTGCCCCAACGTACGCCACTCCAGCGTAGCAGTATGAATAAATAGACGTGTTTCACTTGAGGGAAGACCAACAAGTATTTCACAGCAGCTGCCCTCACCTGGGCACGTGGCTGCCGCCATAACTGTGGGCCTCCTCGACACAGGCCCCCTGTGAACCCAGCGACACAGCACCACAGACTTATGTCTGTACCGACTACTGTCTTCGATCTACACTGCTACACTGCGGACAGCAGAGCTCACAATTCAGATGCAGCAGCGTTTGCAGATGTCGCAGTCCAGTTCACAAGACACTTTGTTTCCAGTGTGGCCCACCCAGACCACGCGTCATCGCACGGTGCGCACAGTGTGCTTCAGGTGCTACTAACTCACTGCACCATAAATCTTCGCCAAGTAGCTGTGCACTCATCCTGACCGCTGCCTCCGCCCTACACTGGGGCTACACGGTACACAATACAAGATTAGTAGCGACGCAAATTGTGTACGACACTATAATGGGTTAAGAAGACCACAAGCTCCCAATCTTTGCAGCTCAAGTCAACGTCACCTGCCTGTGGGCCTTTGCTGACTGCTGCTTCCGGCCTACACTGTGGAAGACCGACAACACGTGGTGCCAACTATCCCTGTTCAACACAAGCCAATCCCACATGTTTAAGTGTGTCCTAAATCCTGAGTCGCAGCGACCACATCACCAGACTCCCTTCGATCAGTGAGGGGTATTTCCATATGGAAGGCCGGCGACACGTGGTACCACTGAACCTGCACTACGCAGGCCGGTGGGGCCACCAACGTATGCACGTGGCTGTGGGCCCTTGCTCACCGCTACCTCTGGCCTACACTGTGGAAGACCAGCGACAAATGGTGCCACTAACCGTCTTTAACACAAGGCGATCCCACATGAGGAACTGTATCCTAAGTCCTGAATGATAATGACCCTAACTCCGTGAGACAACCATACCACCAGACTCCCTTCGATCAGTGAGGCATATTTCCATATGCAACAGCAGCGACACGTGGTGCCAATAACTCTGTTCAACACAAGCCGAACAATCCCACATGTGGAACTGTGTCCTGAGTCCTGAATGACAGTGACCCCAAGTCCATGTCAGCGACCAGAGTAGCATACTCCCTGTGATTAGTTAGGCATATTTCCATATGCAATGGCGGTGACACGTGGTGCCAATAACTCTGTTCAACACAAGCCGAACAATCCCACATGTGTAACTGTGTTCTGAGTCCTGAATGGCAGTGACCCCAAGTCCATGGCAGCGACCACAGCAGCAAACTCCCTCTGATTAGTAAGGCATATTTCCATATGCAACGGCGGTGACATATGGTGCCAATAACTCTGTTCAACACAAGCCGATCCCACATGTGTAACTGCGTCCTGAGTCCTGAATGGCAGTGACCCCAAGTCCATGGCAGCGACCACAGCAGCATTCTCCCTCTGATTAGTGAGGCATATTTCCATATTCAACGGCGGCGACACGTGGTGCCAATAACTCTGTTCAACACAAGCCAAACAATCCCACATGTGGAACTATGTCCTGAGTCCTGAATGGCAATGACCCCAAGTCCATGGCAGCGACCACTGCAGCATACTCCCTCTGATTAGTTAGACATATTTCCATTAGGCCTGGGCGAAAATTTCGTTCTGTTTGCGGAAATTGCGATAATTTGACATTTTTGCGTTCCGCGGAGAGCGCGAAAATGTCAAAATTTCTGCTTTCCGCAGTTTGGCGATAATTTGTTTCTTGCATGCGCTGTAAAATAATACATTCTCGTGCGCGCGCGATCGCCTTACCTGAATCCCTGCGTTCGCCGACAAGTTTTCTTGATCCGGTCGCGTTCTCCATGAGATGTTGGATTGTTTTTAGCCATTTGCGCTGTCTCGCGACAGTTCGCGCCCGCAGTGACGTCATGCGTCGCGCGATCACGTCTTTCTTCTCGCGATCATGCACCGCGAGACAACTCAAAACAAGATGGCCACGCCCGCGAGCAACCACATGGGTAAGTTGGTGACCCGCAACCATGCAGAAAATCTCGCGAACATGCGGGGAAAAAAATTCCGCATCTTTGCGATATTTCCGCTTGTTTGCGATAATTTTAAACATTTTTGCGATAATTTGCAAAAGTGGATTTCACAAATTCCACCCACCCCTAATTTCCATGTTCAACGGCGGCGACACGTGGTGCCAATAACTCTGTTCAACACAAGCCAATCCCACATGTGTAACTGTGTCCTGAGTCCTGAATGGAAGTGACCCCAAGTCTGTGGCACGGACCACAGCACCACACTCCCTTCGATCAGTGACGCATATTTCGATATGCAAGGCCGGCGACACATAGTCCCACTAACCCTCTTTAACACAAGCCGATCCCACATGTGTAACTGTGTTCTGAGTCCTGAATGGCAGTGACCCCAACTTTGTGGCAGCGACCACGGCACCAGACTCCTTTCAGTCTTATTTGTTGTTCTTTTCTTTAAATAAATCTATACATGACTAAGATTCTTCTTTGTCCAACCGCACAGGGACACTTCCAGGCCCAAGAAGGTTGTTGGGGGTATGATGGTAATGCGGGAAGAGGGTGCGTTACCTGCTGATGTGGGGAGAGGCAGCGTCAAAGGGGTATCTATCACAGAAAGAACTCCGATATGTTTTCACAAATGCCTCGGACAAATGCCAGCTGACGGACTGAATCACAAAATGGTTTTTCAATGCTTATGTAGTGTGAGTTATAAACAGTTCGCACCCAGGCCCGTCCGCTCGACTCACAGACGCAGTACTATGAGCTGTCCGCGTTATTGTAGCTATCCCTGTCCTGTTCCGTCGTACGCCACGCCATGCCACTGCGATTACGTTCCGACGTTGGCCCCACATAGCTACCTGTCGCAGGCGTACTCGCTGTTGGTGTGCAGGTCAGTGGTCTAGTTCTCAACATCTCACAGCCATTTCCTCAGGGCAGGTTTGCACACACACCACACCCATCCAGCACATGCGTCACAGGCCATGTGACCATGCAAATATAATAGACCGACAACGTCACGTTCTTTATTGCCGATGCTGACTAGATGGCGGACGTTCCATGTGTCTCAACCGTAAAGAGTCTTTGAAACGTTGAGCAGAAGGTTGGTTGCACCCTGATCTGAATAGCCATCAGGGGCCTACCACCCCTTTGAAAATTTCAAGAAGATTCATCAATTTGCGCCAAAGTTATTGCGAATAGAATGTTGCCATTTTCCTATAGTAACTAGGTCCTAACTATAACTACCTACTGGCAACCACCAGTAGCTAATATATATATATATATATATATATATATATATATATATATATTACCTACTGGCGGTCGCCAGTAGGTAGTTATAGTTAGGACCCCTTTTCCAAAGGAAATCCGCAACATTCTATTTTGAATAACTTTGGCGCCGGTCGACGAATCCTCGCGAATTTCTCAAAATAGGTGGGGCGCTACGCTCCGCTCCTACCCTGAAAGTCTCGGGGGGATCCGTCAAGCGGGGGCTGAGATAAAAGGGGGGTCCCAAAACGCGTTTTTCCCATGCATTTTTCCATAGGACCTTTAGAACGAGCTACAGCCCGAACGGCTGAACAGAATTACTCGAAATTTGGCAGAGAGGTAGTCCCTAGGTCAAGGAAGTGCCTTTTGTAGGTTTGGTGTAAATCTGTTCAGTAGATTCTGAGAAAATAGCCTTTAAATCAATATATATATCTGAGCCCGCTTACGGTACGCTTACCGTACGCTTACCGTACGCGTACGGTGGCGTGCGCGAGCGCGATTCTGATTGGCTCTTAGATCTTAGTAAACATTCGAATCGGCCGAAACCAGGAAGCGGCGGCCGCCATTTTGTGTATTTCACTCTGAAAAAAAGAGTGAAAACAAGAAAAGGGGGCAAAGAGGAGAGTTACAGACCCCCTTACATTTGTGAGGGGGTCAAAGAAGGACTGTAAAGTACAAAAAAAACATTTATTGTTTTTTAAAAAAATCACGGGGTACGCGTACGGTGAGCTTACGGTAAGCGTACGGAAGAAAAATGGCGTGCGCGAGCGAGATTCTGATTGGCCCTTAGATCTTAGTAAACATTCGAATCGGCCGAAACCAGGAAGCGGCGGCCGCCATTTTGTGTATTTCACTCTGAAAAAAAAGAGTGAAAACAAGAAAAGGGGGCAATGAGGAGAGTTACAGACCCCCTAACATTTGTAAGGGGGTCAAAGAAGGACAGAAAAGTACAAAAAAAACATTTATTGATTTTTTAAAAAATCACGGGGTACGCGTACGGTAAGCGTACGGTAAAAAAAATAAAAAAAAAATAAATGAAATGCAGAATTAAGAGTTTAGATATTAGGGAGCTCTAAAAAGAGCTGTTGTGTTTATGAAGTCATTTTTTTAGTGGTACCTACAAGTAAGTACCGATGCAGAGTCTAAGGTTCAAAAGGAAGACTCTGTTCCCTTCATCATTGAAGTGCACACCATCTCCTCTATAAATGTCTTGCATGTCATAACGCAAGTTGTTGTGGTAAATGGCACCCATACCATAGTCACGGAGGAAAGCAGAAACAGATTTGTTGACGTGCTTTCTTGCTTTGTCAATCTGCGGACAGAAATGATTGGACCAGTTCCATTTTTGCCTTTGGCATATGTTGGAAAACACAAAGGCAGTTTTAGGGAAAAGTGAAAACAGTTGTGTAAAGGTGTCCTTCATAAGCATTTCCAGACCTACCCCAGTCAAAGTGCCTAGGTCATTGCCACCACAGTGCACTATTATGAGGTCAGGGTGTTGGATTTGCATGAAGGATTTCACCAATGGCATCAATTGGTGCCACTTTAACCCTCTCTGACCAATCCATTTAATGTCTACATTTGGCAAAGCAAGGTCTCTCACCATATCTGTTTTCTCTGCATACTTTTCACTCCAGAAGACATAGCTGTGCCCTACAATCCACACTGTGTACATCTTCAAAGGAGAACTGGATGCACTCAGGAGGTGTCTTTCAGTAGAATGGCAATATGAAAAGAAAGACAGTTTGGAAATGGAGGCATACATATTTTTTTCAAAACAAAAAGAACTGATTGGCTGTTTCATACCATTCTAGAATAAAAACTAGGCTGTATGTGTAAATTAATAGAAGCATGTTTTGTATTGGTACAAAAAAATGTGTAACCAAAGAACAGTACTATGGATTTGCTGTTAGGTTTGAAAAGTCAAGCACTCTTGCTCTGTGGAATTGAAACATTGTGTGGCGAACTTCTGACCTAACTCCACACAGCAGTGTTCCATGAGCTGTTGCTATGGTAGCAGGCAGAAGTCAAGTTGGGGGAAGGGTACTAGGCAGAAGTCAAGTTGGGGGCAGGGTACTTTTGGAAAAGGGTTGGTTTTCAACCAATAGAAATGTGTGATTACATTTGAAAAAAAGGGGGAAGCACTGAGATTTGAAACTTACATGTATATGTGTGGAAAAATAGAGGGAAAGTTTGCCATTATCTGGTTCTGCTGAGAGGAGAGAGGTGAACACAACAGAGATCCTGGCTCTGATAATCTGCTGTTTGAGTGCCACATTTCTTTCACAACTAACTAATTTTAAAGGTGAGTTATGAGTTTGAGAGGGGATGTATGTGGTAACTTAAGAAATGAATAATAGAAATGGAAATTCTTTTTGTTGAAGTTGCGTTTATCATTTTCTGTTTTGGGAGAAATTTAAATGTGAGGAACATGTAAAATAATATGGACTATGTTTTCACAATAAATTAAGGTGTACTGGAAAAAAAAAGAATAGTTTAAGGGTTTGAGGTTGGACTCAGTAATGCAAATACATTCAGCATCACTAAGGCTGGTTGCCCTTGCTGGAATGTAGGCAGCCACCCAGGTTACACATGGTGGTGGTCTGAAAAAGCAGTTTGGACATGTGCATTTAAGAAAATCAAAAAGTGGTTTCATAATGTGTCAGTCTGTAAAAGTGATTTTCACTTGCCAAAAAAAAAGAGCAGTAAGTGTGCTTTCAAATTGGCAAAGAAATTTCGTTTTGTGACTAATGTGAAAACATGACTCTGTGTGCAAAGAGGAATTATAGGCAGAGATTTATTGCGTATTGCTCTGGTGATTTCACAGTTGCATTAGATGGAAAGGGGGAGCGATTTTTTGGGGGAAGAAGCAGACTCTTAGCACACACCCATCTGCTTGCCATGTATAATCATGCACAGTATTTACAAGCGAGTGGGGTTTTCAGGTTTCAGTCTGTAATGCAAATACATTCAGCATCACTAAGGCTGGTTGCCCTTGCTGGAGTGTAGGCAGCCACTCAGGTTACACATGGTGGTGGTCTGAAAAAGCAGTTTGGACATGTGCATTTAAGAAAATCAAAAAAGTGGTTTCATAATGTGTCAGTCTGTAAAAGTGATTTTCACTTGCCAAAAAAAAAAGAGCAGTAAGTGTGCTTTCAAATTGGCAAAGAAATTTCGTTTTAGGACTAATGTGAAAACATGACTCTGTGTGCAAAGAGGAATTACAGGCAGAGATTTATTGCGTTTTTTTCTGGTGATTTCACAGTTGCATTAGTAGGAAAAAGGGGGAGCGATTTTTTGGGGGAAGAAGCAGACTCTTAGCACACACCCATCTGCTTGCCATGTATAATCATGCACAGTATTTACAAGCGAGTGGGGTTTTCAGGTTTCAGTCTGTAATGCAAATACATTCAGCATCACTAAGGCAATATATTCTGAAAACAGCAAAAATAAGGCAAAAATATTTTTTGAAAAATATGTAAATATGTGTACTGTATTATAAAATGTTTTAAAAATATTAATACTTTTTTTTTCTTTTTTTTCAGATTGATATAGAACATTTTCGAAAACTAGAACCATTTTTAAAGCTATTTTTTTAAAAAACAAATGAATAAATATTTTTTTGAGTGAGTATGGTAAGTCAATAATAATAATTGTAGTCTCTCAAGGACCTTGTAATGTGATAATTGATTTTTAGTGTTTTAAAAAAAAAAAAAAAAAAGTACGCGCACCGTACGCGTACGGTAAAACAAAAAAAAAAAGTTTTTAAAAACATATGTAAAAAAAAGATGAAAGATAAGGTTGGCTCTTAAAAGAACCGTTGTGTTCATGCAGGGACAGAGGAAAGAAAGCATGGGAAAATTATTCAAAGCGACAAATGTGCTGATCTATTTTGTTGTTCACTAGGGAAACACTGGTCTCCCTATGGCAAATTAGATCTTGACAAAAGGTGCATCGAATATCAACCCTTCGAAATCGAGGGTTCATTTCCAGAGGGCCAGCAAAAGGAGATTCTCCCCCCACAGATGAAGGGCTCACCTGACCTGCAGAAGAAGGAGTCAGCTCTGCAGATGATGGTCCAGGCTGAGCTGCTGTGGATGTACTTGCTTGTCTTTCTGAAGAGTTACCTCCAAAAAGATGACCATGTGTCCTTCTGTGTACATCCTGGAGGTGTCTCTTCATGGTATGATTCCCAAAGGAATACTTCCTGTCAGGATTACCTCTAGAAAGTACACGCTTACACAGCTTGCAAGTTACTAAGGGTGCATTCACCTTTTGCTGGCCTTCAGGAAAAGTAAAATAATCCCATACATAAGAGGGCTTTTGTTTCCTCGCTCTCTGCCTCAAGACAGTGCTGCTAGTGCTAGCCTCACTCTCAGAAGAGCTCTGCTGTTCTGCCATCGTATCACAAAGACAACCCAGCTCCTTCTCCTAAGGGATCACAAGCAGAAATGAGGGGAATGGGTGTGGTGTAGGAGAGTTCTAGAACTGAAAGTAGTTTCAACCAATCAAAAGTTGTGTTTCATGATCACATGACCTACCGTACGCTTACGGTACGCTTACGGTACGCTTACGGCAAAAGTGCGCATGCGCGTAAAAAAGACACGCGCTTGCGCGCATGCGCATAACAGTCACTCCCCGACACTTCCGCGTAACGTGCGCGTGTAGCGTACACGCGTACGCGTCCCACGCGGAGTACGCGCGGCTACGCAAATTGCGTAACTATACGCAAGCAGCGTAAAAAAATTACGGGCGTTGCGTAAACCGTACGCTTACCGTGAGCTTACGGTACGCGTACTAAAAAAATAATTAAAAAAATAGAAAAAAAGTACTGCTAATAAATTTTACATGTTTATTTTAAAAAATATATTAAAAAAAACATATTAAAGAATTTTAAAAATTTCATCATAGTCTTTATAAAAGGTAAGAAAATTTAAATAAAAATATGTTAGAAAAAATAGAAGAAAAAAAAAAAAATTAGCATTTAAAAAACCTTGCAAATTCACTGAAAAAACCATGGGTTTCACACACGTTATAGTTAGGACTTAGCATTTAAAAAACCTTAGAAATTCAGTGAAAAAACCATAGGTTTCACACACGTTATAGTTAGGAATTAGCATTTAAAAAACCTTAGAAATTCAGTGAAAAAAACCATAGGTTTCACACATGTTATAGTTAGCTGGACATTTTACTCGTAAAAAACCATTGAAATTGCCCCGTTATAGTTAGTTCAGCTAACTATAACTCGCGCGCCCGCAATGCACTGCTGATGACGTCACATATTACATCACTCATGACATGGTCAGTGACATCACTCATGACATCACTGATGACATCTCAAATGACATCACTGATGACATCATCCTTGTGATAGAGTGGCAGACCTCCTCTCACCCTAATATAACCTTTGATACACACATACAAAAATAGAGACTAAAATTTACAAAAGAATGGACATACCAATAACAGTTACAACAACCTCTTCAGTAATTCTAAGATCCACATACACATCCATTCATTCACCAACAGTTCAATACAGTCACTCATACATGTACTCACTTATCATATGTACTCATACACCTATACATCCTGTTACACAATGCCACTTATCCATAGAGCTACTCACACACATAGTCACCCATGCTAATAAAGAATAAAACATACATTTACTTGCATATACAGTTATTCACACACCACCACACTTACTTCTACGGAAACTTACACATACTTAGTCTTTTAAACAATCACTTATAGAAACACATACTTATTCATACAGGCACTCTTCCAATGTCTCACTCTCACATATACTCACTTATTTACACCAATAGTCACATATACTAGTTTAAAACATATGTAGTTACTCATAAAGACACTATTGAGACAGTCATTCACTCACTAACACACCCATACACACACTCATCCACCCATGCAGTCCTGCACACATGCTCTGATCAACACATACAAACAGTGAGTCAATCATTCATGCACCTATGCACTACGTAATACCCCCCACCGAACCATGCAGACACTCAGACTGATACTCAAAAAACCAACTAATATCCTATATAGACACCCATGTAGATACTCACCAACCCATGCAGCCACTTATACACAAAGTGAGAGACTGATACAGATATTTATATATTTAAACATTACTCACTAAGCCATGTATTCACTATGATACACTTAATCAGTCAGTTACACAATCAATTTTTCAATAAGAAATCATCCATTTAGACAGTAATATACCCATTTATTCTTTCATCGACCTTGAGATATACATATATAAAACATATTTAATTTTCAGAAAAACACACATTCACTGGATGGTGTCATCAGTGATGTCATTTGAGATGTCATCAGTGATGTCATGAGTGATGTCACTGACCATGTCATGAGTGATGTAATATGTGACGTCATCAGCAGTGCATTGCGGGCGCGCGAGTTATAGTTAGCTGAACTAACTATAACGGGGCAATTTCAATGGTTTTTTACGAGTAAAATGTCCAGCTAACTATAACATGTGTGAAACCTATGGTTTTTTTCACTGAATTTCTAAGGTTTTTTAAATGCTAATTCCTAACTATAACGTGTGTGAAACCTATGGTTTTTTCACTGAATTTCTAAGGTTTTTTAAATGCTAAGTCCTAACTATAACGTGTGTGAAACCCATGGTTTTTTCAGTGAATATATATATATATATATATATATTTTCACTGAAAAAAACATAGGTTTCACACACGTTATAGTTACGATTTAGCATTTAAAAAACCTTGCAAATTCACTTAAAAAACCATAGGTTTCACACATGTTATAGTTAGCTGGACATTTCACTCGTAAAAAACCTATGAAATTCCCCCGTTATAGTTACTGTAGGCAACTATAACTCACGCGACCGCAATCCTCTGCTGATGACGTCAGATATTACATCACTGTATTTAGACACTTATTTACCCATGTCTTCTTCCATTAATCTTTAGCTATGCATATATTACAAATATTTATTTTTCATAAAGACACATATGTCATCAGTGATGTAATATCTGACGTCATCAGCAGAGGATTGCGGTCGCGTGAGTTATAGTTGCCTACAGTAACTATAACGGGGGAGGGGGCGTGGCTTGGCGCGCGGCAAGATGGCCGCACTGTAGTGCTGCTCCGCCGGCCGCCGTGATCATCCTGCATTATCCTGCTCTCTGGGTGCCCATCGCCTAACGCCCGACTGGAGGACTGACACTCCGGACACTGTGCTGGCGGAGACTGCTGTCGGGAGGCAGATCCGTGGTCTGAGGCGGCGATCGGAGAATCGCGCCGGTCGTGGCGGCCATCTTGGTTGCCGGCTGCGGTGTGCGGAGCAGACGAGGCGGCGTAGATCAGCGGCGAGTTGGGGGCCCTGCGCTCCATACCTGAAGCTGGTGCTGTATGCGGAGACGACGGAGAGTGGCAGCGAAAGCGTTCGATCTGGGCCCCCCTGCCGCCGCAGCGACGAAGACAAGTGGTGGCCTGGCGGCTGCGGATGCGGAGGTGAGGTGGGCGGTGCGAGCTGCACGCGAGCTGCCGGCTTCGGACGGGTGAGTGGGCCCTGTGGCTGGTGGCGAGCTCCCCCCCCCGTGCCCTGCTCGCGCTGCTGTGCGGGCACACCTGCTGGAGCGACTACGCACGTGGAGTCCACGGAGAAGAGAGGTGACTGTGGGGGCTACGAGTAGAGGGGACAGAGCGCGCGCGGATTGCCGGCCGCTCAGCGAGATACCCCACTGCGTCCTTCGTGGGACCTGGCGCCCTGCGAGGCTCCCTGCCACACACACCTCTGGAGGGATTGGAGCGCTGCGACTTGTGGGACAGATCTAGACATTTGTACAGTACATGCGGCTGGCTTCCCGCGTGGGGCCTATGGTGTCACCTGGGGGTACTGGAGGCGCACAGACCGACTGGAACTGACTGGTGTGCACTGAGAGGAGCTGGCCTCGAGCCGTCCTCCCCCCCCCTCCGGCCCTGGTTGAGTCCTGCTGCTGGCCTGTGTTCTGCTCCCCGCTGCTCTGGGGGTGCACTCGGTCCGGTCTTGATCATGGGCAAATCGGACAAAGCACAACCGAGGCTCACGTTTGAGCCCCGCAAAGGGGGGAAATCCTCGCGGCCAGGGACGCCGGACACGGAGCTGGAGTCTGCCGCGCCGGACCCCCCGACTCTGGAAACGACACTAGCGGCGATTCAGGCAAGCCTGCAGTCCATCGATGGCAAAATAGAGGCTCTTAGTGGACGCATGGACTCCATTTCCGCCAGGCTGGACAAGCAGGGGGTGCGCCTGGGCGAGGCGGAACAACGTATATCGGACACTGAAGATGGTCTCCAACAGGTTTCCGATAAGACTGCAGAAATGGCACGACTGCTGGCGGTGATACAGGCCAAGAATGAGGATATTGAGGCGCGCTCTCGGCGCAATAACGTACGAATCTTAGGCCTGCCGGAGTCCACCAATGTGGGCCGACTGGAGGACTACATCGAAACGATGATACGAGATATCTGTGAGCCTGCGAATCTCTCCGCCATGTTTGCTGTTGAACGCGCCCACAGGTCTTTAAATGCGCGTCCGCCTCCGGGGGCTCCACCGCGCCCCATTATAGCTAGACTGCTGAACTTCAGAGATCGGGACGCGCTGCTCCGTGTCTCTCGTCAGAAAACCACGGTCACCTATCAGGGGAATGTCCTCTCCTTCTTCCCAGACTTTACTGCCACGGTTCAAGCTGCCCGCAAAGAATTTCTCGGCGTTAAGAAGCTGCTCATGAAGGAACAGGTCCCCTATGCCATGCTATATCCAGCGCGTCTTCGGATTGGCAAGGATGACGCCGCTAAGATATTCACTAACCCGAAAGCAGCCATGGACCACGCCAAGTCGCTGAGACGGGGGCGGCAGCCCTCCGCATCCACTTCCGAGATTGAAGACTGACTGTGGCCCTTTTGCTCTGTTGGACCGTTGCTGAGTTGACCCTGGGCCTGCTCTAGCCGACTGCTGTGAGGCCGACTCACGTGGGACGCTTACCGGGTTACACATGTTGACACCTGCGATGTACTCGTATTGCACTTGTTCTGACTCATGTGCACCACTTTGGTGCTTACTCTGGGGTGTTGCAGTGGGTGCAAGTGTCTCACATCTAACAACGGGCAGGTCTCGGTGTCGTGTGCATGCTGTCTCCGCCAGTTGGCTGCTGTGATGTGTGGGGGCGATTGGGGCTCCCTGGTTGTTTCCCTCATGATATCACTTCGTCGCTGTACTGGGGGAGCTCGAGGTGCACAATGTATGATTGCGAGGCGTTTTTGGTTGGTGGGATACCCATGGAGAGCATTCGCCGCAGTATGGCGGCCCCTCCCCAAAAGACTGGGAGGTATTCGCAGCCAACGCGTTCCCCCGATGGGTGCTCCCCACCTTTCTTCGGTATTGCTACCTCAGGGGTTTGTTTCTGGTTTTGTTTTTGTTTTTCTGTGTGTGAAATCGGGGTTTGTCTTTGGCAAGGTTGGGTTGCTGAAGTGGGAGGGGGGTGGGTGTTCAATACAGTTCCGGATGCGATTGGGAACGTCAATTGATGTGCCTGCTGAGAAGATGCAGCGAGATGCGTGTTGTGATGCGGAGCGTGGTGTGGCGGTAGGCTCTGGAACTGTGCTGGTGCATACAGACAATGGGTGACGACTGCCGATGCCTGACTTGGAATGTCCGTGGGCTTAACACCCCTAAAAAAATACGTCAAGTGTTACACTACTTGGACAGGCACAACATTCAGATTGCACTACTGCAGGAGACGCATCTCACTAAACATACAGAGGCTACAATGGCTCACAGATGGGCGGGGTTTCGGCTCGCTTCCTCATACTCGGCTTATGCGCGGGGAGTGATTATACTGGTCAAAAAGGGTATCCCATTCCTGCCAACACACACCGCTACTGATTCAGAGGGACGCTGGGCGGCAGTGCAGGGCAGGCTGGGCATGACTTATGTTACGATCCTGAATATATACGGTCCAGTAGTAGATGACCCACTCCCCTTTACACAAATGCTTGCTAGGGTGCGCTCCTGGCCGGAGGCTGCGGTGCTATGGGGAGGTGACCTCAATACACATCTCAACCCCCAAGTCGACAAGTCTAACCCGGCGGGAGCCCGCACGCTTAAAGTGGCTCAGTGTGTCCGTGAAGCCATGGCGGAGATGGGGCTGGTGGATGTCTGGAGGTTGCGGAACGAGCAGGCTTGCATGGGTACGCACATCACACCGGCCCACAACAGCTGGTCCCGGCTGGACTACTGGCTATTGAGTGAGGAGGCAAACAGATGGGTGATCGGCGTCAACAATCTGCCGCGCACACTATCGGATCACAGCCCGGTATACTTACATCTGCGAATCCCTACTAACCCACACCGCCCCTTCACTTGGCGCTTTCGAGCGGAGGCACTGCAGGATCCTATCTACACAGACACTATTAGTAAGGCCATCGTGAACTACTTCACTGAAAATACAGGCTCGGTGTCTAGTCAGGCGTCACTATGGGAGGCATTCAAGGTAACGATTCGGGGGGTCTGCATTAGTACCACCGCCGGCATACTGAAAGACCTTAGGGAGCAGCTCGCAAAAACTGAGAAAACTCTTGAAGGGTTGGAGCGGGACTATTACGCAGCGCCATCCACGGCGGTGCTTGCACGCATTCAAACACTGCTTACGGAATATGAAAAGATGGCCGACACGGAAATAAAATACAGGGGTAAGCGGCACGTCGCTAGGGCGTACGGGGAGGGAGGGCGACCCGGCAGGAACTTGGCCGCTAAGCTGCATTTTCGGGCAAACCATCAGCAGATTGACAAAATAGTGGATGCCGCCGGTAATGAGCATTTCAGGCCTCAGGCTATAGTGGATCAATTTAAGGACTGCTACAGGACACTCTACACCACACAGGGTGAGGTAAACGGGGCGGACTTGACGGACTACTTATCAGACATAGCATGTGCGTGGCTCTCCAACTCCCATAGGGAATACTTATCTCTGCCTATAGACGTGCAAGATGTCCGCGACGCCATCATGTCTCTTCCCAACAATAAGGCCCCAGGGCCTGATGGCCTATCGGCCGAATTCTACAAGGCGTACATTGATCTACTTGCCCCGCACATTTTGGAAATGTATGCTGAGGCACATGAGGCCGGCGTCCTGCCCCCGTCTTTGCGACAAGCCATGATTATCACTCTCCTCAAAAAGGATAAGCCACCAACCAGTTGCGACTCCTACCGTCCTCTGTCGCTGATTAATCTCGACGCAAAAATATTAGCTAAGATTCTAGCCGCAAAAATGCAGCCCCTAATGAACTGTCTGGTGCTCCCAGATCAGTCCGGGTTTATACCGGAAAGGTCCACCTCCCATAACTTGCGGACTATTTTCTCCATGTTTCATATCCTCAATCCTGAACTATCGGCAGCCGCTGTTATGCTGGACGCGGCCAAAGCCTTCGACTCAGTAGAATGGCAATATATGTTTTGCGTATTACGCAAGATTGGTTTCCCAGAGGTCACGTTACGGTGGATCCAGCTATTATATACTGACATATCGGCGGTGGTGCGAGTAGGTAACCACACATCGGGGCCATTTAGGATTGGTCGAGGTACTAGACAAGGGTGCCCTCTGTCCCCTCTCCTGTTCGCCTTGGCCCTTGAGCCACTGGCTTGCAAGATTCGGCAATGTCACAGGGCGGCCGCCCTAAATTTCAATCTCCGACCGGTGGGCATATCGATGTATGCCGACGATATGGTGTTGTTCATTAGAGATCCCCAGACACACCTATCTCCGGTACTCCGGGAGTACATTAAATTCGGATTATACTCCGGGCTTGCGATCAATTGGGACAAATCGGTTGTCGTACCGCTTACGACGATCACGTCGCAGCCCCACATGGAGTATCCCTTGATTTGGACGACGGAACCAGTGAAATATCTCGGGGTGTGGGTCCATCGTGATCCCGCGGTGGTGATCCGGGAAAACTATGGTAGGGCATATGACGCACTAGTGCAACAGGTGGACGGATGGCTGCGCCTCCCCTTGTCCCTGGCGGATCGTATCGCTGTGATAAAGATGGTTGTTCTCCCGCGTTTCCTATATTTATATTGTAATATTCCGATTAGGCTGACCCAACACTTTTTCGCGACGCTGCGTGCCCAACTAATGCGGTTAATTTGGGGTGGAAAACACCCTAGGATTAGCTGGAAAACGTTGACTCTATCGTATGACAGGGGGGGCTTTGCGGCGCTGGACTTTTATGTATACTACCTGTGCGCACAGGTGCAATATGCGTACTTTTGGTATAGGCCGCATAGCTTTGTCCCACATGTGGCGGTGGAAGACGGGGACGCCCATCCCACCCCACTTAGAGGTATACTAACGCATACTGTCCGGCATACGCCGCGCACTGAGATTAACACACTGGACATGACTATTGGGGCCTGGCAGGCGATTGGACGTAGAACGCAGAGACTACCGTTATATGCGCCGGCGTTGCCATTGGTGCACCACGCGGCTTTATCAGTTGCGCAGGAAGCTGGCCCTCTCACATCACTTAAAGAAGCGGGTATAACACATATGCAGGACCTTTACACACAGGGCCGTTATCTAGAGCAGAGGGACTTGGCATTCATACAGAACCCCACACCCCTGTTTGTGTACACTTGCCACCGTCTCAGGCGGGCCATGAGAGATCACTACCCCTGTTTCCCCGCTGAACCCCCCACACTTAAAGCCCTGCAGCTGCTGCTGGTGACCCCGTCCAGGAAGAAGCTAATCACAAAATTATACAGAGCAGTACAGGAGGAGACGGTTCGTGGCCCCGATGGTAGCTTAGCAAAATGGAATGCTGTGCTGGTCCCCCAGATATCAACTGAGGACTGGGAGCGAATTTGTCAGCTAACGGGCCGCCTCACCCCTAATGGTAACTTGCGTATAATCCACTTCAAGTACTTACATCAAATATACCACACCCCGTCCAGACTGCACAGAATGGGGTTGAGGGAGTCGGATCGTTGCAGACGGTGCAGGCAGGGGGCTGCGGACTTTCTGCATCTGGCGTGGGGCTGTGGGCCAGTGTCTGAGTACTAGAGAGAGGTGCTACATCACATTCACAAAATGACTGGCGCTGAGCTTCCGTGCGAACCCGCGGTGTGTCTGCTGACCTCCGTGCCTCAATTAAAGGGTTTGGTGGGCAGGTTTGTGAGGGTTGCCCTTCTGTTGGCCAAGCGGCGCACCCTGTTTACATGGGACAGTGCAGCTAAACCAAAGGTGTGTGGATGGTTGTCGGACATGGTATACTGTCGGGAAAACTTAGAACTGTATGCAGAGGAGTTGCCCGCCACCTCCAGACCTAAGGATATCTGGGAGCCGCTTAGGCGCTTTCTTGCTGAGGCGGCACTGAATGCGGCTGATTGAATATTGTTTGCTCCCCATCTGTGTCCAGGTAAATCAACAAGGTGGTGGCTACTGGCTGGTCGGTACTGCGTGCCTGCCGCAAGTCGATTGCTGTATTTTAGCAGCGCACTTTGTGTTCTGTGATTAGCCCGGAACTGTAATGTTGTTATAATGTTCTATGTTTGTTTGTACGCCAATCACAGATGACGGCGAGATGTACCATGCTTTAAAATAATAAACAGATTTAAAAAAAAAAAAAAAACTATAACGGGGGAATTTCATATGTTTTTTACGAGTGAAATGTCCAGCTAACTATAACATGTGTGAAACCTATGGTTTTTTAAGTGAATTTGCAAGGTTTTTTAAATGCTAATTCATAATTTTAACGTGTGTGAAACCTATGGTTTTTTCAGTGAATTTGTAAGGTTTTTGTAAATGCTAAGTTATGTATTAATTTTTTTTTTTCAGGTTTTTCACCATGCGCGCACCGTGATTTATTTATTTTTTTTAAATTTGCGAGGTGCGCGCGCTGTGGGCATTCGGTGCGCTTCGCGCACCGAGCACCCACGCTTCACAGTGCGTGCCGTGCGTGCGCGGTGCCCGCACCTCGCGATTTAAAAAAAAAAAAAATGTTTTTTTCTCCCTTTGGGGTCCTTCAGTGACCCCCTGACCAAGTCTAGGGGGTCAGGAACTGTCCACTCTGCCCCCTTTTCACGTTCTCCTCCTTTTTTTTCACCCCCTCAGACTGCGAGAGACAAAATGGCGGCCGACCGATTCGAATGTTTACCGACATCTAACATAAATCAGAATTGCGCTCACGCACGGCAGGGTGCGCGCTCTGTGCGCGCACGGTGCGCGCGTATAGATATTGATATGCTTTTAAATGCTATTTTCTAAGGAAATACTGAACAGATTTACACCAGACCTGCAAAAGGCACTTCCTTGACCTTATGGCTACCTCTCTGCCAAATTTCACGTAATTCTGTTCAGCCGTTCGGGCTGTAGCTGCGTCTAAAGGTCCTATGGAAAAATGCATGGGGAAAACGCGTTTTGGGACCCCCCCTTTTTCTCGGCCCCCGCTTGACGAATCACCCCGAGACTTTCAGGGTAGAGCTGAGCGGAGCGCCCCATTAGTTTTGAAAATTTCGCGAGGATTCGTCAACCGGCGCCAAAGTTATTCAAAATAGAATTTTGAGATTTCCTATGGAAACTAGGTTGTAACTATAACTATCTACTGGCGACCGCCAGTAGATAATATATATATATATCTATATATATATATTTATTTTTATATTTATATATATTTATATATATGTGTATATGTATATGTACGTATATGTATATATTTGTATATACATATACATATGAAAATACATGTATACCTATATATAAATGGGGGCAGAACTGCTGCTGCCTTGACCCTTGGGGGGCCCAGAACCAACAGGGACAACAAACCCCAGCCTGCATCATGGCGCGGACATTGCCGACATGCCTTTCTCGCACCAGGAGGCGCTTAAAATATGGCATGTGCTCCCGCTGTGCGGGAGACAGAAGTGCTGCTGCCTTGAGCCGTGGGCGGCCCAGAACCAACAGGGACAACAAGCCCAAGCCTGCACCACAGTACGTACGCCACCAACATGCCTCTCTCACACCAGGATGCGCTTAAAACTTTGCCTGTGCTCCCGATGCATGGGATGCATGCGGGCATGCCCGGGCCGTGCCCGGGCAAAGGCCGGGCCAAGAGAAGGCCTTCCTGCGCTCATCAGAGCCAGACAGAGGCATGGCAGGGCCACCCCCTTTGGCAGCTTCCCACATCTCATCAGGGTAAGAAGTATCTCCATTAATTTACTTAAAGGGAACTTTGTGATCTGCATCTGACTATATCCTTCGACCGAGTCATCGGCCCAGTGGTGATAATACACTTGAACTATAACTTTGGGCTAAAGCAGCGCTCATATTAAATTAATGTCTGATGAACTCATTTGTTGGGAAGAACATTTTGTTACCTATACGAAATTTTATGTACTTGTTTTACCAAGTTAGGCAAAAACAATTATTTTAATTTTTTCCTCTTTTAACTGAATAGTCTAGTGTACTTCCTCCCTGTTACAACTGTCTTGCGGACATTGGTAAAGCTTGGTAGTTTCCTCGCTATCAGAGTTAAGAAACCCTGCCACCAAGTTTGAGTGACTTGCTGTTAGTAAAATGGGGAAAAGTAAGGCGCTAGAGTCAGCAACAGGAAGGAAGAAGATGGCCAAGCTCAGAAAACAGCTACCTCAGCAGCAGACAACTGTTTTTTAGCAGCTATTGACGAGCTGATTGAGGAGGTAGAAACTATGCTAGCAAATGGGGAAGAAGCAACATCTAATGGCCCCAAGAAAATCTCCAGCAAGCAAGGTAAAGCAACCTCCACCAAACAAATCCCAAAGCAATTAAGCCCTCTAATAACTGTGCACTATGCCCAAGAGTCCCCCTCAGAGACATAAGCCATCCCCTCTCAGAAAGGTTCCCCTAGTCATGTTACTATGGATCAAGAAGAGGCTTGTACAATAACTAGGGACTTTATAAACTTAGAATGCTCTAACAGATACTCAATTTTAGTAAATGGCAAAGACGAAAATAGTGAGAGGCAAGTGGAGATGGCTGAGAATAGAACGCGGCTTGCAGCCGGCTCGAGAGAAGTAGGGACCCAAACAGAACCAGGGGACATTAACGAGCCACTGTGGGATCTATGCCAAAAACAGAACTGTATACAAGAGGAGATTGCAGGACTTTAGAGAATGCTGTCGGACTTGTTAAAAATCCTGCCTGTAGCTCCTAAAGAAAAAAGTAACCTGATAACCTGCTCTTCGAATTCTAGTGACAATCCATATTTGACTACCGGGGCAAGCAAGAAACTAACAAATCCATCTGGGGCACTCACTAAAAATCCAGTGAAGGTTCCAGCAGTCCAGAACATGCACCCAACTAGTATAGTTACTCATTCACTAAGACCAAGAGGCCCATTAGAATGGCGGGCAGACTTTAGTCTGCCCGCCACCCTAGTGGTGCTGGGACAGGCCAGCAGTGGTGCGGCAGTCCTGCACCTGCAATTAGGATGCCACCGTGGTAGTGGCATCCTCCATTCCCAGCATTGTGGCGGGCGGTGCTCACAGCACCACCTGCCACAATGCTGGAAATGCACAAGTTGACAGGCACTGTGAGGTGCCTGCCTCCATGTCCATGACAATGCAGGGGGTACCTGGTACCCCCCATGTGCACCCCCAACCCTGAACACCCCGGGGGCCCGCAACGGTCTGCATGCAGGTCTGACACCCAACAAGACCACAACACCCAGTGCCACCACCCCAGAACCTCTGCCCGCACCCCCCTTACTACCACCAAGGCAGCGCAAAACAGGACAACGGACCTTTCCAAAGCACCATGCCCCTCAGCCACACAATAGCTAAATGTTGGGAGATGTGGCAACCAACTATATATGAAGGAGGCAAGTCACCCTTCAACAATAAAGCACACAATGCCAAGTGTAACTCTGATGTGCTGCACAGACCTCACTATGCAAACAACAAACCTCTCCATGTGGAGATATACTGTTGATACTTGTAGTGTAGTGCACAGTGGATGCAACCATATTACCTCAGGCAGTGGGGAAGATATCGGTCATGTAGCTGTGTGGACTGCCCCAACGTACGCCACTCCAGCGTAGCAGTATGAATAAATAGACATGTTTCACTTGAGGGAAGACCAACAAGTCTGTCACAGCAGCTGCCCTCACCTGGGCACGTGGCTGCCGCCATAACTGTGGGCCTCCTCGACACAGGCCCCCTGTGAACCCAGCGACACAGCACCACAGACTTATGTCTGTACCGACTACTGTCTTCGATCTACACTGCTACACTGCGGACAGCAGAGCTCACAATTCAGATGCAGCAGCGTTTGCAGATGTCGCAGTCCAGTTCACAGGACACTTTGTTTCCAGTGTGGCCCACCCAGACCACGCGTCATCGCACGGTGCGCACAGTGTGCTTCAGGTGCTACTAACTCACTGCACCATAAATCTTCGCCAAGTAGCTGTGCACTCATCCTGACCGCTGCCTCCGCCCTACACTGGGGCTACACGGTACACAATACAAGATTAGTAGCGACGCAAATTGTGTACGACACTATAATGGGTTAAGAAGACCACAAGCTCCCAATCTGTGCAGCTCAAGTCAACGTCACCTGCCTGTGGGCCTTTGCTGACTGCTGCTTCCGGCCTACACTGTGGAAGACCGACAACACGTGGTGCCAACTATCCCTGTTCAACACAAGCCAATCCCACATGTTTAAGTGTGTCCTAAATCCTGAGTCGCAGCGACCACATCACCAGACTCCCTTCGATCAGTGAGGGGTATTTCCATATGGAAGGCCGGCGACACGTGGTACCACTGAACCTGCACTACGCAGGCCGGTGGGGCCACCAACGTATGCACGTGGCTGTGGGCCCTTGCTCACCGCTACCTCTGGCCTACACTGTGGAAGACCAGCGACAAATGGTGCCACTAACCGTCTTTAACACAAGGCGATCCCACATGAGGAACTGTATCCTAAGTCCTGAATGATAATGACCCTAACTCCGTGAGACAACCATACCACCAGACTCCCTTCGATCAGTGAGGCATATTTCCATATGCAACAGCAGCGACACGTGGTGCCAATAACTCTGTTCAACACAAGCCGAACAATCCCACATGTGGAACTGTGTCCTGAGTCCTGAATGACAGTGACCCCAAGTCCATGTCAGCGACCAGAGTAGCATACTCCCTGTGATTAGTTAGGCATATTTCCATATGCAATGGCGGTGACACGTGGTGCCAATAACTCTGTTCAACACAAGCCGAACAATCCCACATGTGTAACTGTGTTCTGAGTCCTGAATGGCAGTGACCCCAAGTCCATGGCAGCGACCACAGCAGCAAACTCCCTCTGATTAGTTAGGCATATTTCCATATGCAACGGCGGTGACATATGGTGCCAATAACTCTGTTCAACACAAGCCGATCCCACATGTGTAACTGCGTCCTGAGTCCTGAATGGCAGTGACCCCAAGTCCATGGCAGCGACCACAGCAGCATACTCCCTCTGATTAGTGAGGCATATTTCCATATTCAACGGCGGCGACACGTGGTGCCAATAACTCTGTTCAACACAAGCCAAACAATCCCACATGTGGAACTATGTCCTGAGTCCTGAATGGCAATGACCCCAAGTCCATGGCAGCGACCACTGCAGCATACTCCCTCTGATTAGTTAGACATATTTCCATTAGGCCTGGGTGAAAATTTCGTTCCGATTGCGGAAATTGCGATAATTTGACATTTTTGCGTTCCGCGGAGAGCGCGAAAATGTGAAAATTTCCGCTTTCCGCAGCTTGGCGATAATTTGTTTCTTGCATGCGCTGTAAAATAATACATTCTCGTGCGCGCGCAATCGCCTTACCTGAATCCCTGCGTTCGCCGACAAGTTTTCTTGATCCGGTCGCGTTCTCCATGAGATGTTGGATTGTTTTTAGCCATTTGCGCTGTCTCGCGACAGTTCGCGCCCGCAGTGACGTCATGCGTCGTGCGATCACGTCTTTCTTCTCGCGATCATGCACCGCGAGACAACTCAAAACAAGATGGCCACGCCCGCGAGCAACAACATGGGTAAGTCGGTGACCCGCAACCATGCAGAAAATCTCGCGAACATGCGGGGAAAAAAAATCCGCATCTTTGCGATATTTCCGCTTGTTTGCGATAATTTTAAACATTTTTGCGATAATTTGCGAAAGTGGATTTCGCAAATTCCACCCAACCCTAATTTCCATGTTCAACGGCGGCGACACGTGGTGCCAATAACCCTGTTCAACACAAGCCAATCCCACATGTGTAACTGTGTCCTGAGTCCTGAATGGAAGTGACCCCAAGTCTGTGGTACGGACCACAGCACCACACTCCCTTCGATCAGTGACGCATATTTCGATATGCAAGGCCGGCGACACATAGTCCCACTAACCCTCTTTAACACAAGCCGATCCCACATGTGTAACTGTGTTCTGAGTCCTGAATGGCAGTGACCCCAACTTTGTGGCAGCGACCACAGCACCAGACTCCTTTCAGTCTTATTTGTTGTTCTTTTCTTTAAATAAATTTATACATGACTAAGATTCTTCTTTGTCCAACCGCACAGGGACACTTCCAGGCCCAAGAAGGTTGTTGGGGGTATGATGGTAATGCGGGAAGAGGGTGCGTTACCTGCTGATGTGGGGAGAGGCAGCGTCAAAGGGGTATCTATCACAGAAAGAACTCCGATATGTTTTCACAAATGCCTCGGACAAATGCCAGCTGACGGACTGAATCACAAAATGGTTTTTCAATGCTTATGTAGTGTGAGTTATAAACAGTTCGCACCCAGGCCCGTCCGCTCGACTCACAGACGCAGTACTATGAGCTGTCCGCGTTATTGTAGCTATCCCTGTCCTGTTCCGTCGTACGCCACGCCATGCCACTGCGATTACGTTCCGACGTTGGCCCCACATAGCTACCTGTCGCAGGCGTACTCGCTGTTGGTGTGCAGGTCAGTGGTCTAGTTCTCAACATCTCACAGCCATTTCCTCAGGGCAGGTTTGCACACACACCACACCCATCCAGCACATGCGTCACAGGCCATGTGACCATGCAAATATATTAGACCGACAACGTCACATTCTTTATTGCCGGTGC
The DNA here is from genome assembly GCF_964204655.1 of Triturus cristatus. Taxonomy (NCBI): domain Eukaryota; kingdom Metazoa; phylum Chordata; class Amphibia; order Caudata; family Salamandridae; genus Triturus; species Triturus cristatus. The sequence goes on from NC_140590.1 coordinate 1,109,837,073, forward strand.
TGACTAGATGGCGGATGTTCCATGTGTCTCAACCGTAAAGAGTCTTTGAAACGTTGAGCAGAAGGTTAGTTGCACCCTGATCTGAATAGCCATCAGGGGCCTACCACCCCTTTGAAAATTTCAAGAAGATTCATCAATTTGCGCCAAAGTTATTGCGAATAGAATGTTGCCATTTTCCTATAGTAACTAGGTCCTAACTATAACTACCTACTGGCAACCACCAGTAGCTAATATATCTATATATATATATATATATATATTCACTGAAAAAACCATAGGTTTCACACATGTTATAGTTAGCGGAAATTTTACTGATAAAAAACCAGTAAAATTCCCCCGTTATAGTTAGTGCAGGCAACTATAACTCACGCGACCGCAATCCTCTGCTGATGCTAATACTGTATTTAGACACTTATTTGCCCATGTCTTCTTCCATACATTTTTAGCTATACATATATTACAAATATTTTTTTTTCATAAAGACACATATGTCATCAGCAGAAGATTGCGGTTGCGTGAGTTATAGTTGCCTGCACTAACTATAACGGGGGAATTTCGCTGGTTTTTTATCAGTAAAATTTCCGCTAACTATAACATGTGTGAAACCTATGGTTTTTTCAGTGAATTTGCAAGGTTTTTTAAATGCTAATTCCTAACTATAACGTGTGTGAAACCTATGGTTTTTTCAGTGAATTTGTACCGTTTTTTAAATGCTAAGTTACTTTACGCCATTCGTGGCGTGCGCGCCCACTTAACGCAGTTTGTTCCGTGCGCGCACGGTGCGCTTCGCGCACCGTGCGCGCACAGTAAGCACGCGGTGCGCTTCGCGCACCGCGCGCCCACTTTACGCAGTTAGTGCCGTGCACGCACGGTGGGCAAGCGGTGCGCTACGCGCACCGCGTGCCCACGTTACGCTAGATGGGCCATGTACGCACGATGCGCTTCGCGCACCGTGCGCACATGGAGGACATATGATGCACTTCGTTTTGAAAGGTAATATTTTAATTTTTCGTAATTTTTATAAGCCATGCACAAATGGTGCCCTTCGGGCACCATTTGCACACGGGGTGGAGAGAGTGTGGATAATTTTTTCTTTTATTATTTTTGTTTAAAATATTGTGGTTTTTCACACCTCGGATAAAACCTGTACATTTGGTGGCCTGCGGCCACCAAAAGCACAGGGGGTGGGGAAAGTGTGGATAGTGTTTTTTTTATTACATTTTTTACCGTACGCGTACGGTAAGCGTAATCGGTGAAATTAGCGAAAAAATAAAAATTCAATTTTTGGCCTTGGGGGGTCTTTGGGGACTCCCTCAACATGGCTATGTGTGTGGGAGCTGTCTAAACAGCCCCTTTACATGTTTATTGGTTTTATTTAACAACCTAACTCTCAGTGCGAGAGAGAAAATGGCGGCCGCCACTTCCTGGTTTCGGCAGATTCGAATGTTTACTAAGATCTAAGAGCCAATCAGAATCGCGCTCGCGCACGCCACCGTACGCGTACGGTAAGCTTACGGTAAGCGTACCATAAGCTGGCTCAGATATATATATTGATTTAAAGGCTATTTTCTCAAAATCTACTGAACAGATTTACACCAAACCTACAAAAGGCAATTCCTTGACCTGAGGACTACCTCTCTGCCAAATTTCTAGTAATTCTGTTCAGCCGTTCGGGCTGTAGCCCTGTCTAAAGGTCCTATGGAAAAATGCATGGGAAAAACGCGTTTTGGGACCCCCCTTTTATCTCAGCCCCCGCTTGACGAATCCCCCCGAGACTTTCAGGGTAGGAGCGGAGCGTAGCGCCCCACCTATTTTGAGAAATTCGCAAGGATTCGTCGACCGGCGTCAAAGTTATTCCAAATAGAATGTTGCGGTTTTCCTATGGAAAAGGGGTCCTAACTATAACTACCTACTGGCGACCGCCAGTAGGTAATATATATATATATATATATATATATATATATATATATATATATATATATTCACTGAAAAAACATAGGTTTCAGAGACGTTATAGTTAGAAATTAGCATTAAAAAACCTTAGAAATTCACAGAAAAAACATAGGTTTCAGGGGTGTTATAGTTAGCTGAACATTTCACTCGTACAAAACCATAGAAATTCCTCAGTTATAGTTAGAGCTGCTAACTATAACTTGCGCGCCCGCAATGCACTGCTGATAATGTCACATATTACATCATTCATGACATGGTCAGTGACATCACTGATGACATCTCAAATGACATCACTGATGACATTACTGATGACATCATCCACGTGACAATCTGATACACCTCATCATACACTACTATAACCTTTCATCACTCACTGTAAAATACAGAGTACCATATTTGAAACCATTCACAAACCAATATCAGTTACTACGTACCCACTCACTGATTCCTAAGTCTACACACACAACTACACATTCAACAACAGAATCACTTATACATGCAGTCACTAATTAAAAGAAAACTATCAAATGCACTTATACACATACATAGACATTGACACATCAGCAGTCATCTTAGTTGGTTATGCAGTCATCCTACTCACTCATGAAAAAAATGAATCACACTTACATTTAATCTGTAACTATTGAAGGACCCCACCCATTTTAATCATTCTTGTTTGAGCATCTTTAAAGAGACATCTCTTTTCCAACAAGAACCCTTTTTGCTTGTTTGTTTTGGTGTTTTTCAAAAAATATCAAACAAAATGGCATCTGGAAAGCAGCAGCAGCAGGAGGAAGTATCTTCTGAAGAAGAATTCTTGCAGGAGGCACCACGTCCACAGAGGCCGGAATCTGTCGTGTGGAAATTCTTCACTTTTCCACCTGGTGAGAAGAAAGTAAATGCGAGAAAGGTGACATGCAAAATTTGTGACTGAGTCCTGTCAAGAGGCAGTGAAGAAAAATACTCTTGTGGCACTGCTTCTATGTACAAGCATCACCGGACCACACATCCTCTTAATCTTGCTCAGGAGGAAATGAGGCGAGCTGCTTTGAACCCCTCACCTGCTGTGGCAAGTACATCTGGAGCATCCTCAGGAACACCTGCAATGGACATTAGACCAGAATTCGCCTTTCTCCAGTAACACTGCGTGAAGTGTAAGAAACTTATATGCTTCGGTGAGCAGTCGGTGGATGCAGTTTGTGCTGCGCAACACAACCATCATTGTTAATTTTTTAGTTTTTTGTTTTGGAATGATAAGTAATTCCAAATGTTTCCTGTTTTATTCATTCTTTTTTTGTTAATTTTTTGAAAAAACACCCAAAAAAATACAAAATTGTTCAAACAAATGAAAAAAATAGACAAGAAAAAAGAAAAATAAATCTTATCAGAGCTACCTTATCTGGTTAAAGAAAGAACTATAATTGCAAGGTAATGTGTGAAAATTTGGTTGAATATATGTATACAACATGAATGACTGAAAGAATGCATTAGTAGTGTATGGTGAATTTATAGGTGAAGATTTATGAGGAAGTACTGCAGCATGACACTGCAAGCTCTTTAGCTGCACTGCACTGTGGCACTCTCGAAGCACAGGGATGTGACATATGTACATGAATATGTTGCAACTCTGTGCTTTCCTCTGCACTGCTGCACAAACTGCAGCCATGCAGTGACACAGGCACCCTTGCACCATGGTGCAAGGATGTCTGTGTCGTGTGGAGATTGTTTTTGTGCAGAAAGAGACACCTTCCTGCACAAAAACAATCAGTAAAGGCATTCTCCGCTTTCAATGTATGCTGTGGAATGCAGCATGCATTGAAAGAGGAAAAAATGAGGAGAAATGAAAACAATTCACCTCGTTGCGCCTTGCTACACCAACTCTAGGATGGCGCAGCATTCACACACATCTCCAGATTTATGATTTCTCATAAACCTGGAGATGTGTCTTGTTCTATGGGTGTTGTGTGGGAACACCCACAGCAACACCTATGGGACGCCCCTTCAATGCAAATTTCTGTGTATGAAGGGGTCGTATTTACAAGGAGAGGAAAAACCACGCAGGGTGGCTTTTCCTCTACTTGTAAATATGAAGGAGTGCCTGGCACCATTACTACGTTACAAAAAGTGACGTACTGATGGCGCAGGATGCTTGTAAATGTGCCCCATAAGTGCTTAGGTATTGGCAGACTGATACAATAAGAACGTAGTGCTGGATGGGTGATTGAAGAATTGCATGAGACTGACAGGAGGTATCCTACACTGCATGGGTACTACTTCAGTATTTAATGGAGTGGACCAATAGTGTGTATCTGCTTAGGATTTGTAGGGATTATGCAGAGAATATTTTATGTGTACTTGTGTTGGTGCCTAGGTCATTTTATAAGAATACCACTAGTAACTGGAATGATGACAGTGCTGCAAACAGATGCATGGGACAGACTGGACGATTCCTGCACTGCATGAGTACTAACTGGGTATTTAGAAGAGTTTATCAATAGTATGTAGCTAGTTAGAGGTCTGCTTGGATAGTGCACAAACTATTATAGATGTACTTGTGTTAGTAGCTAGGCCAGTCCATAAGTTCATGACTAGTAAATTGAATTATTACAGTATTACAAACAGAAGTATAGTGAATTTATAAGTGCTTAGGTATTGGTGGAGTAATAGGATAAGTAGATAGTGCTGGATGGGTGATTGGAGAAATGCATGGGACAGACAGATGGATTCCTACACTGCATAGGTACTAACTGGGTATTTAGAAGAGTGTATCAATAGTTTGTAGCTGGTTAGAGGTGTGCATGCATAGTGTACACAATATTGTGCCTGCACTTGTGTTAGTAGCTAGGCCATTCCTTAAGTATATAACTAATAACTGGAGTAATTTCAGTGCTGCAAAGAGAGTGCATGCTAAATTTAATAATGCTTAGGTATTGGCAGAGTGATAGGATACGTAGATAGTGCTGGATGGTTGAATGGAGAAGTGCATGGGACAGACAGAAGGACTGAGTATTTAAAAGACTGTATCAAAGCTATGTAGCTGATTAGAGGTCTACATGCATAGTGCACAGAATATTGTAGCTGTACTAGTATTGGTGTGTCTATGGTTTCGAGAATGGTAGTCTGTATTTTAGGGTGTGAGCAGGTGCATCAGATGATCACATAGATGATGTCATCAGTGATGTCATTTGAGATGTCATCAGTGATGTCATCAGTGAGGTCACTCACCATGTCATGAGTGATGTAATATGTGACGTCATCAGCAGTGCATTACTTTAATCCAAAAAGCTGGAGACCATATTGGCCTGGTCACGATGTGAAAATTCAGGAATTGATACAAGAAAGAAAAGAAAATCCCCAATAGGGATTTCAAAGCAACCACAGCACCCAGACCGTCCTACTCGCCGCCACAGATGATATCTGCACCCTCCTGGACCAAGTCCTCTCCGCAGCTCTCATCCTTCTCGACCTATCAGCAGCCTTCGACGACACCGTCTCCCATCGCACATTCATCACCAGACTACACGACACCGGCATACAAGGAACAGCACTAGACAGGATCCGATCATTCCTCACTGGAAGAAGTCAAAGAATCAGACTGCCACCCTTCCACTCCGATCCCACGGATATCACCTACGGAGTCCCACAGTGGTCTTTACTGAGCCTAACCCTCTTCAACGTCTACATGGCCCCCCTCGCCACTATCATCCGACAACACTGCCTCAACATCATATCATACGCTGCTGATGAAACCCAACTCATCCTCTCCCTCACCAAAGACCCCACCACCACCAGACTCAACTTCCAGAAAGGGATACAGGACATCAGACTATGGATGACCAACAGCTTCCTAACACTCAACGGTGAGAAAACAGAAGTTCTCGTCCTTGGAACCACCCTGTCTGCATGGGACAATACCTGGTGGCCTACCGCCCTCGGAAGCCCACCGACCCCCACAGACCAAGCCAAAAACCTCGGCATCGTACTCAACTCATCCCCTACCATGAACCAACAGGTCAACTTCATCACCTCCAGCTGCTTCAACACCCTCCGCACCCTCCGAAAGACTTTCAAGTGGATCCCCCTGAGTCAAGGAAGACAGTCACCCATGCACTCATCACCAGCAGACAGGACTATGGAAATACGCTCTACGCTGGCATAAACAAGTCCCTCTTCCACAAACTCCAGACGATACAGAACACCGCCGCTAGACTCGGCCTTGGCATCCCACGGCACAAGCATATCAGCCAACACCTATGAAGACTCCACTGGATCTCCGTGGAGAAAAGAATCACCTTCAAAATCCTCACCCATGCCTACAAATGCCTGCACAACACCGGACCCGAATACCTCAACAACAGAATCAACTTCCACGTACCCAAAAGGAACCTCAGATCTTCCAACCTTATACTGGCTGAAACCCCGCACATCCACAGAGCCAGAGCAGTCGGAAGATCTTTCTCCCCCATTGTGGCCAAGACCTGGAGCGAGCTCCCAGCAGACATCAGATGCGCCCCCTGCCTGAACACCTTCAGGAAGACTCTCAAGACCTGGCTCTTCGGCTAAACAGATCTGCTAATCCCCACCCCCTCAGTGCCTTGAGACCTCCACGGGTGAGTAGGGCACTTATAATACCCTGGTTGATTGATTGACCCATTACTTGATATATACTAATGTTTTTTTGACAGCTATCTTAAATCATCGTGGTCCTATTGTTGCACTGTGACTGGAATGTTTTTGTCTTAATGCAGCTTATCATGCAGATTACAGTTTTGTTGTTCATAAATGTCTATTTTATTCTTGATAGATCTGTGTTCAGCAGTTCAGCCTCTTACTCTTCTCACAGAGCACGTCAATTTCATCATGCAGTGAACATCACTGCATATCTTTTCTTGTAGATGGTGCAGTTTGGAAAAATCCCTCTTGTTAGCTCATAGGACCAACTGAGTTGCTTCAAATTCCATATATTAAATTGTGCCACCAGATGATATAATAATTCAAGATTTTTTCTGATTACTAGAACAGTAAAGCAGTTAAACAAACATTTACATGTTTGTATGTCTATGCAACGTTTGGCAATGAAGACTCTTAGTTGAATACTGACATACATTCATATCATTTCAGTTACTAATACATTCACAGCAACAGACCCTGAAAATATGCTGCTGACAGATCAGGTCCATCAGCTTTTTATCACTCTAAGAAAAACAGAAACATTTCAGAAGAACAAATCACAAACATATATATCCGATCCAGTTCATCAAAACGTTTGCTATAGAAGGCTATAGGGATGGGAAAGGAACAATAAATAGAAAATAATTTAGGGAACACATTTTGGCAAATGCAGGGACTAAGGCCTTATTTAGAGCATGTTTAATACCCAAATAAATTATTATTCTCAACAAAACATTCCATAACAACCTGCTTGGGAGACGGACCCATTATAGAGTTGAAGACACCCTCTTTTCTAAAAGTCAATTGGAAATAGAGAAATAATATTACAGAAACAGATTTGAACAAAATTATTTAACATGGTACTTATATTGTGATTGTGTATAAATCTGAAGGAATAGCTCTATGCCAATTGATACTAATGTACCTATGTACTGATTTATCTCTAAGATTTGTGGTCCTTTAGCCAATTGCCCATACACCTTTAACTGTTTTCATATGCAGCGTGGTTAAGCTTCCCAATGATCGTTAGCACATTCTATCCTATTGGCTGTGAAAGGTTACCTGTCTAAGTTTAGTGAAGAAATGTAATTTAATGAATTTCTCCTCAGGCCACATCCTGTCAAAAATAAACAATGTGTGCTCCTACTGATATATGCCATCTATAGAGAAATAGACATTTAGAAAATGAAGGTGCTAAAAGAATAAGAGAAACAGATAGAGAGATAATGCAAACAGGTTTTAAAGTTCATTGATAACGGCTTTTAAACTCTCCCAAAACAATTATACACCATTATGTTGTATGGTCTTATTCTCCTAAAAGAAGACATACCTCTTTACAACAAGGAAATGATCAAATTTGAGCTATTACACAGCTATATTGGGTACTACAAACATTAAAATCAGGAACATTGCCCTGGCATCTTATAAATGAGGTGTGCTGTAGTTGAACTTTACAACTTAACTTTCACTCAGAGAACATTGGCTAAAATGGAAACTGCACCCTTCTAAGTATTGAGGAAATTGAAAACACCACATTTTCATGTAGAAGACCTACATGTCACATAGCACCTAGATGGAGTAATAGCCCTACCCATTACCACCTTTATCTTCAATGCATGTGGGTGGGTATGAGAAAATGCAGAACACTTTTCTTCAACACATGTGGGAATTTCTGTTTGAATTCCACGGTTACGCCCAACACAATCCAGCATTCATCAATGTAACTGGATGTATTAAACCTCTTGGTCAATTGCTCCACTGCGATTTTATCACTCTGCAAGGAGCTTGTAACTCTTTGAAGCCTGGTAGATGATTCTATCACTCTGCAAGGAGCTTGTAACTCTATTTGAGCCTGGTATAAAATGCTCAGTGTTCCATTCATCCCTTCTTACACTCCTGGGTAGTGGTTCCTGTTTGATAGGAGCAAATGAAGCATGCTGTGAGATGGCCGTTTAGTTCTCCTATTTGTTAACCATACAAAGAACTGTAAAATGCTGTGTTATGGCCTTGTATCCTCCTATGTGTTGGATATGAAAAATGTTTCTTGACCTAAAATAGACATGGATAATATGCATTTTGATAACTTAAGCAAATGTGTTGTGCTATTAAAGAATAAATAGACGTCCTCATGCTCTGTAGCAGAAACCATTTTCTTTCAAACAGCCCATTCTGCATATGAGATGCTAAAGCTCTTTGAAAACCCAGTTTCTAAATTATTTTGCACATATCTTCCACTCATTGAAAAACAGGTATGTAAAAGGTTTTCAAAAGTGTTGGATCAGGGTTGTTGTATTGAGACTCTTTCTTCATTCTATGGTTCACTGTTCGCTAGCCTGTTAGGTGGATTTCCAACAATTCGTTTGTTCACTGGCTGTGGCATTTTCATATTTCTTCTAGTTAAGAAATAAAACCAGTTCAACCAACAACATGAACAATGACTTTCCCACTAAAAATATATTGTTATGACAAATTGGCATTCTATCTTGGATTTGAATGGATGAAGTAGCTAAATGAGCACTAGACTCTATCATTTCACAAGCTGAATGCTCCACAAGTTTTGGTGCATACACTTTTACCAAGGTACATTCATGGAAATATCACTGGAAATTCTTCCACTGGCATCTATTGAGGTGAAAGAAATAATTCAACCTCTGACGCTGCACCAAGCATTTTGTTGTGGAAATCACAGTATGATGGGCCATCAGCATGTACAATGTTTGAGCCAGGGACCATCTCAGCACCTGAACTACCTGTTTTAACCCGTTCAGTGCTCATGACGGCTACAGGCCGTCGTGGCACCCACCCATGGGGGAAGCGCTGGCGCTCCCCCTGTGGGACGCAGATCGTCGGGTTTCTACCGGGGAAGGCAGGGGAAGCCCTTCTCCTGCCCCCCCACCCCCATCCGCGTCATCAATGTCATCAATGACGTCAGCGCGCAAGGCGTGCTGATGTCATTGGAGGTTTCCCTTTGTTCCCTGACGTGCAGAAAGACATTTGCTTCCAGCGTGTCATGGAACAAACAGGTACGTTTTGTCACTGGGGAGGGGGAGATTTCTCTAAAAGAGGCATCGGGGGAAAGGAAAGGGTTTTCCTTTTCCCCGATGCCTCTTTTGTGCATTCCTGCTGCACGATCGTGCAATCGTGCAGCAGGAATGCCCACAAGCGCCAGGGATTTTTATTTTTTTAATTAGAAGGGTAATACTGCATGCGGAGAGCAGCCCCTTAGGCAAGGGTTGCTCCCCTTATTGGGGGCATAATTAAATAACTTTGTCTGCCCCGTCGGTTTTGTGTGGGGAGTGGCCCCTTGAGCAAGGATCACTCCCTTTGGAGGTATGTTTATGGCTGTCTGCCCCCATTGGGGGGCAGATCTTGCCTTTGTATATTATCTAGGGCCCACTAGGCCACCAGGGTTTTTTTTTTGGAGCGTGACCCCTTAGGCAAGGGTCGCTCTCCCTTGGGGGCTGTCTCTCCCCAAATTTGGCCCACTAGACCACCAGGGATTTGTTTGTGGGGAGTGGCCCCTTGGGCAAGAGTCACTCCGCTTATGGGTGCAATGTTTTTTGGCTTGTCTGCCCCTCTGTGGGGCAGATTTCGCCATTTTTTTTTTATGTGGCCCACTGGACCACCAGTGAATACTTTGTGGGGAGTGGCCCCTCGGGCAAGGGTCACTCCCCTTCGGGGGCTATGTTTTTGGCTGTCTGCCCCCATGGGGTGGTGTATCTTACCTTTTTTTATCTAGGGCCCACTAGGCCACCCGGGAATTGTTTTTGGGAGAGTGACCCCTTGGGCAAGGGTCGCTCTCCTTTGGGGGCTGTGTCTCCCTATGTTTGGCCCACTAGACCACCAGGGATTTGTTTGTGGGGAGTGGCCCCTTGGGCAAGGGTCACTCCCCTCATGGGGGCAATGTTTTTTGGGCTTTGTCTGCCCCCCCCCAGGGGGCAGATTTTGCCATTTTTTTACAGTGAGATTTTGCCATTTTTTTTACAGTGGCCCACTGGACCACCATAGAAAGCTTTTTGGGGAGTGGCCCCTTAGGCAAGGGCCACTCCCCTTTGGGGGCTATGTTTTTGGCTGTCTGCCCCCATTTGGGGGAAGATTTTGCCTTTTTTTTAATCTAGGGCCCACTAGGCCACCAGGGATTTTTTGGGGGTAGAGTAACCCCTTGGGCAAGGGTCGCTCCCCTTTATGGGAGGATGATTGCAGCCATTTCTGTCCTTTTGGGTGGCAGATCAGTAGTATGTTTTTTAGGGCCCATCTGTCCCAAGGGGGACAGAAGCCACTATACAACATGAGTTTTTAAATTTTTGAATTGGGGAGTGGCCTCAAGGGCAAGGGTGCCTCCCCTTTTACAGGGGTGAATATTTTATTAATACTCTTAGGCCCACCTACTCCTTAGCTTAGCTGGTGGATTGTGTGTGGACTGGTGCATTATTTGAATATGTGATTGTAATGGTTTATTTTCTCCTTTTTATTCTAGTGTAAAGCTTTTGATTACTCTTTGAGGTTTTGGCAGTGGTTGTTCTGCAGTTTGGCATAATTGCATTTATTTGGTAAGAAAAACATTTTTGTTGTGTTTACTCCAAATGAGTATTATTGTCATGCATGAAATAATTTTTTTGTAAGTGGTGTCATAATGGCAGCATATTTGTTAGTGTTCAGAGCATGAAATTCTTTGCAATGTGTTTTGCATTATCTTATGTGTAATTTTTTTCTTTTTCTTTTTTAGTGGGATGTTATTGATCTTTACTGTGTCTGTGCAGAGTAGGATCTGATCAGAGTAGGTGATGGTGAGTGTAGCTGCTTCTGTCAAGTGAGTGGTATAGTGTTGGAGTATATAGGTCTTTGTGATAAAGCTACATTTTGTTTATTTATTTTTTTACAAAGGGTTTGTTGTTGTTGACTTGTTTGACAAGTAACCTTTATTAGTAAGCATTATGGCTAGCCGTAGAATGACTGCTCAGCAGATGGTTGGTATGCTTCTTGAATCTTCCTCTGAGCAGGATTATGAGACTGACAGTGCCTCTGAGGGAGAGGAGTGAGGGGAAGATTCGGGCAGTTAGTTTTCTCTCCACATGGAATCATCAGATGAAAAAGGTACTCTCAGTGCAGATGAAGCTACTCTCAGTGCGGATGAAGTGCCTGTTTTAGAGGAGGATACTGCTGTGCCGATGGAGCAAGAGGCTTCTGGATTGCAGCCTGAGGCTGCTAGGCTTCCTACTGGAAGTGCTGGACTCTGGGTTGATCCAAACATGGTGCAGCCGGTGTTGCCTGCCTTTAGTGGTGATGCTGGGTGTAGAGTGGATTGTGACATTTTTTTTGCCAATACAGTTTTTTCAGTTGTTTCTGGATGATGTATTTTTGGGTGAGATTGGTGAGCAGACTAATTTGTATGCTGAACAGATTTTGAGGGACAACAGTTACTTTATTGATGGGTTTGATAAGGAAACTGTCCATGGCTTCATATTGCTCTACCAGTCCCTTTATGGCAATGGCCATATTTCCTGCCGTTATGACTCGTGATCGGTATTTACTTTTGCTTCAGATGCTGCATTTTGTTGATAATGCTTTGGCGTTGCCATGAGATCACCCTCACTGTGACTGTCTTTTTAAGATTTTGCCTGTTCTTGATCACTTTGTAGATCGATTTTCAGAGATCTATACTCCAGGGAAAGAAATATCTATTGATGAGTCTTTGGTCCTGTTCAAGGGCCGATTTGTTTTTAGGCAGCACATTCCTAGCAAGAGGGCACGCTATGGAATTAAGCTGTATATGTTGTCTGAGAGTAGGACAGGATATGTTTTTAATTTCCGGGTGTACACTGGTAGGGATTCCACTATTGACCCCCCAGGTTGTCCGTCCACTTTTGGAGTTTCAGAGAAAATTGTGTGGGATCTTGCTAGAGGACTGTTTAACAGAGGCCACCATTTGTACCTTGATAACTTCTACAGTGATGTGCAATTGTTTAAGGAATTGTTCAAAGTGGACACTTTTGCTTGTGGCACAATCCGCTCTAACCGTAAAGGTTATCCAAAAAAGATTGTTTGCAAAAAACTTCAGAGGGGACAGTGCAGTTCCTTGCGTAGTGATGAACTAATAGCTGTGAAATTTGTGGACAGGAGAGATGTGTACATGCTGACTACCATCCATGATGAGAGTACTTTACCTGTGGCTGTTTTGGGTCAGGTTGCTGAAGTGCGCAAACCTATGTGCATTCTAGACTACAATAAGCACATGGGTGGTGTTGATAGAGTAGATCAGAGGTTGGAACCTTACACTGCTATTCGTAAGGCATACATTTGGTGCAAAAAATTGCCCATCCATCTCTTCAATTTAGCAACTTTCAATGCTTTTGTTGTGTACAAGGAGTGTTCCCCTGAGTCAAAGTTTACTTTTGTTCAGTTTCAGCAGCCTGTGATAGGCAGCCTTGTTGTTGTGGAACAGGCAAGTATTCCTAGAGTTGAAGTGGTGGAGGATGTGGCTTGATTGAAAGATAGCAACTTTCCTGATCACATTCCTCCCACACCCTCAAAAGACTTTCCCACTAGGAGATGTAGAGTCTGTTGGCGAAGAGGTACCCGGAAGGAGACTCGTTTGTAATGCCCTGAGTGTCCTTCTAACCCTGGGATGTGTGTGCCTGCTTGTTTTAGAATGTACCACACGCAGAAGAATTAATGGGAGCATCCATGAGTGGTAAAGTGAACTGCCTGGTCTGTATTGTTTAGAAAATGTTGCTCTGTTTCAAGGTTGGTATTAGTGCAGTGTATTTAGTTTCAGATTTTGTGTTAGTAGATTTATATCTATTTGCAATTTGTTTGTGTTTTCTGTTTTGTATAAAAAAATCCGAAATGTGATGGCGGTGTGTGTAGGCTGTCGGTTGGGCTGGTGGTGTGCGTGGAGTGGCGCTTGGCTGGCATTGTGAATGGACTAGCAGCGTGCGTGGACTGGCGTTTGGCTGGCGGTGTGCGTGGACTGGCGCTTGGCTGGTGGTGTACGTGGACTGGCGCCTGGCTGGCGGTGTGCGTGGACTGGTGCTTGGCTGGTGGTGTGTGAGTAGTGACTTGCTGCTGGTCACTACACACACTGCTAGCCGAGCGGCACTCCATGCAATCCATCAGCTTGTGTGGTTGTTGTGTCAGGAATGTGGGCGTGTGAAAGTGATGGGCCCTTGAATGGCGCTATCCGCTGCTGTGAGTGTTGTAATGTGATGGGCCCGCGCCTGGCGTTGTGAATGGTTTTGTATGTGTCACACGTGTGAAAGGTGTATGAATGGCCTGTAAAGAGGTTGGTGCCTTGTCGTGGCTTTACAGCTCACGAGCTGTGAGTCAATGGTTCAGTTTTTTGTCCTTTCAATTATTAACAGTGCATTTCATTTTTGTGAAATCACTTGTTAATACAATTGTATATACTGAACCATCACTCACCCTCATGCCAAATCCAACCAGTATGTGTGTGTGCTTGAGGATTAGATATGTGTGCAGTAATATTTGTCTTTTTTTGTCTTTCTCAAGCAGAGTGTACCTTGTCCCTTTTTGTGAATGTTGTAATGTGTTGGTTTCATGCTTAGTGGTGTGAATGGTCTTGGTGTATCACGTAGGAAAGGTGTGTGAATGGCCTGTAAAGCGGTTGGGGCCTTGACGTGGCTTTACAGCTCATGAGCTGCAATTCACTGATTCAGTTTTTTTGTCCTGTCAATTATTGCCAGTGCATTTCATTTTTGTGAAATCTCTTGTTAATAAAATTGTATATACTGAACCATCACTCGCCCTCATGCCAAATCCAACCAGTATGTGTGTGTGCTTGAGGAACAGATGGCTGTGCAGTAATCTTTGTATTTTTAGTCTCTCTGCCAAGGTGTACATTCCATCTAAGAATAACCTACCCACTGTAGATATTGTCGTAAACTACACACCCATGGGAGTACATGGTGATGTCTCTCTTGTGGATCCAACAAGTTATCTAATCCACAATGTCCTGCAAACCTCTAAATGTCTGTCACATTTTCCATGCAATATTGTGCCAAAATGTTCACGCTGCCGAAATAAACAACTAATGATCTCAAACCGACCTGGTTTTGCAAGGGGGGTCACCTGGGTTTTTGGCCCCGTGCTCGGCGGCCATCTATGGAAACCTACCAAACCTGCACATTTCTGAACACTAGACACCCGGGGAATTCCAGGGAGGTATGGCTTGCGTGGATCCCCCAATGTTTCCTTACCCAGAATCTCCAGCAAACCTCAAATTTTGCTGAAAAAATCACTTTTTTTCACATTTTTGTGTGGGAAAGTTGTGGCATCACCGGGCTAACACAAATTTTCTACCACCCAGTGTTCCGCCGGGTCTCCCGATAAAAAGGGTGCCTCACTCGTGTGGGAGGCCCAAGGGCCCTTGCCTGTTGTGGGTACTTAGGCCTCCCAGACAAAAAATAGCAAAAATAGTCTATGTTCCCGAAAAATGCCAAAACTGTGTAAGAAATGTTGATTTTCTGACAAAGTCTGTCATTCCCTAAAAGCTGTGAATGATTTCAGCCCCACAAAACCCTTTTTTAATACCATTTGCAGGGAAAAACCCAGACACTTTCATTTGCAGCACTTTTTTCCCGAAAAATCAAAAATGTAGCTGTATTTTGGCTAATTTCTGGGTCCCCTCCAGGGAAATCCACAAACCCTGGGTACCTTTAGAATCCCCATAATGTTGGAAGAAAAGGACGCAATTTTGGCGTGGATAACTTATGTGGTCAAAATGTTACAGGTGCCTAAGCATGAACTATCCCAAATAGCCCAAAAAAGGCTTAGCACAGGGGGGGGGGGGGGGGGAAGGACTGGCAGCGAAAGGGTTAACAACAGTCAATCAAGACTAAATGTCTGCATACTCCGATTTCCTAGATGTTGTATATATGTTCCAGTGCATATGCCCATCCACTTCGCCACTGTTTACTGAATCAAGAGCAGGATGCCAACATATAAATCCTTTGTATGCTCTTTCATCAAGTGTTCCATCTCCAATGGCAGTAATACCTGGGTTTCAGCAAGACAGCAGGACATCATTATTGATTAGTCAATTTCCAGTACAAGAAGGGAAAGACTGTTGTTGCTTTTCGGAAACAAAACAAAGTACAGTTTCTACCTTTTTCTTTTAAAAAAATGTTTTGCACCCAATCACAATAGTAAAAAAGCAAAATAGTTTGCCGTGTTTGATTTATGTGGTTTGTTAATGCACATCAATTTTATATGATTTTATATATATTGAATATCTTAAATGCATCTATCTCAAGGATTATCCTGGTGATTTCATGACCACTCAGAAGTTCCTGTTCAGACTTTTCAAATCTTATAATTTTTCCAGACTCTACTATCACTCTATGCATCTGCTTTATTATTATTATAATTCTGTTGACATATTTGTCAACCTGATTGAATTGTCTTATTGCTGGTTTAGTGTCTGCTAGTCCCATCATTGTTTCAAAATATAAAATAATACTGATAATCAGATACCATGAAAACCCATGTAAGAGAACATATTTTAAGGAGGGACATTTCTACAGACATGCTACTTTGCAATAACAACTTCAGACAAAATCACTAGTGGGAAGAGGTGGCCTTCAAATACTTGCTGTGTATATTCCAGCCTCAAACAATCTGTGATAGGAAATTCATACTTTGTGATTGCAAAATGAAAACCATCTCCAAAACCCAGGAACAGACTTGTTATTTATTGTTTCAGCCAAAGCTTAGCATAAAACTTAAATGTAGATGGACTGTGTTAGGATAGTATCAACTAAATAACAATTTTAGAGGCTTTTTTTCTGTTCTCATTTCCTATGGGATATTTTGATGCATTATTTTACATGTTTTTGGGGGTTTCCATTCATATATTTTGCTCTAGGATAGTATTTTAAAACAAAAAGGGTTTCGAGTACAACTGTGTCCCTGAATTCATCTTTTGGTGCTGATCATTACAAGGAACACTTCCTATACAGTATTGCTCAGCGGGAAGTGTATGGGTTGCGGTCCAGCTGGATTTTACATTTGTTTTGCCACTTTGACTAAATCCTTGCCCAGGGAGTTAGAAGTCTGATCCATGAGACCCTGGAGGAGATATCTTCTGAGAAATCTGAACTCATATTTTCTGTGCTCCGGTGCTATGTGTGTGCTGCTTATAGTCTTGAGGATATTGCTGTACAGGTGACTGACATCTTAAAATCTGTAAAGTCGCTGATCTGAATCTATCTTGCAAACCATCCAGCATATTGGGCCACCACTAAAATACCAGTTCTGCTTGGGATGATGTAGCATTTTTCCCACATTGCCCCGCACAATAAAGACATGTTACAAAGTGGGGAGACTATTGAGGGTAGGCAGCAGTGGCAGACAAGCCATCATGTTTTGTTTGACCACTAAGGCCCTGATTATGACTTTGGCGGTGTGACGCCGGGTCTGCCTCACTGCCACACCACCAAAGCTGTGGTCAAGCCACCTGCCAGATTAGGATTTTCCTCCTGTCTGGCAGGTAGGTTTTTGGAGTTCTCACGGTGGTGACTCACAGCTCAATGGTAATGCCAAAAACAGTTCCTGCACGGCATGGACTGAAAAATCCATGCCGTGCAGGAACACACCAGTGATACCGACAGTGGAGAGGAAACTCATAATATGCTTGGCTGGACCGTGGTGGTCCTGCGAATCATTTTTCAGCCTCTAGACTGCCTCAACACCACCAGGGAATGGCGGTTCCGTGGTGGCTGCGGCGAGGCAATGGTGGTTCGACCGCCCTATTTATGATAGAGCAGTCAGGATACTGCCACTCTCCCGTGAGTATGGCAACCTGTAGACCGCCGGACTCGCAATTGGTCCTAGTCGGTTTAAGGTAGCCCACTACTACAGGTAAATTTGGGGGAGGTTGGCATAGGGAGATGCTGGGGTTTCTGCAATTGTGTGAGTTTGATGTTAGTAGAATTTCAGT
Source organism: Triturus cristatus (assembly GCF_964204655.1). Lineage (NCBI taxonomy): Eukaryota > Metazoa > Chordata > Amphibia > Caudata > Salamandridae > Triturus > Triturus cristatus. The sequence goes on from NC_140590.1 coordinate 1,109,854,654, forward strand.
TTGTGCCCCTGTATTAGTAGCTTTGTGGTGTCTAGGTGATAATAGAGAAATGGGGGTGGAGGAAGGAGAATGAGCTAATGGTTTCATAGTCCTTAGAGGTAGTAGGTATGGTGTCAGTGATAACATCTCTAGACAATGTAGAAGCTTTGATTGTATTGTTACTATTAAACAATGTGGTGACTCTGCCATCATCCTATCCAAGATATCAGAATATAGGATCATGAAATTTCCATATTCACACAGGATGATGTATAGCTCTCATTTTGCCTCATATTAAAAATCACACATAGGCTTTGAGTCACAAAGGCAAGTTATACTTTTGAGTAATTTAGACTTTTGAATATGAGTATTACTTTTGGCTGTAAATTACTACAAAAAAATCAATATATAGAATTATTTTGCTTGATTATTTAACATAAACCTATATTTAATACATTTGTTTAGTTCAAAAAAAAGATTTTCACTATAGTTTATCAGCTGCAGACTCTTCAGTCAGGATAATATCTCAGTACAGAAAAGTATAGGGAAAGAAAAGAAAACTTTATTTAACTTGAAAAAATATATAGTTATATTGAATACTAAAGTAAATGAATTTTAAATATGTATTTTAAATGTTGCACGCAAATGATACAACAGTATTACTTTTACTTTGATTAATTCTTTAATTAATATAGGTATATTTAGAAAAATGTGATTTATTTTACAGAAGTTTAAATTAAATAGAAAATTCCTGATAAAGGAAAAAAATGTTTAATATGCTTTAACAACTATTCAAAGTAAGGTACATTACATTTTACATTAACAGATGGATGATAAAATAGTTAAAAAATAGTATGAATATTTATATTTAATTTTAAACATAATGTCAATACTATTATTATTTTTTTACTATTTAAAACATTATTTCCTACGATGTTTATTTTACGTCTGTAGTGCCCTTATTTTATATGGCAGGATATTGCAGTACCAGTTGATTGTCATGTGTGGAGCAGGGCTTACTACTACTTTGGCAATATTCATTTACACTTGTAAATTTAGCTCCAATTCTTTTTTCATGGCATGGAGACATGTAGGTTGCACTTTTTGATTAACTTTACACTTATGTTTTATGAATAACCAAAGAGTTTTAAACTTACTCAAAAGTATAAATTACTCAAACTTGTAAGTTACCTTTGTGAATCAGATCCATAATGTGTATGTCCTATAGGATATATCTTTACTAAAACTAAGTAGATCAGATTTTGCGGAGCCCAATCTGAGAATATGGTATTTGTCAATGATTAATGTTTCTTCATTGTAGGTGTTTGGAGCATTTGAGAGTAGTTTTGGTGTTATGTAGTTCCTTTAAATCTATATCCGATCTGCACATTTAGACAACCTAAACTACGGCATTGGAGTCTAGACTGATACCAGACACCTGAAGGATATGCTAGCATTTAGGCCAGCTAGCTCACAGGGCCACCATAAGTCCCCTAACTTTATCAAAGGAATGTAAAGGGGCTTATTAGGATGGTGGGCAGATCGCCCCTGCTGGGCTGACGGTAGCCACCGCCTACCCGGCGGGGCCGATACGCCCGCCATCCATGCCAGAATGACTCCCCGTCATACTAGGATGGCTGGGAGGTCCCTGGCGGGCGGGAATACCGTCCGCCGCTTTTCCGCCCGTCGACGAGTCGACCAGGTGGAAAAGCGGCTTAATATGGTGGCGGTGTCTGCAAGACACCGCCATCCATATTAACATGCAGGCGGAGATTGGCTTTTCCATGGAGGAAAGGCATGCGGTCTTCGCTGTTGGGGGCCTGTAGTGGGCCCCCAGGATGTTGGGGGGGTAGTAACCCCCTGCATTTGCATGCACATGGTGGCAGGCACCACGCGGTGCCTGACGCGTTGTGCATGCAAATGCACTACATGCATTTTGTACATTGCGGCGGGTGCTGCTTACAGCACCGTCTGCCGCAATGTACAAATTGCAGGATGCGCCCGCCAGTGTGGCAGACGCATCCTGATCTGTATGGCGGGACCACCGCACCTATCTCAGGCGGTCCCTTTAGCCGTTGTGGTGGCGGGCAGATCGTAATAAACCCCATAGTCTCTGGAAACTATCAAACATGACAACCCTTGATCCTTCAGGGATCATGGAAACTTTTCGCTCAGTCGGTTGTGCTCACTTGATCTTCAGAGAAATACACAGAATAAATGATGGGGACATGTTCAATAAGTATTTATTGAACCAGCGCCATTCTAGTATAAAATGTGTGTCCTGCGACAACCATTACAGAAAAACAGATATATACGATTGCAAGCACCGAAAGAGTAAATAAAAGGTAGAATTATACCATGGTGCTAAAACAGTGAACATATGCAGGCATATAGATGCATGGCAATAATCACTCATACTCCTCAAATGCTAACCCTATCTGAGTGTACCTAAATGTGCCTACGATGTATGTAGGGTGAAAAGCCAAGAATCCATGAGGAGAGAGCCAACCGTAGAATGTGATGGGAGAGAATGAAGGACCCGGTCTTGGTCTCAAGTTAGACACCCTGCAAGAGATGTCATACCACTACATGCTGGACAGGGCTGGATTGGCCGTAGGGGGCACCGGACATTTCCACGGTGGGACGCCACGGTGGGGGGCGGTTTGTGTTACCGGGGCCTGGTAATATCACCCCCCTGTAATAAAATCGTCTGAAACCGTCCCAGTCAAACAGCTCAGCCGCACCACCACCCTCCCCTCCAGGGGAGGCGGCCGAGCAGTTTTTCCAGGGCGGTTTTGGTTCTTAGTCCAGCCCTGATGCTGGAGCTTCTGCTGGCCGGGACCTCAGCATCTAGTGTCAGTGTGAAAATTTCTCCTCCCTTTGTCCAGTGAAGATGTGGTTCTTTTATATGCGAAAAGTACCCTACCTAGATGTGAAAGGCTACTTTGGGTCTTTCATTCAAGGATGACGATAGCGGTGACGTTTGTACTGAGTTATTATACAGAATATGGTAAACCTGCTGTTCAGGTCCTAAGCAGGGGATTAAGCTATGATACTAAGAATCCTCATGCATAATAAATGAGGCTAGTTTTCGAAGAAAACCACCAGACATTTATTCGGCACATAACTAGGTAAAAGGTCAGAGCCAGAACCGGTATGTAGAGTAAGGTAGGATGAATGTAGGTAAAAGGTCATGCAGCTACCTATGCCTATATTGGGGTATCTTTGGGTTCATAACAGTAGCATTTGAGGGTAGTTTTGGTTTGGCCAGGGATCAAATAAGATCTTTGATATATTCTAACATGCATCCTCGAGTCTGCGGAATACATATCTCTCTTTGTTTATTGTCCCTTAAAAGATCACATAAAAAATTATATCTTGACTACTGGATTTATTGAAACATCAGCAGCGTTGTGTAAACAAATTTTGGAACAAAATTCACATTTAAGAGGAAAACTCATTCAATGCTAAGTTACTTTAAGTGAAAAATTACTTTTATTTGCTAAATCATATCTGTGCAAAGTAGCAACATAGTGGTATCACATTTATGCGCAAACCCATATTTAGAGAGAGAAACTCATAATCCTGCAAAACAATGCTTAGAGCAACATACGTCACAGTAGGGACACACTTTTAGGGTGCATCGTCACGTTTAGGTCTAAAATAACATTTAGGTTTGCTGAGAGGTAGCGGTCCCCTGCTTCAACCCGACAGACATTACACTTAATTTTGCGCTGATAAAATTCCTTAGGAATGTGACAAAGAAGATCAAGGCCACGAAATCAAAGAAGTATCAGGGAGCTTGGGGAACTTATTGTGAATACTGCCAAAGACACTAAAACACTTTATAAAACTCCTTCCCACATGCATGGTCAATGTAAAGGTAAAGTTTGGAAAAACCCTTTTTTGCCCACACTTTTCTATAGTCTGATACAAATCGATGCCCATCATTGTACGTGGTCAAATTAAGACTTTTGTTTATACAAATCTGAATGTGTCCTCATGTAATGCAACTGGTGCTCTGTAAGCGCTCTGATATTCGATTCGGCTCAAGTTCCGCTATATATAAAACTGCAAAAAAAAAAATGGTAATGGTAAAAACTAGTATATTTTATGAAAGTTTTAGAAATATGAAAGATGAATTTTAAATGAGCGTTAACTAACGGGTTTGTAATGCTGAATACATTGTATTACAATGGTTTTAATTAACTGAGCGAGGGACATATTATCAAGGAACGGCGATAATGGGCTTGATAATATGCCCTTGTGAATTCCCATAGAAGCGCAGGTTCTGGTGTGAACCTGGGCTTCTATGGGAATTCACAAGGGCATATTATCAAGCCCATTATCGCCGCTTTAGCGGCAGTTTTCTGCCGTTAAAAAAGCGATAATGTTATCGCCGTTCCTTGATAATATGACCCCAAGAGTCATATTATCAACGGCCAGCAATAGTTATCTCTGGCTGTGCTTAGCGATAATGATATTATCGCAGGCTATCTCTGGAATTTATCGCCCTGGTAGCGCGTTATTAACAACGCGTTTCTCCAGTACGATAAAAATTCCAGAGATAGCGAGGTTATCGCCCTTTTGCAGGGAACATCGCTGGTTTTCCAACAATGTTCCCTGCAAAACGGCGATAACCTTGCTGATACGACCCACAGGGTCGTATCAGCATAATCCACCCCCCTCTGTTAGGGATGGCTAAGTCAGGATTTTAGCAGACGTAAAATTTTGGCAAAAACTGCAGTTTTTTCCAAAATCTAACGTCTGCTAAAATCATGTGGGTTGCCTTGTAAATATTGCGATGTAAACATCAGCGATATTTGCAAAGTAGTCCATCCGGGGTACGTCCTGTAACGCCCACTTTGCATCTCATTGGAGATGCAAAGGGAGGCGTTGGGGAAAAGGTTGCTAACAACATGTGATTATGCATGTTAGCACCCTCTTGTAAATAAGGCGCTGGTTTTATCTCCGCTTTTTTGGCTTTGTAAGCCAAAAAAGCGGAGATAAAGCCCTTGTAAATATGCCCCTAAGTGAATAAAATAACCTTGAAACTTGGTGTAGAATCACTCATGGGAAATCCCCAAAATGGTTGTGAAATTGTTAGGTGCAAAAATCAAATTTAGGAGGTCCTCTGTTTTCCTCTGTAATATTTTTTTTACATCCCCTTTATTTACTATAATTGTTAGTCAAGGGTGCTGGCAGCTGCAGAGTACATTTTAAAATGTTTTCATCTAATATTTACTGCTTAAAGTATGTACTTCTAAGGAAACAAATACCAGCTTCAGGTGATGTTTCTTTTTATTGTACCAGAAGGAGCAGCAGAAATTAAACAGGCCAGATGGCAATCCTAAGTGTGTATGGGAGTATCAAACACTAGGAACTAAGCATGGCACATTGATGCCCAGGAAGCCAGTGTCCACTGGCGTATAAGGGAAAGCTCCTGGCAGGAAATGACGTGGACCTCATTGGCAAAACACCGTAGCATGGTCTAGGAATGGTGAAAAGGAATATGAAAAGTGATAGTTAAATCCTGCGTAGCAGCGCCATCTACTGGAACACGTGTAAACATGACATCCTCGAGAAGGGTAGATTTAACAGGGTCATTCATCTGCTTCGATTGAATGTGATATGGCGGTCAGTTTTGCAGTCGTTAAAGCTCAAATTCGCGAAAGCTTCTTGTCCTCTTTAATTTAAGTGTGTAGTCTATTTCAATTCTGTCAATTTAGGCTACTGCTGTCACAATCATACCTGTTCACCAGCGTTCAATGAAGCACAATTACAGGTTACATAATAAGGTATGCTTTATTACTTAGTTAGTTAAAACCGTTACAAAAACAAGCATTTTCAATGCAACAGGTCTCGCATTTACAACTGTCATTGTAAATGAAAATGCTTTTTATTTATGTTTTGGTTTTTAAAACATAAATAAAACGCATTGTCATTTACAATGCCAATAGCTTAAACTCGCGTAAATGCGAGTCTTATTGCATGATAACCAGGGCCGGACTGGCGGTAGCGGGCACTGGGCAATCCCCCGGTGCACCGCACGGGTGGGGGCTGGTTTTGGGCCCCTGGGGGCCGTTTTTGTAATAGGGCCGTTTTTGCAGCATAGCTGCAAAATCGGCCCTGTAACAAAATCGGCCGAAAACCGGCCCTGGCAAAGAGGTCGGCGGCACCCCCAACCCCCCGCGAGGGGATGGGAGGAGGGGGCGGCCGAGCACTTTGCCAGGGCCGGTTTTGGTCCCCAGTCCGGCCCTGATGACAACTGCTTGTGTTATATATTTCACACCTCTGGATCAATCCCGATCAGCATATTTCACATCACTCTTGATCAGTTCAGAGTTTTGTACAGGAAATTATGGGGCAGATTTATGACTGCTGGCGCATCTCTGCTAATCAGCAGAGATGCGCCAGAAGAGTTGCGACGCATCTGCCCACCCGTGCGCCACCACTGATGCGCCGCATTTACAATGCGGCGCACCGTGGCGCTCGGATGGGCAGATGCGTGACGCATCCCCCGTTGGAAATGCGGCGCATTGCTGGAGTTGCGTCGCAAGCGCGACGCAGCTCCAGCAAGGCTCGGGGGTGCCCTATCCCTAACATGCTGCGTCAATCCTTACGCCTGCTTCAGGCAGGCGCAGGGTTTTGACGCAGCATGGCCTTATAGATTTCACTCAGCCACGGGGGCGCTAGGTGGCGCACTGACGGAATGGCCGCGCTGTTGCGGGGCTCCCGTTTCCCGGAGGGAATATCCTGATATAATCCTTCCCCAACGCCGAGGACATCGCCGGCCCCGGTGCCCCTGGACTCACAGAGGTATGGGGCACACTCGCTACTGATTTGGTGAAGATCGGATTTCGAGGGCCTGAGAAATCCGACGGTGAATGTGCGACAGCGGATCAGGGCGATAGTCGGAGGCGGCTGCCAAGACTACGCGAGAGTGCGGCTCGCCACGAGACACCAGGCCATAGACTGCGGCCGAAATCGGAGGGGGGAGCGGCCCCAACGGACATCGGACGGCTGCATGAGGGGCCCAGCTAGAACCCCAAACTCAGAGAGGACAGCGGCTGGAGTGGTGTAGGGTCGGCCTGAGCAGCAACGGGACGGCCATTGGCGGCAGCAGCAAGGAGGAGCATTGGGGGTGCGAAGCGCACGAGGAGCTGACGGCGCCTACGGTGAGTCGTGGGCAGCGCGGGGGAGCGGCGGGGAGACTTCGCGGCCCCCCCCCCTGAGTGGCCTGGGATCGGCCTGGACAGTAGAGCCTACTGGCGACTCCTACATGTTGGGATCTGTGGTGAGAATCTGTGTGGCGCTTGGAGCGCGCACACACTGGGCCATGTAACGAACAGCAATTGCCACGGGGGAACACCACCGAGACCGAGACCCACTAGGGAGGAAGGCAGGAAGCGGCCAACAGCGCCTTGACCGGGAAGCCGGCCAGGGCAGTGCGTGGAGGTCAAGGCGCTATCTCTTCACCCCCCTGATATCGTCGGACGCAGTGGTCGGAGTTACATGGCGGTGGGATAGGTGGGCAGCTGCTGCCGGCCGGGAAACAGGAGGCAGATCGCTTCTGGGGTCTGCAGTGACCGGCTGAGTTTGGAGCATGTAAGCCACCCCCCCAGGGAGAAGCGCGGAGAAAGCGGATACAGTAAGAAGTGGGGGTCCACTGGGGTTGAGGCTGACGGAGAGCTGGAAAGCAGTGCTTGGTGGTCGCGGTGAGGGCGCAATTGAGTCAAGCACGCCGGAGAAGCAGAGAGTGAGGTGCTTCTCCCCAACTGCAGAGCTTTGATAGTGGCGATATGGGCAAAACGGACACTAAGCAATCGAAATTGAGTTTCGAGGTGCCGAAACGCAGTGGCCCACCAGGTCAGTCCGGTCAACCCCCGAGGAGTCAGCAGGAGGGGCAAGAGAATGGCGCAATCCCGACTGCGGCTACTCAGAGCATACTGCAGGAGATCAGGCAAGGGTTTGCCACTGTGGTGGAGAAAGTGGAACATATGTCGTCTAGGATGGATAACATAGTTCACAAGTTGGAGGGGCACGAAACCAGAATCCAGGAGGCCGAGCAGCGCATTTCTACGACGGAAGATACTACTGCAAAGCATAGCACACAACTCGCGCGCATGGACAACCTCCTGCGCATCATTGCGGCGAAGAATGAGGACTTAGAAGCGCGAAGTCGTCGCAATAATGTCCGCATTTTAGGTATTCCGGAGTCCACCAACACCGGGAAGATAAAACTATATGTTGAACGGATGTTGCTGGCCACTATAGGAGAAGATGCGCTGTCGAGACAATTTATAGTGGAGAGAGCCCACCGGTCATTGGGGCCCAGACCACAGCCGGGGGCGAGCCCCCGCCCTATCATAGCGAGACTGCTAAATTACAGAGACAGAGACGCAGCCTTGAGAGTAGCGAGGGGGAAGCACTCCCTGTCATATGAAGGCACCTCCTTTAGGATCTACCCCGACTTCACGCCAAAGGTGTAGGAGGAACGTCGCAAGTTTATGGACGTTAAGGCCAAGCTTCGGAGAGCGCAAATAGACTATGCACTGTTGTATCCTGCGAAGCTCCGAATCACTCATCAGGGCAAGCAACATTTCTTCACATCGCCTGCTCAGGTGGAGGACTTCCTCAAGAAGGTGAAGACCTCGGGGCGGGGAGAAGAAGGTCGGGGTCCCACGCAGCATGGAGAGGCGAACAGGCGCAGCGACGACGAGGCATGACCTACATCCTGAGGACATGGCTAGCTGTGGGGACTGGACACTGCACCAATGTTGATACAATAAGGTTCTGGGGCTGGGGCGGGATGGGGTGCGGGGATGTCTGACGGAGATTTGAGGTTCGTTATCTGACCCCTCCGGGAACCTCTGGCTCCTTGGGGTCCTACCGTTGGGCGGGGGACTTGGAGGGGTAGGAGGAATTTGTGTGACCACCTATTGCAGCCCCCAGCGGGCATTACCCCAGGTTACACTTCCATGCGTAGCGAGGGAGTACTGCACTAACACTGGTTAAGTTGGGGAGGATGGGTGGGACAGGGAGGGTACAATTTGCTGGTAAGTTGGGGGTGCTCCAGTGGGTGGGGGGAGGGCTAGTTACGGGGGTTGTGAAGTTATGCAGGTTCTACTCTCTTAATGGTTACGAGCCTACTTGGACAGGCACCACACACACATTGCTATGTTGCAGAAAACGCATTTCTCCCCCCTGGGTCAGGGCCGATTCGCTAACGCATGGGCGGCTCACAGAGTCTTCTCCTCATATTCCTCATATGCACGAGGCACAGCCATATTAATAAAGAAACAAGTGCCTTTTCAGGTCGGGGGACAGCTGGTGGATCCACAGGGCTGCTTTTTGTCTCGTGTGGGGACGATTGGGTTCCACCTCGGTGACTCTGGCATGCTGTTATGGGCCTAATGTAGATGACCCCGTCTTTTTCTCTTCCTTATGGGCTAAGATTTTGGAAGTAGACTCCCAGCACATAATATGGGGGGGGGACTTCAATGTCACATATTGCCCGAGCACAGACAGATCCCACCCTGCTCCGCACCATTTTACCAGAGCGGCCGGAATAATTGGGGACACCATGAAAACTTACCAACTTTTGGACGCTTGGCAACATTTACACCCCACATTGTGGGAGGGGTCGCATTTCACTTCCCGCGCGAACTCTTGGTCGCGTATAGATTACTGGTTGGTATCTAGGAGTTTGGGGCCAGCGATGACCCAAGTGCAACACTTGGCGAGAACATACTCGGATCATACCCCAAAGAAACTTACGTTGTCGTCACCGGACTTGCAGGTACCGCGAAGTAGCTGGAGGATGCAAGCCTCTATGTTGCTCGACGATGTGTTCCGAGAAGAGTTGGGGGAGGAGGTGCAGGATTTTTTCAGACGCAATAAAGGATCGGTGGATAGTATGGAGATTATATGGGAGGCCTTTAAGGTGACGATCCGAGGGATTTGCATATCCAAGGGGCATGGTGTGCTCCGAGATATACTTCGGACGCTGGGACGACTGGAGGGGGAGCTGCGCGGATTGGAAGCTGAGATGGCGCTGGCAGAGTCTAGCGAGGCGCAGGTGCGGTTCCGGGATAAGCTTACGGAGTATATATCCACAGCGGAGAGGGAAACGCGCTTTCGAGGGAAGTACTGGAAGGCCCGTAGCTACGGGGAGGGAGAGAGGCCAGGGAAGATATTGGCAAACCTGATCAGGACGCCCAGAGGCTCCAACTGTATCCTTGAGGTGGAGGATGAGGGGGGTAACTCTCCAGAGACTCGGCTTCTATACTTAAGGTATTTACACAGCATTATAAACAGTTGTACTCCTCCCGCAGACATGACGAGTTTGGATTTGGAGGGTTTCCTGGGAGAGGTCGCGTTGGGCTGGCTAAGCGATAGACAGAGGGAATTCTTGTATGTGCCCTTTGAACTGGATGAAGTGCGAGAAGCAATTATGGGTATGCAGTCGGGTAAAGCGGCGGGTACGGACGGTATTCCCATTGAGTTTTATAAATCATACATTGACATAAGGGCCCCGGTACTGCGGGAGGTGTATGTGGAATCGCTAGAGGAGGGCTCACTACAGGCGTCCATGAGGGAGGCGATTATGATCTCTCTGCTGAAGCCGGGGAAGCCGCCGCGCTCGTGCGACTCTTATAGACCGCTCTCTCTGCTGAATTGCGATGCCAAAATTCTGGCTAAGTTGATTGCCAATCGCCTGAGTCTCCTACTCGATAAATTGATTCTCCAGGACCAGTCGGGCTTCGTGCCAGGCCGGGCTACGTCCCATAACCTCCAAACGTTATTTGCAATCCTTAATAATGTCTCACCGGAATTGCCGCTAGCGGCGGTCTTCCTTGATGCCACAAAGGCGTTCGATTCTGTAGAATGGGACTACGTCTTCGGGGTGATGGGGCGCATGGGGTTCCCGCCCCTGTTCCTATCCTGGATCCGGTTAATATATACTCGGCCAGTAGCCAGAGTGATGATTTATGGACACACATCGCCCCCCATATCGATCACGAGAGGTACTAGACAGGGGTGTCCGCTTTCTCCTCTGCTTTTCGCAATAGTAACGGAGCCGCTGGCGGCTAAGCTGAGGCAGCTTCACCGAGAACGAGCGCTGAGGTGTAATCTACGGCAGATTCTGATCTCGCTATACGCTGACGATATTACGTTGTATATTCGGAACCCAAAGGAGAACCTGAATCCGGTTCTGAGAGAGTTTATTGTGTTCGAGAAGTTATCTGGCATTGGCATCAACTGGGGCAAGTCGTGCGTGTTTCCGCTGACGGAGGCGACCCATAAATTCGAGCTTAACTACCCCCTGGAATGGTGTGACGAGGAATTGCGTTATCTTGGGGTGCGGGTGACTAGAGATAGGGACGAACTAATGCGGCTGAATTACGGCACCGCGATGGGGCGGATAACGGACTGTGTAACACGTTGGATCGCCCTGCCGCTGTCAATGGTCGGTAGGGTGTCGCTGATAAAAATGGTGATTCTGCCCAAACTGCTATACCTTTTTCTTAACATCCCCTTCTATCCGGGGAAACATTTTTTTAGTACGCTTAGGTCGGAGCTGACGCGCTTGGTCTGGGGGGGCCGGCAGCCGCGACTGCGGTGGCATGTCCTTACGAGGCCATATGCGCATGGTGGGTTTGGGATACCGGATCTAGAGTTGTATTATCTCAGTGCGCAGGCTCACTATGCTTGGTGCTGGGTGGCGCAGCCCAAATACATGCCACAGGTGGCTGCAGAGCACTGGTTGGCCCACCCGATACCATTGGACGGTGCGATCTTTACACCTACGACACCCAGAGACACGAGCCCTACAACAGTCACTTGTACGACAGATGCCTGGTGCAGGATTGGGCAGCTTATGGGCGCTCCCATGCTGTATGCGCCCGCCCTGCCGCTTACGTACCATCCGACTATGCCTCTGCTGCAGGAGACGCTGTTCGATCGGTTCCGAGATCGAGCACGCATTGGGACGAGGGGGGATCTCTATGAGGGAGGGAAATTCCGGTCAGCCGAGCAGCTGATGCAGAGGATACCGCAGACCCCACTGGATAGATTTCTTTATGTCAGGCTGAGAGAAGGTATACGTACACTCACACCAGCTTTCCCGGAGGAGCCGGGCATGCTGACCCCGCTGCAGGTGATGCTCAAATGCACCCCGACCGCACAACTTGTCTCACTGATTTACAGAATGGTTCACACGCAGAGGGAGTATGGGGATCCGGGCTCCAGAGCGAAATGGGAACAAGAGTTAGGGATGGCAATCCCAGATGATCAGTGGGTATTCTGCTGCCAGCAAACTGAGAGGGTCGTAGCCAGCAGTAGACTTCGCATGATACACTATAAATACTTACACAGATTATACTACACATCGGCCAAGTTGCACCGCTTTCACTTACGTGACTCAGATTGTTGCGACAGGTGTGCGGCGCCGGCGGCGGATTTCCTGCATCTAGCGTGGGAGTGTCCGGGGGTGCAGCAGTACTGGAGGCAGGTGTTTGAGGCAGTGTCCCAGATGACGCATACAGTTGTGGAGCCAGCGCCCCTGATGGCACTGTTGGGGTGTGTTGACAAGATCCAGGTAGCACACCGGAGGTATGTCGCTGTGGCGCTCCTGATGGCTAAGAGGAGGGTGGCCTGACGGTGGGGACGGGGCGGGCCCCGAAGTTTAAGGAGTGGATTACGGATTTGGTGTTTTGCCAGGAGCAAGCTATAATATATTCGGAGCTCTTGCCCAGAGCCTCTAGGCCTCGCGACATTTGGGCACCGTTAACATGCTACTTACTTGAGCACCTGCAAGGGGGCGCGGCTCCGTAGATGGCAGACATGTATACTGGGGAGGAGGGGTGGACGAGGCCATGGAATCGGCTGCACGAGTCCAGTCGATTGTTAATACTTATGGGCTGACTGAGGGGGAGAGTTATGGGCATTAGCTTTGGGAGAAGGCACACGGTAGACCTATTGTATGGGGGACCATGAACTAGCCAGGGGGAGGGGGGATGGGGGAGGGTGCATGCGTGGATAGGCCTCTGCAGTTCCGGTCATGTACCTTGGAGAAAAACAGAATGCCATGCTCACTGTAATGTTGTGCTGTATACCTGTACGCATTATATACATATATCTATGACAAATGCCACCTCAGTACTATATGCCATGATTGCTGTTGCTGTGTTGGTTGTAAAATCTAATAAACAAAGTTAAAAAAAAAGATTTCACTTAGCCACTTTTAGGAGGCGTTCCTGCCCCCCCCGCACACCTATATGTGGCGCAGGGCTTTACAACGTGACGCATCTCCCAGATGCGTCACGTTGTAAATACCCCGCACCATGGCGCAGGATTTGCGCCGCCGCTGAATCACAAAAGTGGCAGCGTAAATGAGGCGCAAGGGCCTTATAAATCTGCCCCAATGTCTTTTTCCCCTTTTAAAATGTTGCAGACATACTCTTTTTCGAAGTGTGAGTGCAAACACAGTATTTTTTGCTTCGGACATTTGCAGTTTTCGTTCAGAAGAGATAAAAAATATGGCCTTTATGGCACCATACAGCTATGTTGGGTGCATTTGTTAGCAAGTATAATATAAGTGGGAGCAAAGAGAAATATCTGGTAATGCATTTTTTTATAATTTAAATATCAACCGTTTGCTTGATTCAGAAGAATGGACTACTGCAGTTCCTTCATTGGGTGAATAGTGGCTTTTATGTAGGTTCTATTCTAGATACAAGTACACAAATTATATCCTGAACATGCGGTGTCCAAATATGGGTTAATCCTCACTTGAATCAGCCTCTAGATTTGAGGACCGGTGTGAGAATTTCAAAAATGGCTCATTATTAAACACAGTTTAATATGCTTTCTTTCCTCCAAATTGCACTCCACCTAAACAGAAATCACATAAAATGCAAGTGTTGCCACAACCTCTTAAATGGCTGTTGGCAGTGTTTTAAGTGAAATGTAAAAACTGGAGGGTCTCTCAAAGGGACGTGGCCAAATGTAATTAAGGGCGTGGCTTAAAAACACATACAATAAAAATCTGTGCTCAGCATAGTGTGCTGCCCGATTTGTATGTTGCTGTTTATGTCATTGCCTCTAGATATATAGATATATGATACAACAAGTAACATACCTAGAACAAGTCTTTGTCAATGATTGTTAGTTGCATTTGACACCACGACAATTTTGCTGCTCCTGAGTTTTAAAAAGTGAAGGGAAATCTAGAGAGAAAATGACTCCGTAAAGGATTTCCCTTCCCTTACAAAGCTCACCTGGCATGACCTCATGCTGTAACTTCTCCATTAGTGTGAAGGGAGCAGTGTGAGCAGCGCACATCGATGTGCCTGCTGTCACTGCAGGCCGCGAAAAAATAGACCGCCTGTGCCAGGGCACAACGCAGAGTCTGATAGAGACCCGTTTCGAGGCCCCCTTTAAATAACTGCTGGTGCTCAGACCCGGTGAGACCACTTAAAGCCCTGTTGGATAGCTATACCAGGGGATTGCCCTCTGGAGCTCTTGAATCTGGCTAGACTAAGCATGGAATTATAATAAACCCATGCAGACTTTTTAGTGGCATTCTTAAAAACTTGCCAAATATGAAAACGCAAAGCGGCCAAGGTATGGAAGAAACTGGAAACACCACGAGCTCCCAATTTCTGCCCTGTCCTACCTCTGTTGCTATAAAATATGTGGTCATTTACAGCACGTAAAACGGTCTCTTCACATTCATTTTTCACTCAGGTACACAGTGTCCACCCACTTTTTTCACAGGGTGGATGCCGTCCGTCCTGCCAAAAAGTTGGGCCCCACAGAAATATGCTGAACTTGTCCTGGTGTAAGACACCGGGACACGTTCAGCAGCGCCTCCACGTTGTCTGCTTTCCATTTCCGGCAGCAATGTGCAGGCAGCAAGGGTTGTTTGTGTTTTTTACCTCCAGACAGGCCAACGTTTAGTGGCCATCAGGCCTCCTTTTCTTTGAATATCTTGACTGGAGGTGGCTTGGAACCTCATACAAATGTAAATGTCACTGAGGGAAACAAAGGCACACAGCTTGCTATCTCTTCACAGGTACTTAAGAGATGCATGCTTTTACCTTTTTTCTGTCCCTGTATATAAGTGCAGACCAGACACTGTAAGACTCAGATGGTGGGGCCTGTCCCAGTATTTACACAAGTAATTTAAATATCACTTATTTATTGCATTGATAGCGCTACGTCATGACCTCATGTGCTGTGATGGCACGCGTCATGATGTCACTTGCATAGTGTCTAACTTGGTCAGTCCCCTCACTTCTTTTTATAGGACTTGTTCCCTGGAACCAAGCATGACGGAGACGCTTCCTACCCGTCTGCAAACAGCTTCGGAAAAAAACTTTAAAAATAATGTTTTCATTTTGCTGCTGGTATAGTTGGTCAATAATGATATTTCTATTTGTTTTTTAAATCGCTTTGCAGAAAAAAAGCGGCCAACAGTTTAAGCTTACGAGGAAAACACAAGGTAGTTGCAATGGGCCGATTTTAGGGGGTGTCCACCTATGCATTTCGGAGGGTTTCAATTGCTACAGAGAAAATAAATACCAGGTCCCTTCTACTTCAACAAGTATTAGCATTAAAAAAGCACTACCCAACAACAATACTTTTAACAACTTTATAATGCTACTCTTTATTTACCACACTACTGAACTCAATATGACGAAACTGATCAGCATTGCCAATGCTTGTTTTTCTATAGCCTAAGCCATTCCTCGTTAATAATAATTCTAAAAGGCATTTAATTATTAATCGCATTAACAGAAGGTTGTTTTGCCTCAACTCGGAGAATTAGAACAGTCTGCGATCCAATGTACATTGCGCGAAGCTGCTTGTATCAAACTGTCTTCGCCTGCCATAGACAGAAAGAGTAGCAACTGTTAATTGTGCCACGCATAAAATACTCAGAAAAATAGAAATGAAAGAAAAGTATGTATGTGACATTTACACTCAACGACAGCTTTCGGGATACTGTAGATAAGTCAGGAGGACCCCATGCACTTTGTAGGCCAGCATTCTGATCGAGAAAACTCTCCTGGGTGCCTCAACCAAAGCATATAGCAGAGCTCCACAACTGCAGATCGGAACTCCTAAATTCTCCCTACTTCCACGGACAGAGTAATTTCACAGTTACACGCACATACACTCATCATACGCTGGTGGGGCCCATTACACCAACATTTATTCTATTACTCTATCCACACTGAACGTAAGAGAGAACTCCTCTATTAATCTGCATCTAATTTGAGTTCAATGCAACCAAATTGAATTGTCTCGAGTCATGATTTAAACAGTTAAAACACATTTGAGATCTCAATAAATGACAAAGAAATAACCACCCGACACTGAAATTCAAACAAGAATGATTTATCTAAATTAGTTCAAATGGAAAATTATTCAATTGCAAAATCATTATTCTCATAATTACCTATTCTGGCTAAATATTCTCTAAGTCAGATCAGGTCTCTCAGCAATGATATAAAGTCTCTCGTGTTGCCGTTAGTCAGCATCGATCCTCTTGAGCATAAGTTCAGGAAGAAGTGGCCACAGACCCTCTCTAGTCTAGAAATATTTATACTAAAAATTAACATACTAAAAGTTACAAACAAAGCTCTATACGTCCGTTGAGCAGGAAAGGATGTTAGCTTGCAACATTTAGAAAAATCATCTTCGCTCTTGGATATCTCAAAAATAAAAACACGGAAAAAGGAAGCACAAACTAATTTTGCAACATCCATGGATGCTCTTCTCCGGAATTATAGTGAAGCCACCGCAGTGTTATCAAGTGTTCATTGTGACAAGTATTCTCTCAAGGATATCTGTCGATGAGCCCAGAACTGCTGTCCTTTCATAACTTTTTGGCTTCAGACAGAGGCCGAGGTCACATTTTCAACCATATTCAGCGAGGTCTCTCTTCATATTTCATCTACTCAAATGCAGGCTGTAGATGTCGGCCATTTTCACAATAGGCAAAATGGGCAACTTAATTAAAAGGAGACATAAACAACGTTACCACATTGTATTGATTATACAGTGTTAATTCCCACTAATACCCTTATGTGTATGTATTTATCTAGCTATTTGCGACATAAATAAGCATTAAAGCATAATATTTCAAAGCGCAAACATATAACAAATGTCACATAGGCCACACTTATTTAATTAATTTGCTCACCAACTTAGTTCACTTATTAATTTAGCCATGCAATTGCATTCCCGCGTGTAATTCTTACATTAGTAAGGTTGATTAGTAAAAACACTCGACAAAATTTAATACTTAACCTCTTCAGTGCCCATGACGAGCTGGTCTTGTCATGGGCCGCGGTTGCGCTGGGCCCATGACGAGACCAGCTCGTCATAAACCCCGACCGCTAATGAAACGCCCGGCACAGGGCGGGGAAAGGGGCGGGCACTGAAGGGGTTAATTATTAATCATTAGTATTTTTAATTATGACATATGGAAATATAAACTGAAGTTTGAGTTTAAATAGAAAACCCTGCTCCAGCAATCCCCCCTTTGGTGATATCTTATCACCACAAAAATCCAACCCAAAAAATTTAATACCCCTTTTAGGAAAAGTTCAAATGTCTTTTTGTATTTATACTACACACCAGTCTCCCTCTCATCGTCTCTTTTTGTTTCTAAATACATGCTCTCCCTAAATTCTTCTAATTCTATTTCTTGTGGGTCTCTTTCTGACCTCTTTTGTCTCTTTTTAACATTTTCTTTTGTTATTTTCTTCTTATTTCTCCTAAATCTACAACATAAGCACCCCAATCTAAGAATCAATAAAGCAACAATCACACATGTCAATGGAAATAATATCTTACCAAAAATGGTACTACCTATCTTAGCAATAAAACTCTTAACAGCAATCATCTTATTAGCCATTTTAGTCCAGATACTTTCAGCTTCCAGTGGTACTAGATCTTCATGCAAATCAGTAATATTTTTTATATAAACTTTTAAATCTCTGCTTTCATCAGGAATGTAAGTGCAACAATGTTGAACTTTCAGCATTCCACAGACTCCACCCTCCTTTGCCAATAGAATATCAAGGGCAAGTCGATTTTGCATAGACATGGAGCGTAAGGCAACCATCTCTGTATTCACCAATAGAAACCCTCCAGCGGTACTTGTTGATAAGCGATCCACCACTGTTGACAGTTTCCGAATTCCAAATGCATTTAGCGAAATTCCCACTGCTGGAATTAAAGCTCCAAAAATATCTCCTACAATTTCTGACCAAGTTTCTCTTTTAAAGCGAGTTAGTAGATTAATTTGTTCTGCGTCTTCTATTCTATCCATGTGGAAAATCTTTGGAAAGACCAGGCCAACATAACATGTGCCATACCAATGGTCAGGCAACCTGTAATAAGCCTTGTTCCCACAAATATAATACACTCCCGGGAAAACTGGATCTTCTCCTCCTCTGAATCCCCATCCCGTTGCAATAAAGTATGTATCATGGCACTCACTAGTCCCAACAAAATAATTATCATATTGGGATTTCCTTCTGGTAATGCATAGTTTACCCTTCTGTGGTGCATCTAAAGACAAAGTTGGTCTGGCTCCATTTTCCAACTTCTTTCCCATCTCAATGTCCCACATTGTCTCACTCATGTTATATCCTCCTGCCTTTTCATGCATACCCATTCTCCTCTTTTCTACATGTCCCAAAAAACTTTTTCTTCTTCTTTCAAACTACAAGTTAAATTATTTCTAAAAATATAATCTAATGTTAATTCGTCTGTTTCAATAAAAATCTCACCAAAAATGTTAGCTTCTTTAGCAGGATTCAGTTTTTTATTCATAGGCAATTGTCCAAAAATGTTATCCTTATTAGACATCTCATAATCTATTTTCCCTAACAAATAGAAAATACTACTCAACACACTACAGGAAATTCCATACGTAGCTGGTAAATGATGATAAGTAACTCCCTCTGAAACAGAGGCAGGCAATTGCATACAGACGTAGCAATCCCTTACTTCCATTGTCTTCACATATTCATATAATAATTTTGAAAAAACATTGCTAGAAAAATCATTAATTGACCTATCCTTATGTATGTATATATTACTAATTCTAGTTGGAACTACTTTCTGTGAACTTTTCCCTATGTTAGTCATATTCTCAGTACTCATTCCAAAAGTGTCTATTGTAACTCTAAAGGTAACTAATAAAGCAAGTACACCCCATAGTAACATTAATAACCCTGTACAGCAGCAGCACATTCTACACCATCTTTTCAAGAAGGCACATCTACTTTGATTATTTCTTGTGTCAGCCATTTTACTACTTTGACTGTGTCTTTTGACTTAGCCTCTACTACTCCACTACTGAATCTCTATGACACTAGATCGTTACAATCTATACATTTTTAAGGCTCTTCGTCTTCAATCTTCTCCAAGTGACTTTTTTAGTTCACTCAATTTGGATTTTCATCACTTTTCACTTCTTCTTCAGCAACATCAAATTGTATCAAATCCTGAATATCCTGAACATCCGTCTCTTCTCCAATGTCAGTCAAAATGACTTTCAGGATTCCAACAGTTTTCTCCTCCTCAACCACTCTCTGTAAGGTCCCCTCTGGATTTCCTTGACTTTCTGCCTCTTCTTCTTCAGACAGTGCCACATACGTCCATTCTGGTGACCTATACTTCTGGTTGGGTTTTCTGATTCTTTTGATCCCTTCTGATTCTTTTGATTCTTTCTGTTTTTCTTCTTTCGCTTGATTTTGACTTGACACCTCGTTCACCTGTTCAGCTTTTGATGAATTCACTCGTGTCAGTCGGTATCTCAGCCTCTTTATCTTGTTAGGCCAAAGATCTCCTTTTACACTTCTTTTCTGTTTCACTTCTCTAGTATTTCTTTCTCCAATCCAAGTTCTCTTTCTCAGAACTCGACCCTCTGGTATCTCATTCTCACTCTCATCCGACTCTGTCTCATTTGCCTCTTGTTCAACAACGATTTTCTCTTTTCCCACAGTCTTCTTTTCCACCGATTGAGATTTCCCTACTTCTGTCCCTCCTCGAGTCTCCGACACGCAATCTTATTGCTGTCTACTTGTCCCTTCACCTAGCTTATCAGGAATGTTCCCTACACCTCCTCGGGGGTCTTCCGCAATCTGCCCCTCTCTATCTTCTTCTGTCCCTACTTCTTCAGAAGTAATCTCAGGTGAATTCTCAATCTCTTCATCTGACTCAGGTGGGATCTCTGTGGAATTGCTCTTCTCTCTTCTTTCTTCTCTTCCTTTTCCACTGCTTGTTGAAACTTCAGGCACTTTTCCAGAATCTGAACTCTCTTCTGAGGTTCTCAATGTTCCCCTTGAAACTCTTGGAGCTTCCTCTGGTAAGAAAAAAGAATCACCTGACTCTCTTTCCAACTCTCCTTCCCCCCTTTCAGGATTCTTTTTTCTTCTCACTGTTTCAGTGTCTGCATCATCACTGGAATCTGACTCTTCAAAGTACTCTTTCCCAGTCCCTTCCTTTGGAACTCTCAAAGTATGACTTGCATGAACCCAGTTCTTTACTCCAGCACACTTTACAGCAGTCGTCGTAGTCAGAATGACTTGCCTTGGTCTTCCCCACCTTGGAACCAAGCAATTTCTTCTTCTGTGCACTTTTATCCTCACCCAGTCCCCTGGGCTCAGATCATGGGCTTGCTTCTTTTCAAGTGTAGTGGCGTCTTCTCCAACCTGGTGAAACACAGAATGAACTGCGTCAGCCAGGCCTTTACAGTAATCCAAAATCATGTCATCAGTTATAGTCATCAGCTTGTTGACAGGCACGAATGCATGCCTCATTGCACGTCCCATCAATGTTTCATGTGGACTCAACCCCGTAGTTCTATCTGGAGTAGATCTAATAGTCATTAGCACTAGAGGCAAGACATCAGGCCATTTCATTCCAGTGGCTAAACACATCTTACCAATTCGGTTTTTAATTGTGCCATTCATCTGCTCAACAACACCAGAAGCCTCTGGTCTGTATACACAATGTAGCTTCTGCTGTATACTCAATGCTTCACAAATCAAACCCATGAGCTCATTGTAGAAGTGTCCACCTCTATCTGACTCAATCGTCACTGGGAACCCGTACCTAGGAATCAACTCTCTTAACAGCAATTTTGCCACTGTTATTCCATCATTCCTCCTAGTTGGATATGCCTCCACCCACCTTGAGAACAAACAGACTACCACTAGAACATACCTCAATCTATTGACTTGGGGCATTTCAATGAAATCTATTTGCATTCTGGTAAAAATACCTCCTTCTCTGCCTATTGTTCCTAGACTCACCACCGTTTTCTTTCCAGTATTGAATTGCTGACATATCAAACATCTCTGACAAATGCTCTCTGCAATCAGCCTGAACTTTGCATTATACCAGGTCTGTTTGAAGGACCTAATCATAGCATCCCTCCCCAGGTGTCCCTGGCCATGATACATTCTTGCCATTGTTGACAACATGGAATTTGGCATGACTGGTCTTCCATCCCTATAGATCCAAACATGATCTTTCTCTCTTGGTGCACAACCTGCTTTGATCCAATCCCTCATTTCCTCATCTCCTGCTTCATCCTGCAACTGCTTCACTTCATCCCATGTTTCTAGGACATTAGTAAACATCACAGAACAAAAAGACATTTCCTTTTCTCTTCCCTTGTTAATTGACTGATTGTTCTTTGCACAATACTGTGCTATATCATTTGCAAAACGGTTACCAAGGGTAACAAAATCATCACCCTGTCCATGAGCAGCACATTTTACAACTGCTAGTTCTTTAGGCAGCTGTATCGCCTCAAGCAATTTCCCAATCACTTCAGCATTCTTTATAGGAGTTCCACTCGAAGTCAAGAAACCTCTCTGTAGCCAAAGCTGGCCAAAATCATGAACCACTCCAAATCCGTACTGACTATCAGTCCTTACAGTCACCCTCACATTTTTCCCAATTTTGCAAGCTTTTGTCAACGCCACCTATTCCGCTACTTGAGCAGATTTAACTCCTTTCAAAGATGAAGCTTCCATGACTTCTGAAACCTTGCATACAGCATATGCAGCACTTAGCACACCTTCTTCTGTTCTCAAACACGATCCATCCACAAACAGCACATGATCACTCTCAGGAAGTGGCAGATCTCTTATGTCTGGTCTTGGTTTTTTACAGTAATCAAGCACATCCAGACAGTCATGATCAACATCATCTCTCACACTCACATTTTCAGCATCAGGCAACAGTGTTGCTGGATTCACATTTACGCATCTTTCAAGAGTCACATTTGATGCTCCCAAAATGATTTTCTCATATTTAGTCAGCCGACTATGTGACATATATTGAGTCCTGCTTCTTGTCAAAAGAATTGCCACATCATGAGGTACGAACACTCGTACAGGATATCCCATTATTATACCCACTCTGTTCCAAGCTTCTGCATGTAGCAGCTACTGCTTTCAGGCAACCTGGCAAACCCACAGCTACTGGGTCAAGTGTTGATGAGAAGTACGCAATCGGCCTTCTCAGACGACCATGTTTCTAGATTAACATTGAAAGTGCACATCCATTTCTCTCACTACAGTACAGTTCAAACTCCTTCTCATAGTTTGGCATTCCTAGAGCAGGAGCTTCACATAATCTGCTCTTTAATTCTTCGAATGCTGCCATTTGTTCTGCATTCAATTCCAATGGGAAATTTCACTTTTGGTCAACTTAATCAGTGGCTTTGCTATCAGGAAAAAGTTACTTATCCACTGACGACAGTACCCCACCATTCCCAGAAACGTTCTCACTTCTCTCTGGGTCATTGGTGCTCTCATTCCTCTGATAATTTTGATTCTGTCAATGGTCACCTTTCTCAGACCTTTTTCAATATTATGTCCAAGATAATGTACTTCTTTCTTGCAAAACTACAATTTAGCTGGAGATACTTTTAACCCTCCATCCGCCAGATGATTCAGTAAACTATGGTATCTACTTCACAAGCTTCACGCGTCTTTGATGCCACAAGTAGGTCATCGATGTACTGTACTTGTACTGAGCTTTCAGGCATTGTCAGACTTTCCAAAGACTTCTTCAATAATTGATTGAATATTGAAGGGCTCTCTGTATACCCCTGTGGGATTTGGCACCATGGCAAAATACGCTGTCCAAACCGAAATGCAAATATCGTCTGGCTGTCATGATGCAATGGAATTGCGATTCTCATATTAACAAGACTAGAGAATCTAGATTTCATTAAAGACACGGAGGCTATCATTATGCATTAATCCTTTTAATGCAGATCACAAGCAGCCGCTACATCATAAAGGCAAAACAGTTCTAGAATGCGGTGAGCAGAAGCAACAAAAGGCATGAGAGACAAACAGACTGCCTCTTTTAAATGAAGCGAAACAGCGGAAGTCCAAAGAAGAAATCGAACTTGAACTTGAGACTGAAGAGACGTCTGAACCTGGATAAGGAATGAAGCAGGACATCATGCAGAGTGGTCTGAAAAGAAAGAAGAAATGTAAATACGCTAAAAGGTAGATGTAAAGAAACACAAGCACATGTAAAAACAAAAAAGCCAAGTACAATAGTTCAAGAGCAGCTCCGTCCAAGGGAGGGACGGGAGGGATAATGATAGCCTCCGTGTCTTTAATGAAATCTAGATTCTCTAGTCATGTTAATATGAGAATCGCAATTTCATTACAATACCGGAGGCTACATTATGCATGCTGGTAGCCCTGAAGGACAACATCAGACATGTGCTCGATAGGTTTACAGTAGTGATTGGCAAAGGTAGAAGCATTCGACCAATCAGCAGCTTTAAGGATATCATTCAACTTACCACCAGACCAGAATGATTTGCTTGCCATGGCACCTCTGAGAGAGTGTGCTTGGAATCTAGAAAGGTCAATACCAGCTAGCTTCATAACCGACTTGACCCATCTAGCAATGGACGAGGAAGAAACAGGTTTAAAAGGCTTAACAAAAGAGATAAGGAGTTGATTAGCATTTAAAGGGCGAAGATCTTTAAATCTCTGATCATATTCTTTCATACAGTCAACAACACACAATTTTTTACAGAGATCAAAACGAGGATAAAAAATAGAGTCTGACATGGTTTTAGTCCTTCTAAAAATATCAAACTTAACTCCAAACATATCATATTGTCTATAAGAAATATCTAGGCATTTCACATCAGAAACTCTGCGACAAGAAATTAGACATAAAAGAGTAGCAAGTTTGAGCGAAAGGCATTTCCTGTTGAGAAAAGCATTATCAGGCCAAGCAGAGAAAAGGTCAAAGATAGCTTTAACATCCCAAATAGTCTGATATTTAGGTCTAGGAGGTCTTTTGAGTCTCATGCTTTTCATGACTCTACAAATAATAACATTTTTACCTACCGTTTTATTGTTGACAAGGGAGTGTCCAGCGGAAATTGCTGATCTGTAGCAATTGATAGATCTATAGGCTAATCCTCTATCGAACTGTTCGACAAGAAAATTAACGATATTGACGATAGGAGCTTCCACGGGATCCAGGTTCCTCTCCATGCACCAACAAACCCATCTTTTCCAGATGTTATTGTACCTATAGTGCGTTCCAGCTGCCCATGATTCACCGAGGAGAGTGAGAGCTGATGACGAAAGTCCAGACAATTCGTTGGATTGCCTGACACTTTCCAAGCAAGAAGGTTCAAATTCCCTGAAGTGATTAGGTGATGATCTTCTCCGTCTGCGTTGGAAATCAGACCTTGGCTCGCTGGGATGAGAAAGGGGATGTCGCAGGACAGTTCCAGAGATGTCGGGAACCATGCTTGAGAAGGCCAAAAGGGAGTTATCAGAACCAGAGTGCATTGGTCTATTCTGACCTTCTGTAGGACTCTTTGGATCATGGCAAAGGGGGAAAGGCGTAGCCCTGAAGGTTCGACCAGCATTGGAGGAAGGCATTCACCGCTAGAGCTCCAGGGTCCGGCATCCAGCTGAAATATTTCGGAAGTTGGAAGGTTAGTCTGCTGGCGAACAAGTCCACATCCAGTGGACCCCAAAGGTGAAAGATAAGATTGAAAACATTCATGTTGAGTTTCCAATCGGTAAGGTCTGAAAGGAATCTTGAGTTCCAGTCCGCCGAAAGGTTCGACTTTCCAGGAAGGTATTCCGCCTTGAGAGAGATCTTGTGTTCTAAACAGAACATCCAGAGTTTCTTGGCTAAGGCGGAAAGGTCTGCAGATTTGGTACCGCCGAGGCGGTTGATTTAAGAAACAGCGGAGATGTTGTCCATCTTCAGAAGGACAGATCTCCCTTGGAGAGAGTGTTTGAAACTCATTAGAGCGTACATACCTGCAGTAAGCTCTAGGAAATTTATGTGACGGGAAGATTCCTCGAGGGACCAAGCGCCACCAGTGTTTTGGTCGAGGAAGCGAGCACCCCAACCGTGAAGGCTGGCATCCGATTCCAGGATAAATTCCGGTGAAGAACCGAAAATAGCTTTGCCATTCCATGCATCCAAGTTCTCTAGCCACCATGAGAGCTCGGATTTGGCTTCCAGGTCTAAGGTCACTGAATCTCCGTACCAGAGGCCAAGCTTGAGCGCCTTGGCTTTTATTCTCTGAAGTGCACGGTAATTCAGAGGGCCCGGAAAAATAGCTTGGATGGAAGAGGAAAGTAAGCCTAGTAGTCTGGCTAATTCCCTGAGTGTTAGAGATTCTTGTTTCAAGACATATCTGATCTCTTTTCGAATTTTCGCAATTTTCTTGGAAGGGAGAAGGAGAAGGCAGTTCGAGGTATCTACAGTGAACCCTAGGAATCCTAGGGATTTTGAGGGAGTTAAGATAGATTTTTCCCTGTTTATAATGAAACCAAGACTTTCGATGAGATTCATTGTAGAATTGAGGTCTTTTAAAAGTTGGGAGTGGAGCTGGGACATGATGAGGATATCGTCTAGATAGATGATGAGGCGAATACCCCTTTCTCTCAGAAGAGAGACGATAGTCCTCATGATCTTGGTAAAGCACCAAGGGGCAGAAGAAAGCCCGAAGGGAAGAGCCTTGAATTGAAAGAGGCGATCCTTCCATATAAATTGGAGGTAGGGTTGATGTTCTAGGGCCATAGGGATGGTAAAGTATGCGTCTTTTAAATCTAGTTTGACTAACCAATCCCCTTTGAGGAGAAGATCTCTGAGAAGGTGGATGCCTTCCATTTTGAAGTGTCTGTAAACTAGGTATTTGTTCACTTCCCGAAGGTTTATGACCGGTCTCCAACCTTTTTCCTTTTTTTGTACAAGGAAAAGAGTGCTGACAAAGGTTTTTAGTGACCATGGCACTTGAACGATAGCTCCTTTTTGAAGCATTGAAGAGATTTCCTCTTCTACAATCTTTTGATGTTCTTCCGAAAGTGTTAGCGGTTGAGGGGGAATTGTTTGAAGAGGAATATCTATAAAATCTATTTTGAAACCCTGCACAGTTTCAAGAACCCATGGATCTTGAGTTATAGATTCCCATATGTGGTCGAAGTATTTTAGTCTGCCCCCTACTTGGGAAGGAACGAAAGAAAAAGGGAGACTTACTTTGAGGATTGGAGTTGTTGGGGTTTCCTCTGGACCTGTAGCCTCTGTTTCGTGGTCCTCTGCCTCGTTGTGGGTAGAATTGCTGGTTAGATGGAAAGAGCCCTCTTCCGGTACCCCTGAACGATGAGAAGGGCCTTTGGATACCACGGCCGAAAGAACGCCCTCTTCTTCCGGCCTGTCCAAAAAGGTTTGCGTTGAAGACTCTTTTCATATTGGATTGAGCCCTGTCCAGGGCGGTAAAAGTAGCAACGTACTTCCCAATGGATTTAATCATGTCCTCTCCGAAGAGGAGCCCTTTGGGGTTCTCAGAGGGTTCTTTTTCCGCCAGGTCACCCAGCTTCGGGTTGATCTTGGTGAGGATAGTTCTCCTTCTTTCTATGTTGAGTCTAGAGTTTGCGTTGCCCAGGAGAACTATCGCCCTTTGGCTCCAGCCTCGAATGAGGTTAACGTCAAGGGGGGTATTGGAGATATGCGATTCCTCGGCAAGGTCGAGGATCCTTGTGAGTGGACCAAGGATGTCGAGTAGGCGGTCTTGGCAACCTTTGAGGGCTCTCTCTAGACCTTTTCTAGGGTCCTTTCCCAATTTAAATAAAAATTTAATAAGGTCAGGGTCAAGGTTGGGGGTTTGGGAGACCTTATCTTGGATAGAGGGTCTAGGGCACTCTGATCTCAGGGTGTTTCGTGTCTCTCTTTCGAGATAGTTTCTCAGCCACCTAGTGATAAATTTAGACACATGTTCTTTTGGGAACCATTTTGAGCTATTGGGGTGTGAAATATTAAGGGGGAGAACATTTCCTCTCCAAGAGGGTTAAGGATAACGTTTTTTGAGGAAGGGGAATCAAGGTCAGGGGTGTTGTTGAATTCAAGGTCTTGGTCATCCAAGTCTAAAACGAATTCATCGTAGGGATTATTAAAATTTTCTTCCTCTTCTTCAGAGTCAGAGACTGCGTCAGATTGCTTTGAATTGTAGTTTGTGCCGCGAGGGACACCCATCAGATTTGTGCCGCTGGAGGCACCCATCACATTTGTGCCGCAAGGGACACCATAGTCATTTGAGGCGCGAAGGCCTCCCATCATAAATGAGGCGCTACGACCTCCCATATCATTTGAGGTGCTTTGACCTCCCAAATTGCAATCAGAGGGATAATCGCAGTTCTTAGATTTTTTACTTTTTTTGCGATGAACACTGGGATCGTCTGCAGAATCAGAATTGGGAAGGGAGAGAGATCTTTTTGAGCACATAACTTCCTTGAAGGTAGAGAGCATACAGGATCTCATTTCTTTCTGTAGAAAGATTTTAAAGGAATCATCGTCGTGAATAGGAGAGCTTGCGGTAGCCTCATCTGAGTCTAAGTCAGACATAATGGGAAGAATAAGGGTAAGCTTTAAAGCTGATAAAGGCTGAAATACTCTCCTTTTAATTATATATATATATATATTTTTTTTTGGTAAGGTAATTATATATATTAAAATTATTAATTAAATATCCCCTCTTTTTTTTTTTTTAATATGTATTAGGTATAAAAGGGGGGGTAAGAAGGAGCACCTTGACCTTGGAGTAAATATTAGGTTTTGAACCCTATTTATGTAGTAGGAAACTTGTTTGCAGTTGGGTTGGTCCGGCAGCAGCTGATCGAGAAAGCGAAGTAACTGAAAAAACTTCGCTCGAGATCAGCTGCTGCCGGTGGAGAGAAAAGGCCGTGAGGGGGAGCCTGACGTTTACGCGCCGTTGCTAAGGTTCTTTCCTTAGCTTTAGCGACGCGCTCGCGAGGGGGAAGCGAGCGCGTCCAAAATAATGCCTGAATTTTAGAAAAGGATTTCGAGGGCGAGGAGGGCGCTGGCCAAATGAAGCAGAAGGTGTCAGGGGGGTTGGAGACACGAGCGCGTTTGCCGCAAGAGCGCGTTCAGCAGCGAAAGCGCACACGGAGTCAAACAAGTTAAAAAGGTAGGATTTGTTGAGAGGAGGAAAGCGACGACCTTAATAGGAAGCCGTGTGAGGAGGGGTGACGGGGGAGGGGAGAACATGGTCACCCATGAGGGCGAGGGGGGAAAACAAGCGCCAGATACGAGTAAAGGTTAAAGAAATATATCTTAAGGTAAATTAATGGCAGGAAACATATAAAGGGGGGTACAATGATTAAGACATTGAAAAATGAATGAGCAAGTAAAAAATAGACTTATCTGCTTGTGAGCCGCATTTAAAAGAGGCAGTCTGTTTGTCTCTCATGCCTTTTGTTGCTTCTGCTCACCGCATTCTAGAACTATTTTGCCTTTATGATGTAGCGGCTGCTTGTGATCTGCATTAAAAGGATTAATGCATAATGTAGCCTCCGGTCTTGTAATGAAATTGAAAAGAAAGCATGGCACAAATCAATTACTGTGTACCATTCAGCATTATGAGGAATCTGATACAAAATCACTGATGGATTTGGCACAATGGGACAACATGATACCACAATTTTGTTGACCTTTCTCAAATCTTGCACTATCCTGAACTTCCCATTAGGTTTCTTCAACCCCATTATAGGTGAATTACATGGGCTACTCAGTAACTCTCTCAAAACACCTTGCTGAATCATTTTATCAATTATAGGTGTTATTCCCTCAATTATTTCTGGTGTCAATCTGTATTGTGGGATATTAGGATAAGAGATTCCCTCTTTCACTGTAATTTTTACTGGATCTACATTATTCATCAATCCCACATCTTCTCCAGTAAAATCCCAGACTGCTGTTTTTACTGTGTTTCTCAACTCTTGAGGCAAATCATCTGGATTAAAGACAGCATATGTTCCAACAATTTCACTTTCTCTATTATCCAGAGTCATCCGGTATAAGACATCCTCATCTGGTGTCTCAAATGCTATTCCATCCGGAGTACAAAAAATTGTGCAATTCATTTTACACAACAAGTCCCTACCTAGCAAATTCACTGGACTAGTGTCGCACACCACGAATCGGTGCATATCTGAAAATTTCCCTATCCTTACCCTTACTGGTTCAGTAAGACGAGTCTTAATCTGTGTATTAGACACACCAACCACTTGGATTGCTTCGTCCGAGAGAGGAAGATTTCTTATATCTACTGACCTGACAGTTGATCTCGTAGCTCCTGTGTCTACTAAAAAAGTAACACTTTCCCCATTTATTTTCCCATCTACAAATGGTCCTGCCTGGTCTATTTCTAGAGTTGCTCCAAGTATGCACTCTTCCTCCTCTCTTCGGCACCGTCAGAAGTCACCTTCAGACTCACTCCCCTCATTCTCTAACCAGTATTGTTGTACCGGATTTGTACGTCTCGGTTTGTTTACCTGTTCCTCATTGTAGAATCCCGAGTCTTGATTGTATTTCTGGGACCCTCTGTTCTGCGGCAAGGGCGGTTTCAGCTCTTGATTCTGCTGCTGGACAACCTTCTGTTGTTGCTGCTGATGATTACACCCCTCGTTCTGCACCTGTTGATTCAAGGATTAATTTTCATTACTCACTAATGGTGGATTCGTACACTCGGATCTCCAGTGCCCCAATTGTCCACAGTGTGGCACGGGAACTTTTTTTTCGCCTCTTCTAGATTCCCCTTTCCCTTTCCAGTACCATATCTGGGCCTATTTCCTGGATTATTTGCTTGTTCAACCAGCTGTGCTTCTTGTCTTTCTGCAAATTTCACCTGTGCCCACATTGCCTTTTCCTTCAGCTTTCTTTGTTTCGCCTCTATTTCATCACTGAAGTATTTCGCATGTCTCAAGATCTCATCAATCTTCTTACTCTGCCAATCAACTGTGTGCTCTCGAATCATTTCACTAATTTCAGGTCTCAGGCCATATACAAATCTGTATACAAAATGACTCAAATCCTTGTCACCCAGATGTTCATCTCCACTGAACTGTTTAAAAGCCAGTATTAACCTTTCATAAAAGGCATGAACTGATTATTTCGCTTCCTGATGTGTTCGATCTATCTTAACCCAGTCTGTCTCTTTAGGGGCTACCTTATTCTTCAGGAACACAATAACCTGCTCGTATTTTCTCATAACCTCCGGATCTGGAGCTCCTTTCTTTGGGTCCCTCGGATATTCCTTAGCAGGCCAATCTATAACTATTTTACACTCCGCCCACAAGTCTGCTGGAACAATTATATCAAAGAGACTATTCAGGTCAATCCACAGCACTTTTGACAATTTCACAAACCTGTCTACCTGCCTATACCACTCGACAGGCTTCTCTCTCAGTCGAGGAAAATCATTCATAAATGACAAAATATCCTGTCTGGTCCATGGAACATGTATATATCCTCCTCCAGGAATCTCTCTCATAGGATAAGCATCCACTGTCTTTTCCTTTTCTCTCATGGGAAATGCTGTATAAGTCCTGTCCACTGAATCTTCCCTTTTCTTGTACCACCTATCCTTCCATTTTTCCACATCACCCCATTTTCGCAATAAGGAAATCATTTCCTTAATCTGCCCTGTTCTGCCAACATCATTTAGATTCTCAATGTCCTTGTCAGAAAAGTCCACCCTGTAAGGCTTCTGTAAAGCTTTTACTTTATCCATGTCAACTCCCATTTCACTCGCTATTCCTTTTAACCTGTCATGTGCACTCTTAGCCCTCCAGGTGATGCTCTTGCACATGAATAACAATTCTCCATCATGATGATTTTTCAACATTTCTGTAGGAATTGTTCCCGCAATAAGCTCCTCCAGTTCTATGCGCAACCTGGCCACATCAATTGCCTGAGAATCTTTATCTTTCTTTTGGAGAACTTTCAACCAATCATTCAAATCCTCAGCCGTTATTTCTGTAGACTTCTTCACTGTACTCACTTTTTCTACCATCCTCTGTGGTTCCAATATTGATCCTCCTAAACAACCAGTATTCAATCCTGAATTAGGCTGTACATCTGACTCTTCATCACATCTGGTATGTCTCAACCGATTCTCTCCCGTCCTCATTCCTGACTCTCCTAAAGAACCAACTAGTCCATTTCCTACATACGGAACTGTTAAACCACATTTACCCATTCTTTGCTTATCAAAAATAGGCATAACTGGACCTATGGTTACGGGCACTGTAACAGCTTCTAGATTCTTTGTCAATTCTCTAATTTTCTCAGTCAACTCAGATGTTGTCCTTGCTAATTCTCTGGTTTTCTCAACCCCGATTGCATTCTCTCTCTCTCGCTCTCTCTCTCTTTCCCTTTCTGTGAAAGAGCTACCACTTTTCAGATCAGGTGTCACAACTTCTGTCTTTATAATTCGCAAGGTATCTCTTATTGGTGTAGCAACTGGTGTTCTCACTTCTGGTTCTGGTCTATATGGAGGTGGTCTCTTGTACATCATATCATCCAAGACTTCATCCTCATAGTCATTCGTCCCATACCTCCCTGTTTCTACATTATGTACCTTTTCTGTACATTTCCTCCCTTCTGTTTCCTCAACAGTTCTCACAGGATATAGTCCCTCGGTCATACTAGCATCTCGCCATCTCCTCATTCGATCATGATGAGTTTCATGATCATATTTCCTCCCAAACATATATCTATAATTTCCTCCAGACCTCTGTTTTTCTCGCTCATGTACCTCATCTTCCCATTCTACCAATGCCTGGAACTGTGTCGGCCTTGGTCTTGGCTCTAGACACAACATCTTTTCCCGTAAATTTCTCAACCCGGCCAGATTAAATGAACCATGTTCCGGGAATGCTAAAACACCATCTTCTCTAGTGTACTTAGCCCAATTGTCTAACCATATACAGGTATGATACCCATATTTCGCAACCATGAAGGATGCAGGGGTTCTTGTCGGAGTTAGCAATTCACCTTCTCTAGTTATTATGTTCTTATCCTTGTCGAACCACTTTTTAATTTTACTGAACAAGGATTTCTTCTTCTTTTCCTCAGCTTGGTAATACATTTTCGCGTTACCACAACCCTCTAGTCCTTTCCGCAACTGTACGATCTTTTGTCCAATAACAGCGCGACTCACACCAACGCACCAATCCCGGAGCGTCTACGTCACCCTGTACCTGTTCCAATCCCTGCGCGACTCACACCAACGCACCAATCACAGCGCTTTCGCTGTTTTAATCCACTGTCCAATCACAGCGCGGTCTTTCTGAAGTCAGCAGCCGCTGCAGTCGCTTTGACTCCCGTCTCCTGTCACTCATCTACCCCTCCTTTACAAAACCTTCTCAGTAGACTTTGTCTCAAATTCTACAAAACTATTAGTTACAACATATAAACATCTCCATTGTCTGCTCCGCTAACCACAGAATAGTAAAGAAAGGTCGTTCTCACAAGAATCCCGCTTTTCCCTGGAACAGCGCTTACCTCTGCTCCACTACGGAATTATTACTTTCGTTGACACAGTAGCACATCCCTCTACTCTGCCCTTCTAACATGCATCCATTAACTGTTTTCTCCCGGAATGTTCCTAAGAGCTTCACAATTAACTAAATGCCCATACATTCACGCACTTTCACACCAGAAAATGTAGTACATTTACACAGAATCCTGCCTTTCCCGAGAACAGCAAACCATCTGTCCTGCTACAGAATTATAACACACGTTAACTAGGCAGCGCTTACCTCTGCTTAGTCCTTCAAACAAGCTCAGAGAATACCTATTACTTCTCCAGCGGTAAGCTTTAACGGCAAACCTTACGGATCCCTGGGACTTAAGACCAGAGTTTCACAGATAACCTTCGCTTTCATATACACTTCTCTTATAAAAGAAATATCTCTAATGGTAACACACGACGATGTCACAGAATCCGAACCCAGAAAATGTGACGCGCAACTTCAATTGTTACACGTTTCCCCTGCATGCGTACAGGGCCAACAATCCCGTCTTTCCCGAGAGCAGCACTCACCTCCCTCTGCCCTACTACGGAACTGTCACCGACTCCCTACGTCCCAGAAGCCGTACACACTACATATAACTCAACACGACGACTTCAACATATAATGTTAGTACATGTATCAACATCAATCAATAAATCCAAAAAGCCTATGTACAAGCAATTTATCAGATCAAGACAATAATCAAAACCATCATACTGCTACCAGGAAACTGCTGCGGATCGGAACTCCTAAATTCTCCCTACTTCCAAGGACAGAGTAATTTCACAGTTACACGCACATACACTCATCATACGCTGGTGGGGCCCATTACACCAACATTCATTCTATTACTCTATCCACACTGAACGTAAGAGAGAACTCCTCTATCAATCTGCATCTAATTTGAGGTCAATGCAACCAAATTGAATTGTCTCGAGTCATGATTTAAACAGTTAAAACACATTTGAGATCTCAATAAATGACAAAGAAATAACCACCCGACACTGAAATTCAAACAAGAATGATTTATCTAAATTAGTTCAAATGGAAAATTATTCAATTGCAAAATCATTATTCTCATAATTACCTATTCTGGCTAAATATTCTCTAAGTCAGATCAGGTCTCTCAGCAATGATATAAAGTCTCTCGTGTTGCCGTCGGTCAGCATCGATCCTCTTGAGCATAAGTTCAGGAAGAAGTGGCCACAGACCCGGTCTAGTCTAGAAATATTTATACTAAAAATTAACATACTAAAAGTTACAAACAAAGCTCTAAACGTCCGTTGAGCAGGAAAGGATGTTAGCTTGCAACATTTAGAAAAATCATCTTCGCTCTTGGATATCTCAAAAATAAAAACACGGAAAAAGGAAGCACAAACTAATTTTGCAACATCCATGGATGCTCTTCTCCGGAATTATAGTGAAGCCACCGCAATGTTATCAAGTGTTCATTGTGACAAGTATTCTCCCAAGGATATCTGGCGATGAGCCCAGAACTGCTGTCCATTCATAACTTTTTGGCTTCAGACAGAGGCCGAGGTCACATTTTCAACCATATTCAGTGAGGCCTCTCTTCATATTTCATCTACTCAAATGCAGGCTGTAGATGTCGGCCATTTTCACAATAGGCCAAAATGGGCAACTTAATTAAAAGGAGACATAAACAACGTTACCACATTGTATTGATTATACAGTGTTAATTCCCACTAATACCCTTATGTGTATGTATTTATCTAGCTACTTGCGACATAAATAAGCATTAAAGCATAATATTTCAAAGCGCAAACATATAACAAATGTCACATAGGCCACACTTATTTAATTAATTTGCTCACCAACTTAGTTCACTTATTAATTTAGCCATGCAATTGCATTCCCGCGTGTAATTCTTACATTAGTAAGGTGGATTAGTAAAAACACTCGACAAAATGTAATACTTAATTATTAATCATTAGTATTTTTAATAATGACATACGAAAATATAAACTGAAGTTTGAGTTTAAATAGAAAACCCTGCTCCAGCACTGCCTGACAGAGATTTAGCAAAATAAATAACAATACGCCTTTTCAGTACACAATAAAAAAATTAAAAAAACACACTTCCTTCGCCAAATAACAAAAGTGGCGCTGACATAGCATGGAAAACAAGGAACTGCACAAGAGGCAGAACAGGAGCTAACATATTACGTTCACAAGTCAAAGCCCTCCAGGTTAGGAAATAGACTTGTAACCACACTATCCCCCAGGGGGGGCTGGGGGAGGGAACTAGAGGTGCAGGGCACTTGGAGCAGGCCAGCCTCCAACATAAAATGATTAACACAAAATGGGGCCGCACCCAGAATAGTGACCTAGGTGCAAAAGGGTTAAATTGTGAGGTTGGGCATCTCACAAAAAGGGAAGGACTGGTCTCACACACCACCTGGTGTCATGCTTCATTATTAGTCAGTCCTTACCCTCTAGAAACTGTGTTTGGTAGAGGGTGGGCATACACCTGACGACAGGGATGCACTTCTTTTTTTTTTTTTTTTTTTTGAAACCGTTTATTACAATCTCAAATAGTTACAAGTATGGGCCTACAACCGTCTGGCCGGCCGCTAGAGTAGCAGTAGCATATGACATACATACAGAAAAATCTCTTGGCGGTGCAAAAAGGGTAAATCAGGAGATATCAGTAGTGCAGGCCACATAACTCCAAACCAACAATACGGTTTCCTTTTGTCAAAACACAACAACACAAAAACAACCACACCCGCAAGGCAACCCGCAATCCCAAGTGACAGCACGCGCTCCTTAAGTGGTGAACCCCAACCAATCACCAAACTCTGAAGAGGGGAATGAGAACAGATCAGGGACTGGGGAACCACGTGCCCATGGCTGGGGGAGGGGGTCGGCTAGGGGGACGGACGGGACACGCGCGAGCACCCCGTGCAAGCGTCGCAGATTAAGGGCCGTGTTACGATGGGGTATGAAGCCGGACTGGTCTTGGTGGACCAAGTCGCCCACCACGCCGACCAGCCGGTTGGCCAGCACCTTGGCGAGGATTTTGGGCTCCGCATTCAAGAGCGAGATAGGCCTATAGGATGTGACCCGCTCACGGGGTCTCCCCTCCTTGTGGATCACCACGATCGTGGCCAGACGCTGGTCCGGCGGAAGGGAACCCCGCGAGCAGGCCGCCAGGAACATCGCGCGCAGGTGGGGCGCCAGCACATCCGGTCGCAGCTTATACAGCTCGATAGGAATGCCATTGGGGCTCATGGCCTTGCCAGATGCGACCGAGCGGATAGCAAGGGCAATTTCGTCCGAGGTGGGAGGAGCGTCCAGCGAATCCCTGTCCTCCACCGAAAGGGAGGGCAGCGCGATGTCCCGAAGCAGGGCATGGGAATCCTCCTCCGAGCAGGGAGAAACCGGGGAATATACCTCGCGGAAATAATCCGCGAAGCAGGAGACAATGGCGTCCGGCTCGGTGACACATACACCATCCATCCTCTCGATCAACGGAACCACACGACTCGCTCTCTCCTTTTTATCCAACCACGCTATCAATTTACCAGCCTTATCACCCACATCATACAGTCGCCCCTGTTGCTCTCTACTGAGGCCCCTGGCCGCCTCCGTGACGAGGGCCCTATAGGCCGCCTGCTTGAGGTGTAAAACATGCAATGTGGCATCCGTCACCCCGCTCCCCAGGGCACCCTCTAGTTCAGTAATTTCGGCCTCCACCCGGGTTACCTCCTCCCGCTCGCGCCTCCGGGCATGGGAGATAAAGGAGAGGGCCTCCCCCCTAAGAACTACCTTAAAAGCCTCCCAAAGGGAGATGGCAGAAGGGACAGACCCCACATTCTCCTCAAAGTACCGCTGCAAGGAGTTGATCAATTCGGCTCGAATAGTGGGGAATTATTACTTTCGTTGACACAGTAGCACATCCCTCTACTCTGCCCTTCTAACATGCATCCATTAACTGTTTTCTCCCGGAATGTTCCTAAGAGCTTCACAATTAACTAAATGCCCATACATTCACGCACTTTCACACCAGAAAATGTAGTACATTTACACAGAATCCTGCCTTTCCCGAGAACAGCAAACCATCTGTCCTGCTACAGAATTATAACACACGTTAACTAGGCAGCGCTTACCTCTGCTTAGTCCTTCAAACAAGCTCAGAGAATACCTATTACTTCTCCAGCGGTAAGCTTTAACGGCAAACCTTACGGATCCCTGGGACTTAAGACCAGAGTTTCACAGATAACCTTCGCTTTCATATACACTTCTCTTATAAAAGAAATATCTCTAATGGTAACACACGACGATGTCACAGAATCCGAACCCAGAAAATGTGACGCGCAACTTCAATTGTTACACGTTTCCCCTGCATGCGTACAGGGCCAACAATCCCGTCTTTCCCGAGAGCAGCACTCACCTCCCTCTGCCCTACTACGGAACTGTCACCGACTCCCTACGTCCCAGAAGCCGTACACACTACATATAACTCAACACGACGACTTCAACATATAATGTTAGTACATGTATCAACATCAATCAATAAATCCAAAAAGCCTATGTACAAGCAATTTATCAGATCAAGACAATAATCAAAACCATCATACTGCTACCAGGAAACTGCTGCGGATCGGAACTCCTAAATTCTCCCTACTTCCAAGGACAGAGTAATTTCACAGTTACACGCACATACACTCATCATACGCTGGTGGGGCCCATTACACCAACATTCATTCTATTACTCTATCCACACTGAACGTAAGAGAGAACTCCTCTATCAATCTGCATCTAATTTGAGGTCAATGCAACCAAATTGAATTGTCTCGAGTCATGATTTAAACAGTTAAAACACATTTGAGATCTCAATAAATGACAAAGAAATAACCACCCGACACTGAAATTCAAACAAGAATGATTTATCTAAATTAGTTCAAATGGAAAATTATTCAATTGCAAAATTATTATTCTCATAATTACCTATTCTGGCTAAATATTCTCTAAGTCAGATCAGGTCTCTCAGCAATGATATAAAGTCTCTCGTGTTGCCGTCGGTCAGCATCGATCCTCTTGAGCATAAGTTCAGGAAGAAGTGGCCACAGACCCGGTCTAGTCTAGAAATATTTATACTAAAAATTAACATACTAAAAGTTACAAACAAAGCTCTAAACGTCCGTTGAGCAGGAAAGGATGTTAGCTTGCAACATTTAGAAAAATCATCTTCGCTCTTGGATATCTCAAAAATAAAAACACGGAAAAAGGAAGCACAAACTAATTTTGCAACATCCATGGATGCTCTTCTCCGGAATTATAGTGAAGCCACCGCAATGTTATCAAGTGTTCATTGTGACAAGTATTCTCCCAAGGATATCTGGCGATGAGCCCAGAACTGCTGTCCATTCATAACTTTTTGGCTTCAGACAGAGGCCGAGGTCACATTTTCAACCATATTCAGCGAGGCCTCTCTTCATATTTCATCTACTCAAATGCAGGCTGTAGATGTCGGCCATTTTCACAATAGGCCAAAATGGGCAACTTAATTAAAAGGAGACATAAACAACGTTACCACATTGTATTGATTATACAGTGTTAATTCCCACTAATACCCTTATGTGTATGTATTTATCTAGCTATTTGCGACATAAATAAGCATTAAAGCATAATATTTCAAAGCGCAAACATATAACAAATGTCACATAGGCCACACTTATTTAATTAATTTGCTCACCAACTTAGTTCACTTATTAATTTAGCCATGCAATTGCATTCCCGCGTGTAATTCTTACATTAGTAAGGTGGATTAGTAAAAACACTCGACAAAATGTAATACTTAATTATTAATCATTAGTATTTTTAATAATGACATACGAAAATATAAACTGAAGTTTGAGTTTAAATAGAAAACCCTGCTCCAGCACTGCCTGACAGAGATTTAGCAAAATAAATAACAATACGCCTTTTCAGTACACAATAAAAAAATTAAAAAAACACACTTCCTTCGCCAAATAACAAAAGTGGCGCTGACATAGCATGGAAAACAAGGAACTGCACAAGAGGCAGAACAGGAGCTAACATATTACGTTCACAAGTCAAAGCCCTCCAGGTTAGGAAATAGACTTGTAACCACACTATCCCCCAGGGGGGCCTGGGGGAGGGAACTAGAGGTGCAGGGCACTTGGAGCAGGCCAGCCTCCAACATAAAATGATTAACACAAAATGGGGCCGCACCCAGAATAGTGACCTAGGTGCAAAAGGGTTAAATTGTGAGGTTGGGCATCTCACAAAAAGGGAAGGACTGGTCTCACACACCACCTGGTGTCATGCTTCATTATTAGTCAGTCCTTACCCTCTAGAAACTGTGTTTGGTAGAGGGTGGGCATACACCTGACGACAGGGATGCACTTCTTTTTTTTTTTTTTTTTTTTTGAAACCGTTTATTACAATCTCAAATAGTTACAAGTATGGGCCTACAACCGTCTGGCCGGCCGCTAGAGTAGCAGTAGCATATGACATACATACAGAAAAATCTCTTGGCGGTGCAAAAAGGGTAAATCAGGAGATATCAGTAGTGCAGGCCACATAACTCCAAACCAACAATACGGTTTCCTTTTGTCAAAACACAACAACACAAAAACAACCACACCCGCAAGGCAACCCGCAATCCCAAGTGACAGCACGCGCTCCTTAAGTGGGGAACCCCAACCAATCACCAAACTCTGAAGAGGGGAATGAGAACAGATCAGGGACTGGGGAACCACGTGCCCATGGCTGGGGGAGGGGGTCGGCTAGGGGGACGGAGCTGGTGAAGCAGCCGGCAGCAGCGGCGGCTCGCAAATACCCCCGCGATAGGCGTTCCAGGGGCCCCAGATTTTCACCCACGCCCCAGGCTTACCCCTCGCAACATACACCACCTTTTCACGAAACATACACCAATCCATGTGTTCTTTCCAGGCCGACACCGCCGGAGGCCTCTGGGATCCCCACAATTGAGCAATGTCACGCTTAGCGATCATGTATCCCAGAGTCACCCACCGCGTCTGCGGAACCGAGTAGTCAGTTGGCTCCCACACATTCAGCAAGCATCTCCTCGCTTCAGGCAACAGCACAACACGCGTAACCACTCGCAGGACCTCATGCACACCACGCCAGAATCGCTCCACCTTTGGGCATTCCCACAGAATATGCAAGAAAGTTGCCAAAGCACCACAGCCACGCTTACACAGTCCATCCTCAGCTAGGCCCATACGTAGAAGCCTTGGCCCCGTCACATAGACCCGGTGGAGGATCTTAAGCTGGACGAAGCGAAGGCGAGCCGGGATGGCCACCTCCTTCGGAGAAGCCACCGCGGACATCCAGTCCTCGTCGTCCAACTCCAGCCCATCGGCAACCCAGGCCTCGCGGAGGCCAGTCAGCAGGCCCGATCGGTCGTTAATCAGTTTTTTGTATATAAGGGAGATCGTGCTGTCTGGGACATGGCCATCCAGCACTCTGTCCTCTAGGGGGGAAGACTCCGGAATGGACGCGACATCCGGGAAGACGGAGCCCAGCGCGTGGCGGACTTGTAAGTACCGGAAGTACTCACTGCCTTGCAACTGAAACTCCGTCTGCAGCATCTCGAAAGTTTTGAATCCCCCCCTCGTCCAGAGATCTCCCACTGTGCTGATGCCGATCGTGTCCCATTTCTCGAAGCCCTTCGAGGTCCACAAGGAGCCCAACCTCGCCGATGCATATAGCGGTGACGCCCGGGTCAAACGGTCCTTCCACCCCATAGCTGCGTTAGCCGCGTGCCATACACGCACCATGACATGCGTCGGTCCCGTCAGGCGAGTGTCCGGCGCGCCAGAGTAAAGCGCCCGATTGTAGTCGCCACCGGGCAGGAGCATCTTGTCCATTTCAAATGCCGGGTTCAGGGCGGGCCCGTAAAGGCCATGATTAATCGCAGCTAGCTGGGAGGCCCAGTAATACCGTTTAATATCCGGGAGGGCAACCCCCCCATCGTACCACGGGAGCGTCAATTTAGCCAAGGCGATACGTGGCCTCCCGTCCCAGAACAGGCGACGCTGCAAACTCTCCACCTCTCGGAAGTAGCGCGCCGGAACCAAATCCATAGTGTTCTGGAGAGCGTACAGAAAGCGCGGCAACGACATCATTTTAAACAAGGCCGCTCGGCCAAGCGGCGAAAGCGGCAGACGCCGCCAACGCACCACGTCCTCTTTCAAGCGCTGGAGGGGGGGCAGCAAATTCCGCTCGTAGCGGGCCTCCGGGTCCAGAGTAATATATATACCCAGGTACCGAAACCCCTGGGAGGCGATCTGGATCGGACAGTCCCGTGGTAGGACCGGAGCCTCCCCGGCAAGCACATATACACAGGATTTCGCCCAGTTGATGACGAGGCCTGAGTTGCGACCGAATGAGCGCAAAACATCAACTAGGACGATCAGTGATTTACGCGGGGAGGCGAGATATAGAAGGATATCATCAGCGTAGAGGGACACACGGTCCTCATGCTCGGGGGTCCAACGGAGACCACGGATGGAAGGGTGCCACCGCAGCCACTCCGCCAGGGGCTCCAGGGCCAGTGCAAACAGGAGAGGCGACAGGGGGCAGCCCTGTCGCGTACCCCGTCCCAGTGCGAATGGGGCCGAAACTCGTCCATTCACCACCACCTGCGCCAATGGGCCGGAATACAACAATTTGACCCAGCTGATGAAGCCCGGTCCGAAGCCAAACTTCGCCAGCATCGCCCAAATGTATGGCCACTCAAGCGTATCAAACGCCATGGTGGCATCCAAGGACGCCAAGACGGCCGGTTCCCGCACGAACGGGACACGCGCGAGCACCCCGTGCAAGCGTCGCAGATTAAGGGCCGTGTTACGATGGGGTATGAAGCCGGACTGGTCTTGGTGGACCAAGTCGCCCACCACGCCGACCAGCCGGTTGGCCAGCACCTTGGCGAGGATTTTGGGCTCCGCATTCAAGAGCGAGATAGGCCTATAGGATGTGACCCGCTCACGTGGTCTCCCCTCCTTGTGGATCACCACGATCGTGGCCAGACGCTGGTCCGGCGGAAGGGAACCCCGCGAGCAGGCCGCCAGGAACATCGCGCGCAGGTGGGGCGCCAGCACATCCGGTCGCAGCTTATACAGCTCGATAGGAATGCCATTGGGGCTCATGGCCTTGCCAGATGCGACCGAGCGGATAGCAAGGGCAATTTCGTCCGAGGTGGGAGGAGCGTCCAGCGAATCCCTGTCCTCCACCGAAAGGGAGGGCAGCGCGATGTCCCGAAGCAGGGCATGGGAATCCTCCTCCGAGCAGGGAGAAACCGGGGAATATACCTCGCGGAAATAATCCGCGAAGCAGGAGACAATGGCGTCCGGCTCGGTGACACATACACCATCCATCCTCTCGATCAACGGAACCACACGACTCGCTCTCTCCTTTTTATCCAACCACGCTATCAATTTACCAGCCTTATCACCCACATCATACAGTCGCCCCTGTTGCTCTCTACTGAGGCCCCTGGCCGCCTCCGTGACGAGGGCCCTATAGGCCGCCTGCTTGAGGTGTAAAACATGCAATGTGGCATCCGTCACCCCGCTCCCCAGGGCACCCTCTAGTTCAGTAATTTCGGCCTCCACCCGGGTTACCTCCTCCCGCTCGCGCCTCCGGGCATGGGAGATAAAGGAGAGGGCCTCCCCCCTAAGAACTACCTTAAAAGCCTCCCAAAGGGAGATGGCAGAAGGGACAGACCCCACATTCTCCTCAAAGTACCGCTGCAAGGAGTTGATCAATTCGGCTCGAATAGTGGGGTCGCGCAGGTACCAGGCATTAATTGGGGCC
Organism: Triturus cristatus; assembly: GCF_964204655.1. Classification (NCBI taxonomy): domain Eukaryota; kingdom Metazoa; phylum Chordata; class Amphibia; order Caudata; family Salamandridae; genus Triturus; species Triturus cristatus. The sequence continues at coordinate 1,109,897,394 of NC_140590.1, forward strand.
ACCCTGCCCTCCCCCCTCGGGAAGACATCCAGATGCAGCAGTAGTGGGGAGTGATCTGAAATACCCCGCGCCAAATGGCGCACCTCTCCCACCCTCCCAGCATAGGCCGCAGGAACAAGGATATAATCAAGCCGCGAGAGGCTACCATGGGCACCCGAGTGGAAGGTGTATTGCAGCTGAGCGGGATGCTTTAGTCGCCAGCAATCTACCAATCCTAGTGTATCTAAGAGGCCGGACAGCCACGCCTGTGCCCGGGGGAGGTCCCTGGGGGGATGACGATCCATAGACCCTGAAGCCACCGCATTAAAGTCCCCCCAACTACCAGAAGCCCATCCGGGAGGTCAAGGAGGAGGCGCCCCAGGTCCGCAAACGTGGTAGATTGCAACCCCGGCGGAACGTACACTGATACAAAAACGACCACTCTGCCGTCCATTCTACCCACCAAGCAAGTGTAACGTCCCCTCTCATCATGGCGCACCTCATCAATCTCCAATGGGAGCGAGTTCTTAATCATGATGCCCACCCCCCGCGAGCCCGAGGTGAAGCCCGAATGGGCCACCAAGCGATAGCCTCTCCGATTCATGGCATTAAAGGAATTACCTATAAGGTGTGTCTCCTGCAGGAAGATCACATCTGGTGAAATTCGTTTCAGATACTGCAGGACCACACCACGCTTAATCCTATCCCCCAGTCCATTAACGTTCCATGATAACACAGTCAGGTCCCTACCCCCCATCATACATGAAAGCCATCAATCGTCACCCAAAGAGCATCTCAAAAACAACAATACAGTAAAGGGTTCGCCTTGCGGTGCAAACAAACAACACTCCACCCCCACCCACCCATCCCAACAGAACTCCCCCCTCCCTGCACCCCTGCATGAGCCCAGACAGCCCCCCCAAAGTGCAGTGTGCCTGTCGCCCCATAGATGAAAAACTAACTAGTCCCCCAGAGGAGGAGGGAAAGCCCCCAACGGACCCCGTACGACCTCCATAGGAGGGGAACATACACGATCAGTGAATGGTAACCAAAATGTTGTCCAGAGCAAGGCCTACTATTCACCCCTCAGTTCTGATCCGGTGCGCCCTCCCCGCCAACCGCACCCCCCCCACCCCCCCGGCCCCGATCCCCAGGCAGAGTATCCAACCAGTCCCCAGCCGCCTCGGGACGGTCAAAAAAATGCGTGCGACCATCCACCTCCACCCTCAGCTTAGCTGGAAAAAGCATTGAGTACTTAAGGTTCATGTCCCGTAGGCGACGTTTAACTCCGAGAAAACTCAGCCTCTGCTTTTGGACCGTCGGAGTAAAGTCAGGGTAGAAATTCACGTCCATATTATCAAGCTTGACCGGTCCCTGTAGCCTGGAAGTCTGCAAGATAGCGTCTCTGTCCCGAAAGTTAAAAATCCGGGCAATGAGAGGCCGCGGCGGAGCTCCGACCTTAGGTCTTCCTCCGGGGACCCTGTGAGCACGTTCCACCGCAAAAAGTTTACTCAGCCCCCGGGGCTGGAGATGGGTGAGGATCAGGTCTTCCACAAACAAATCTGCCGCCTCCTCCTCCCGTCCCTCCGGCACCCCGTCAATACGAACGTTGTTCCTCCGGGCCCAACCCTCGGCGTCCTCCAATCGACGGTCCATCATGGCGCTCGCCTGGCCAAGCCGGTGCACCTCCTTTTGAAGGGCCGCCACGTCTGTAGTGAGACTTAAGGTGGTGTGGGCCAGGGAATCGACCCGGTCATTTGTTTTAGACAAGTCGGCCCTCACTAGGCCCACCTCCACCAGGGCCGAGTCTATCTTCTGCGCCAGAGTATCAAAGCGCTGGTCCACCGAGGCCTTCATTTCGGCAATGGCGCCCATGACGTCCCGGAGGGTCAGATCCGCGGGCTGAGCAGACGCCTCAGCCGGGCCCGCGGGGGATGTACGCTGTGCCTCTGGGGATCCCTTCTGGAGGGTGTAGCGGTCCATACTGTTTGACTGATGTGCCGGGCCGCGGCGGGTCGATTTCACCTTGGCCCGGTCGCCATCTTGCTTTGTGGACATGTCGCACTCCCAAAGTCGTGCCAATCTCCTCGAAAGGGCCGATAAACCAGTTCACGGGTTCCGGGGGGGGGTTGACCACTGCACCGCAGGACAACTCACAGCCGGCGGGTCAGCCGGGCACAGGGGCAAGGCCACACCACCGCACCCCGCTCCGCAACCCTACCTCGCTTGAGGGCAAGGAGGGCGCAAAAGCGAAAGTGAAAGCGCGGGGTACGCGAGTCGCCCAGCCCTGCCCGCCGTTGTTGTTCGCTTTGTCCCCGGATCGCCCCACAACTCCAATCCGGGGGGCCGGCGCGGAGAGGGCCGCAATCTTCGATCGGTGCTCCCACCAGTGTCCGGGGTCCGATTCGAAAACGGAAAACGGGTGCCGCCTCAGCTCGGGTACACAGACACAGTCCCCTCGTCAAAGACAGGATATAATCAGGATTAATTCAGGAGGTCGCGGAGGTCCTCGGGAGCTTCGCACCTACGCGGCCATCTTGGTTGCGCGCTAGGCTCCTCCTCCAGGGATGCACTTCTAAACTAAGTGGGGGCCCGTGAAGAGTGAGTGAGATTTAAAAAACATTATAGTTACCAAATTAATTTTTAATGTGGCAGGCAGCTATGTGGTATTAAAAACAAATAAACAGTGCTATGGGGAGATTACTGTCCCCTCACCGTTGTGGGTGCGGTCGACATGTTTCTGCCTTTTGGCCCAGTTGGGTCGATGGTATTCATCGGGATCTAAAGAAAAGAGGGTGCTCGATTCTTATCAACTTTGTGGTGATAAGGTGCCACTTGGTGGGGTGACCAGTGTCCACTCCACTGTAGAGGGACTCACTTTTAAGCCTGTAAAACAACAAGAATACAAAAGAACAATGAGCAGAACTTGGGTTACTTTGTGAAAATTCATTCAACCACATGCATATTTATTAATAGTGAGTGGCTATATTGGTGACATGTGACACTCATCTGTGCACAATGGAGTTTAAAACATAGCACATGAGAGAATATCTCACTGTCTTACCCTAGGACAAGAACCTAAATGTCCCATGGGAGGAGGGCAGAAGGAAGACCCCTGTAGTCAAACTCTAGAGGGTTAATAAGCATAGAACAAGAAGTAACAAACAGTTAAAACTCCATTACCGATAGTTACATTTTTCTTCTTCTAAGTAGCCTGAAAGTACTCCCTTTCAAAGCATGCATATTCATTTCAAGCATGCCCCCACTCATCCTCTTACTGCTTCAAGGTGTGTCTCCTGTAAGTGCACCTAGATGTGTGCTCCTCTCCTCCCTGACGATAACTGGATGTGGGTGAGAGCGTGGTTTACATAGTGCTCCTAATTGGACTTCACAATTCCCTTACCTTCTCTGACTCGCCCCCAGCCATCGCTGCTTTTGGTTTTTTTTTGCCACACTCTGGTGCTGATTCAAAACCGCCTCATCTGGGTGGCCAAAAAGAAAATAAATACCCCCAACACACCCTCAGAGAGGGGTACCAGTGTCCCAAAAGCAGACCTTGTCTGCTCCTCGCTGGACCCTGTGTCTGCTCAGGGTTGAAGGAGGGGGTGTGATGCTGGGAGGGGGGCAGCTCACCCGAACTTAAGGCTGGAGGAAGAATTGGCTCTTCGCATTAGAATAATATATACTACAGTTTTGACATAGGACTGAGGTCTCTATCGAGTACATTAAACTTAATTACTTGTGTGTGCCAGCTAACTCAGAGGTCACTAGAAACTTCTCGAATAAACAAGAAGGAATTAGTTTCTGAAAACCTCATAAACATGACAACTTTGTTTCCTTTAGAATCGGAACAATTTGAGAATCATGGAAACAATAGATAACAGTTTCACTCAGTCAATCGTGCATGCTTCGTTTCTACAGAGATACACAGAAATAGATAGACGGGCGTTTCAATAAATTCTCATGCAAGAGTTATGAACTGCTACAATCGTGAGACAGGATGCGAAGTACAATACGTACAGGTTTAGCAGTAAGATAAAATAATACTGTAATAGCATGGTTTGTAGCTATGAAATATATTCATAAAATACATACATAAAAAACACAGGCTAAAATGTGAATACTCATCTGATGCTTCTAAATAGTTCTACCCCAGTGTACCTAACCTAAGTGTAGTACGAGGTAAGAAGTCGGTGCTGTTTTCTAAAGTATAGCTTAGCTATAGTTTTAGTTTTGCCAAGAGTTGCCAAAAGTTTCTCTAAGTTCTAGTCTGCTCCATACCTTAGAATGTGTGAGGTTGGAATCTCTTTCCAGGACTCGATATCTAACACCCCGCAAGGAGAGTCAGAAACACTGGAGCTGGATTCTCTGCAATGAGGATGACAGCGTCTGGTCAGTGCATCAGGTGGGAAATCGATCTCCTTCCGAACTTGCGGTGGCGAACCGCAAGTAGGCAGTTGAACTGGACCATACCGGAACCGTGGTTTGCCAGGGTAAGTGCAGGTATATTTATACCTTGAAGGTGTTTAGGAATGCCTGTATTGACGTAAAAGTCGGGCATCGGAATGTCATGAATGAACCCCTAAGGAATAGATGTTCATGCATAATAAATTAGTTCTTGGTGAAATCAATATCTAAGCAAGGGAAATTCCTAAAGGCTTAAGAGTCTGGTTTTCCAAGAACTCGTTGTGACGTGGATTGACGGATGTAGGAGACCATGCCGGTATTTGGTTAGCATGGACAATGCCTAAATAAGGGCTGGATTTTCTATGCCTAAATAAGGGCAATATGAATTGTACCTATATAAGAGCATTAATCGGGAAACCTATATACGGAATCTAAATCTGCACATAACAGAGGGACTAACTAGACAATTAAGGAATCAGATGCCAGCAGTTACGAAGGACAAAGACACAGGCCATTGACAAATGTTGGGCGGAGCTTCTCTGTACAGTACCTACAACAGATCGCCAGAGCAGCACTTGCGTGCTGGCTAAACCTCGACCTAACGAGCCAAGTAAAAAATCTAATTCGTCATGATTTTCAAGGGAACTGCTATTTCTTTGATCTCAAGTACGCAAATGCAACATTACGATAAAAACAGATTAGAGATTAGTTCAATAAATATTAAAATGTCATTACTCAAAGACCAAAAGATGAGAACCTCGTTTTGTTGTACTAGTTATGCAGTTCTGTGTTTGGTGTTGAGCATGCGCATTGCATGAACAATGAATTTGACAAATTTACAATTCCATTGATGTATTTTCACCAATCGAGCATAACATCAGCCCTTGTAGACAAGTTCTTCTTGCATTTAAATCAAGAAAGTCTGGCCATGTATCAGTCAATAGGGGACAAGTACAGAGCATGTGCAACTCGTCTCAGTCATATAACCACTGAGTCGACAGTTCGGGGTGGGTCATGTAGTTTCCATTTTGGTGATAAACCCTGAGTTGGAAAGAGTTCCAATTTGTATGAAATCAAGGTTCAATTTGAATGTAAGGAGTTTTTTGAGTTCATATATTTTTGTTGGGTTAAGCTATTTAACGACCCAATTACTGACCAACCTTTTTCGCCAGCAAGTCTTTGTCTTGGGAAAGTGAAAATAATTTGACAGATTTGTTCAAATTTTTTTAAATGTGACATTAGGCATCTTAGCCTCCCAGCTCTTACCAAGTTGCAAAATTAACAAGGTTGTGTTAAGATAATTTCCTCAATAACTGCCAGGATTGGTACAGTGTATTTCCATTGCTTTTTAATTTGATTTCCTGATCGTGTACCACACTTGCATTTTACAAAAAGCAAACTCACTGTCGAGCTAATGAAGGTCTGCCATTTAGCAATAAACGAAGGAGAAAACTACTGATATTTACCTGTTATAGTTATCTCAAGTAACTGTAACTCGAGGCATAAAGTAACTATAATTCGGGCCAGCCCATGCACAGTCTTGTCATCAGTGATATCATTTCAGATGTTACTGTCATGACATCAATGATTTCCTAGAACATGTCAAGTGTGATGTGATATGGGAGTAATTTGCAGTGCATAGCAAGAAAAATATATCTACATTAGGACTAAAGTTACAGATACCTGAGATAACAATCACAGGTGAATTTCAGTGTTATCTTTTTTAAAATAGTACTTTTTACCTGACATCTTTATGAAACTATAACGTTCACTTAACTTTTGTTTTTTTCAGTGAAGTCTAAAGAATTTGATTTTCATGAAGTAATATTGTATTACCATCTATAACGCCAACCCCACGTACAGTTGGGCGCCTGGCCAAAGAATGTGCATGGTGTGGGTTTGGCCACAAGACTTGCAATGAACCCCGCACAGACAGCCAACCCCAACCTACACATGGCCTGCAGCCAGTCCGGATAGCACACAAATCTTGTCCTGTATGGACCCTGAAAGTGGACTCGTAATGTTATGGGGGCCACACGACATGGTAACTATCATGTCAGCAATGTGGGCCAGCAGCGCCAAACGGGATTGAGGACGTGTCCACTGGCAGGGTCCATACAGGACAAGATTTGTGTGCTATCTGGACCACATTTCCCACAATGCACAGTCTCATTCGACCTTCCCATTGGTGGGTGTGCACTATGAAAATGGCGAAGTGGGTTCAGCGTTTGCACACACCGTCTCCATTCAAGCCTCTGAAGAGAAGTATATGGAGCTTTGAAAAGCGTCAGGCAATTCCATTACGGAGCGTCTTCTACAAGCGGATCCTCATCCCTGCCTATCATAAATAAAGCTGCTGATAGAGTGCTACTCACCAGGTGGACAACCTTTGGAGCAGAATATATATTCACTGAAATAAACACAGGTTAAAGGGACGTTATAGCTAGTTGGACATTTAACTCGTACAAAACCAGAGAAATGTGTCCGTTATAGTTAGTTGAGCTAACAATAACTTGTGCCTCCGCAATGCACTGCTGGTGACATCACATATTACACCAATCATGAAATGGCCAGTGACATCACTTATGACATCTCAAATGACATCACTGATGACATCATCCAGTGACTGAGGGTTTCTAAAAAGTTTAAATATGTTTTATATATATATGCATGCCAAGGTGTATTGAAGAATGAGTGGGTGTGTGAGTGTCTGAATGGATGATTTAATAGGTGCATGACTGACTGTATATGTGAGTGATTAAATGTGTTTTACTAATACATGGGTGACTGGCTAACATGTATGAATATCTGTATCAATCTGTCAGTTGGTGTGAATGTGGCTGCTTGGGTAGCTACATGAGTGTCTAAATGGGTTGTTTGAGTACCTGAATGGGTGCCTGAGTGTCTGTGTGGGTGGGAGGGATATGTGTGACTCCCTGCATGAATGTGTGAGTGGGTGATTCATTAGGTGTATGGGTTCAAGAGTAAGACTGTGAGGGGCTGAATGGGTGGATGAGTGTGTGTATGGCTGTGTTGGTGTTAGAAATGGGGGTCTCTAGTTGGCAATGGCTGGCCACTCTCCAAGTAGGGACCCTTCTTCCTAAGTCAGAGTAAGCAGCCTACACCCTTTGACAACCCCTGCTCAACCCTGTGGTAACGTAGCACGAGCAGCTAGGCTTATCTCAGAGGCAGTGTGTGAAGCATTTATGACCATACACAGTAATATAATGAGGAACACTACAAATGGACACCACTCAGGTAGTTATGAAAAATAGGTATTTTTATATAGACTTAATCACAAGAACAATAACAGTAAAAAATCCACAATACTAGGTCGTGCCAACGTTTCATCTCCTCCTGGCTGGCTTCCAGATTTGCCTCAGCAATGTTTCTGAAACGCCGAGTTTGGTTCCTGAAGGCCAGGATGTAGCTAAACACATCCTGGGGAGGTTTCCTGGGAGATTGCTCCCAGCCTTCCTTGACCAAACTCAGAGGCCCTCTTACCGGATGGCCATAGAGCAGTTCAAAGGGGCTGAACCCTAAGGACTTCTGTGGCACTTCACGGTATGCAAACAACAGGCATGGCAAGAGGACGTCCCACTTACGCCTCAGGGGCTCTTCTAGGCCCATGATCATGCCCTTCAAGGTCCGGTTGAATCTCTCAACCAGACCGTTACCCTGGGGGTGGTAAGGAGTGGTGAACTTGTAAGTCACCCCACACTCCTTCCACAGAGACTTCATATACTGGGAGATGAAGTTGGTCCCCCTGTCGCTCACCACCTCTCTGAGGAACCCCACACGGGAGAAGATCCCCATCAGTGCACGTCCCACCACGAGGGCCGTCACTGTCCTGAGTGGGATGGCTTCAGGGTACCGGGTGGCATGGTCCAGCAAGACCAGGATGTACCTGTTGCCCATGGCTGTCTTGGGGTCCAGAGGCCCCACAATGTCAATGCCCACTCGCTCGAAAGGGGTGCTAACAACTGGGAAGGGTTGGAGTGGGGCTTTGTTCTTCCCCCCACTCTTCCCACTTGCCTGGCAATTCTCACAGGTCCTACAATACGTATCTGAACTCTTGCGCATCTGGGGCCAATAAAAGTGGGTGACCAGCCTTTCAAAGGTCTTGGTCTGCCCCAGATGTCCTGCCAATGGAATGTCATGAGCCAACCCCAGTAGGAAGGTTCTGAAGCACTCGGGTACCACCAGCACATGGGCTGACCCCGGCTCAGCAACCTCAGGCTCGCTATACAGGAGATTGTTCTCCCAATAAATCAGATGTGAACCGAACATATCACCTGCTGCCTGGGCTGCAGCCTGTTGCCGCATACCCTCAAGAGAGGGGCAAGTTCTCTGCTGTTCACAAAACTCCTCCCTGGTGGGCCCCCCTTCCTGCTGCCACTGGGTCAGCTCAGGCAGGTCCCCCAGGTCGGTACTCTGCTCCCCGGTAGGCTCCAGGGCATCCCCCTCAGGTTCTGCTCCCTCCTGGGCCGTGGGAACCAAGGGGGCCGGTTTCCCGCATCCCCTGCCCCCTCCCTCTAAGGCAGGGACCTGGGCCATATTCTCAGGCTCCAGGTCTTTTTCAACACTCTCTTTGGCTGCCATGGACCGAGTGGTAGCACATGCCCACTCAGGCAGTGCCAACATTTGCAAGTGAGCTCTCCTCTCCACTGTAGCCCACGGTGAGTTCTCTAAATCATTGCCCAACAGACAGTCCACAGGCATGGTGGGCCTCACAGCCACCTGAAGAGTTCCTGAGACCACCCCCCACTCAAAGGGAACCTGAGCCACCTCACATTGGCTCTCTGTGTTGTCTGCAGACACTACTGGGTAGAATGCATGGGGCACAACCTGCTCTTTGGACACCAACCGGGAGCTGACAGCAGTTACACTGGCTCCGGTGTCCCTCAGAGCCTCCACTCTATGGCCATTGATGGTTACCCACTGCCTGTATTTTTTAGTGTTATCAGGCAGTGCAGGCTTAGGAACCATTTCAAAGTCTCCTAGTGAGACAAGGGTCAATTCTACGGGATCCCACCCACCTTGGGCACCCATCTCCTCTTCCCCCAGGGCTACACTAGCAAGCTGGCGGGGTGGTGCAGGAGTATCCCTTTGGGGACACTGGGGATCAAAGTACCTGTGGCACACCTGGCCACACTTAAAACAAGTAGGGGGCCCCCTTGGAACAGGCCTACCTGTTGGGGGCATTGGCTTCTTATCTTGGGGAGGCTGGGACACCACTGCCTGGTTCCCTTGGGAATTATCTTGGGGCCCTCGGTGGAACTCCCTTGGTTTACCCCTGTCCCCCCCACCTCTCTGCTGGGGACCCTGCCCACCTTTGGCGAAGTCTCCCACTGGACCCTTGCGAACCCGGGTGCTCACCCAGCGGTCCGCCTCCTCAGCAAGCTTCCTAGGGTTAGTCAGCTTGCAATCTATCAGATGCTGGCGTAGCTCAGGAAAACAGTTACTAGAAAAATGCTCCCATGCAATCAAGTCATACAGTTGCTCAAAAGTTTCTACTTTGCTGCCTTTTACCCAGCGCTCCATTGCTCTGCCAAAAAAAGACACATATTCAACCCACGTGGTACCCTCTATCTTCTTGCAGATTCTAAATCTCTGCCTGTACATTTCAGGGGTCAAACCATAGCGGGTAATCAAAGCTTCCTTCATGTGGGCATAAATCATCCTACTTTCTGGGGGTAGGTCCAACAAGGTATCCCTCCCCTCACTCACAAAGCGTCCCCACAACCCCGCTCCCCAATCCTTCTAAGGGACCCGGTGGGACACCATGGCTAATTCATAAGCGGCAAACCATTGCCCAATATCCACACTTTTATGAAAATCCTTAATAACCTCTTTAGGTATATACACTCTACTCTCAGTATGCACTACTGGTATGCTGCCACCGGAGGGGGAGATCTCAATACTCTTGGCCTTAATCTCCAACTCCCTCAAAACTCTCTCATGTTCAAATTTCATCTTCATTATCTCAACTTCCAACTTCTTATTCTCTAGGTCTCTCTGACCATCCAATTTAAGCTTAGCCATCTCCATATTATGCCGTCTATCTCTCTCCCTGTCCTCCATCTCTTCTGGAGTCAGGCCCCTTGAGGATACACTAGTGCCCGGGCTGGAAACTGCTTTATCCCCTACCAAATCTACGATTTCTTCCTGCTGCTCTCCTGCATTCTCTCCCCCCTCCACAGGCCCTTCCTCATTCCTAGGGGCATCCCTGGCTTCTAGCCAGGCCTTCAACGCCTTGTAATACTCTTCCCTTCTAGTGAGACCTGTGATAAGGACTGTGAAGCGTTTGCAAAAAAAATTGAGCTGCTTGGCATTGTAGGTGTCTAATTTCTCTTCTTCCCAGGAGAGATCCTCAGAGGCATTGGATCTGGGCTTGCCCATTGTGGCAATAACTGGCAATAACGATCAAAAATAGAATCACAAAATCTCAACAACGTACGTGGTTATGTTATGGTCTGCACTCACTAGTAGTGTACACTATAATTACTGTATGCAATCATAAATGCAAGTCCAGATCCTCACCGCTGACCACCAATGTTAGAAATGGGGGTCTCTAGTTGGCAATGGCTGGCCACAGTCCAAGTAGGGACCCTTCTTCCTAAGTCAGAGTAAGCAGCCTACACCCTTTGACAACCCCTTCTCAACCCTGTGGTAACGTAGCACGAGCAGCTAGGCTTATCTCAGAGGCAGTGTGTGAAGCATTTATGACCATACACAGTAAAATAATGAGGAACACTACAAATGGACACCACTCAGGTAGTTATGAAAAATAGGTATTTTTATATAGACTTAATCACAAGACCAATAACAGTAAAAAATCCACAATACTATAAAAATATAATTACTTTAGAAATGCGGCAAGGAAAAATAGTTCAGGAGGCACAAAATGAGGTCTAGTTCAAGGCAGGGGTCTCTGCGACCCTTTTACTCACAAAGTATCTGGTTCCTGGAGCAAAGCAACAAAAATGTCGCTAAGGAGTTGTAGCGAGAAATTTCCTCACGTTAGCCAGCGATGCGTTGAATCCTTACCGCAAGGGAGGATGATGCGCTGGGTTGCGGGCAGGACAAAGCGACAAGCTTCCTCACGCTAAGCCGGTGATGCGATAAAATCCTTGCCGCGAAGGGAGGATGATGCACCGAGCCTGTTGCGTGTGCGATTCTGCTGCGTTGAAGAAAATGGCGCTCCGCGAGGGAGCGACGATCTGGATACGATGCGAGGAAAATGGCGAACGCTCGGCGTCCGCGCTGCGATGAGCTTGATGCGATGATTTGGGGTTAGCGAGAGCTTTGGGGCCCGCTAACAAACAATGCGACAATCCTCGGATAGCGGGCGTTTTCAGGCCCGCAGACAGGTGCTGCGACGATCTTCGGATAGCGGGTGTTTTCAGGCCCGCAGACAGGTGCTGCAACGATCTTCGGGGTTAGCGAGCTCTCGGCGACAGCGGAGCGGCGATTTTCCTCACGCTCACCAGCTGCAGCGGCTCGCTAACGGGGGTTAGCGTTGATTTTCAGCGCTCTTTTCTCAACAGTAAACTAGAGGCCCTGGAACTCACAGGAGCCTCACCTGCCGATAGAAATCCTCGCTGGGAGGAAACAGGAGGCTGATGGTGGAGTCTGATGTGCCTGAGACTCCAGCAGGAGGCTAGCTCTCTTCTAGCCCTTGTGTAATTGCTGTAGCTAAAATAAAAGTTCAATCCACGTTTCTTTCCTCTTCTCTTGAGTCCAGTAGTAACCACTGCAGGCCAGTCCCAGAAACAGCACACAAGCACAAGGACAGTCCTTCTCCTGCAGATTCCTGTAGTCACACGGACAGAGGTTCTTCTTCTTGTTGTCCAGGAGGAATACAATTTGAAGGGGTTTGTGCACAAATATTTATACCCCCAAAGTCTTTGTTCTTAGGGGTCCCAAGTCTCTGAACCCAGCCAGAACCAGTTCTGACCAGCCCTGGAGCACTTTGTTGATCAGGCTGCATCCTTCCTTTCAGAAAGAGGGGGTCTGCCTCAGACGCACAGTGGGGGGTGGAGCCAGCATTCACCTTGCCAGGCACAGCCCTATTCAAGTGCAGGAGCTACCCCTCTCCTCACACCAAGGCAGGTTGCTCTATTCAACCCAGGTCTGACTCAGCCTGCCCTGTCCCTCCAAAACCAGACAGCCAATACACATAATAGCAGAGCAAACTGGAAGGCTTAGGCAAGAAAGTACCTATACTCTAAAAGTGGTAGTTTCAAACACAGAATATAAAAATAACCTTCACTAAAAGATGTATTTTAATATTCTGAGCTCAGGAATACTAAATTCGTTTTTCTACCATGTTCAGTGGGTCAGTTAGGACTATAGAATGTAATAGCCCAGACCTCCCATTCTGGCCTAAGGAGAACAGGTAGCCTTACAGTAGTGAAAAACGAAATTGAGTGTAATTCACTATTAGGATATGCTACACACATCAGGGCATGTCCTACCTTACACATAAAATGCGCCCTCCCATAAGGGGGGCTTACAGGATGTCAAGGGAAGGTTTAGGGGCTGGGAAGTGGGTGCACTTCACAGCCAAGATGGCAGTTCTGGACTGCACGCAAACACTGCAGTGGCAGGTCTGAGACACACTTTACAAGCTGCTTCTGTGGGTGGCACAAACCAGTGCTGCAGGCCCACCAGCAGCATTCGGTTTACCAGCCCTGGGCACACACAGGCCACGCTACTAGGGACTAACAGGTAAACCAAATAAGCCAATCATGGATGTACCAATTCATATGTCATCTTTACAAAGGGAGCATTCGCGCTGTGGCACTGAATGGCAGTGGCACAGCGCCCAGAGCATCTATAACCAGCAAAAACAGAGGAGATACAGCGAAAAAAGGAAGGGACACTCACGCCAATGGTGCCAGGTCTAACACACGTCCCCTCCAGCTGAAATGTGGGGAGAACTACCCATCCCCTGGGAGGTTCTCATCACTAAGGCGGAAAAATCTGGACAGACCATCAGCATTGGCGTGTTCTGTACCAGGGCGATGTTCCACCGTAAAGTCCATACCCTGTAGGGAAATGGACAACCTTAACAACTTGGGATTCTCACCCCTCATCTGCATCAACCATCTGAGGGGCCTGTGGTCTGTCTGAACCCGGAAGTGAGTCCCAAACAGGTATGGTCTCAGCTTCTTCAGTGCCCAGACCACAGCAAATGCCTCACGTTCAATTGCACTCCACCTCTGTTCCCGTGGAAGTAACCTCCTACTGATGAAGGCTACAGGTTGGTCTAGTCCCTCCTCATTCATCTGTGACAGAACAGCCCCCACCCCATGCTCTGAAGCGTCTGTCTGGACAATAAATTCCTTAGCCATTCCTTGTCATCTTTACAAAGGGAGCATTCGCGCTGTGGCACTGAATGGCAGTGGCACAGCGCCCAGAACATCTATAACCAGCAAAAACAGAGGAGATACAGCGAAAAAAGGAAGGGAGACTCACGCCAATGGTGCCAGGTCTAACAGTTGGTGAGTGAATAGATGTTTCAGTGGTACATGTGTGAGTAACTACATATATGAAAGGCAGTATATGTGAGTGTTGGAGTATATAAATGACCATATATGAGAGTGAGTGATTGTGAGAGTGGTTGTATGGATGAGTGTGTGCTTGTATAAGTGATTGTATAAGAGAGTAAGTATGTGTTAGTATCTGTATAAATAAGTGAGGTGGTGTGTGTATAAATGTATACGTGAGTAAATGGGAGTGTGATTGATTCTTTGTGTGACTGACTAGCTGTGTGAGTAACTCTATAGGTAAGTGGCAGTGTGTGAGTGTCTGTATGGTTGTATGAGTGAATACGATAGTGGCCGTATTGATGATTTATTTTATTATGTTTTGGCACTCCAAAGAGGGCCACATAAACAAAATACACAAATGCAAATACATATTCCCAAAGTACAAAATGACAATTACAACACTCTCCACTGAACAAGACAATTTACAACACAAGACCTCCATATTTCATCAATAAATAGCTAAAAAACCTTTAAAAGTAAAAAATATTGAAGCAAAACATTTCATTTGGAGGAGTATATAAAGCCTGCAAAAAAGAGTTCATATCAAGAATACCCAATTGCAAACATATTGATCTTAACCACTTTAAGCGAAGTGGACGCAATACAGGACTTTTAAACAATACATGAGTTCGATCCTGTGCAGACATATTACATAAGTTGCATAAGGGAGATGACCCATACCATTTTGCCAAAAGAGTATTAAGTGGCAATAGGTCCTGCCTCAAGAGGAACCAAAATCTCCGAACACCATGAGGTAAATTCCAGATGACATAAGGTTGGGCAAGCTTCCTTGAGTATGTATTAATCAGAAGAGGACCTCCCTTCTTATCTATCATGGACTTTTTGCCCAACGTAAAACAAAGAGTCCAGGAAGCCTGTTTCAGAAGAGATTTTAGCTGGGAAGGAGAAATAGTAAAAATAGTACTCTCATCTAACTCAAGAAGTGCCACAGCCTTTCTAAAGTTCTTAACAATTTGGGAGTACTCTCTAAAACTTCCCAATAATTCCCCCTTGAGAAGGGATCTCAGAGTCCCCCTTTCTCCTCTAGCAAGGCTGGCAACCCATCGTACTAAGGCAGACAGGCCCTGCACCCAACTGCTACGGAGACCAAACTCAAGTCTGCAGGCAGCTACAGAACAAGCAGAATTAAGAGAGGTTATAGACCTTAATAATTTTCCTTCGACCGACTGAAGAAAACCCCAATGCTTTAAATCGACCAATTCTATACCATACAGGAGGGTTGATGGAATTTTTGCCCTATAAACCTCGAGTAAACAAGCAAAGTGTCTTCTTCCTGTGGCGGAATAAAGAGTGCTCAAACTTTTACCTTGGGACAGGGCTTTACGAGAATTGTTATCGATGTGAGGCTTCTCACTCAGGTTTGCAGAAATTAATTTTCCTAAAAAGGTATATGTTTTAACCACCTCCAATTTCTGACCACCGACTGACCAACCAAAATTCTCAGATTTAGATTTTTTCCTCCCTGTAATGCACATAATTTTACTTTTTGTGGCATTTATCTTCATGAAGTGGGTCTCTGCAAAATGATGTAGAGCCTGCAGACGATTAGCTAAACCCTTAGGAGTTAAATCAAGGATAAGAATATCGTCTGCATAAAGAAGGCAGGAAATAGAAAAAAACCCCACTACCGGGTCTATGCCAACACAAGATGCAAGCGATGCTGGAAGCTCAGCAATATACAGGGAGAACAACAGTGGTGCCAGAAGACAACCCTGTTTTAATCCATTAATAGAGGGTATAGCCCGCGATAAGCCCCTTTCTCCACCCTGTAGCACTCGACACCAAGTGTCCGTATGTAAGGACCGTACTAGATCTAATAAAGGTGGGGGCATACCCAAAACAGCTAACTTTCTCCACAGCAAAAGGCGATCTACTTTGTCGAATGCTGTGGAGAAATCAATAAAAGCTGCATACACTCCTCCTCCCCGAACTCTTACATATTTGTCCAAAAAAACCTGCAGGGCTGTAAGGTTATCCAAAGTACCATGCCCCTTACGGAAACCAGTTTGTTCAAGGGGTAATATCTGATTCACCTCAACCCAATCAGTAATTAATGATAGGAGACATTTGGAAAAAACTTTTCCAATAGCATCAAGAAGGGCTATCTGACGATAGTACATTGGCTTATCCCTATCGCCCTTCTTGAATAGAGGAACCAAAATGCTCCCCTTCCAAGAAGAGGGCACAGTTTTACTAAGGAAGCACGCTCTAAATAAAGGAAAAAGAATCTTGCTCCATAAAACAGGGTCTAACTTCAATATCGAAATAGGAAGTTCATCAGGCCCCATTGCTCCAGAAGAATGCATATCTTTAATAGCCATTTCAATGGTTTTCTCTGAAGGAACTTCAATGGAAAACTCAACGTCTCTAATGGCTCTAATGGGCCACTCGCATTCCAACACTTCGCCGTTCCCAGCATATAGGTTGGAAATGAAAGAGACCCATGACGATTCAGCAATAGGAATAGGGAGAGGACTAACTCTAACTCCACAACCCTCTCCAATAAGAGACCAAAATTGTCTGACTTTGCCATGAACAACAGCCTCCCGCAAACTTATCCAGAGAGAATCCTCTTTTTCTTTTTTAGGTTTCTTTCTAATTCTACTTTTCCTTCTTTTTAACAAATATATTTTATTGTTTATTTCAGTAGATCTGCACAGAAATTGCTCCCGCACTAATCTATTTATTTCCTTATTTAGAAGGATAATTGAACTAGGAACATAAATCCTTTTTACGGAAGAGGTGGATCTTTTAGCAACACGAATAACCTCCTTCATAAAATTCTCAAAATAAATCAATTCAGAACCCTGCCAATCATTCAATTCTAAGATAGTTTTACCTAAAATACACTCCAGGCCCTTCTTGGCTTTAAAATTCCAAAAACATCTTCCAGAGTCCTTATGAAAATTAACTATATCACTATTAAGGGACCATGAATCGGAATTTGGAAAAAGTAGAGAAAGATTTATGGTAATCACATTGTGGTCACAAAATGATGTCGGAGAGACCACCAAATCTTTCACTAAGGAAAAGATACCATAGTCAGTGATTACATAGTCCAGGATTGACTGGCTTTGAGAGGATCTGTGAGTGTATTTTGCAGGAACATCAGAGGGAAGCCTACCGTTCACTATTAACCCCTCAGCTGCAGAAAGTTCTTCCAGCAACAACTTCCCTCTCTTATTAGTTTTAATTTTATTAGGGAAGAGAATCTGAGGAATAAAATATGCTTCTTCTTTGCATTTGTTTCTAAATAACTCTAAACTAGAGTTAGAACCTTTACAATTAAAGTCGCCTACTAACAACACATGGGGGGGCGGTTCTAACTCTTTAATCTGTTAAATATACGAAAAAACTTGCTTCAATAGGATATTAAAACATTCATCCGGGGGGATATATACATTTATTATTACCAAAGAATTATTGTTTCCCCTACTAGTTAAAGTGCAAAGGGTCACCGCCTGGAAAAGGTTACTTGGGTCAACATAATGGGTAAAATTCCATTTTAATCTATTCGACAAAAGGCACGCAATTCCCCCTTTTGCATGCCCTTTCTTTGAAGGTGAGGCCATTGCCTCAAGAACGAAATAATCTCTCCCTACACACAAACTACTGGCACACCAAGTCTCTTGGATGCAAATAATGCTAGCTTTCAAAGAAAACAAATATTGTAATTTCTCTGGACTATTATTTATCCCAGCAGCATTCCAAGAGATAACTTTTAAATTATTGCTAAAGGTGTTGAAAGAGCTTAGGATTGTCTAAAGATTTAGTAGACAAAACACCAGGCAACCAATTCCACAGTAGATTGTCTTCTACTGGGGGAATATTCTAAATTAACGGAACCGGTTTTACCTGCGTCACCTGACGTATATTTTTCGAGACCGAAATCTTTAAATCATCAAATAAGGGAGGGAGACTATCTTGGACAATGCCCTGCTGAGAGAGTCTATTATGAGGGAAGCTATTTCTCCCAAAGGACAGAACAGGTAAAACGTCAATTCCCCTGCACTGAAAACTCTCAGCCTGTTGCAAAATAAGATTAACTATAAGTTTAGAATAAAACTTTACCCTAACAAAGGGTGCAGCGGCTGTTCCTGATATAGCGACTAAATCAATATCGTTAGATTGAATTAATTTTAGGCTCTCTATATCCTTAAAATATTTAAGTAGCCATGCTCTATTTAAAGGTAAATCCGAATCAAATAACGATAGAAAATCCACAGTCAATGTATCTACAAAGACTTCTGATACTTTAGTTGGCAGATGATGAGGCCATACCACACCACCACCCGAAGCATGAAAAGCAGGGGCGGTAGGATCAAGAGCTACAGACAACGAAGGGACCAAACCGGGCAACTCTACCGCAAGGGGAGGAATTGCCGACCCCCCCACATCCAATGGGGGGCCGTTCCCAGGAGAGACCGGACAATCAGGGGAGATTTCTATGCCCAAATTTGAGGGCTTCAAAATGTCATAAGAGTGAGTGGCCACCTCCCCACCCACAGATTCTCCAGTAATATGAACCTTGGTGTCTGGAACCTGAGAGTCCTCAAAAATTATTTGTCTCTGCCTTTTCTTCCTATATTTACGGGTTGGTTTCCTCTTTTTACCCATGTTCTTTCTTTGTTTTTTAATTTTTCCCTTTTCAACCCCCCTATCCCCTTCATTTCAGGCACAAAAATAGAAAATAGCTCTTTTTCAGCTTTTGGAGCGGCGACCTCAACACTTTCTTCTTCAATTTCAAGGTCAAAAGTCTTTACAGAATTAGATAGGGGTAGTTTGGAAGCTATAAAGGGCTCATTTTTAGGAGTAGGCACGAGATTATTTTGAACTGAATTTACATTTACAGTTAAATGATCACTACCAGCTCATGCTCCTGCAGACCTACTTTAGAAACTAAATCAGGGATCTTTTCCGGGAGCTTTAGCAATAAAACATTTAATATCTGAGTGACTGATTCCAAAATACAGTCAGAGCTTCCCAAAAATTTACTCAATAACTGTAAGATGGATGCCAGCAAATGTTCCAATACAATCAGGGATTCAGAAATCGTTTTTTCCACTTTATCATAACCAGGAAGACCCATATGACCAATGCCAGATAAGTTAAGCAGTGGGCTCTTGGAAATATTATACTGAGAAAAAATATCTGGCGATTTTAAAGAAGGGGTACTACTATAAAGCAAAAGACCAGAGGGAGTAGCACCAATCGGGGACTTAATAGCTTCAGGTGATTTTTAACGAACCATCAGCTATGTATCGACCACAAAGCTCCAGGTCAATACTTGACAGCTGAGATTCTCCCTTACTGTCCGCCTTTAATTGTGAACCTCCCATAGGGTCAATGGATGATACCACGTTATAAATAGCAGCCCCATTAATTTGTTGCCCAATCTCAGAATTAAAGGAAACACCCTTATTGCCACCGGACATATCAGGGGGCACTGGGCAAGATTTTTCAGTAGTCAGAGGGGCCGAATAATCTTTATTCCCCACATAAGGGACCTTCTTCTCCCATAGTTGTGGCAACTGGCATTGACCCTTTAATACCAAATTACTGGTAGTCTTGTTACTAAGGGGGTTGGATCTTGACAACGTGCAGGCCCTTCCCTCTAATAATCTTCCCGAACGTAGCTTTTTAGCCGACATCCTTATACGAGGGGAACAAAAAACAACCGTAACCCCGAATGAGTGTGATTAATAATAAATAAACAATAAAAGATTTGTGAATTTGAAGGTGAGATACGAAGAATTCCTAATCAGAAGGAGAATGTTCACACAATAATTATACAACACAATAAACATGTAACACTAAGCACAATTCAGAATATTAAAGCTAAAATGTACATAAAATATAAATGAATAGGCCCAGCCCAGCCTACTTCAGCCACAGAGGGCCCGCCCTTTGCCCGGGCTTAGACCGGCGCCGACCCGCGCGCGTCCCGCGTCGCGGGGGAAGTCCTCCAATTTAAGCGCCTCCGGGCGCGCTACTAACGAGGGCGGACTTCCGGCACAAAGGAGCTTGGGGGCTGTAGTCCTCACTGTGCCCCGCGGCGGGAAAAGATTTGCTGTGGCAGCGACAAGTCGACCAGAAGGTGAGTGCCCCAATAGTTACAGCCACAAGCACACACCAAACTGCTGCAAATTGGTCCAGGACAGCATTAAAATACACCCGCTCTGCCGGGGAAGTCCTCCAATTTAAGCGCCTCCGGGCGCGCTACTAACGAGGGCGGACTTCCGGCGCAAAGGAGCTTGGGGGCTGTAGTCCTCACTGTGCCCCGCGGTGGGAAAAGATTTGCTGTGGCAGCGACGAGTCGACCAGAAGGTGAGTGCCCCAATAGTTACAGCCACAAGCACACACCGAACTGCTGCAAATTGGTCCAGGACAGCATTAAAATACACCCCCTGCCACACGGTCCACACGGCCTCTTCTGCGCCAAGCAAGCAGACCGCGGCTCACAGGGAGGCACAGGGAGGCAACTCGCGGCTCCCACCACACAAGAGAGCAACTCGCGGCTCCCGCCGCACAGGAGGACAACTCGTGGCTCTCCGCGCGCTCAACAATGCCCTGTGGCTCCTGTCACGATGGGAGGCACTCGCGCCTCCTGCGGCACCCGCAGCTCGTGGGAGAGATCACTTGACCGCAACTCCTGCCGCACAGGAGGACAGTCCGCGGCTCACCGCCACGCTCACCTCTGCGCTTACCAACGCTCAGCAACGCCGTGCGGTGATGAGAGGCACACGCGGCTTCTGCGGCTCCCGGGAGAGAACGCTCACGGGAGAGAACACTCGGCACTCCGAACAGCAGCAGTAGTGTCTGGCGTCTGCTCCGCGGCTGCTCCTCCGAAGTAAAGAGTTGCTCGTCTGAGAACTACCTCCTGTGTATAAGACGCCCACGCACGACGAGAAAGGTACCTGCATGTGTGAATGACTGTATGGATGAGAGAGTGGACATGTGAGTAGACTTAGGAATAAGTGAGTGGGTATGTAGCAACTGGGATTGGTGTGTCTATGGTTTCGAGAATGGTAATCTGTATTTTGGAGTGGGTGTATCAAAGGTTATATTAGGCTGTGAGGAGGTGCATCAGATTAGCACGTGGATAATGTCATCAGTGAAATCATCAGTGATATCATTTGAGATGTCATCAGTGATGTCACTGACCATGTCATGAGTGATGTAATATATAATGTCATCGGCAGTGCATTGTGGGGTAGCAAGTTATAGTTAGCTCAACTAACTATAGTGGCTGAATTTATCTGGTTTTGTATGAGTGAAATGTCTAACTAACTATAACGTTCCTGAAACCTGTGTTTTTTCAGTGAATTTCTGTTTTATTTAAATGCTAAATTCTAACTATAACGTCCCTGAAACGTATGTTTTTTACAGTGAATTTCTATGGTTTTTCGAATGATAATTTCTAACTATAACGTCCCTGAAACATATGGTTTTTTTCAGGGAATTTCTAAGGTTTTTGAAAAGCTAATTTCTAACTCTGCCTACATAGGTAGGACATTTGCTGACAAAGGAAGAAAGAAGCAAGAGAAGTGCAGAAAGAGGCCAAAGAGACGCAAAAAGATGAAGAAAAGTGCAGAAAGAAGCAAGAGAAATGCGGAAAGAGGCAACAGAAGTCCAGAAAGCTGAAGAAAGGTGAAGAAAGAAGCACGAGATGTGTAAGAATAACAAACAGAGGTACAGAAAGAGGCCTACTTTGACTGTACTTTACAACAGACTCATGCAAAGTACACTAATCACTAATCCTTCTCCAAAGATGTCCTAAACCTCACTTTTCTCTTGAAGGTTGACTATTAATCGACTGCTCAGAATGTTACACCTACCAAATACAAAACAGCAATCCTAAGCATATTCCTGTTGGAGGTCTAGCCAATGTTTGTGAAGCTATGCATGTATGTGTCTCTGCTTTTACCTAGTGAAATGTTAAATGAAAATAAACATACAAACACTTGAATACCTGTGTTTCAAACAACATACTCTGTAAACTTGTGTAAAAAAAGGTGTATGTATTTCTTTCTACTCACAGCACAGGACACATGGGTATTCAAAAGTATATTTGAGGGGCTCTATAACACATATATACTTAAGACATATCTGCCTGTGCAACCGAATGACAGAGCAGAACTAAGAAGATTTGACCTCCTATAAAAAAAGCTACCTGCTTTTTAAGCTACCATCTTCATATGCATAAAACATGTGGGAATACATGTGCCAGTAGACATATGCCTCAGTCACGAGAGCACGCAGACCTATAAAATTGACAGCTTGCACTTACCATTTGAATATAGAAATAGGTGAGAGAAGTACAGAAAGGAGCAAGAGAATTGTGGAAAAAAAACAGGAGAGGTGCAGAAAGAGTAAGAAATGTGCAGAAAGAGGCACGAGAGGTACAGAAGGAGGCAAGAGAAGTGTAGAAAGAGGCAAGAGCAGTGCAGAAAGAGGCAAGAGAAGAGCAGAAAGTGGCAAGAAAGGAGCAGAAAGAGGTAAGTGAGGTGGAGAAAGAAGAAAGAGAACTGCAGAAAGAGGCAAGAGAAGTGCAGAAAGAGACAAGAGAGTTACATAAAGAAGCAATAGAGGTGCAGAAGTAGACACGAGAACTGCAGAAAGAAGTAAGAGAGTTGCAGAAACAGGCAAGAGAGTTGTAGAAAAAGGGGACTGGTGTGTAGAAAGAAGAACGAGAGGTGCAGAAAGAGGGTAGAATAGTGCAAAAAGAGGCAAGGGGCTGCAGAAAGAAGCAACACAAGCACAGAAAGAAGCAAGAGAAGTATAGAAAGAAACAACAGAGGTGAATTAAGAGGCAAGAGGGGTACACAAATAGGCAAAAGAAGTACAGAAAGAAGCAACAGCAGTAAGGAAAAGGCAAGAGAGGTAAGAGAAGTTGAGAAAGAAGCATCAGAGATGCAGAAAGAGACAAGAGGGGTGTAGAAAGAGGCAAGAGAAGTACAGAAAGAAGCAACAGAGGTGCAGAAAGAGGCAACAGGGTGACGGAAGAGGGAAGAGGGGTGGGGAAAGAGGCAAGGGGGTACAGAAATAAGCAAGAGAGCTGCATAAAGAAACAAAAGAAGTGCAGAAAGAAGGAACAGAGGTACAGAAAAAAACAACAGGGGTGTGAAAGAGGCATGAGGGGTGTAGAAAGAAGCAAGAGGGGTGCAGAAAGGAGCAAGAGAGGTAAAGCTAGAAACACAAATAGTGCAGAAAGAAGGAACGGATGTGCCGAAAGAATCAAGAGGAGTGCATAAATAGGGAAGAGAGGTTGGGAAAGAGTCACGAGGGTTGCAGAAAGAAGGTACAGAGGTACAGAAAGAGGTAAGAGAAGTTCAGAAAGAAGCAACAGAGGTGCAGAAAGAGGCAAGAGGGGTGTAGAAAGAGGCAAGTGAAGTCCAGAAAGAAGCAACAGAGGTGCAGAAAGACGGATGTGAGGTAAAGAAACAGGCAAGAGAAGTGCAGAGAGAAGTAATAGATATGAAAAAAGGGGAAACAGGGGTGGAGAAAGTGGCGAGAGGGGTGCAGAAAGAAGCAAGAGAGGTGCAGAAAGAAACAAGAAAGTGCAGAAAGAAGGAACAGAGGTGCAGAAGGAGACAAGAGAACTGCAGAAAGAGGCAAGCTAGTTGCAGAAACAGGAAAGAGAGGTGCAGAAAAAGGGAACAGGGGTAGAAAAAGAATTAAGAGAGGTGCAGAAAGAGGTAAGAGAAGTTGAGAAAGAAGCATCAGAGATGCAGAAAGAGACAAGAGGGGTGTATAAAGAGGCAAGAGAAGTACAGAAAGAAGCAACAGAGGTGCAGAAAGAGGCAACAGGGCGACGGAAGAGGGAAGAGGGGTGGGGAAAGAGGCAAGGGGGTACAGAAATAAGCAAGAGAGCTGCATAAAGAAACAAAAGAAGTGCAGAAAGAAGGAACAGAGGTACAGAAAAAAACAACAGGGGTGTGAAAGAGGCATGAGGGGTGTAGAAAGAAGCAAGAGGGGTGCAGAAAGGAGCAAGAGAGGTAAAGCTAGAAACACAAATAGTGCAGAAAGAAGGAACGGATGTGCCGAAAGAATCAAGAGGAGTGCATAAATAGGGAAGAGAGGTTGGGAAAGAGTCACGAGGGTTGCAGAAAGAAGGTACAGAGGTACAGAAAGAGGTAAGAGAAGTTCAGAAAGAAGCAACAGAGGTGCAGAAAGAGGCAAGAGGGGTGTAGAAAGAGGCAAGTGAAGTCCAGAAAGAAGCAACAGAGGTGCAGAAAGACGGATGTGAGGTAAAGAAACAGGCAAGAGAAGTGCAGAGAGAAGTAATAGATATGAAAAAAGGGGAAACAGGGGTGGAGAAAGTGGCGAGAGGGGTGCAGAAAGAAGCAAGAGAGGTGCAGAAAGAAACAAGAAAGTGCAGAAAGAAGGAACAGAGGTGCAGAAGGAGACAAGAGAACTGCAGAAAGAGGCAAGCTAGTTGCAGAAACAGGCAAGAGAGGTGCAGAAAAAGGGAACAGGGGTAGAAAAATAATTAAGAGAGGTGCAGAAAGAGGAAAGAGGGGTTCAGAAAGAGGCAAGGGGAGTGCAGGAAGAAGCAAGAGAAGTGCAGAAATAAACAACAGAGGTGCAGAAAGAGGCAGGAGGGGTACATAAATAGGCAAGAAAAGTGCAGAAAGAAACAACACAGGTGCAGAAAGAGGCAAGAGAGTTAAAAATGAGGTATAAGGGGTGCAGAAAGAGGCAAGAGGGGTGCAGAAAGAAGCAAGAGCAGTGCAGAAAGAACCAACAGAGGTGCAGAAATAGACAAGAGGGGTACAAAACGAGGCAAGAGAAGTTCAGAAAGAAGCAACAGAGGTGCAGAAAGAGGCAAGAGGGGCATAGAAAGAGGCAAGAGAAGTGCAGAAAGAAGCAACAGAGGAGCAGAAAGAGGTAACAGGGTTGAAGAAAGAGGGAAGAGGGATGGGGAAAGAGGCAAGAGGGTACAGAAATAAGCAGGAGAGCTGCATAAGGAAATAAAAGATGTGCAGAAAGAAGGTACAGAGGTGCAGAAAAAGGCAAGAGGGGTGTTAAAGAGGCACGAGGGTTGCACAAAAAAGCAAAAGGGGTACAGATAGAAGCACAAGAGGTGCAGAAAGAAACAAAAGAAGTACAGAAAGAAGCAACAGATGTGCAAAAAGAGGCAAGAGGAGTGTAGAAAGAGAGAGGAGGGATGCAGAAAGAGGCACAAGGGGTGCAGAAAGAAGCAAGAGAGGTGCAGAAAGAAGCAAGAGAAGTGCATAAAGAAGCAACAGAGATACAAAAAGGGGGAAGTGGGGAGGAGAAAGAGGCAAGTGAGATACAGAAAGAAGCAAGTGAGTAGCAGAAATAAATAAAAGAAGTGCAGAAAGAAGGAACAGAGGTGCAGAAAGAGGCAACAGGGCGACGGAAGAGGGAAGAGGGGTGGGGAAAGAGGCAAGGGGGTACAGAAATAAGCAAGAGAGCTGCATAAAGAAACAAAAGAAGTGCAGAAAGAAGGAACAGAGGTACAGAAAAAAACAACAGGGGTGTGAAAGAGGCACGAGGGGTGTAGAAAGAAGCAAGAGGGGTGCAGAAAGGAGCAAGAGAGGTAAAGCTAGAAACACAAATAGTGCAGAAAGAAGGAACGGATGTGCCGAAAGAGTCAAGAGGAGTGCATAAATAGGGAAGAGAGGTTGGGAAAGAGTCACGAGGGTTGCAGAAAGAAGGTACAGAGGTACAGAAAGAGGTAAGAGAAGTTCAGAAAGAAGCAACAGAGGTGCAGAAAGAGGCAAGAGGGGTGTAGAAAGAGGCAAGTGAAGTCCAGAAAGAAGCAACAGAGGTGCAGAAAGACGGATGTGAGGTAAAGAAACAGGCAAGAGAAGTGCAGAGAGAAGTAATAGATATGAAAAAAGGGGAAACAGGGGTGGAGAAAGTGGCGAGAGGGGTGCAGAAAGAA
Source organism: Triturus cristatus (assembly GCF_964204655.1). NCBI lineage: Eukaryota > Metazoa > Chordata > Amphibia > Caudata > Salamandridae > Triturus > Triturus cristatus. The sequence goes on from NC_140590.1 coordinate 1,109,923,272, forward strand.
GCAAGAGAGGTGCAGAAAGAAGGAACAGAGGTGCAGAAGGAGACAAGAGAACTGCAGAAAGAGGCAAGCTAGTTGCAGAAACAGGCAAGAGAGGTGCAGAAAAAGGGAACAGGGGTAGAAAAAGAATTAAGAGAGGTGCAGAAAGAGGAAAGAGGGGTTCAGAAAGAGGCAAGAGGAGTGCAGGAAGAAGCAAGAGAAGTGCAGAAATAAACAACAGAGGTGCAGAAAGAGGCAGGAGGGGTACATAAATAGGCAAGAAAAGTGCAGAAAGAAACAACACAGGTGCAGAAAGAGGCAAGAGAGTTAAAAATGAGGTATAAGGGGTGCAGAAAGAGGCAAGAGGGGTGCAGAAAGAAGCAAGAGCAGTGCAGAAAGAAGCAACAGAGGAGCAGAAATAGACAAGAGGGGTACAAAACGAGGCAAGAGAAGTTCAGAAAGAAGCAACAGAGGTGCAGAAAGAGGCAAGAGGGGCATAGAAAGAGGCAAGAGAAGTGCAGAAAGAAGCAACAGAGGAGCAGAAAGAGGTAACAGGGTTGAAGAAAGAGGGAAGAGGGATGGGGAAAGAGGCAAGAGGGTACAGAAATAAGCAGGAGAGCTGCATAAGGAAATAAAAGATGTGCAGAAAGAAGGTACAGAGGTGCAGAAAAAGGCAAGAGGGGTGTAAAAGAGGCACGAGGGTTGCACAAAAAAGCAAAAGGGGTACAGATAGAAGCACAAGAGGTGCAGAAAGAAACAAAAGAAGTACAGAAAGAAGCAACAGATGTGCAAAAAGAGGCAAGAGGAGTGTAGAAAGAGAGAGGAGGGATGCAGAAAGAGGCACAAGGGGTGCAGAAAGAAGCAAGAGAGGTGCAGAAAGAAGCAAGAGAAGTGCATAAAGAAGCAACAGAGATACAAAAAGGGGGAAGTGGGGAGGAAAAAGAGGCAAGTGAGATACAGAAAGAAGCAAGTGAGTAGCAGAAATAAATAAAAGAAGTGCAGAAAGAAGGAACAGAGGTGCAGAAGGAGACAAGAGGGGAGCAGAAAGAGGGATGAGGGGTGCAGAAAGAGGCACAAGGGTTGCAGAAAGCAGGGACAGAGGGGTTGAAAGAAGCAAGAGAAGTACAGAAAGAAGAATCAGAGGTGCAGAAAGAGGGATGAGAGGTGGAGAAAGAGGCAAGAGACGTGTAGAAAGAAGCAACATATATGCAAAAAGAGGCAAGAGGGGTATAGAAAGAGGGAGGAGGAGTGCAGAAAGAGGCACAAGGGGTGCAGAAAGAAGCAAGAGAGATGCAGAAAGAATCAAGAGAAGTGCATAAAGAAGCAACAAAGATACAAAAAGGGGGAAGTGCGGAGGAGAAAGAGGCAAGTGGGATACAAAAAGAAGCAAGTAAGTAGCAGAAAGAAATAAAAGAAGTGCAGAAAGAAGGAACAGAGGTGCAGAAGGAGACAAGAGGGGAGAAGAAAGAGGGATGAGGGGTAAAGAAAGAGGCACAAGGGTTGCAGAAAGAAGGGACAGAGGGATAGAAAGATGCAAGAGAAGTACAGAAAGAAGAAACAGAAGTGCAGAAAGAGGGATGAGAGGTGGAGAAAGAGGCAAGAGACGTGTAGAAAGAAGCAACATATATGTAAAAAGGGGCAACAGGGATTTAAAAAATGTGACAAGAGGGGTGCAGAAAGAAGCAAGAGATGTGCATAAAGAAACAAAAGAAGAGCAGAAAGAAGTAACAGAGGTGCAGAAGGAGAAAAGAGAACTGCAGAAAGAGGCAAGAGAGTTGCAGAAACAGGCAAGAGAGGTGCAGAAAAAGGGAACAGGTGTAGAGAAAGAAGCAAGAGAGGTGCAGAAAGAGGGAAGAAGGGTGCAGAAAGAGGCATGAGGGGTGCATAAATAGGCAAGAGAAGTACAGAAAGAAAAAACAGAGGTGCAGAAAGAGGCAAGAGACATAAAAAAGAGGTAAAAGGGGTGCAGAAAGAGGCAAGAGGGGTATAGAAAGAAGCAAGACCAGTGCAGAAAGAAGCAACAGAGGTGCAGAAATAGACAAGAGGGGTGCAGAAAGAGGCAAGAGGAGTTCAGAAAGAAGCAACAGAGGTACAGAAAGAGGCAAGAGTGGCGTAGAATGAAGCAAGAGAAGTGCAGAAAGAAGCAACAGAGGAGCAGAAAGAGGCAACAGGGGTGAAGAAAGAGGGAAGAGGGGTGGGGAAAGAGGGAAGAGGGTGCAGAAATACGCAGGAGAGCTGCATAAGGGAAGAAAAGACATGCAGAAAAAGGCAAGAAGGGTGTGGAAGAGATACGAGGGTTGCAGAAAGAAGCAAAAGGGGTTCAGAAAGAAGCACAAGAGGTGCAGAAAGAAACAAAAGAAGTGCAGAAAGAAGCAACAGATGTGCAAAGAGTGGCAAGAGGAGTGTAGAAAGAGGGAGGAGGGGTGCAGAGAGAGGCACAAGGGATGTGGAAAGAAGCAAGATAGGTGCAGAAAGAAGAAAGAGAAGCGCATAAAGAAGCAACAGAGATTAAAAAAGGGGGAAGTGGGGAGGAGAAAGAGGCAAGTGGGATACAGAAAGAAGCAAGAGAGTTGCAGAAATAAATAAAAGAAGTGCAGAAAGAAGGAACAGAGGTGCATAAGGAGACAAGAGGAGAGCAGAAAGTGGGAAGAGGGGTGCAGAAAGAGGCACGAGGTTTGCAGAAAGAAAGGACAGAGGTGCAGAAAGAAGCAAGAGAACTGCAGAAAGAGGTAAGAGAGGTGCAGAAAGAAGGTATGAGAGGTGGAGAAAGAGGCAAGAAAAATGCAGAAAGAAGCAACAGATATGCCAAAAGGGGCAACAGGGATGAGAAAGTGGCAAGAGGGGTGCAGAAAGAAGCAAAAGCTGGTGCAGAAAGAAACAAAAATAGAGCAGAAAAAGGAACAGAGTTGCCGAAGGAGACAAGAGAACTGCAGAAAGAGGCAAGAGAGTTGCAGAAACAGGCAAGAGAGCAGCAGAAAAAGGGAACAGTTAGAGAAATAAGCAAGAGAGGTGTAGAAAGAGGGAAGAAGGGTGCAGAAAGAGGCAAGAGGGGTGCAGAAAGAAGCAACAGAATTACAGAAAGAAGCAACAGAGATACAAAAATGGGGAAGTGGGGAGGAGAAAGAGGCAAGTGGAATACAGAAAGAAGCAAAATAGGTGCAGAAAGAAACAAAAATAGAGCAGAAAGAAGTAACAGAGGTGCAGAAGGAGACAAGAGAACTGCAGAAAGCGGCAAGAGAGTTGCAGAAACAGGCAAGAGAGGTGCAGAAAAAGGGAACAGTTATAGAGAAAGAAGCAAGAGAGGCGCAGAAAGAGAGAAGAAGGGTACAGAAAGAGGCAAGAGGGGTACATAAATAGGCAAGAAAAGTACAGAAAGAAACAACAGAGGTGCAGAATGAGGCAAGAGAGGTAAAAAAAGAGATAGAAGGGGTACAGAAAGAGGCAAGAGGGGTGCAGAAAGAAGTAAGAGCAGTGCAGAAAGAACAAACAGAGGTGCAGAAATAGACAAGAGGGGTGCAGAAAGAGGCAAGAGAAGTTCAAAAAGAAGCAACAGAGATGCAGAAAGAGGCAAGAGGGGCGTAGAAAGAGGCAAGAAAAGTGCAGAAAGAAGCAACAGAGGAGCAGAAGGAGGCAAAAGGGGTGAAGAAAGCATGAAGAGGGGTGGGGAAAGAGTCAAGAGGGTGCAGAAATAAGCAGGAGAGCTGCATAAGGAAACAAAAGACATGCAGAAAGAAGGTACAGAGGTGCAGAAAAAGGCAAGAGGGGTGTGGAAGAGGGACAAGTGTTGCAGAAAGAAGCAAAAGGGGTACAGAAAGAAGCACAAGAGGTGCAGAAAGAAACAAAAGAATTGCAGAAAGAAGCAACAGATACAAAAAAAGAGGAAAGAGGAGTGCAGAAGGAGAGAGGAGGGGTGCATAAAGAGGCACAAGGGGTGTAGAAAGAAGCAAGAGAGGTGCAGAAAGAAGTAAGAGAAGTGCATAAAGAAGCAAAAGAGATACAAAAAGGGGTAAGTGGGGAGGAGAAAGAAGCAAATGGCATACAGAAAGAAGCAAGAGAGATGCAGAAAGAAAGAAATGAAGTGCAGAAAGAAGGAACAGAGGTGCAGAAGGAGACAAGAGGGGAGCAGAAAGAGGGAAGAGGGTGTTAAAAGAGGCACAAGGTTTGCAGAAAGAAAGGACAGAGGTACAGAAAGAAGCAAGAGAACTGCAGAAAGAAGCAACAGAGGTGCAGAAAGAAGGTATGAGAGGTGGAGAAAGAGTCAAGAGAAGTGCAGAAAGAAGCAACAGATATGCCAAAAGGGGCTACAGGGATTAGAAACTGGCGAGAGGGGTGCAGAAAGAAGCAAGAGAGGTCTAGAAAGAAACAAAAGAAAAGCAGAAAGAAGTAACAGAGGTGCAGAAGGAGACAAGAGAACTGCAGAAAGCGGCAAGAGAGTTGCAGAAACAGGCAAGAGAGGTGCAGAAAAAGGGAACAGTTATAGAGAAAGAAGCAAGAGAGGCGCAGAAAGAGAGAAGAAGGGTACAGAAAGAGGCAAGAGGGGTACATAAATAGGCAAGAAAAGTACAGAAAGAAACAACAGAGGTGCAGAATGAGGCAAGAGAGGTAAAAAAAGAGATAGAAGGGGTACAGAAAGAGGCAAGAGGGGTGCAGAAAGAAGAAAGAGCAGTGCAGAAAGAACAAACAGAGGTGCAGAAATAGACAAGAGGGGTGCAGAAAGAGGCAAGAGAAGTTCAAAAAGAAGCAACAGAGATGCAGAAAGAGGCAAGAGGGGCGTAGAAAGAGGCAAGAAAAGTGCAGAAAGAAGCAACAGAGGAGCAGAAGGAGGCAAAAGGGGTGAAGAAAGCGTGAAGAGGGGTGGGGAAAGAGGCAAGAGGGTGCAGAAATAAGCAGGAGAGCTGCATAAGGAAACAAAAGACATGCAGAAAGAAGGTACAGAGGTGCAGAAAAAGGCAAGAGGGGTGTGGAAGAGGGACAAGTGTTGCAGAAAGAAGCAAAAGGGGTACAGAAAGAAGCACAAGAGGTGCAGAAAGAAACAAAAGAATTGCAGAAAGAAGCAACAGATACAAAAAAAGAGGAAAGAGGAGTGCAGAAGGAGAGAGGAGGGGTGCATAAAGAGGCACAAGGGGTGTAGAAAGAAGCAAGAGAGGTGCAGAAAGAAGTAAGAGAAGTGCATAAAGAAGCAAAAGAGATTCAAAAAGGGGTAAGTGGGGAGGAGAAAGAAGCAAATGGCATACAGAAAGAAGCAAGAGAGTTGCAGAAAGAAAGAAATGAAGTGCAGAAAGAAGGAACAGAGGTGCAGAAGGAGACAAGAGGGGAGCAGAAAGAGGGAAGAGGGGTATTAAAAGAGGCACAAGGTTTGCAGAAAGAAAGGACAGAGGTACAGAAAGAAGCAAGAGAACTGCAGAAAGAAGCAACAGAGGTGCAGAAAGAAGGTATGAGAGGTGGAGAAAGAGTCAAGAGAAGTGCAGAAAGAAGCAACAGATATGCCAAAAGGGGCTACAGGGATTAGAAACTGGCGAGAGGGGTGCAGAAAGAAGCAAGAGAGGTCTAGAAAGAAACAAAAGAAGAGCAGAAAGAAGTAACAGAGGTGCAGAAGGAGACAAGAGAACTGCAGAAAGCGGCAAGAGAGTTGCAGAAACAGGCAAGAGAGGTGCAGAAAAAGGGAACCGTTATAGAGAAAGAAGCAAGAGAGGCGCAGAAAGAGAGAAGAAGGGTACAGAAAGAGGCAAGAGGGGTACATAAATAGGCAAGAAAAGTACAGAAAGAAACAACAGAGGTGCAGAATGAGGCAAGAGAGGTAAAAAAAGAGATAGAAGGGGTACAGATAGAGGCAAGAGGGGTGCAGAAAGAAGTAAGAGCAGTGCAGAAAGAACAAACAGAGGTGCAGAAATAGACAAGAGGGGTGCAGAAAGAGGCAAGAGAAGTTCAAAAAGAAGCAACAGAGATGCAGAAAGAGGCAAGAGGGGCGTAGAAAGAGGCAAGAAAAGTGCAGAAAGAAGCAACAGAGGAGCAGAAGGAGGCAAAAGGGGTGAAGAAAGCGTGAAGAGGGGTGGGGAAAGAGGCAAGAGGGTGCAGAAATAAGCAGGAGAGCTGCATAAGGAAACAAAAGACATGCAGAAAGAAGGTACAGAAGTGCAGAAAAAGGCAAGAGGGGTGTGGAAGAGGGACAAGTGTTGCAGAAAGAAGCAAAAGGGGTACAGAAAGAAGCACAAGAGGTGCAGAAAGAAACAAAAGAATTGCAGAAAGAAGCAACAGATACAAAAAAAGAGGAAAGAGGAGTGCAGAAGGAGAGAGGAGGGGTGCATAAAGAGGCACAAGGGGTGTAGAAAAAAGCAAGAGAGGTGCAGAAAGAAGTAAGAGAAGTGCATAAAGAAGCAAAAGAGATACAAAAAGGGGTAAGTGGGGAGGAAAAAGAAGCAAATGGCATACAGAAAGAAGCAAGAGAGTTGCAGAAAGAAAGAAATGAAGTGCAGAAAGAAGGAACAGAGGTGCAGAAGGAGACAAGAGGGGAGCAGAAAGAGGGAAGAGGGGTGTTAAAAGAGGCACAAGGTTTGCAGAAAGAAAGGATAGAGGTACAGAAAGAAGCAAGAGAACTGCAGAAAGAAGCAACAGAGGTGCAGAAAGAAGGTATGAGAGGTGGAGAAAGAGTCAAGAGAAGTGCAGAAAGAAGCAACAGATATGCCAAAAGGGGCTACAGGGATTAGAAACTGGCGAGAGGGGTGCAGAAAGAAGCAAGAGAGGTCTAGAAAGAAACAAAAGAAGAGCAGAAAGAAGTAACAGAGGTGCAGAAGGAGACAAGAGAACTGCAGAAAGAGGCAAGAGAGTTGCAGAAACGGGCAAGAGAGGTGCAGAAAAGGGGAACAGGTGTAGAGAAAGAAGCAAGAGAGGTGCATAAAGAAGCAACAGAGATACAAAAAGGGGGAAGTGGGGAGTAGAAAGAGGCAAATGGGATACAGAAAGAAGCAAGAGAGTTGCAGAAAGAAATAAAAGAAGTGCATAAAGAAGGAACAGAGGTGCAGAAGGAGACAAGAGGGGAGCAGAAAGAGGGAAGAGGGGTGCAAAAAGAGGCACAAGGTTTGCAGAAAGAAAGGACAGAGGTGCAGAAAGAAGCAAGAGAACTGCAGAAAGAATCAACAGAGGTGCAGAAAGAAGGTATGAGAGGTGGAGAAAGAGTTAAGAAAAGTGCAGAAAGAAGCAACAGATATGCCAAAAGGGGCTACAGGGATGAGAAACTGGCGAGAGGGGTGCAGAAAGAAACAAGAGAGGTGCAGAAAGAAACAAAAGAAGAGCAGAAAGAAGTAACAGAGGTGCAGAAGGAGACAAGAGAACTGCAGAAAGAGGCAAGAGAGTTGCAGAAACGGGCAAGAGAGGTGCAGAAAAGGGGAACAGGTGTAGAGAAAGAAGCAAGAGAGGTGCGGAAAGAATCAAGAGCAGTGCAGAAAGAACCAACAGAGGTGCAGAAATAGACAAGAGGGGTGCAGAAAGAGGCAAGAGAAGTTCCGAAAGAAGCAACAGAGGTGCAGGAAGAGGCAAGAGGGGCATAGAAAGAAGCAAGAGAAGTGCAGAAAGAAGCAACAGAGGAGCAGAAAGAGGCAACAGGGGTGAAGAAAGAGGGAAGAGGGGTGGGGAAAGAGACAAGAGGGTGCAGAAATAAGCAGGAGAGCTGCATAAGGGAAAAAAAACTCATGCAGAAAAAAGGTACAGAGGTGCAGAAAAAGGCAAGAAGGGTGTGGAAGAGCGACGAGGGTTGCAGAAAGAAGCAAAAGGGGTTCAGAAAGAAGCACAAGAGGTGCAGAAAAAAACAAAAGAAGTGCAGAAAGAAGCAACAGATGTGCAAAAAGTGGCAAGAGGAGTGTAGAAAGAGGGAGGAGGGGTGCTGAAAGAGGCACAAGGGATGTGGAAAGAAGCAAGAGAGGTGCAGAAAGAAGAAAGAGAAGCGCATAGTGATGCAACAGAAATTCAAAAAGGGGGAAGTGGGGAGGAAAAAGAGGCAAGTGGGATACAGAAAGAAGCAAGAGAGTTGCAGAAATAAATAAAAGAAGTGCAGAAAGAAGGAACAGAGGTGCAGAAGGAGACAAGAGGGGAGCAGAAAGTGGGAAGAGGGGTGCAGAAAGAGGCACAAGGTTTGCAGAAAGAAAGGACAGAGGTGCAGAAAGAAGCAAGAGCACTGCAGAAAGAAGCAACATAGGTGCAGAAATAAGGTATGAGAGGTGGAGAAAGAGGCAAGAAAAGTGCAGAAAGAAGCAACAGATATGCCAAAAGGGGCTACAGGGATGAGGAAGTGGCAAGAGGGGTGCAGAAAGAAGCAAAACAGGTGCAGAAAGAAACACAAATAGACCAGAAAGAAGGAACAGAGGTGCGGAAGGAGACAAGAAAACTCCAGAAAGAGTCAAGAGAGTTGCAGAAACAGGCAAAAGAGCAGCAGAAATGGGAACGGTTAGAGAAATAGGCAAGAGAGGTGCAGAAAGAGGGAAGAAGGGTGCAGAAAGAGGCAAGAGGGGTGCAGAAAGAAGCAACAGAATTACAGAAAGAAGCAAGAGAGATACACAAATGGGGAAGTGGGGAGGAGAAAGAGGCAAGTGGAATAGAGAAAGAAGCAAAAGAGGTGCAGAAAGAAACAAAAATAGAGCAGAAAGAAGTAACAGAGGTGCAGAAGGAGACAAGAGAACTGCAGAAAGCGGCAAGAGAGTTGCAGAAACAGATAAGAGAGGTGCAGAAAAAGGGAACAGTTATAGAGAAAGAAGCAAGAGAGGTGCAGAAAGAGAGAAGAAGGGTACAGAAAGAGGCAAGAGGGGTACATAAATAGGCAAGATAAGTACAAAAAGAAACAACAGAGGTGCAGAATGAGGCAAGGGAGGTAAAAAAAGAGATAAAAGGTGTACAGAAAGAGGCAGGAGGGGTGCAGAAAGAAGTAAGAGCAGTGCAGAAAGAACAAACAGAGGTGCAGAAATAGACAAGAGGGGTGCAGAAAGATGCAAGAGAAGTTCAAAAAGAAGCAACAGAGGTGCAGAAAGAGGCAAGAGGCGCGTAGAAAGAGGCAAGAGAAGTGCAGAAAGAAGCAACAGAGGAGTAGAAGGAGGCAACAGGGGTGAAGAAAGAGTGAAGAGGGGTGGGGAAAGAGGCAAGAGGGTCCAGAAATAAGCAGGAGAGCTGCATAAGGAAACAAAAGACATGCAGAAAGAAGGTACAGAGGTGCAGAAAAAGGCAAGAGGGGTGTGGAAGAGGGACAAGTGTTGCAGAAAGAAGCAAAAGGGGTACAGAAAGAAGCACAAGAGGTGCAGAAAGAAACAAAAGAAGTGCAGAAAGAGGCAACAGATATACAAAAAGAGGCAAGAGGAGTGCAGAAGGAGGGAGGAGGGGTGCATAAAGAGGCACAAGGGGTGTAGAAATAAGCAAGAGAGGTGCAGAAAGAAGTAAGAGAAGCGGATATAGAAGCAACAGACATACAAAAAGGGGGAAGTGGGGAGGAGAAATGCGATACAGAATGGATACAGAAAGAAGCAAGAGAGTTGCAGAAAGAAATAAAAGAAGTGCAGAAAGAAGGAACAGAGGTGCAGAAGGAGACAAGAGGGGAGCAGAAAGAGGGGTGCAAAAAGAGGCACAAGGTTTGCAGATAGAAAGGACAGAGGTGCAGAAAGAAGCAAGAGAACTGCAGAAAGAAGCAACAGAGGTGCAGAAAGAAGGTATGGGAGGTGGGGAAAGAGGCAAGAAAAGTGCAGAAAGAAGCAACAGATATGCCAAAAGGGGCTACAGGGATGAGAAAGTGGCGAGAGGGGTACAGGAAGAAGCAAGAGAGGTGCAGAAAGAAACAAAAGAAGAGCAGAAAGAAGTAACAGAGGTGCAGAAGGAGACAAGAGAACTGCAGAAAGATGTAAGAGAGTTGCAGAAACGGGCAAGAGAGGTGCAGACAAGGGGTACCGGTGTAGAGAAAGAAGCAAGAGAGGTGCAGAAAAAGGGAAGAAGGGTGCAGAAAGAGGCAAGAGGGGTGCTGAAAGAATCAAGAGCAGTGCAGAAATAGACAAGAGGGGTGCAGAAAGAGGCAAGAGGAGTTCAGAAAGAAGCAACAGAGGTGCAGAAAGAGGCAAGAGGGGCGTAGAAAGAAGCAAGAGAAGTGCGGAAAGAAGCAACAGAGGAGCAGAAGGAGGCAACAGGGGTGAAGAAAGAGGGAAGAGGGGTTGGGAAAGAGGCAAGAGGGTGCAGAAATAAGCCCGAGAGCTGTATAAGGAAACCAAAGATGTGCAGAAATAAGGTACAGAGGTGCACAAAATTGCAAGATGGGTTTGGCAGAGGGACAAAGGTTGCAGAAAGAAGCAAAAGGGGTAGAGAAAGAAGCACAAGAGGTGCATAAAGAAACAAAAGAGGTGCAGAAAGAAGCAATAGATATACAAAAAGAGGCAAGAGGAGTGCAGAAGGATGGAGGAGGGTGTAGGAGAGTAGAATCTACTTCACATGTTTACCCACACTTTTTGCTGGTGTTTTACTGTTTTTCGACTTTAGCTTCATCCTTTCTAAAATGATTCCATGTACTTTAGGTACATTACAGATTGGATTTGAGGTGCCCTTTTAAGCCCCTAGTATATGGTATAATATATACCCAGGGCATAGGTACTCCAGAGGCCTACCAGGGGCTGGAGCATGTATTATGCCACCCCTGGAAAGCCACCCAAATTGACACCACAGGTCTGCTACTGCAGCCTGGGTATGGTTGTGCTTGCATCCCTTACTGAGATATAGATTCACTATATCTCACCATATACCCACATATAAACCTGTTATTCCCTCCTACGGCAGGCCGTATCAATCCTGAGGGCCGAGTGCTTGGTTCCTATGTGAGAGGGTGCCCCTGCATGAGCAGAGCCCCTCTGCAGCGTTTGGAGACCCTTCTCTGATGCTGTTGGTAGTGCAGCCTGACCATATACTCTTAAGTGCATTATAACCAAACGATAAATGCTAACTTTGGACTGGCTGCACTGAAACATTTCGTGTTTGGTGTCAAACACTTTGGAATCATACCCCCACACCAGTAACCCTTCTAGAGGGAGAGACATGACAGCACTGGCATACCCGGTAGAAACTTGATAGAGCCCTGGCATCACAAAATGGACGCTGCAGCCACAGACACGGGTCTGGCCTCCTGCTGCTGACCGAAACTCCGGCAGGAGAGGCCTGCACATTTGGTTTCCTGTCACAGGGAGGTGTAACAACCTCCCAGACAGGCTTATATGTATTGGGACTGGGTGGGAGCACTCTCTGAGTGCTTTGAAGTCCTGCACTGGGGGCACATTTGGTGTCCCTGTGCATAGTCCAGCTCAAACCGGTTCAGGGGCTTCCAGCCCCAACTCTGGCACGAAACTGGACAAAGAAAATGGGTGTAGCCAATCCTCTTTGCAAACCCTCCCATAGGTGGGTCCCCAGAGTATGTTAAACCCCCTACCTTAGTTTAAATATTGGACCACTGTCCTTGGGACTTTAGATTACCCTGGACGAAACTCAGACGCTGTATCCTGGACCTTCAACGCTCTGCTCAAGGCCAGAGGACTAAAGAAATCTCCCTTGGGGTCAAGGAGTGACTCCCCTGCTTGGCAGGCACCAAGAAGGTAATTTACAGACATCTCAGAGGCCAACCCGAGTTCCCCAGCAAAGCTGAGACCCACAGCCCTTGTGTGTAGTGTGGAACTGGAACTCCTGGTCACCGTGCATTTCTGCAACTGCATTGATTTCTCGATGTCTGTTGAAGTCGTGCTTGGGCTGACTTGTAGCCCCCACCTCAAGCACCAAATCCACCGAAGATTGTTTGCCTGGTCATTCTGAGTGACCCGTGGGCCACCATTTTGTGTTTCATCTTGAGGTCCCTTCGCAATCACTAGTCCATTGACTGGTGGGTCCCTGAGGGAGTAACTTTGCATTTCCTTGGGCTTTCCTGGTTGCTCCAGATGTGCCCTGACTCCCATCCAAGTGGTGAGTCCCTCAGACCTTGCTGGTCTGCACCGAAGCATCTTTCTTGTTTCTGCATGGGTTGCTGTTGCCAAGGCTTGTTGCGTCCAATCTGGGCACCGACACTGCAGCATTCGACATCCTTTGTGGGACAGCTAGAATCCAGCTCCTGGTTGTCTTTCTACACCTCCTGGACCTTGTGACTGAAGAGTCAAGCTTCACCACCTTCACCTGAAATCACCCGACATCGGTGGGCATCTGCTCATCGCCTTACTGGTCATTGGCAAGTGACCCAGACTCTGTCCCCTCTGCTTTCAGGTTCTTCTCATCTTTGATCCAGGCTTGGATCTCTTCGGACACTTCGCATCTTCACAGCAGCAGCACTTCTTCGCCAGCTCCCATTGAAATCAACGACGCGACCCGACACCAAAAGACACCTATGCACCCGGCTTCCCTGGGTTAGGTAACACGAGTACTCCGGTGCTCCCATGGGTGCTAGCCCTAGAACTTCCTAAGTCCAAAAGGGTTTGGTCCTGACTCATTTCGAAGTGTCCCTAATCTTTAAAAATCTAACCGCGACTTACCCCATAGAAGCTAAAAGGAGCTTGCGGCTGTGTTCACAGACTACACACGGCCCCCGTGGGTCCCCTGTGTCACTATCTTGGGTGGTTCCTTGGGGTCCCAGATCTAGGCCTTGTGTCTAGTCTAGTTAAGTCGTGGTTCTTATACCACTATTTTAGTATATGGTTTGGCTCGCCCCTAGGGCCTGACATGTATATGTGCTATTTTACTGTGATTATTGAAGTGTAACTTATCTGTTTTGACCTCTAGTCTCATAAAGAGACTAGGAGGATATGTTTAGTAATAAATACATATATTTTATATATATAACTGGTGTGGATATCTTTCATTTAGTGACTCAGGAAATTATAGACTAGTAAAACAAGCTGCTTTACATTCCTTCAAGATTTAGCCTGAAGGCTGCTCTCCATAGCTACCACTAGGATAGCTTTCAATAAAGGTTGTCTTGAACCTATAACCAATAAGGGTTTTTTTGGACTGACACAAGTGCCCACTAGAACTAGTGGACAGCATATATCAGGCCAACTTCTCACAGAGGGGTGCCGAAAGAGTCACGAGGGTTGCAGAAAGAAGGGACAGAGATGCAGAAAGAGGCAAGAAAAGTGCTGAAAGAAACCACAAAGATGCAGAAAGGGGAAGGAGGGGTTGAGAAAGAGTCAAAAGGGGTGCAAAAAGAAGCACAAGAGGTGCAGAAAGAAACAAAAGAAGTGCAGAAAGAAGCAAGAGAGGTGCTGAAAGAAGCAAGATAATTGCATAAAGAAGCAACAGAGATGCAGAATGGGGGAAGTGGGGAGGAGAAAGAGGCAAGTGGGATACAAAAAGAAGCAAGAGAGTTGCAGAGAGAAACAAAAGATGAACAGAAAGAAGGAACAGGGTTGCAGAAAGAGGCAAGAAGGGTGCAGAAATAAGCAAGAGTAGTGCAAAACGAAGCAACAGAGGTGCATAAAGAGGCAAGAGGGGTGAACAAGAGGGGAGAGGGGTAAAGAAAGAGGCACAAGGGGTACAGAAAGAAGCAAGAGATGTGCAGAAAGAAACAAAAGAAGTGCAGAAAGAAGGGACAGAGGTGCAGAAAGAGGCAACATAGGTGAAGAAAAAGGGAAGAGGGGTGGAGAAAGAAGCAAGGGGGTGCAGAAAGAAGCAAGAGAGCTGCAGAAAGAAACAAAAGACGTGCAGAAAGAAGGAACAGAGATGCAGGAAGAGGCAAGTGTGGTACAGAAAGAGGCAAAAATGGTGCAAAAAGAAGCGAGAGGTGCATAAAGAAACGAAAGAAGTGCAGAAAGAAGGAACACAGTTGCAGAAAAAGGCAAGAGTGGTGCAGAAAGAAACAAAAGAAGTGAAGAAAGAAGCAACAGAGATGCACAAAGAGGCAAGAGGAGTGCAGAAAGAGGGCAGAGTGGTGCAGAAAGAGGCACAAGGGGTGCAGAAAGAGCCAAGAGAAGTGGAGAAAAGAAAGAGAAGTGAATAAAGAAGCAACGGAGATGCAGAAAGGGAGAAGAAGGGTAGAGATAGAGGCAAGAGGGATACAGAAGGAAACAAGATAGTTGCAGAAAGAAACAAAAGACGTGATTATAGAAGAAACAGAGGTGCAGAAAAAGGCAAGAGGGCTGCAGAAAGAGGGAAGAGGGGTGTGAAAGAGGCATGAGTGATGCAAAAAGAAGCAAGAGGGGTACAGAAATAAGCAAGAGAGGTGGAGAAAGAAACAAAAGAAGGTCAGAAAGAAGTGACAGAGGTGCAGAAAGAGGCAAGAGGAGTGCAAAAAGAAGGAAAATGGGTACAGAAAGAGGAGCAATGGGGTGCAGAAAGAAGCAAGAGAGATACAGAAACAAAAGAAGTACAGAGAGAAGCAATGGAGGTGTGGAAAGAGACAAGAGGGGAGCAGAAAGAGGGATGAGGGTTGAGAAAGAGGCAAGAAAGTGCAGAAAGAAGCAACAGATATGCAGAAAGGGGGAACAGGGGTTGATAAAGTGGTGAGAGAGGAGTGGAGAAGAGGCAAGGGGGTGCAGAAAGCAACAACAGAGCTTCAGAAAAAACAAAAGAAGTACAGAAAGAAGGAACCGAGGTGCAGAAAGATGCAAGAGGGGTGCAGAAAGAGGGAAAAGGGGTTTAGAAAGATGCAAAAGGATTGCAGAAAGAAGTGTGAGGTGCAGAAAGAAACAAAAGAAGTTCCGAAAGACGGAACACAGGTGCAGAAAGAGGTGAGAGGGGTGCGGGAAGAGTGTTGTAAAAGAGGCACAAGGGGTGCAGTAAGAAGCAAGAGAGGTGCAGAAGGAAGCAAAAGAAGAGCAGAAAGAAGGAACAGAGGTGCAGAAGGAGACAAGAGAAGTGCAGAAAGAAGAAACAGAGGTGTAGGAAGAGGCAAGAGGGGTGCAGAAAGTGGCAAGAGGGGTGCATAAAGAAGCAAGAGAGCTACAGAAAGAAACAAAAGAAGTGCAGAAAGAAGGAACAGATGTGCAGAAAGAGGCAAGAGGGGTACAGAAAGAAACAAAAGAAGTGTAGAAAGAAACAACAGAGGTGCACAAAGAGGTAAAAGGAGTGCAGAAAGAGGGAAGAGGGGTACAGAAAGAGGCATGAGGGATACAGAAAGAACCAAGAGATGTGCTGTAAGAACCAAGATAAGTGAGTAAAGCAGCAACAGAGATGCAGAAATGGGGAAGTGGGGTGGAGAAAGAGGCAAGAGGGATACAGAAAGAAACAAGAGAGGTGCTTAAAGAAACAAAAGAAGTGCAGAAAGAGGCAAGTGGGGTGTGGAAACAGAGAAGAGGGGTGTGAAAGAGGCACAAGGGGTACAGAAAGAAGAAAAAAGGGGTGCAGAAATAAGCAAGAGGTGCAGAAAGAAACAAAAAAGTACATAATGAAGGAACAGAGGTGCAGAAAGAGGCAAGAGGACAGCAAAAAGAGGGAAGAGGGATGCAGAAAGATACATGAGGGGTGCAGAAAGAAGCAACAGAGGTGCAGAAAGAGAAAAGAGGGGAGCAGAGAGAGGGAAGAGGGGTGCAGAAAGAGGCACTAAGGTTGCAGAAAGAAGGGACTGGTGCAGAAAGGAGCAAGAGATGTACAGAATGAAGCAACAGAGGTGCAGAAGGAGCGATGAAGGGGTGGAGAAATAGGCAAGAGAAGTGCAGAAAGGAGCAACAGAGATGTAAAAAATGGTAACATGGTTGGAGAAAGTCACAAATGGTGTGCAGAAAGGAGCAAGAGAGGTGCTAAAAGAAACAAAAGAAAACCAGAAAGAAGGAACAGAGGTGAAGAAAGAGGCAAGACGGGTGCAGAAAGCGGTGCAGAAAGAAGCATGAGTGGTGCAGAAAGAAGCAAGAGAGGTGCAGAAAGAGGCAAGAGTAGTGCAGAAAGAAGCAACAGAGGTGCAGAAAGAGGCAAGAGGGGTTTAAAAAGAGGAAAGAGGGGTGCACAAAGAGGCACAAGCAGTGGAGAAAGAAGCAAAAGATGTGAAAAAAGAAACAAAGTGCTGAAAGAAGGAACAGAGTTGCAGAAAGAGGAAATGGGGTGAAGAAAGAGGAGTGGAGAAAGAGGCAAGGGGGTGCAGAAAGCAACAACAGAGCTTCAGAAAGAAACAAAAGAAGTACAGAAAGAAAGAACCGAGGTGCAGAAAGAGGCAAGAGGGGTGCAGAAAGAGGGAAGAGGGGTTTAGAAAGATGCAAAAGGATTGCAGAAAGAAGTGTGAGGTGCAGAACGAAACAAAAGAAGTGCAGAAAGACAGAACACAAGTGCAGAAAGAGGTGAGAGGGGTGCGGGAAGAGGGTTGTAAAAAAGGCACAAGGGGTGCAGAAAGAAACAAGAGAGGCGCAGAAAGACACAACAGAGGTACAGAATGAAGGAATAAGGGTGGAGAAAGAGACAAGAGAGGTACAGAAAGAAGCAACAGAAGTGTAGAAATAGGGAAGAGGGGTAGAGAAAAAGGCAAGAGGGATGCAGAAAGAAGCAAGAGAGGTGATGAAAGTAACAAAAGCAGTGCAGAAAGAAGGAACAGAGGTGCATAAATAGGCAAGATGAGTGCAGAAAGAGAAGAGGGGTACAGAAAGAGGCACAAGGGGTGCAGAAAGAAGCAACAGAGGTACAGAAAGATGCAAGATAAGTGCAGAAAGAGGCAACAGAGGTGCAGAAATAGGCAAAAGAGGTGCAGAAAGTAGACGAGATGTGCAGAAAGAGGAAAGAGAAGTGCAGAAAAAGCAAGAAAGGTGCAGGAAGAAGCAACAGGAATGTAGAAAGAGGCAAGTGAGGCGCAGAAAGAAGCAAGAGGGGCTTGTACACCATTAGTACCAATTTAACACCCACATTTAGCAATAAGTGACAGGCGACCATTCTTGGGTTACAAAGGGCCTTCTACCACGCTGTAACACTTGTCACTACATTTTCGGGAATGTTTGAACCTTTTGAACAAGAAACAAGGATTTTATTCTTCAAATGTGCAGATTGAGCAGCAGACGATGGATTATGTAGCTAATGCGGAAAATGTATAATTGTGTGAAAGTCCCTGCAGCCAAACAGTCACATAATTCCAGTGGTCCTGCTCATACCTCTGACTAGGTCCAAAAGTGCTCCTCAGTGATTCCTTCTTTTTTTGTCTCATTGAGTTTATAGGTTAGCTTCTATGGAAACGACTAAGACTAAACCTTAGGTTTCCACTCCACAACACAGACTACCATACCGCATAATTACTCTCCATAATACATAATCCCAATCTACATAATTTCTATACTCTAAATACCACATACTTTCTATCCACATAATTTCACTGCACAACATATCAAATAATTCCACTACACACAACGTAGATCCACTCCACTCTGAAAAAGATTAGTAAAAAAAATGATACAATTACAATGCCAATAGCTCTAACTCTCGCAAATATGAAACCTATTACATTGCAAATGCTTCTTTAGCTAGTAGTCGCGTTTGCAGAGTGGTGGAGAAAGTGTGCTGGGCCTCCAACCAGTGCTCAGGAATTCCACTGCATAGGACTTACAGGAGGCACCAGGAGGACTTCTTGACCCCCAAAGTCCCTCAGGAGTAAAGTGGACTTCATCTCCCAAACCGTAGTGTGCCAGGAGGAGCGTTTGCAGAGTGTTGGAGAAAGTGGGGCGTGGCCTCCGAAGACCTCTTAGCAATCCCACTGTGTGGGACTTACTAGAGGTAACAGGAGGGGTAGTCAGCCCCCAAGGACATCTTTGGGGGCCAACTACCCCTCTTATTAGCTCCAGCAAGTCCCACAAAACAGGATTGCTAAGCTCTCATAGGAGACCACGCCCCCTTTGCCCACCACTCTGCAAACGCAGCTCCTGTCATGCTCTTGGTTGGGGATGAAGTCCCCTTCACTTGTGGGGGTCCTTATTGGTCAACTAGCCTACCTGTTACCTCCATTGAGCCCCACACAGTGGGATTGATGAGAGGTGGACACAGGCCACGCCCCTATTCTTCACCACTCTGCAAATGTGCCTCCTGGTGCGCTCTTGGTCGGGAGATGAAGTCCCCTTGTCTCCTTTAGTCCTGAGGTCCTCACTGTAGGAAGGTGTAATCTGACTATATTGTTGCCCCCACTTTTTGCCTGGTGGGTTGCTGGTTTATGACTTAGTTGGACTGGGATCCTGCTATCCAGTCTATCTGCTTTCTCTCTAAAATGGTTTGCATGTACATTAGGTACATATCTAATTGGATTCTGGAGTGCCTTTTAAGCCCCTAGTATATGGTGTACTATGTACCTAGGGCATAGGTACCTCAGAGGCCTACCAGGGGCTGAAGCATGTATTATGCCGACCCTAGGAAGCACTTTAAAATGGCACCGCAGGTCTGCTACTGCAGCCTGAGTAAGGGTGTGCTTGCACCCCTTACTGAGGTATAGGCTACCTATATCACTAGCATTGCACACACATATAAAACCTATAAGTCACTCCTATGGCAGGCCTTAACATTCCTGAAGGCAGAGTGCTTAGTTTTTATGTGAGAGGGTGCCCCTGCATGAGCAGAGCCCCTCTGCAGCATTTGGAGTATCTCCTCTGATGCTGTTTGTGGAGCAACCTGACCATATACTCTTAAGTGCACTATAACCTCGTGGTAAATGCTAACTTTGGGATGGCTGCATGGAAACATGTTGTGTTTGGTGTCAAACGCTTCGGAATACTAACCCCCCCCCCCCAGTTATGGTGGTGGGGGTAGCATTCCACCCTCTAGAGGGAGAGACATGTTCACACTGGTCTAACCCGGTAGGACATTCCTGAGCACTGGCATCACAAAATGGATGACTCTGCCACAGACACGGGCCTGGCCTCCTGCTGCTAACCGAAACTCCAGCAGGGTGGGCCAGGACAATAGGTTTCCTGTCCTAGGGAGGACCTCCCCAGACAGGGAGATGTGTATTGGGGCTGGGCGGGAGCACTCTCTGGTGCTTTGATGTCCTGCACTGTGGGCACACTTGGTGTCCTTGTGCATAGTCCAGTTCAAACCGGTTGCAGGAGCTACCTGCCCCTGCTCTGGCATGAAACTGGACAAAGGAAATGGGTGTAACCATCCCTCTTTCCAAACCCTCCCATAGGTGGGTCCCTAGAGTATGTCCAACCCCCCAAACTTAGTATAAGTATGGGAACCCAGTCCTTGCGACTTTAGATCACCCTGGATGAAACTGCAATATATATCCTGGACCTTTGATGTTCTACTTTGCTTAGAAGACTGAAGAAATCTCCCTTGTGGTCAAGGAGTGACTCCCCTGCTTGACAGATACCAAAGAAGCAACTGACTGGTCGGCATTGCTGAAGATCCCGCCGGACGCCAAAGTCTTTGCATCACCAGAGGTGGATTTCCAGACATCCCCGAGGTTACACGGAGTCCACAGCAAAGCTGAGGCCAGTGGCTATCGTGGGTGACATGGAACCGTGACCCCTGGACACCGTGAACTTTTGCAGCAACACTATCTTCCTGGTCTTCCTCGAAGTTGTGCTTTGGGCTCCGAGTAGCCCCAGCCTTGAGCACCTCCTGCACCGAAGATTGCTGGCCTCCACTCCACGAGTGACCCGTGGGCCAGTTTCAAGTGCAACCGCTCGAGGCTCCTTCACGATCGCTAGCCCGTTGGCTAGTATGTCCCCATGAAGGCAACTCCTCTTCTACTTGAACTTTCCTGGTTGCTCCAGAAGAGCCCTGACTTACCCTTGCTGGGTGAGTTCCTCAGACCTTGCTGGTCTGCCTTGCAGTCCTTTCTCTGCTTTCCAGTGACTTGCCGTTGCCAAGGCTTGTTGGGTCCAATCTGGTCGCCGACACCGCAGCACTCGACAGCTCAAATCCAGCTCCTTGTTGTCATCAGTGCCTCCTCGACCTCGTGGCTGAAGAGTCAAGACAAAACCCGTGGACCCTGTTACAGCTCCATATACCGGCAGCACAGCCAATACTTTAAATGAGTTCAATCAATTAAATCAGGTTATCTTCAATCTTTATGTACTCTATCAATTTAATCCATTGCTTTTTTCTGCCATTTTCTGTCCGTTTACTTCAATTCATTTTACTCATTTTGATTCAAATAAATCACCCACACACAGGAGGCAAAGTAGTTTCCAAATGTCACGTATTTAATTGAATTTGCCCAATGCATTTCGGGACGAATCCCTTCGTCAGGGGCATCTAAAATACACAAATTAAATGAATGTCAACATAATCATTGCAAATACTGTGTTGCTCTACACATATTAAAAATAATAATTTTATCATAATTAATACTCAATGCATAAACCCATGCACTAAAACCACTGCAGTTGAGCATGACACCAGGCCCACTGTAACGATACTGACTCAAAATCTCCCCACTCTAGGACTTCACATATCTTGTAGATAACCCACCTCCGTGCAACTAATGTTTTTACCCTTATTGAAAAAAAACATGCTATAGAATGCTTTGCATGATGATGCTTTCCTGCGCTTACCGTGACATATGTCATAACTTCTTCAAGAATAAGAAAGCTGCGGAGCCACGCTTGATGCCTGTTGCTGATTCATACGCTCATTCTTTTCATTTCATTAGCATTTCCAAAGTGCTCGCGCGCTCGTCTTTCTCTCTGTAGTGAAAAAACCTTACGCTGCTCGACCGGTTCTTATGCTAATCGCTGCGCGCCAATTGTTATCAGGTGCTCACAACTACGAATCTCTGACCAACTAGCTTCCGGTCAAATTAAAAGAATGTCAAACATGCTTTTTTACTTATTTTAGTCAGTGAAAACTACGTTGCCCAGAATCCCATATAACACATCTTAATCCTCACCAACTCCCCCGTAACTGATGCCGTTTGTCCCCTAACTACAACAGTGATTTATGCACCGGCACATAACCTTGATCAACAAACATTAAGTAATAACTGTTTATAGCAAGTTAAAAATCGCAATGACATATTAACATTTCTCCACCAATACATCAATCGTGACACAGACGACTCCTGTGTGTGTGTACCCCATTTCAGTTCTTTCTTTGAAAACAGTAAATCTTTCATTTTTCCATGATCATCAAAGTCTGTTCGTGGGTGCAAACTCGCTGGTATGACGGAAATCAATGTAGTGCAGACATGAGTAGCGGGATGCACACCATTGTCCTCTGAAAATACTCATAGGCTTGACTTGTATTACTGTGTAGGCGTGCATGCCAGAGAAGCGCTCCATCCAAATTGCGCTTGCAAAATGAACAAAACCCGTGGACCCTGTTACAGCTCCATATACCGGCAGCACAGCCAATACTTTAAATGAGTCCAATCAATTAAATCAGGTTATCTTCAATCTTTATGTACTCTATCAATTTAATCCATTGCTTTTTTCTGCCATTTTCTGTCCGTTTACTTCAATTCATTTTACTCATTTTGAGTTAAATAAATCACCCACACACAGGAGGCAAAGTAGTTTCCAAATGTCACGTATTTAATTGAATTTGCCCAATGCATTTCGGAACGAATCCCTTCGTCAGGGGCATCTAAAATACACAAATTAAATGAATGTCAACATTGCATTTCCAAAGTGCTCGCGCGCTCGTCTTTCTCTCTGTAGTGAAAAAACCTTACGCTGCTCGACCGGTTCTCATGCTAATCGCTGCGCGCCAATTGTTATCAGGTGCTCACAACTACGAATCTCTGACCAAACTCGCAGGTTCATTTTGCAAGCGCAATTTGGACGGAGCGCTTCTCTGGCATGCACGCCTACACAGTAATACAAGTCAAGCCTATGAGTATTTTCAGAGGACAATGGTGTGCATCCCGCTACTCATGTCTGCACTTCATTGATTTCCGTCATACCAGCGAGTTTGCACCCATGAACAGACTTTGATGATCATGGAAAAACGAAAGATTTACTGTTTTCAAGGAAAGAACTGAAATGGGGTACACACACACAGGAGTCGTCTGTGTCACGATTGATGTATTGGTGGAGAAATGTTAATATGTCATTGCGATTTTTAACTTGCTATAAACAGTTATTACTTAATGTTTGTTGATCAAGGTTATGTGCCGGTGCATAAATCACTGTTGTAGTTAGGGGACAAACGGCATCAGTTACGGGGGAGTTGGTGAGGATTAAGATGTGTTATATGGGATTCTGGGCAACGTAGTTTTCACTGACTAAAATAAGTAAAAAAGCATGTTTGACATTCTTTTAATTTGACCGGAAGCTAGTTGGTCAGAGATTCGTAGTTGTGAGCACCTGATAACAATTGGCGCGCAGCGATTAGCATAAGAACCGGTCGAGCAGCGTAAGGTTTTTTCACTACAGAGAGAAAGACGAGCGCGCGAGCACTTTGGAAATGAAAATGAAAATAAGGAGCGTATGAATCAGCAACAGGCATCAAGCGTGGCTCCGCAGCTTTCTTATTCTTGAAGAAGTTATGACATATGTCACGGTAAGCGCAGGAAAGCATCATCATGCAAAGCATTCTATAGCATGTTTTTTTTCAATAAGGGTAAAAACATTAGTTGCACGGAGGTGGGTTATCTACAAGATATGTGAAGTCCTAGAGTGGGGAGATTTTGAGTCAGTATCGTTACAGTGGGCCTGGTGTCATGCTCTACAGCAGTGGTTTTAGTGCATGGGTTTATGCAATGAGTATTAATTACGATAAAATTATTATTTTTATTATGTGTAGAGCAACACAGTATTTGCAATGATTATGTTGACATTCATTTAATTTGTGTATTTTAGATGCCCCTGACGAAGGGATTTGTCCCGAAATGCATTGGGCAAATTCAATTAAATACGTGACATTTGGAAACTACTTTGCCTACTGTGTGTGGGTGATTTATTTGAATCAAAATGAGTAAAATGAAATGAAGTAAACGGAGAGAAAATGGCAGAAAAAAGCAATGGATTAAATTGATAGAGTACATAAAGATTGAAGATAACCTGATTTAATTGATTGGACTCATTTAAAGTATTGGCTGTGCTGCCGGTATATGGAGCTGTAACAGGGTCCACGGGTTTTGTTCATTTTGCAAGCGCAATTTGGACGGAGCGCTTCTCTGGCATGCACGCCTACACAGTAATACAAGTCAAGCCTATGAGTATTTTCAGAGGACAATGGTGTGCATCCCGCTACTCATGTCTGCACTACTGAAGAGTCAAGACACCCATCAACTCACCTGAAGCACCCGACATCTGAGGGCATTGGTCCATCCTGCCCTCGGTCACTGGCTAGTGACACAGACTCTGTCCCCTCTGCTTTCAGGTTCCTTCCATCCTAGATCCAGGCTTGGGACTCTTCGGATAATTCTCCTCTTCACGACAGCAGCAGTTCTTTGCCATCTTCCATTGCAATCGACGACGCGACCCAACACCAAAAGACACCTATGCACCCGGCTTCCCTGGGTGAAGTAACTTGAGTACTCCGGTGCTCACGTGGGTGCTAGCCCTAGAACTTCTTAAGTCCAAAAGGGTTTGGTGCTGACTGGATTGTAAGTGTCCCTAATCTTTAAAATTCCAACCGCGACATTGCCCATAGAAGCTAACGGGAACCCGCGGTTGTGTTTACACACTGCATACAGTCCCCTTGGGTCCCCTGTGTCACTACCTTGGGTGTTTCCTTGGGGTCCCAGCGATTCTACGGGCTCTACGCCTTGTGTCTATTTCAGTTGTGGTTCCTATACCCCTTTTTTGGTATATGGTTTAGTAATGCCCCTAGGGCTCAAACGTGTATTTGTGCTATTACTTTTGATTGCTAACTTGTAAATTAAGTACTTCGAACTCCAGTCTCATAATGAGACTAGAGGGGTGTGTTTTATCTTAAATATATTTATTTTAAATATATATTCCTGGTGTGGTTGTCCTTTTATTTGATCATTCAAGAGATTATAGACTGGTAAAACAAGATGCTTTACATTCCTTCAAGACTTAGCCTGAAGGCTGCTCTCCATAGCTACCACTAGGATAGCTTTCATTAAAGGTTGTCTTTAACCAATGCACCATAAGGGGTTGTTTGGACTGATACAAGATGCCCACCAGAACTAGTGGACAGCATATATCAGGCCACCTTCTCACACTTAGGACACAACAGGACCTCATTGCCCCACCAGCAGTGCACAAAGAGGCGTATTTGGAGAGTGGTGTAAAAAGGGGCGTTCTTCGGACCACCTCACAGCAGTCCCACTGTGTGGGAATTACTGGAGGTATCTGGGGGTCTAGATAGCCCCTAAGGACCGTTAAGGATCTAGGGGGCTTCATCCCCCAACTTAGAATGCGCCAGGAGGTGCATTTGCAGACTTGTGCAGGGAGGGGGCAGGGCCTCTGGCGAGATGCCGTGTTTTTTTTTTATTTGATATTTTTAGAAGGGGGCTTTGTGGCCCCTCTTCATTTAGTATTTTTCAGGCCCTGGCGACCCCAACCCCTAGGGCCTGAGCCAATTTAAAAACTTTTTTTTTTTTAAATGGGAAAGGGACGAACAGCCCCCCTCTTTAGACCAATGTTGGCCCCGGGGACCTCATTCCTGGGGCATTGACTCTTTTAAAAAAAAAAAATGTATTTATGTTTTGGGAGGGGGCCACGTGGCCCCCCTACTCTGGGCCACTTCTATCCCCAGGGGCCCGATCCCCCATGGCCTAGCCTTGTTCTTTAAAAAAAAAAAAAAATTAAGTATGGGAGGGGGAACGCGTGGCCCCCTTCCCTTGGCCACTTCTGGCCCCAGGGACCCTATCCCCCTGGACCTGACCTTATTTGTAATTTTTTTTAATGAAGACGGGGATGGGGGCCTTGTGGCCCCCTCCTGTGCCTCTTCTGGCCCCAGGGACCCCATCCCCCAGGAAATAGTCAGCTTTGTTTTTTGGGGGGCGCATGGCCCCCTTCCTGGGGCAATTATGGCCCAGTCCAGGGGCCTGGCCTTAGGCTAGGGACCGCAGGAGAGCCCTAATGCCCCCGTGGTCCCAGCCAGCTCCCCACCTCCTGCGGGAGCTGGCATTGCTTTTGGACGAGGGGAGCTGCTAAGATGCAGCTCCCCTTGTCCAAAAGCAATCTGCTTCACTTTGCTTCAATTTCTCAGGAACTACTAAACGGATTTACACCATTTAACAAGAGCATTCTTCCTGAACCAAGACCTACCTTTTTGTCAAAACTTGGTGTAATTCCTTTCAGCAGTTTGGGCTGTAGCTTTGTCTAAAGTTTCCTATGGAAATTAACATGGAGATAATGCGTTTTGGGACCCCCTTTTTTCTCTGCCCCCGCTTGACGAATCACCCCGATACTTTCAAGACAGGAGCTGACCAGAGCGCCCCCTTGGGTTCAAAACTTTCGTGAAGATTCGTTAAACGGTGCAAAAGATATTGGTAAATCTTCCAGTACCCTGAGGCAGAATTGGGCGGGTCTGAGCAGGGCTCTGGTAGCCCATAACATACAGCAAAAAGTGTCATGCAAGGAAAGGACATGCTCAGATGCTCACGCATGATCAGTATGATATTTATTTCCCAAAATGTACCCCCAACGAGTTTTGGCTCAGCCGGCCCTCTGTTACGATAACAGGAGTGTAAAAAAAGCTGTAGTAATTACATAAATATAAACATAAATGATGGGTTTTGAAACACCGGTCTGTGCAATTGAGCGAATCCATGGGCACCATCTTAGACAAAGTAAACATACATGAAATATCATGAAAAAGCATGAAGATGCAAAGCACCAGATAACTGAAATCACATATATACATATAAAGGCTTCAGCAAATAAAAAATGAATTCCTTATTCATGGAATGCTAAACATAGAACACTTGAAGATAAAATAAAGTATCAAACATAAATGTCTTGCATGTGCTGGCACATATCTAGGCACTCCAATACATCGTAACAGTCTGATTGTCCCTCATATTACTATGGGTACTGCCTCATTGAAGGTGGCTCTGGCAAGAATTGACATGTGCAATGCCCCGCTTGCATCGTGTCTAGATCACGTGATCTTGATCAACATTGGTTAATCTAAAATATAGTCTCTGCTGTATCCATTAAACCCACTGATTGTACAATTTACTGAAACAGATTGAGTTTACATGGATCAAGTGCTAAAAAGTGACTGATCAAGGGATGTAGATTGTCGGTTAAGTCTAGGCAATGCGGTGACTGCTAAATTCCATAGCCACCTGCCAAAATGTATAATGTGTCTGTTCCCTGACCAATGAGAATGCCTGAATCCTACGACCTGCGTATAAAACTAAAGCCCCTGTGGGCTGCGTACTGACTGGTGCAGGGTGAACATCCTACTAGCAGCCTGCAATAGGTTTCTAAAAAAAGACCAATGCTGCACAGAAGAATTATTTACACAAATTTCAGCTAGTGCATAAATTATGGACAGACAAAAATTCAGACACAGGTTATCAAAGAGGAAGAGGTAAAGCCTCCAGAGACAAAAGAAGTAGTGGAAAGTAAGAACAAGTACAGAAAGCAGGAAACAAAGCTCACATGGGAATGAGAACAAGGGGCAGTCTTGTGGCACCATGAATCTAGTAAATGTATCTGATCCTATTTTAACTGATATTGAGACAAAGCTATTATCAACTATTAGTAAGGCACCATGAATGTGGAAAACGTATCTAATCATATTTTAACTGACACTGAGACTGGGTTATTATCTTTTGGCCTCTCCTTATGCCCCTCCGCCAATTTTAATTATGCTCAAAACAGAGCGGACTTGTTCTTTTTCACCAGGAAGTTGAATTTCATAAAATGGTTTGACTCTAAACCCAAGAAGGTGGGGGGTAGTACCAAACCACAACAGACAAGTGTATTTAGGATTGAGGATGTAGGGACATTACACACACTCTCCACCCTAAGCATCACTGATACACACCAGGAGGACCATTTGCTCATTGAGAGTGTGGGATGAAATTCAGCCTCCATGCTACCGATGACTTCACGCCCAAATCCACCTTCTTGCCTGTGGTTTCCTATGAATCCACTCATGAATTTGAGAAGTTGACATCAGGAACCTCAGTGATGCAACTTGAAATGTCACCAGTGATGTCATCAGTGATGTCACTGACCATGTCATGAGTGATGTAATATGTGAGGTCATTAGCAGTGCACTGCGGGGCATAAGTTATAGTTAGATCAGGTAAATATAAATGCTGAATTTCAATGGTTTTGTATGAGTGAAATCTGTGCCTAACTATTTCGTCCCTGTATCCTTTGTTTTTTTCAGTGAATTTCTAAGGTTTTTAAATTCTATTTTCTAACTATTACGTCCTTTTAGTTTGTATTTATCAGTACATTTCTATGTTTTTCAAATGTTATTTCCTAACTAGAACATCCCTGGAACCTTCGGTTGTTTAAGTGAATTTGTAATGATTTTTAATTTTATTTCCTAACTGTGACACGTATCCTTTGACAGTGAGTGTGTGAGTGTCTCAGTAGGTCTGTGACTCAGTGTGTGAGTGTCTGAGTGGGTCTGTCAGTGGATGTGTTAGTGTCTGAATGGCTGGCTTAGTGGGTGCATGAGTTTTCTGAGTGGGTGATGAGTGTCTAAGTGGGCTTGTGAGTGGGTGTCAGAGTGTCAGAGTGGGAATTTGTGTGAGTCAGTCAGTCTGTGAGTGAGTGCATGAGTGTCTGAGTGGGTTTGTGAGTTCATGAGTTTCTGAGTGGGATTGTGAATGGGTGTGTGAGTTTCTGAGTGGGTGCACAAGTGTCTTAGGGAGACTGTGAGTAGGTACATGAGTCTCTGATTGGGTTTATGAGTAAGTGTATGAGTCTGCCAAGCATCTGTGAGTGTGTGCATGTGTATCTGATCAGCTCTGTGAGTGGGTGTGAAATGCTCTAAGTGGGTCTGTAAGTAGATGCATGAGTTTCTGAACTGGTCTGTGAGTGGGTACGTGGGTCTCTGAGTAGGACTGTGAGTGAGTGTACGAGTGTCTCAGTGGGTCTGTGAGTGGGTACCTGATTCTCTAAGTGGGTATGTGAGTGTCTAAGCGCTCTCTCTTTTGCCTTCTTCTGCTCTGCTTTGCCTTTTTTGCTTGTTTTTCTGCCCACTATTTTATATTTCCTGGTCATTTCTCTGCCTGTGTTGTACCTTTCCTACTCCTTTTACTGCCTTCTAAGTTGCCCTCCTCTGCTCTATTTTGCCTTTCCTGCTCATTTTTCTGTCCCCGTGTTTTGCCTTTTCTGATCAATTTTCTGACCTCTATTTTATCTTTTTCTGCTCATTTTTCTATCCTCTGTTATGCCTTTCCTGCTCTTTTTTCTGCCTTCTTTTTTGCCCTTTCTGCTTTGTTTCTGACATTCCTTTTCCTTGTCTGCTTCTTTATCTTTTCTCCTTTGCACAGGGGAGGAGGGCCATGACACCCTACCCAGGCTGGTTTTAGCCCTGGGGTACCCCATCCTGCAGGTCCCAGCCTTAGGGATTGGGGACACGTGGCCCTCCTTCCCTGGCTGATTCGACCTTGGGGACCTATCCCCCAGGCTTAGCCTTCATATAATAGGTGAGGGGGTTGCATGGCTCTCCTCCCAAGGCCAATTTTGGCCCCAGAGACTCCCATCTCTAGGGCCCCAGTCTAATTTGAATGGGGAGTGGGGCTGTTTGGTCCTCCTCCCCAGGCCAATTCAGCCCCGGGGATCCCCTACTCCAGGACCTGGCCTTCATTTAATAGGGGAGGGGCCAGCATGGGCCCCCATCCCAGACAGATTTTTGCCCCGGAGACCCCATCCCCCGGGGCATGGCTTTAATAAAATTATAATCAATACGAGAGGAGCAGTATCAACCCTGGGCTGATTTTAGACCCAGGGACCACATCCCCCAGGGCCCAGTCATAACTCCTGGGTGCGCTAGAGCTAACCCAGGGCACCCAGTGGGCAGCATGGGGACCACAGGGGGATTCTCAAGGCCACTTGGCAGCCAATCAGATCTCAGCAAGACATCGGGAGGGTTCACAGAGCCTTTGTGCGCCTCGATATACAAATTAGTTTTTTCTTTAATATCTCCCAAACTACTGAATGCATTTACAACAAATAGCAAAACACACTCTTTCTGGACTAAACACTAGCTTTGTGCCAAATTTGGTGTAATTCTTTCCAGTAGTTTGAGCTGCAGTTGTATTCAAAATCCCTACAGGAATGAACATGGGAAATGCACTTTTTATGACTCCCCTTTTTCTCTGCCCCTGCTTGACGAATCTCCATGAAACTTTCCATGCACAATAAGAATATCCAGGACACTTTTCTGGGAACATGAAGATTTGCTAAATGGTGTCAGAGATATAAGCAAGTTAAAAAACGCATTTCCTATGGAAACATGGTCCTAAATATAACTACCTATATATATAATCACTGAAAAAAACAAAGGTTACAGGGTCGTTATAGGTAGGCTTAGATTTCACTCATACAAAACCAGTGAAATTTGGCAGCTATAGTTTCCTGAGCTAACTATAACTTATATACCAACAATGCACTGCTTATGACCTCACATATTACATCAATGATGTCATGGTGAGTGACATCACTGATGATATCACTGATGCCATCTCAAAGAACATCATTGATGACATCACTGATAACATCATCCAGTGACTGTGAATGTTTTGAAAAGTGTATGAATGTTAACTATGTAAACAAAGTTATATTGGTAAATCACTGGGTGTATGAGTGCCTGTATAAATGATTCAGTGGGTGCATGACTGACTGTACAAGTGAGTAATTAAGTATCTCAGTGAATGTATGGGTGAGTGCCTGGTTGTGTGAATGTCTGTATGAGTCTGTCAGTTTTGTGTCCAAGTTGCTGTATGGGTTGGTCAGTGGGTATGTCAGTGACTGTATTGGTGATTGATTGATTGTCTGAGAATCTGCATGGGTAAATAAGTGTCTGCGTGGGTGTGGCTGCCTATATGGATGTGTGAGTGGGTGAGTAAGTACCCGTATGGGTTAGTTAGTTCATCTTTAAGGGGCTGTATGGGTGACTGATTGTGTGTATGGCTGTGTTGGCAAGTGAATGGATGTGTCAATGGTATATGGGTCAGTACCTGCATATGTGAAAGGCAGTATAGATGAGTGTTAGAAATGGGGGTCTCTTGTTGGCAATGGCTGGCCACTGTCCAAGTAGGGACCCTTCTTCCTAAGTCAGAGTAAGCAGCCTACATCCTTTGATAACCCCTGCTCAACCCTGTGGTAACGTATCACGAGCACCTAGGCTTATCTCAGAGGCAGGGTGTGAAGCATTTATGACCATACACAGTAATACAATGAGTAACACTACAATTGGACACCACTCAAGTAGTTATAAAAAATAGGTATATTTATATAGACTTAATCACAAGACCAATAACAGTAAAAATCCACAGTACTGGAAAAATAGGGTTACTTTATAAATGCTGCAAAAAAATTCAAGGTGCACAAAATGATGTTCAGTTCAATGCAGTGGTCTCTGCGACCCTTTTACTCACAAAGTATCTGGACTCTGTAGCAAAGCAACAAAAATGTTGCTAAGGAGTTGCAGCGATAAATTTCCTCACGCTAACCAGTGATGCGTTGAATCCTTACCGCAAGGGAGGATGATGCGCTGGGTTGCGGGCTGGACAAAGCGACAAACTTCTTCAAACTAAGCCGGTGATGCGATAAAATCCTTGCCGCTAGGGGAGGATGATGCACCGAGCCTGTTGCGTGTGCGATCTTGCTGCGATGAAAGAAAATGGCGCTCCGCGAGGGAGCGACGATCCTGATGCGATGCGGGGAAAATGGCGAACGCTCAGCGTCCGCGCTGCGATGAGCTTGATGTGATGATTTGGGGTTACCGAGCGCTTTGGGGCACGCTAACAAGCAATGCGACAATCCTTGGGTTGGCGAGCGTTTTCAGACCCGCTGACAGACTCTGCGATGATCTTCGGGATAGCGGGTGTTTTCAGGCCCGCAGACAGGTGATGCGACGATCTTCGGGATAGCGGGCGTTTTCAGGCCCGCTGACGGGTGATGCGATAATCTTCAGGATAGCGGGTGTTTTCAGGCCAGCTGATGGGTGATGCGATAATCTTCGGGGTTAGCGAGCGCTCGGCGGTAGCAGAGCGACGATTTTTCTCACGCTCACCAGCTGCAGCGGCCCGCTAACGGGGGTTAGCGACGATTTTCAGCACTCTTTTCTCAGCAGTAGAACCAGAGGCCCTGGAACTCACAGGAGCCTCACCTGCAGATAGGAATCCTCGCTGGGAGGACACAGGAGGCTGGTGGTGGAGTCTGGTGTGCCTGAGTCTCCTGCAGGAGGCTAGCTCTCTTCTAGCCATTGGGTGATTGCTAAAGCCACAAAATAAAAGTTCCATCAAAGTCCTTTTCCTCTTCTTCCAAGTCCAGTAGTAACCACTGCAGGCCAGTCCAAGAAACAGCACACCAGCACAAGGACAGTCCTTCTCCTGCAGATTCCTGTAGTCACACAGACAAAGGTTCTTCTTTTTGTCCAGGAGCAATACCAATTGTAGGGGTTTGGGCACAAAAATGTATACCCCCAAAGTCTTTGTTCTTAGGAGTCACAAGTCCCTGAACCCAGCCAGAACCAGTTCTGCCCAGCCCTGGAGTACTTTGTTTACCAGGCTGCTTCCTTCCTTTCAGAAAGAGGGGGTCTGCCTTCAGACTCACAATGGGAGGTGGAGCCAGCAATCACCTTGCCAGGCACAGCCCTATTCAAGTGCAGGAGCTACCCCTCCCCTCACTCCAAGGCAGATCTCTCTATTCAACCTAGGTCTGACTCAGCCTGCCCTGTCCCTCCAAAACCAGACAGCCAATACACATAATAGCAGAGCAAACTGGAAGGCTTAGGCAAGAAAGTACCTATACTCTAAAAGTGGTAGTTTCAAACACAGAATCTAAAAATAACCTTCACTAAAAGATGTATTTTAATATTCTGAGCTCAGGCATACTAAATTCGTTTTTCTACCATGTTCTGTGGGTCAGTTAGGACTATCGAATGTAATAGCCCAGACCTCCCATTCTGGCCTATGGAGAACAGGTAGCCTTACAGTAGTGAAAAACTAAATTGGGTGTAATTCACTACTAGGACATGCTACACACATCAGGGCATGTCCTACCTTACACATACAATGCACCCTATCACAAGGGTGGCTTACAGGATGCCAAGGGAAGGTTCAGGGGCTGGGAAGTGGGTGCACTTCACAGCCAAGATGGCAGTTCTGGACTGCACTCAGACACTGCAGTGGTGTGTTCTGTACCAGGGAATGTTCCACTGTGAAGTCCATACCCTGTAGGGAAATGGACCACCTTAACAACTTGGGATTCTCACCCCTCATCTGCATCAACCATCTAAGGGGCCTGTGGTCTGTCTGAACCCTGAAGTGAGTCCCAAACAGGTATGGTCTCAGCTTCTTCAGTGCCCAGACCACAGCAAATGCCTCACGCTCAATTGCACTCCACCTCTGTTCCCGTGGAAGTAACCTCCTACTGATGAAGGCTACAGGTTGGTCTAGTCCCTCCTCTTTCATCTGTGACAGAACAGCCCCCACCCCATGCTCTGAAGCGTCTGTCTGGACAATAAATTCCTTAGCAAAGTTGGGCGCCTGGAGTATGGGTGCATTTCTGCAAGTGCATTGATTTCTCGATGTCTGTTGAAGTCGTGCTTGGGCTGACTTGTAGCCCCCACCTCAAGCACCGAATCCACCGAAGATTGTTGGCCTGGTCATTCTGAGTGACCCATGGGCCACCATTTTGTGTTTCATCTTGAGGTCCCTTCACGATCACTAGTCCATTGACTGGTGGGTCCCTGAGGGAGTAACTTTGCATTTCCTTGGGCTTTCCTGGTTGCTCCAGATGTGCCCTGACTCCCATCCAAGTGGTGAGTCCCTCAGACCTTGCTGGTCTGCACCGAAGCATCTTTCTTGTTTCTGCGTGGGTTGCTGTTGCCAAGGCTTGTTGTGTCCAATCTGGGCACCGACACTGCAGCATTCGACATCCTTTGTGGGACAGCTAGACTCCAGCTCCTGGTTGTCCTCGACACCTCCTGGACCTTGTGACTGAAATCACCCGACATCGGTAGGCATCCGCTCATCGCCTTACTGGTCATTGGCAAGTGACACAGACTCTGTCCCCTCTGCTTTCAGGTTCTTCTCATCTTTGATCCAGGCTTGGATCTCTTCGGACACTTCGCATCTTCACGGCAGCAGCACTTCTTCGCCAGCTCCCATTGAAATCGACGACGCGACTCGACACCAAAAGACACCTATGCACCCTGCTTCCCTGGGTTAGGTAACACGAGTACTCCGGTGCTCCCATGGGTGCTAGCCCTAGAACTTCTTAAGTCCAAAAGGGTTTGGTCCTGACTCATTTCTAAGTGTCCCTAATCTTTAAAAATCTAATCTTTAAAAATCTAACATAGAAGCAAAAAGGAGCTTGCGGCTGTGTTCACACACTGCACACGGCCCCCGTGGGTCCCCTGTGTCACTATCTTGGGTGGTTCCTTGGGGTCCCAGCTCTAAGCCTTGTGTCTAGTCTAGTTAAGTCGTGGTTCTTATACCACTATTTTAGTATATGGTTTGGCTCGCCCCTAGGGCCTGACATGTATATGTGCTATTTTACTGTGATTATTGAAGTGTAACTTATCTGTTTTGACCTCTAGTCTCATAAAGTGACTAGGAGGATATGTTTAGTAATAAATACATGTATTTTATATATATAACTGGTGTGGATATCTTTCATTAAGTGACTCAGGAAATTATAGACTGGTAAAACAAGCTGCTTTACATTCCTTCAAGATTTAGCCTGAAGGCTGTTCTCCATAGCTACCACTAGGATAGCTTTCAATAAAGGTTGTCTGGAACCTATAACCAATAAGGGGTTGTTTGGACTGACACAAGGTGCCCACTAGAACTAGTGGACAGCATATATCAGGCCAACTTCTCACAGAGGGGTGCCGAAAGAGTCACAAGGGTTGCAGAAAGAAGGGACAGAGATGCAGAAAGAGGCAAGAAAAGTGCTGAAAGAAACAACAAAGATGCAGAAAGGGGAAGGAGGGGTTGAGAAAGAGTCAAAAGGGGTGCAAAAAGAAGCACAAGAGGTGCAGAAAGAAACAAAAGAAGTGCAGAAAGAAGCAAGAGAGGTGCAGAAAGAAGCAAGAGAATTGCATAAAGAAGCAACAGAGGTGCAGAATAGGGGAAGTGGGGAGGAGAAAGAGGCAAGTGGGATACAAAAAGAAGCAAGAGAGTTGCAGAGAGAAACAAAAGATGAACAGAAAGAAGGAACAGGGTTGCAGAAAGAGGCAAGAAGGGTGCAGAAATACAGAAGAGGGTGCAGAAAGAAGCACAAGTGGTGCAGAAATAAGCAAAAGAGGTGCAGAAAGAAGCAAGAGTAGTGCAAAACGAAGCAACAGAGGTGCATAAAGAGGCAAGAGGGGTGAAAAAGAGAGGAGAGGGGTAAAGAAAGAGGCACAAGGGGTACAGAAATAAGCAAGAGATGTGCAGAAAGAAACAAAAGAAGTGCAGAAAGAAGGGACAGAGGTGCAGAAAGAGGCAACATAGGTGAAGAAATAGGGAAGAGGGGTGAAGAAAGAAGCAAGGGGGTGCAGAAAGAAGCAAGAGAGCTGCTGAAAGAAACAAAAGACGTGCAGAAAGAAGGAACAGAGGTGCAGGAAGAGGCAAGTGTGGTACAGAAAGAGGCAAAACGGTGCAGGAAGAAGTGAGAGGTGCATAAAGAAACAAAAAAGAAGTGCAGAAAGAAGGAACAGAGTTGCTGAAAAAGGCAAGAGTGGTGCAGAAAGAAACAAAAGAAGTGAAGAAAGAAGCAACAGAGATGCACAAAGAGGCAAGAGGAGTGCAGAAAGAGGGAAGAGTGGTGCAGAAAGAGGCACAAGGGGTTCAGAAAGAGCCAGGAGAAGTGGAGAAAAGAAAGAGAAGTGAATAAAGAAGAAACAGAGATGCAGAAAGGGAGAAGTAGGGTAGAGATAGAGGCAAGAGGGATACAGAAGGAAACAAGATAGTTGCAGAAAGAAACAAAAGAAGTGATTATAGAAGAAACAGAGGTGCAGAAAGAGACAAGAGGGCTGCAGAAAGAGGGAAGCGGAGTGTGAAACAGGCATGAGGGGTGCAAAAAGAAGCAAGAGGGGTGCAGAAATAAGCAAGAGAGGTGGAGAAAGAAACAAAAGAAGGTCAGAAAGAAGGGACAGAGGTGCAGAAGGAGGCAAGAGGAGTGCAAAAAGAGGGAAAAGGGGTGCAGAAAGAGGTGCAAGGGGTGCAGAAAGAAGCAAGAGAGATACAGAAACAAAAGAAGTGCAGAGAGAAGCAAAGGAGGTGCAGAAAGAGACACGAGGGGAGCAGAAAGATGGATGAGGGTTGAGAAAGAGGCAAGAAAGTGCAGAAAGAAGCAACAGATATGCAAAAAGGGGGAACAGGGGTTGAGAAAGTGGCGAGAGAGGTGCAGTAAGAAGCAAGAGCGGTGCAGAAGGAAGCAAAAGAAGAGCAGAAAGAAGGAACAGAGGGGCAGAATGAGACAAGAGAAGTGCAGAAAGAAGAAACAGAGGTGCAGGAAGAGGCAAGAGGGGTACAGAAAGTGGCAAGAGGGGTGCAGAAAGAAGCAAGAGAGCTACAGAAAGAAACAAAAGAAGTGCAGAAAGAAACAACAGAGGTGCACAAAGAGGTAAAAGGAGTGCAGAAAGAGGGAAGAGGGGTACAGAAAGAGTCATGAGGGGTGCAGAAAGAACCAAGAGATGTGCAGAAAGAACTAAGATAAGTGAGTAAAGAAGCAACAGAGATGCAGAAATGGGGAAGTGGGGTGGAGAAAGAGGCAAGAGGGATACAGAAAGAAACAAGAGAAGTGTAGAAAGAAACAACAGAGGTGCACAAAGAGGTAAAAGGAGTGCAGAAAGAGGGAAGAGGGGTACAGAAAGAGGCCTGAGGGGTGCAGAAAGAACCAAGAGATGTGCAGAAAGAACCAAGATAAGTGAGTAAAGAAGCAACAGAGATGCAGAAATGGGGAAGTGGGGTGGAGAAAGAGGCAAGAGGGATACAGAAAGAAACAAGAGAGGTGCTTAAAGAAACAAAAGAAGTGCAGAAAGAAGAAAGAGGTGCAGAAAGAGGCAAGTGGGGTACAGAAACAGAGAAGAGGGGTGTGAAAGAGGCACAAGGGGTACAGAAAGAATAAAAAAGGGGTGCAGAAATAAGCAAGAGGTGCAGAAAGAAACAAAAAAATACATAATGAAGGAACAGAGGTACAGAAAGAGGCAAGAGGACAGCAAAAAGAGGAAAGAGGGATGCAGAAAGATACACGAGGGGTGCAGAAAGAAACAACAGGGGTGCAGAAAGAGAAAAGAGGGGAGCAGAGAGAGGGAAGAGGGGTGCAGAAAGAGGCACTAAGGTTGCAGAAAGAAGGGACTGGTGCAGAAAGGAGCAAGAGAAGTGCAGAAAGAAGCAACAGAGGTGCAGAAGGAGGGATAAAGGGGTGGAGAAATAGGCAAGAGAAGTGCAGAAAGGAGCAACAGAGATGTAAAAAGTGGTAACATGGTTGGAGAAAGTCACAGATGGTGTGCAGAAAGGAGCAAGAGAGGTGCTAAAAGAAACAAAAGAAAACCAGAAAGAAGGAACAGAGGTGAAGAAAGAGGCAAGAGGGGTGCAGAAAGGGGTGCAGAAAGAAGCATGAGTGGTGCAGAAAGAAGCAAGAGAGGTACAGAAAGAGGCAAGAGTAGTGCAGAAAGAAGCAACAGAGGTGCAGAAAGAGGCAAGAGGGGTTTAAAAAGAGAGAAGAGGGGTGCAGAAAGAGGCACAAGCAGTGGAGAAAGAAGCAAAAGATGTGAAATAAGAAACAAAGTGCTGAAAGAAGGAACAGAGGTGCAGAAAGAGGAAACAGGGTGAAGAGAGAGGAGTGGATAAAGAGGCAAGGGGGTGCAGAAAGCAACAACAGAGCTGCCGAAAGAAACAAAAGAAGTACAGAAAGAAGGAACCGAGGTGCAGAAAGAGGCAAGAGGGGTGCAGAAAGAGGGAAGAGGGGTTTAGAAAGATGCAAAAGGATTGCAGAAAGAAGTGTGAGGTGCAGAAAGAAACAAAAGAAGTGCTGAAAGACGGAACACAGGTGCAGAAAGAGGTGAGAGGGGTGCGGGAAGAGGGTTGTAAAAGAGGCACAAGGGTTGCAGAAAGAAACCAGAGAGGTGCAGAAAGACACAACAGAGGTACAGAAAGAAGGAATAGGGGTGGAGAAAGAGACAAGAGAGGTACAGAAAGAAGCAACAGAGGTGTAGAAATAGAGAAGAGGGGTAGAGAAAAAGGCAAGAGAGATGCAGAAAGAAGCAAGAGAGGTGATGAAAGTAACAAAAGCAGTGCAGAAAGAAGGTGCAGAAATAGGCAAGATGAGAGCAGAAAGAGAAGAGGGGTACAGAAAGAGGCACAAGGGGTGCCGAAAGAAGCAAGAGAGGTACAGAAAGATGTCAGATAAGTGCAGAAAGAGGCAACAGAGGTGCAGAAATAGGCAAAAGAGGTGCAGAAAGTAGACGAGATGTGCAGAAAGAGGAAAGAGAAGTGCAGAAAAAGAAAGAAAGGTGCAGGAAGAAGCAACAGGAATGTAGAAAGAGGCAAGTGAGGCGCAGAAAGAAGCAAGAGTGGCTCGTACACCATTAGTACCAATTTAACACCCACATTTAGCAATAAGTGACGGGGACCAGTCTTGGGTTACAAAGGGCCTTCTACCACGCTGTAACACTTGTCACTACATTTTCGATAATGTTTGAGCCTTTTGAGCTAGAAACAAGGATTTTATTCTTCACATCTGCAGATTGAGCAGCAGACGATGGATTATGTAGCTAATGCGGAAAATGTATAATTGTGTGAAAGTCCCTGCAGCCAAACAGTCGCATAATTCCAGTGGTCCTGCTCATACCTCTGACTAGGTCCAAAAGTGCTCCTCAGTGATTCCTTCTTTTTTTGTCTCATTGAGTTCATAGGTTAGCTTCTATGGAAACGACTAAGACTAAACCTGAGATTTCCACTCCACAACACAGACTACGATACCACATCATTACTCTCCATAACACATAATCCCACTCTACATAATTTCTATACTCTAAATACCACATACTTTCTATCCACATAATTTCACTGCACAACATATCAAATAATTCCACTACACACAACGTACATCCACTCCACTCCGAAAAAGATTAGTAAAAAAAGTTACAATTACAATGCCAATAGCTCTAACTCTCGCAAATATGAAACCTATTGCATTGCAAATGCCTCTTTAGCTAGTAGTCGCGTTTGCAGAGTGGTGGAGAAAGTGTGCTGGGCCTCCAACCAGTGCTCAGGAATTCCACTGCATAGGACTTACAGGAGGCACCAGGAGGACGTCTTGACCCCCAAAGTACCTCAGGAGTAAAGTGGACTTCATTCCCCAAACCGTAGTGTGCCAGGAGGAGCGTTGGAGAAAGTGGGGCGTGGCCTCCGAAGACCTCTTAGCAATCCCACTGTGTGGGACTTACTGGAGGTAACAGGAGGGGTAGTCAGCCCCCAAGGACATCTTTGGGTGCCAACTACCCCTCCTATTAGCTCCAGCAAGTCCCACACAACAGGATTGCTAAGTTCTCATAGGAGACTACGCCCCCTTTGCCCACCACTCTGCAAACGCACCTCCTGTCATGCTCTTGGTTTGGGGTGAAGTCCCCTTCGCTTGTGGGGGTCCTTATTGGCCAACTAGCCTACCTGTTACCTCCATTGAGCCCCACACAGTGGGATTGATGAGAGGTGGACACAGGCCACGCCCCTATTCTTCACCACTCTGCAAATGTGCCTCCTGGTGCGCTCTTGGTCGGGAGATGAAGTCCCCTTGTCTCCTTGAGTCCTGAGGTCCTCAGTGTAGGAAGGTGTAATCTGATTACATTGTTGCCCCCACTTTTTGCCTGGTGTTTTGCTGGTTTATGACTTAGTTGGACTGGGATCCTGCTATCCACTCTATCTGCTTTCTCTTTAAAATGGTTTGCATGTACATTAGGTACATATCTAATTGGATTCTGGAGTGCCTTATAAACCCCTAGTATATGGTATACTATGTACCTAGGGCATGGGTACCTTCAGTGGCCTACTAGGGGCTGAAGCATGTATTATGCCGACCCTGGGAAGCACTCCAAAATGGCACCACAGGTCTGCTACTGCAGCCTGAGTAAGGGTGTGCTTGCACCCCTTACTGTGGTATAGGCTACCTATATCACTAGCATTGCACACACATATAAAACCTATAAGTCACTCCTATGGCAGGCCTTAACATTCCTGAAGGCAGAGTGCTTAGTTTTTATGTGAGAGGGTGCCCCTGCATGAGCAGAGCCCCTCTGCAGCATTTGGAGTATCTCCTCTGATGCTGTTTGTGGAGCAGCCTGACCATATACTCTTAAGTGCAATATAACCTCGCGGTAAATGCTAACTTTGGGATGGCTGCACGGAAACATGTCGTGTTTGGTGTCAAACGCTTCGGAATACTACCCCCCCCCCCCAGTTCTGGGGGTGGGGGTAGCATTCCACCCTTCTAGAGGGAGAGACATGTTCACACTGGTCTAACCCGATAGAACTTTCCTGAGCCCTGGCATCACAAAATGGATGCCTCTGCCACAGACACAGGTCTGGACAATAGGTTTCCTGTCCCAGGGAGGTGTAACCACCTCCCCAGACAGACAGATGTGTACTGGGGCTGGGCGGGAGCACTCTCTGGTGCTTTGAAGTCCTGCACTGGGGGCACACTTGGTGTCCTTGTGCATAGTCCAGTTCACACCGGTTGCAGGAGCTACCTGCCCCTGCTCTGGCATGAAACTGGACAAAGGAAATGGGTGTAACCATTTCTCTTTCCAAACCCTCCCATAGGTGGGTCCCTAGAGTATGTCCAACCCCCAAACTTAGTATAAGTATGGGAACCCAGTCCTTGCGACTTTAGATCACCCTGGATGAAACTCTGCAATATATATCCTGGACCATTCTACTTTGCTTAGAAGACTGAAGAAATCTCCCTTGGGGTCAAGGAGTGACTCCCCTGCTTGGCTTGGCTGAAGCTCCCGCCTGACGCCGAAGTCTTTGCATCACCAGAGGTGGATTTCCAGACTTCCCTGAGGCTACACGGAGTCCACAGCAAAGCTGAGGCCCGTGGCTATCATGGGTGACGTGGAACCGTGAGCCCTGGACACCGTGAACTTTTGCAGCAACACTAACTTCCTGGTCTTCCTCGAAGTTGTGCTTTGGGCTCCGAGTAGCCCCAGCCTTGAGCACCTCCTGCACTGAAGATTGCTGGCCTCCACTCCACGAGTGACCCGTGGGCCAGTTTCAAGTGCGACCGCTCGAGGCTCCTTCGTGATCGCTAGCCCGTTTGCTAGTAGGTCCCCATGAAGGCAACTCCTCTTCTACTTGAGCTTTCCTGGTTGCTCCAGAAGAGCCCTGACTCACCCTTGCTGGGTGAGTCCCTCAGACCTTGCTGGTCTGCACCACAGTCCTTTCTCTGCTTTCCAGTGACTTGCCGTTGCCAAGGCTTGTTGGGTCCAATCTGGTCGCCGACACCGCAGCACTCGACAGCTCGAATCCAGCTGCTTGTTGTCATCAGTGCCTCCTCGACTTTGTGGCTGAAGAGTCAAGACACCCATCAACTCACCTGAAGCACCTTACATCTGTGGGCATTGGTCCATCCTGCCCTCGGTCACTGGCTAGTGACCCACACTCTGTCCCCTCTGCTTTCAGGTTCCTTCCATCCTAGATCCAGGCTTGGAACTCTTTGGATAATTCTCCTCTTCACGGCAGCAGCAGTTCTTTGCCATCTTCCAATGCAATCGACGACGCGACCCAACACCAAAAGACACCTATGCACCCGGCTTCCCTGGGTGAGGTAACTCGAGTACTCCGGTTCTCACGTGGGTGCTAGCCCTAGAACTTCTTAAGTCCAAAAGGGTTTGGTCTTGACTGGATTCTAAGTTTCCCTAATCTTTAAAATTCAACCGCGACATTGCCCATAGAAGCTAACGGGAACCCGCGGTTGTGTTTACACACTGCATACAGTCCCCGTGGGTCCACTGTGTCACTACCTTGGGTGGTTCCTTGGAGTCCCAGCAATTCTACAGGCTCTAGGCCTTGTGTCTATTTCAGATGTGGTTCCTACACCACTTTTTTGGTATATGGTTTGGTACGCCCCTAGGGCCTAAACGTGTATTTGTGCTATTACTTTTGATTGCTAACTTGTAAATTAAGTACTTCGAACTCCAGTCTCATAAAGAGACTAGAAGGGTGTGTTTTATCTTAAATACATATATTTTAAATATATATTCCTGGTGTGGTTGTCCTTTCATTTGATCATTCAAGAGATTATAGACTGGTAAAACAAGCTGCTTTACATTCCTACAAGACTTAGCCTGAAGGCTGCTCTCCATACCTACCACTAGGATAGCTTTCAATAAAGGTTGTCTTTAACCAATTCACCATTAGGGGTTGTTTGGACTGATACAAGATGCCCACCAGAACTAGTGGACAGCATATATCAGGCCACCTTCTCACACTTAGGACACAACAGGACCTCATTGCCCCACCAGCAGTGCACAAAGAGGCGTATTTGGAGAGTGGTGTAAAAAGGGGCGTTCTTCGGACCACCTCACAGCAATCCCACTGTGTGGGAATTACTGGAGGTATCTGGGGGTTTAGATAGCCCCTAAGGACCGTTAAGGATCTAGGGGGCTTCATCCCCCAACTTAGAATGCGCCAGGAGGTGCATTTGCAGACTTGTGCAGGGAGGGGGCAGGGCCTCTGGCGAGATGCCGTGTTTTTTTTTATTTGATATTTTTAGAAGGGGGCTTTGTGGCCCCTCTTCATTTAGTATTTTTCAGGCCCTGGCGACCCCAACCCCTAGGGCCTGAGCCAATTTAAAAACTTTTTTTTTTTAAATGGGAAAGGGACGCACAGCCCCCCACTTTAGACCAATTTTGGCCCCGGGGACCTCATTCCTGGGGCATTGACTCTTTTAAAAAAAATATATATATTTATGCTTTGGGAGGGGGCCACGTGGCCCCCCTACTCTGGGCCACTTCTATCCCCAGGGGCCCCTTCCCCATGGCCTAGCCTCGTTCTTTAAAAAAAAACAAATCAATTATGGGAGGGGGACGCATGGCCCCCTTCCCTTGGCCACTTCTGGCCCCAGGGACCCTATCCCCCTGGACCTGACCTTATTTGTAATTTTTTTTAATGAAGACGGGGATGGGGGCCTTGTGGCGCCCCTCTTGTGCCTCTTCTGGTCCCAGTAACCCTATCACTCAGGACATGGCCAGCTTTGTTTTTTGGGGGGGCGCATGGCCCCCCTCCCGGGGCCAATTATGGCCCCATCCCTGGCCTTACGCTAGGGACCGCAGGAGAGCCCTAATGCCCCCGTGGTCCCAGCCAGCTCCCCACCTCCTGCGGGAGCTGGCATTGCTTTTGGACGAGGGGAGCTGCTAAGATGCAGCTCCCCTTGTCCAAAAGCAATCTGCTTCACTTTGCTTCAATTTCTCAGGAACTACTAAACGGATTTACACCATTTAACAAGAGCATTCTTTCTGAACCAAGACCTACTTTTTTGCAAAATTTGGTGTAACTCCTTTCAGCAGTTTGGGCTGTAGCTTTGTCTAAAGTTTCCTATGGAAATTAACATGGAGACAATGCGTTTTGGGACCCCCTTTTTTCTCGGCCCCGCTTGACGAATCACCCCGATACTTTCAAGACAGGAGCTGACCAGAGCACCCCATTTGTTTCAAAACTTTAGTGAAGATTCGTCAAACGGTGCCAAAGGTATTGGTAAATCTTCCAGTAACCTGAGGCAGAATTGGGCGGGTCTGAGCAGGGCTCTGGTAGCCCATAACATACAGCAAAAAGTGTCACGCAAGGAAATGACATGCTCAGATGCTCACGCATGTTCAGTATGCCACTTATTTCCAAAAATGTACTCCCAACGAGTTTTGGCTCAGCCTGCCCTCTGTTACGATAACAGGAGTGTAAAAAAAGCTGTAGTAATTAAACAAATATAAACATAAATGATGGGTTTTGAAACACCGGTCTGTGCAATTGAGCGAATCCATGGGCACCATCTTAGACAAAGTAAACGCACATGAAATATCATGAAAAAGCATGAAGATGCAAAGCACCAGATAACTGAAATCACATATAGACATATAAAGGCTTCAGCAAATAAAAAAAGAATTCCTTATTCATGGAATGCTAAACATAGAACACTTGAAGATAAAATAAAGTATCAAACATGAATGTCTTGATTGTGCTAGCACATATCTAGGCACTCCAATACATCGTAACAGTCTGATTGCCCCTCATATTACTATGGGTACTGCCTCATTGAAGGTGGCTCTGGCAAGAATTGACATGTGCAATGCCCCGCTTGTATCGTGTCTAGATCACGTGATCTTGATCAACATTGGTTAAACTAAAATATAGTCTCTGCTGTATCCATTAAACCCACTGATTGTACAATTTTGTGAAACAGATTGAGTTACATGGATCAAGTGCTAAAAAGTGACTGATCAAGGGATGTAGATTGTCGGTTAAGTCTAGGCAATGCGATGACTGCTAAATTCCATAGCCACCTGCCAAAATGTATAATGTGTCTGTTCCCTGACCAATGAGAATGCCTGAATCCTACGACCTGCAAATAAATCTAAAGCCCCTGTGGGCTGCGTACTGACTGGTGCAGGGTGAACATCCTACTAGCAGCCTGCAATAGGTTTCTAAAAAAAGACCAATACTGCACAGAAGAATTATTTACACCAATTTCAGCTAGTGCATAAATTAAGGACAGAAAAAAACATCAGACACAGGTTATCAAAGAGGAAGAGGTAAAGGCTCCAGAGGCAAAAGAAGTAGTGGAAAGTAAGAACAAGTACAGAAAGCAGGAAACAAAGCTCACACGGGAATGACAACAAGGGGCAGTCTTGTGGCACCATGAATCTGGTAAATGTATCTGATCATATTTTAACTGATATTGAGACAAAGCTATTATCAACAATTAGTAAGGCACCATGAATGTGGAAAACGTATCTAATCATATTTTAACTGACACTGAGACTGGGTTATTATCTTTAGGCCTCTCCTTATGCCCCTCCGCCAATTTTAATTATGCTCAAAGTAGAATGGACTTTTTCATCAGGAAGTTGAATTTCATAAAATGGTTTGACTCTAAACCCAAGAAGGTGGGGGGTAGTACCAAACCACAACAGACAAGTGTATTTAGGATTGAAGATGTAGGGACATTACACACACTCTCCACCCTAAGCATCACTGATATACACCAGGAGGACCATTTCCTCATTGAGAGTGTGGGGTGAAATTCAGCCTCCATGCTACCGATGACTTCACGCCCAAATCCACCTTCTTGCCTGTGGTTTCCTATGAATCCACTAATGAATTTGAGAAGTTGACATCAGGAACCTCAGTGATGCAACTTGAAATGTCACCAGTGATGGCATCAGTGATGTAATATGTGAGGTCATAAGCAGTGCACTGCGGGGCATAAGTTATAGTTAGATCAGGTAAATATAAATGCTGAATTTCAAGGGATTTCTATGAGTGAAATCTGAGCCTAACTATATCGTCCCTGTAACCTTTGTTTTTTCCAGTGAATTTCTAAGGTTTTTAAATTCTATTTTCTAACTGTAACGTCCATTTTAGTTTGTATTTATGAGTAAATTTCTATGTTTTTCAAATGTTATTTCCTAACTAGAACATCCCTGGAACCTTCAGTTGTTTAA
Organism: Triturus cristatus; assembly: GCF_964204655.1. Lineage (NCBI taxonomy): Eukaryota > Metazoa > Chordata > Amphibia > Caudata > Salamandridae > Triturus > Triturus cristatus. The sequence goes on from NC_140590.1 coordinate 1,109,967,897, forward strand.
GTGAATTTTTAATGTTTTTTAATTTTATTTCCTAACTGTAACACAAATCCTTTGACAGTGAGTGTCTCAGTAGGTCTGTGACTCAGTGTGTGAGTGTCTGAGTGGGTCTGTCAGTGGATGTTTTAGTGTCTGAATGGCTGGCGTAGTGGGTGCATGAGTTTTCTGAGTGGGTGATGAGTGTCTAAGTGGGCTTCTGAGTGGGTGTCAGAGTGTCTGGGTGGGAATTTGTGTGAGTCAGTCTGTGAGTGAGTGCATGAGTGCGAGAGGGTTTGTGAGTTCATGAGTTTCTCAGTGGGATTGTGAATGGGTGTGTGTGTTTCTGAGTGGGTGCACAAGTGTCTTTATGAGACTGTGAGAAGGTACATGAGTCTCTGATTGGGTTTATGAGTAAGTGTATGAGTCTCCAACTGGATCTGTGAGTGTGTGCATGTGCATCTGATCGGCTCTGTGAGTGGGTGTGTGATGCTCTAAGTGGGTCTGTGAGTAGATGCATGAGTTTCTGAACGGGTCTGTGAGTGGGTACGTGAGTCTCTGAATAGGACTGTGAGTGAGTGTACGAGTGTCTCAGTGGGTCTGTGAGTGGGTACCTGATTCTCTGAGTGGGTATGTGAGTGTCTAAGTCTCTTTTTTGCCTTCTTCTGCTCTGCTTTGCCTTTTCTGCTTGTTTTTCTGCCCACTATTTTATCTTTCCTGGTCATTTCTCTGCCTGTGTTGTACCTTTCCTACTCCTTTTACTGCCTTCTAAGTTGCCCTCCTCTGCTCTATTTTGCCTTACCTGCTCATTTTTCTGTCCCCGTGTTTTGCCTTTTCTGATCAATTTTCTGACCTCTATTTTATCTTTTTCTGCTCATTTTTCTATCCTCTGTTATGCCTTTCCTGCTCTTTTTTTCTGCCTTCTGTTTTGCCCTTTCTGCTTTGTTTCTGACATCCCTTTTCCTTGTCTGCTTGTTTATCTTTTCTCCTTTGCACAGGGGAGGAGGATCATGACCCCCTACCCAGGCTGGTTTTATCCCTGGGGTACCCCATCCTGCAGGTCCCAGCCTTAGGGATTGGGGGCACGTGGCCCTCCTTCCCTGGCTGATTCGACCTTGGGGACCCATCCCCAGGCTTAGCCTTCATATAATAGTTGAGGGGTTTGCATGGCTCTCCTCCCAAGACCAATTTTGGCCCCAGAGACTCCCATCTCTAGGGCCCCAGTCTAATTTGAATGGGGAGTGGGGCTGTTTGGTCCTCCTCCCCAGGCTAATTCAGCCCCGGGGATCCCCTACTCCAGGACCTGGCCTTCAATTAATAGGGGAGGTCCCAGCATGGGCCCCCACCCCAGACAGATTTCAGCCCCGGAGACCCCATCCCCAGGGGTATGGCTTTAATAAATTTATAATCAATACGAGAGGAGCAGTATCAACCCTGGGCTGATTTTAGACCCAGGGACCACATCCCCCAGGGCCCAGTCATAACTCCTGGGTGCCCTAGAGCTAACCCAGGGCACCCAGTGGGCAGCATGGGGACCACAGGGGGATCCTCAAGGCCCCTACAGTGCCAGCTAGCTCCCCATCTCCTGTGGAAGCCAGCATTGCTATTCCGCTCAGGGAGATCCAGTAAATGCAGCTTCCTGTGTGCAAGAGCAAAAGTTTCATCTCTTTCCCACCCACATGTCTGCAGGCAGGAAAGAGATGAAACCTCTGCTTCCAGTGGGTGGGAGCTCTTTGACAGTTGCTGCCTGCTGGAACAAGAGGGTTTGCTTTAGCTTAGCCCGAGCTGCAAGCCCCACCAAGCAAAAGCAAAAAGCTATGTCCAGGACTGGGCACCGCAGGACATAGCTGGAGGGGTGGCAGTCCCCAGGGCAATGTATGGCTCCAGGCGGGGGGCTACTTGGACCCCCTCCTTTCTTTGTTTCCTGGGCCATCCCAGTATGGTGGCCGAAGTAGGTGGTGGTCCCCAGAGTTCTGCAGGGCGCACCATTAGGTGTTATTTAGCCCCATGTAGGTGGTGGTCACCGGGGCTTGGGATGTCTGTACGGCCCCCATCAATGTTTCTTTAGCCCTGGGGAGGTGTTAGTATAGAAATGTTCATGTTTGCACATTGCCCTATGTAAGTTAGAATTTTCAGTACCATTTTCTATCCAGGCACCATTTAGAATCGTGATAGAAACTAATCCATTGTTGTTTCTCAGAAAAAGCCTCTGTTACATTTCGTTTCAGCAATGTTAGGTTTTGCTTCACTAAGGAATAGACTGTTCATATTAGTGCATACCTTTCTCACTAAATAGAGGCCCTCTCCCACTTGTCTGGTGGAGGGTGCAGGGTGAAACATGATTAGTTTGTATTAGGTGGTGTGAGATATCAGAATTGGAACTTATTTTTTGTATCTTACTGTCCAGCTTCATCAGCCTGGAAAATTCCACAGTGGGCGTGTTTCAGCCTTGTTGCAAGATGTACCTATTGTATCTTTTTGCTTGTTGATTTCAGTCCCTCTGCAGTACTCTTAGTGACTGGGCAGACGGGCTCCGCTATGAGTGTATATGAAATAAACAGTTATTGTTTTCTATTCTCTACTGTCTGACCGACACTTCATTTGGTATAGAAGGCTGACAGGTGGTGATTTGTGACCCGGGTGACCCTAAATGGGCCACTTCCTTCAGAGATGGTAGTCCATGGGGCTTCTAGAGACTCAGGACGGGGCCTGTGTACCACCTCCTTTTGTATAAACAAAGCCCCAGAGAGGTGTTCATCCCCAGGGGTCCAAGAGCCTCAGGAGGGGAGCCCATGCAACCCCTCCTTTTTTTATACAATGCCCCAGGGACCGGTCCACCCGGGGGCCTTTTCCAAAACAAGCTTTTATATTTTTTACCAGGGTCACTGGTCTGCTACAATTTTCAGTGAATTTCATTTTTTTTAAATACTTTCTTGCTCTGGCGCAGCCCTTCTGTCCCCAATGGCTAGAGCTAAGGGGCAAGGGTTTTCCTACCCTGACACTTTTCATTTTTCTTTTAAGTTTTCTTCTTGTACTCGGCTGAAGCCATGTCCCAAGATGGTTGCCATACTTCCTGATTGAAGTGTTGCCAGCAAATCAGATCTCAGCAAGACATCGGAAGGGTTCACAGAGCCTTTGTGCGCCTCGATATACAAATTAGTTTTTTCTTTAATATCTCCCAAACTACTGAATGCATTTACAACAAATAGCAAAACACACTCTTTCTGGAATAAACACTAGCTTTGTGCCAAATTTGGTGTAATTCGTTCCAGCAGTTTGAGCTGTAGTTGTGTTCAAAATCCCTACAGGAATGAACATGGGAAATGCACTTTTTATGACCCCCCATTTTCTCTGCCCCTGCTTGACGAATCTCCATGAAACTTTCCATGCACAATAAGAATATCCAGGACACTTTTCTGGGAACATGAAGATTTGCCAAATGGTGTCAGAGATATAAGCAAGTTAAAAAACGCTTTTCCTATGGAAACATGGTCCTAAATATGACTACCTATATATATAATCACTGAAAAAACACAAAGGTTACAGGGTCGTTATAGGTAGGCTTAGATTTCACTCATACAAAACCAGTCAAATTTGGCAGCTATAGTTTCCTGAGCTAACTATAACTTATATACCAGCAATGCACTGCTTATGACCTCACATATTACATCAATGATGCCATGGTCAGTGACATCACTGATGATATCACTGATGCCATCTCAAAGAACATCATTGATGACATCACTGATTACATCATCCAGTGACTGTGAATGTTTTTAAAAGTTTATGAATGTTAACTATGTAAACAAAGTTGTATTGGTAAATCAGTGGGTGTATGAGTGCCTGTATAAATGATTCAGTGGGTGCATGACTGACTGTACAAGTGAGTAATTAAGTATCTCAGTGAATGTATGGGTGAGTGCCTGGTTGTGTGAATGTCTGTATGAATCTGTCAGTTTTGTGTCCAAGTTGCTGTATGGGTTGGTGAGTGGATATGTCAGTGACTGTATTGGTGATTGATTGATTGTCTGAGAATCTGCATGGGTACATGAGTGTCTGCGTGGGTGAGTGAGGGTGTGTGTGGCTGCCTATATGGATGAGTGAGTGGGTGAGTAAGTACCCATATGGGTTAGTTAGTTCATCTTTAAGGGGCTGTATGGGTGACTGATGTGTGTATGGCTGTGTTGGCAAGTGAATGGATGTGTCAATGGTATATGGGTCAGTAACTGCATATGTGAAAGGCAGTATAGATGAGTGTTAGAAATGGGGGTCTCTAGTTGGCAATGGCTGGCCACTGTCCAAGTAGGGACCCTTCTTCCTAAGTCAGAGTAAGCAGCCTACACCCTTTGATAACCCCTGCTCAACCCTGTGGTAACGTAGCACGAGCAGCTAGGCTTATCTCAGAGGCAGTGTGTGAAGCATTTATGACCATACACAGAAATACAATGAGGAACACTACAAATGGACACCACTCAAGTAGTTATAAAAATAGGTATATTTATATAGACTTAATCACAAGACCAATAACAGTAAAAATCCACAATACTAGAAAACTAGGGTTACTTTATAAATGCTGCAAAAATAGTTCAAGGTGCACAAAATGATGTTCAGTTCAATGCACTGGTCTCTGCGACCCTTTTACTCACAAGGTATCTGGACTCTGTAGCAAAGCAACAAAAATGTCGCTAAGGAGTTGTAGCGATAAATTTCCTCACGCTAACCAGCGATGCGTTGAATCCTTACCGCAAGGGAGGATGATGCGCTGGGTTGCGGGCAGGACAAAGCGACAAACTTCTTCACGCTAAGCCGGTGATGCGATAAAATCCTTGCCGCTAAGGGAGGATGATGCACCGAGCCTGTTGCGTGTGCGATCTTGCTGCAATGAAAGAAAATGGCGCTCCGCGAGGGAGCGACGATCCTGATGCGATGCAGGGAAAATGGCGAACACTCGGCGTCCGCTTTGCGATGAGCTTGATGCGATGATTTGGGGTTAGCAAGCGCTTTGGGGCATGCTAACAAGCAATGCGACAATCCTTGGGTTGGCGAGCGTTTTCAGACCCGCTGACAGACTCTGCGACGATCTTCGGGATAGCTGGCGTTTTCAGGCCCGCAGACAGGTGATGCGACGACCTTCGGGATAGCGGGCGTTTTCAGGCCCGCTGACGGGTGAAGCGATAATCTTCGGGATTGCGGGCATTTTCAGGGCCGCTGATGGGTGATGCGATAATCTTCGGGGTTAGCGAGCGCTCGACAGCAGCAGAGTGACGATTTTACTCATGCTCACCAGCTGCAGCGGCCCGCTAACGGGGGTTAGCGATGATTTTCAGCATTCTTTTCTCAGCAGTAGAACTAGAGGCCCTGGAACTCACAGGAGCCTCACCTGCAGATAGGAATCCTCGCTGGGAGGACACAGGAAGCTGGTGGTGGAGTCTGGTGTGCCTGAGACTCCTGCAGGAGGCTAGCTCTCTTCTAACCCTTGGGTGATTGCTGTAGCCACAAAATAAAAGTTCCTTCAAAGTCCTTTTCCTCTTCTTCCAAGTCCAGTAGCAACCACTGCAGGCCAGTCCAAAAAACAGCACACCAGCACAAGGACAGTCCTTCTCCTGCAGATTCCTGTATTCACACGGACAGAGGATCTTCTTGTTGTCCAGGAGCAATACCAATTGTAGGGGTTTGGGCACAAATATTTATACCCCCAAAGTCTTTGTTCTTAGGAGTCACAAGTCCCTGAACCCAGCCAGAACCAGTTCTGCCCAGCCCTGGAGCACTTTGTTTACCAGGCTGCATCCTTCCTTTCAGAAAGAGGGGGTCTGCCTTCAGACGCACAGTGGGAGGTGGAGCCAGCATTCACCTTGCCAGGCACAGCCCTATTCAAGTGTAGGAGCTACCCCTCCCCTCACTCCAAGGCAGATCTCTCTATTCAACCCAGGTCTGACTCAGCCTGCCCTGTCCCTCCAAAACCAGACAGCCAATACTCATAATAGCAGAGCAAACTGGAAGGCTTAGGCAAGAAAGTACCTATACTCTAAAAGTGGTAGTTTCAAACAAAGAATATAAAAATAACCTTCACTAAAAGATGTATTTTAATATTCTGAGTAGGTCTGGGCTAAAATTTCGTTCCGTTCGCGGAAATTGCGATAATTTGACATTTTCGCGTTCCGCGGAAAGCGCGAAAATGTCAAAATTTCCGCATTCCGCAGCTTAGCGATAATTTGGTTCTTGCTCGCGCTGTAAAATAATACATTCTCGCACGCGCGCGATCGCCTTATCTGAATCCCTGCGTTCGCCGACAAATTTTCTTGATCCGGTCGCGTTCTCCATGAGATGTTGTATTGTTTTTAGCCATTTGCGCTGTCTCGCGACAGTTCGTGCCCGCAGTGACGTCATGCATCGCGCGATCACGTCTTTCTTCTCGCGATCATGCACCACGAGACAACTGAAAAAAAGATGCCCGCGAGCAACCACATGGGTAAGTTGGCAATCTCGCGAACATGCGGGAAAAAAACGTCCGCATCTTTGCGATATTTCCGCGTGTTTGCGATAATTTTTAACATTTTCGCGATAATTTGCGAAAGTTGATTTCGCAAATTCTGCCCAGCCCTAATTCTGAGCTCAGGCATACTAAATTAGTTTTTCTACCATGTTCTGTGGGTCAGTTAGAATGTAATAGCCCAGACCTCCCATTCTGACCTATGGAGAACAGGTAGCCTTACAGTAGTGAAAAACAAAATTGGGTGTAAATCACTACTAGGACATGCTACACACATCAGGGCATGTCCTACCTTACACATACAACGCACCCTATCATAAGGGTGGCTTACAGGATGCCAAGGGAAGGTTCAGGGGCTGGGAAGTGGCTGCACTTCACAGCCAAGATGGCAGTTCTGGACTGCACGCAGACACAGCAGTGGCAGGTCTGAGACACACTTTACAAGCTGCTTCTGTGGGTGGCACAAACCAGTGCTGCAGGCCCACCAGCAGCATTCGGTTTACCAGCCCTGGGCACACACGGGCCACGCTACTAGGGACTAACAGTTAACCAAATAAGCCAATCATGGAGGTACCAGTTCACATGTCATCTTTACAAAGGGAGCATTCGCGCTGTTGCACTGAATGGCAGTGGCACAGCGCCCAGAGCATCTATAACCAGCAACAACAGAGGAGACACAGCAAAAAATGGAAGGGAGACTCACGCCAATGGTGTTAGGTCTAACAATGAGTGCTGGAGTATATGGGTGACTGCATGCGTGAGTGAGTGAATGTGACAGTGGCTTTATGGGTGAAAGTGTGCTTGTGTCAGTGACTGTATAGGTCAGTGAGTACATGTTAGTATCTGTATAAATGAGTGAGTGGGTATGTTTATAACTGTATAGGTCAGTAAATGGTTGTAAGATTGACTCTATGGGTGAGTGAGTAGGAGTGTGAGTAGCTCTACGGGTGACCGACAGTGTATGAGTGGCTGTATGGGTGTATGAGTGGATATATCTGTGGCTCTATTAGTGAGTGAGTTGGTATATGATTAGCTATATGGGTGACTGAGTTGATGTGTGTGTAGACCTATGAATCAGTGAGTAGGTGTACTGGTATGAGTGTGTCAATGGTTTTAGTGTGGAAATTGGAGTGGGTTTATGAAAGGTTATTTTGGGGGTGAGTCGTTGTGTCAGAGATCATGTAGATGATGTCACCAGTAATGTCATTTGAGATGTCATCAGTGATGTAATATGTGAGGTCATAAGCAGTACGAGTACCTGCACCTAAATATACTGGATATGCAACCTTTGATTTTTTCAGTGAATTTCTACGTTTTTTTAAATTCCATTTCCTAGCTATAACATCCCTGTAACCTTTATTTTTTTCAGTGAATTTACAAGGTTTTTTAAATGCTATTTCCTAACTATACCTTCACTGTAACCTTTTGTTTTTTTCAGTGAATTTCGATGTTTTATTAGTTAGTAGCCAACACCATCATGAAAACTTTATTTCTATCGTATATAGATCTTAAAAAGTACATAGCACCACATAAAATGATACAGTAAAAAGCGTAAGAACCATAAAATTCAGTATATACAATAAAAATATAAAAGTATTTCATACAATGCATTCGGCACGCTTTATCCAGAGAGCATACCAAAATGTAGCCAGGGAAAAAACAATTAACCTGTTTGTGTCGGTGCACAAAATTCTTAGCACCTCCAAGTAATTTCCGGGGCCAACCAATCTGCACAGAGGTATAATCCACTTGGCTCTCAAATTTTGATAGTGAGGACAGAGAAAGAGCAGATGGACTAATGATTTCACACTTAATTTGCATGATGGGCAGAGATTATCCAAAGAAACATTACGGCTCCATGTGCTGCAAAACAGTTTGGTTGGCAGAGTCTTATAACACAAGTGTACAAATAGTTTGCGAGCCAGAGGAGGCACAATTTCATCAATTGTTTCTTCATAACTTGCAGTTGGCTTAAAATCTAAAAAAAGCCACGGTCAAGGAGCCCACCAGATTAGAAGATTCCTTCTCCATGATTTTTTCCCAGTAAATTGATATAACCCTTGCCTTGGATATTAACAATATACTTCCCTGATTTAACCAATATGACTCCAGCCCTAAACGCTAGAGTAGGCCTCTCAATGAAATGAACTAGGGAATCAAATTTATCTGGGAATAGTGCAAAAGACCAGTCAATGCTGCTGTGTATGGAACTAACTCATCAACAAACCACAGGCGATGCCAAAACGTAAACAACTTGTAATCAAGCTTATGAGTCAGTTTTCTCTGGGCAAAATCCAGATATAAAGAAGTCAGAGGGGTGCTAGGTGGTATATTTAAGAGAGATCTTAAGAATCTATTTTCTATGGCAATGAGGCAGTTTGTATTACCACTACCCCATAGATCCGCCCCCATAAGAGCCCCCACCCCTCCAGAGTTTTGATTTTGTAAATCTCCAGTGCGGGAGCCACTTTTCTTGATATCATTTTTTTCTGTATTTTAGAAATGTGAGCAGTCTGCTGGATTAACATTAGCTTTGCTTTATCAATGTGTGGTGCCCATTTTAGGCTGGGTGTGATGCGAATACCCAGGTAATCAAAAGAAGATACTTGCTCCAAAGGGGTACTTCCTACAAACAACATTTTATTATTAGGTTTTACTTTTCGCTTAGTAAAAGCGATATATTTGGTTTTGGCATCATTTAAAACCAAACCTCGCTCGTTGCAAAATCTTACGAAATCGTTTAGCAGTAATTGGATGCCTTTGGGGGATTTAGAAATTAATAAGGTATTGTCTGAACCCCTGCCTCACCCAGCGTTTGATTCAAAATTTCTTTGTTAGTTGATTGTTCATGCCCCATCTCACTTGGGCTGCATTTGATAAATTCAGTCTGATTAAGATGTCTAAGAGGTTGTGAGGTAAACCCATTTCCTTCAAAACTCTCCAGAGGGTGCCTCGGGGAATTTGATCAAATGTGGATCGCAGGTCAACAAAGGCCACATATAATTTACCACCTTAGATAGTCTCTTCCTTCCAGTATATACAGGGGAGGCGGAAAGCCTGGTCCACCGTCCTGATATTTGCCCAGAACCCAGCTTGATAGTTGTTAAGATAATGAACTCTTTAATCCAATCCTGGATATTTGCTAGGGCCGGCTTGCAAAAGACCTTATGGAGAGAGTCAATGAGGCTTATGGGCCAAAAGCTAGCAGGTATTGCGCTTCTTCTAAAGTGGCAATATTTCAGCTCGTTTCCACGATGGTGGAATCTCCATGCCCAATGTAATGGCGTTTGATAGCATGTTAATTTACAAACCCCAGACTGTTTGGTCCTCCTTGTACAGATCATTTGCGATTTTATCCAGGCCAGGAGCTCTAGCAGGGACACATGAGTGAATTGCGACTAATGTTTCTTCCAGAGAGAAGACTAGTGCATCATTCCCTCCCTTCTGTAAGAACATCTGTCTCTAAATTGTCCACTGCATATAGGCATTCAGAGTGGGACACCCATTCATCAGGCTGAACAGTGAACTCCAACGTAGTCTTATTGTCATTGAGCCAGTGGGCCACCTTTTTCCAAAAGGTCTTGGCATCTCTATCTGTTAATGCCTAGTTTTTCTTTACAGCATTTTAAATAGCGCAAACTTGACCCAAAGGTATCAGGTATCAGAGCACTTTACATAGCACCAGTTGCGTTACATGAGGACACATTCTTTTTTTGTTAGGTACTGGGAGATTAAGTGATTTGCCCAGAATCACAGGATGTTCAGTGTCATTGCAGAGTCTCGAACCTGTTTCCGAGATTCGAGGTTGACCGCCGTAGCCGTTAGGCCAGCTCCTCTCCCCAAGTGCAGTGAGGACCATTGGGAGTCTTTCCAGTTTCTCCTGGCTAGCTTAATAGCTTGTCTATATCTAGCTCTACAGGCAACTACCTCAGGACGCATATTAGATTTAAGGACCCGTACCAGGTCCCCCTTAGTTTTCCTGCATTACATATTATACCACATTTCATGAGCATCACTGTTCGGCTGTTGCTTTTTTAAATCCGATTTATGATCTGAACACTATTTGCCTAGCATATCTCTAATCTCATTGTACAGAAGTTCGTGTTGAGTGCCCAGTTCCCTCAGGTAAACATTTTGGGGTTTTTGGGCCAGATGTTCAACCACCAAACACACCTTGCCTTTAGCTGTTTCCAGGGTCCTTAGATTGGCCTCTACCCAGTTCCATCTAATTGTCCTCTGGTTGCTAAAGATAAATAGGGCACCCAGATCAGGCATGCTCTTGATGCCAAGTTCTTAATCGTCCTGAATTTTAAAGGTAAGAGTAAGAGCATTATGGTCACTGTCTGTTCTATTGACTACCAACATGTTATGGACAGTAGGCCAAAGTTCATTAGCCACCAAGCAATAATCGATTCTACTGGCATAGCCAGGTCTTTTAAAGGTGGGTTCACCCATTAGGTAAGATTTCGCCCTTCCATTAGGGGCTCTCAAATGATGCTGGAAGGTGAGGGCCCGCATCCAGCCACCTCTCTTTGTCCATCTCACTGCGGGAAGATCGAACTGAGGGATTTGCCACTTACAATCCCACTCCTCAGTCAGATCTAATGGGGCAAAGGAGAGTGGCTCAAATGTACAGTTAAAATCACTGGCTACTATACCTGGTATGTTAGCAGGTAGTTCAGTTAGAGCAAGATCTAGGGTACAAATAGCACAGGTTTCCTCTGAGCCATAAGCAACTCTACTATATACATTAAAGAACCTGAATTTCCAGCCACAATGGAGAGCCAAATATATTGTTAGAATGTCTAGTGAATCTACGTGCACCTGCTTGACTCTTGAATCCAGAGCGTTTTTAACCCAGATTGTCATACCTGCTGAGGGAGTCCCCCGTTCCTTTCTTGTGGCACTTAAGTGACTTGAGGAAAACCTGTTCCTATGGGGGTATGTAAGGTCCAGGTTTCTTGGAATACGATCACATCATGAAGATCCACGAAGAGACACCAGTTGGGATCTACCAACAATTTGGCGATCACAGCCACATTCCATACCAGGACCTTCAAGAATCTATGAGGAGTAATGTTGTTACCTCCAGCAGTATCAGTTAAACTCAGGCCTCCCCCTGCCTCACTCCCGGGTAGGTTGACCATACCTTCACTCTCTGTGTTGGCATTTGGAGACCGGCATATTACCTTTGAAGATAAAACCTGCCTTGGAGACAGACATACTTCTGACTGGTATAAGAACTTGTTTTGCTCAGCAACCCCTGTGGCATCGGCTAATTGTGCCAATTCACCTGACTGGGGTAGTCATCCTTGCCCTGCAGCGTGGCTTTGTTTGTTGAGGTCACCATTTGCAATGTACCCAGGGCGGGGGGAGTAACCATACATTCTGGTGGTCTATATCTGATGGCAATTGAGGTATTAACAGTGGGGATTATGCGAGAGTCAATTGCCATAGGCCATTGACTATTGCAATATGGGAGAAGGAAACTTTAATCACATCCTTTTGCTTCCCCGGGAATGAAAGTCTTTGAACAAACTTGATTGCTTCTCTTATAATTGACTGGCAATGTCAGGTGGTCGTGAACCAGTAGATTACTTTGTTCTTAAGGGAGTCAAGATCTTCAGACCCCCCTCCTTTCAGATTATGGTACCTCCACTAGATAAAAATCTGCACCTCCCTTGTCGATGAACTCTATTGTAGATACCATTCCTCACGATCCCCTTTCCAGAGAACCCCCCTAGGCCATGCACACTTTCACACCTCTCAGTCAAAGTGGCTTCGCCCATTACTCTCTCATGACCTCCCCCTCAACCTACTGGAGATTCCTTGGAAGTGCAAGGCTAAAGGCATGGACATCAGGCATGACACAACTACTTGGTAGAGGTGGGGTAATGGGGAGTGGGTGCAGATCAGGGGCACAATATATTGATCTAACGTCAGCTTTGATGGATGTACCTATACACATGACATCAGCTCTCTTGGATATACTAGTCAGGAATTCTAAACTAGTCTCTGTTTTATTGCCTTTTTTGCACTTTGACTTCCTCTTTTGGTTGGCAACCTGTAGCCACCGCGTAACCACCTCCTCTCTCAGGGACTTGAAGATTATTTTTAAGACCTGAAGATCAACAGCATAGACGTTACTGCTTTCACAAAGTTCAGCAGACCCCTGCTCTAGGACCCTGGTCTACCCTACTGCAAAGACCTTAAATCTATTGTGGCATTCTACTTGTATAGAGTGTGCCTTGGCTGGGGGCCCTGTGTCTCACTATGAGGAGAACAGGAATCAGCTTCAATTTCAGGGAAATTAAACCCACTGCTACAGCCTTTTTCCCTAGACTTGTTAGCGTTCTTAAAAATGAAGGGAATGTGTTTGGACGATTGTTTAGCCAGGGGTTGAAGAGGCGACGGGTCGCCTACAACCCCACAGTTGCATGCTGGGCTAGAGGGACATCTATTTTGGGGGCGGACCGGGGTTCCCCTTGGGAGGATATATCATGGCATTCAATAATTAGAGAATCAATCCTGTCCATAGTTTAATGACAGAAAGAGCACCCATAGCCTTCTTTTTCAGGTAGGGCAGGCCCTGGACCCTACTGCAAAGACCTTAAATCTATTGTGGCATTCTACTTGTATAGAGTGTGCCTTGGCTGGGGGCCCTGCGTATCACTATGAGGAGAACAGGAATCAGCTTCAGTTTCAGGGAAATTGAACCCACTGCTACAGCCTTTTTCCCTAGACTTGTTAGAGTTCTTAAAAATGAAGGGAATGTGTTTGGACGATTTTTTAGCCAGGGGTTGAAGAGGCGACGGGTCGCCTACAACCCCACAGTTGCATGCTGGGCTAGAGGGACATCTATTTTGGGGGGGGACCGGGGTTCCCCTTGGGAGGATATATCATGGCATTCAATAATTAGAGACTCAATCCTGTCCATAGTTTAATGACAAAAAGCACCCATAGCCTTCTTTTTGGGGTAGGGCAGGCCCTGGACTTTGTCCAGTCCCTTTCTCTTACCCATAGTTGTGTTAGTCTATTACAGGCCCTCCAAGAGCACCTGTAGATAAGGCTAGGCTCAGCTTTGGCACAGGAAATAGCAATACTTAGTACATCAATATGCCTGATAGGTTGGAATATAATAACAAATCAATGAAACGACTCAGGTCGGATGCTGGAGCACAGAAATCAAACAAAGCACACAATACAAATGCATAATGCCCACCCCCCTGAGTACAAACCACACAGGTTAAAGTCTTTTCCCTGCTGGAGGGGTACCTGAGTGCACGGACAGGCTTAGGGTGGAAAACTCTTGCTGTCAGCCACTGTTACCAGTGACGAGTCAATACCTCGCGAGCTGGCGGCACACTAATACTCCAACAAGCATGCTGACCCGGGTGTGACGACATAAAAACAAGGGATGTGGCCCCGCCCGCCTCTTCACGTCACTGACAGCGCAGTGGGGCCTGCCCTGGGCCCAGGCGCGGCCCGAGCACACCCAAGCGCATCCTGCATTTCGGGGCCCCGGAGCTGCCTTTATGTGCCTCCTGGTGCAGGGAAAACGCATTGGTGGGACCCCGGAGTTGCCTTTATGCGCCTCCTGGTGCAGGGAAAATGCATTGGTGCCTCCTAGCGCAGAGACAGTTGGGAGATTGAGTCCCCAGAACAAAGTATAGAGTGCTGGTTGCAATGAAGGGCTTCCGTGCTGCAAGATCCCAAAGCTGCCTTTATGCACCTCTTGGAGCAGGGAAAACGCATTGGCATCTCCTGGTGCAGAGACAGATAGGGTATGGAGTTCGCAGAAGAAAGTGCAGAGTGCTGGTTGTAATGAAGGGCTCCCGCACTGCGGGAGCCTGGAACTGCCTTTATGCTCCTCCTGGTGCAGGAAAACACGTTGGCATCTCCTGGTGCAGAGACACTTGGGGATGGAGTCCGCAGAAGAAAGTGTGTAGTGCTGGTTGCAATGAAGGGCTCATGCTGCGGGAGCCCCGAGCTTCCCTTGTGCACCTCCTGGCACAAAGAAAACACGTTGGCGCCTCCTGGTGCAGAGACAGTTGGGGGATGGAGTCCCCAGAAGAAAGTGCGAGTGCTGATTGCAATGAAGAGCTCCCGTGCTGGGGGAGCCTGGCAATGCCTTTATGCGCCTCCTGTGGCAGGAAAAATGTGTTGGTGCCTCCTGGCACAGAGACAGTGGGGGATGGAGTCCCCAGAAGTAAGTGTGGATGCTGGTTGCAATGAAGGGCTCCATTGGACTGGGACTTCAACGATCTGTGAGCCAATTTCTGCTGGAACTAGATTCAAAGTTTTTACACAGTGGCAGTGCAGTAGAGGGTGGGTAGGCCATGGACCAGAACAGTAGTCTCCTGCAGCGAAAGATTACTTTACCGCCACTTCAAATTTTCTAGTCTACTGATTGTGTGAAGAAATATCCTCAGAACACGCCGAGGTATGTCTGTGGGCCGGGATTATAAGACGCTATGGACACGGGCCTCCTTTTCCATAGCAATTAGTAGTCACATTTGCATAGTGGTGGAGAAAGGGGGATGGGCCTCCAACCAGCTTTCAGGAAACTCACTGTGTAGGACTTACAGTAATACAGGAGGTACCAGGAGGGCTTCCTGGCACCCAAGTTCCCTCTGGAGTAAAATTGACTTCATCCCCCAACCAGGAGTACACCATGAGCCATGTTTGCAGAGTGGTGGAGAAATGGGGGCGTGGTCTTTGAAGATCTCTTAGCAAACCCGCTGTGTGGGACTTATTGGAGATAACAGGAGGTTAGTTGGCCCCCAAGGATGTCCTTGGGGGAAGCTACCCCTCCTATGACCTCCAGTAAGTCCCATAGAGGAGGATTGCTGAGACCTGATAGGAGGTCAAGCCCCCTTTCTCCACCACTCTGCTAACGTGCCTCCTGGTGGACTACTAGTTGGGGGTTGAAGACCCCTTGGTGCTTAAGGGTCCTTGTCGGCCAACTGCCTCTCATGTTACCTTCAGTAAGTCCCACACATCTAGATTGCTAAGAGGTTGTTGGAGGCCGTGCCCCCTTTCTCCACCACTCTGCAAATGCCCCTCCTGGCGCACTACTGACTGGGGAACGAAGTACATTTTAGTCCTGAGACTTTTCAGGAGTAAACTGAAATTCATTTCCCAACCAGCAGCATGCTAGGAGGTGCATTTGCAGAGTGGTGGAGTAAGGGGGCATGGCCTCCAAGTCCACTCAGCAATCCAACTGTCTGGGATGTACACAAGGTAACAGGAGGGCTTTTTGGTTCCCAAAGAACTTCAGTATTCAATGGGACTTCACTTGTCAACCACCACTGTGCAAGGAGGAATGTTTGCAGAGTGGTGGAGAAAGGGGTGGGGCCTCTGGTGAATTGCTGCTTTAAAAACATATTTTTACTATATTTTAGGTAGGAGTGCCCAATGTCCCCCTTCCCAGGGCTGTTTTGGGCCCCGCCACCCCATCCCCCAGGGCCGGTCTTATTTAAAAAAATTACTAAGCAAATGGGGCTGCGTGGCCCATTTCGGCCCAGGGGACGCCTTCCACTGGGGCCTGGCATTTTCTTTTTCTTTCTTTTAAAAAAGCGGATGGGGCAGTGCAGCCACCAAGGACAATTTCAGCACAGGAGACCCCATCCCCAGGGGCCGGCCTCCGTTGTGGGTGCACTGGTCACAACCAGGGAATTAATTAATCACAGATAGGGACCGCATGGGGAGCATGAAGGCCCCTGTGGTCCCAGCTGTCTCCTTTCTTCCTAAGGGAGCAAAGCATTGCCTTTGGACCGAGGGTGCTCCTACATCTAACATGCAGCTCCTTTTGTCCAAAAGCAATTCTGCTCCGCGTTCAACAAGTGAGAGCATTTTTAATGATCTTGCTTGCTGAAAGCGGAGCTGTGTTTGCTATGGCTTGGCTGGAGCGGTGCTCCTGTCAAGCCATAGCAGACTGCAATTTCCTGGGGGTGGGCACCCCGGGTAATTGCTGTAGACGGACCTACGGGGTGGCATTCCCCAGGGCCATGTATGGCTAAATGAAGGGGACCACGCAGCCCCACTCTTTCAAGTAGTTAGCCCTGGGGAGGTGGTGTCCCTTGAGCTATGGGGGAGTCCAAAGGCCTCCCCTGCATTCCTGTAAAAGAAATGTGTGTGCCAGGGCAGAAGGGAAACCACATGACTCCCCTACCAGTAATTTTCAGATTTTGCCCTGGGGAGGTTGCAGTCCCTGTGGATTCGAATAGCCATAGTAGCGGTGCCCTCTCCTATGTTTACACAATGCCCCTGGTACCTGGCCTACCCGGGGGCTTATAATAAACAAATTCATTTATTAAAAAAAAGTTGATCCTGCCAAAAAATACAAAAAAATGCTTTCTCTGGCCATGCTGTATCCCCCCCAGAAGGCCTAGGGTGTAAGGGTGTTCCTTCCCTGTGCTCTTTTCTTTTTTCTTTTTACATGTTTTGTGGGAATCAGTTCAACCGAGTCCCACGATGGCTGTCAACACTTCCTGGTTGAAGTGTGGGTAGATAATTAAATTTCAGTAGGATTTCAGCAGGGTGTTGGTCTCATAGATATCTATATTTTTTTTACTGAAATATCTCTGAAACTACTAAATGGATTTACACTAAATCATGAAAAGCACGCATTCTGGACCAACATCTAACTTTCTGCCAAATTTGGTGTAATTACGTTCAGAGGTTCGGGCTGTAGTTGATTTTTCTCGGCCCCTGTTTAATGGATCCTCCCGAAACTTTAAACATAACAGCTGAACCAAAAAGGGGAAGATTTTTGTACATTTTGGGACGATTGGTCAAGGGGTGCCAAGGTTATTGGCAAAACAAAAAATTTGTTTCCTATGGAAACTCTGGTCCTAACTATAACTACCTACTGGCCGTCACCATGTGCCTGGTGTTGAGCGCGCAATCTTTTTTCTCAAATTCCTTTATTTCCTTGGTTGCTCGCGCTTTCATTGTGGCGACGTTGGTGGCTCTTGTGCTACCTCTGGTCTAGATTTTATACTCTCCTCTGAGCCAGCCGCCTTCAATGCTGGGTTCTCTAATTGCAGCTATGCCTAACTCCACCTACGATGCTCATCGCGTCTTACTGTGTTCTTTCCTTCTGGACATGCCAAACTCCTTCAGTGCTTTCAGCAGCCTCCTCCCCTTACTCAGCAACTCCTTCCACATGCCCCTTTGACTAAACCGCTTCCCCTCATCATGTTCTTCAAAATGAACCAGTTAGTTGTGGTTTTTCATTGTACATCAGGTTCTTACCCTGTTTTAAATTATTCCCTGCATTTCTTTTGCCATTTCATTACAATTATTCATTATTCATGAGGAGGAAGACTCACAGCGATTTAAGGATAATTTAAAATCCGTTATTAAAGATTCTGTGCAACAAGCTGTTGCTGTTTCCAAGTTGGATGTGTCAAAGTCCTTAGAAGCATCCCTGTCAAAAATGCTTTTTTTTCTGAAGCACCTTCAAAAAAAGGTAAAAAACGTGCAGCCACCTCTGCACAATCATAAAAGTGTTTCTCTTATTACTGGTCCTACCACCCACGAGGTATCTTTTCCAGAGCTCCCTTCCTCTCCCTTATTTTGTTACCCACCTCAAAGATACTGAAGATGATGACGATGATGCCCTCAAGGGTACTATAGATAGATTTTCTGATCCTTCATCATATGGGCTTTCGGAGAAAAGGCGTAACATTTCTCATTCTGACGGTGGTAATGCTCACCCAGTGTCTAATTATTTGGTTGATCATCTTGGTAAACCCAAGTTTTACCCCTCCCTCATTCACCTTTCTAACTCTACTGAGTGGCTGATTATGCTTCCTTTTAGCTTTGCCATGTTCTTGATAAGTCTTCTTGAAATAAATTATAATCCGAATGCCCTCCACCTTCCCAATAATGTTCCTTCCACTCCTGTTATTAACCCCAATATGTTAATGTTTTTCACTAAATATGGCAAAGGCCCTAAGAAGGGTGTTGTTAGTGTCTCGTCCAATTGTCAAGATAGTGGTTTGGATTTGATAGGCCCTCTCACCAGAATTTTGGACTTAGCCAAAGAAGCTAAGATTGAAGGAAAGCTGGTGGATTCAGCAGATTTATCCAACTGGGCTCAAAGAGCTATATGTATTCTCAGCAATGCCAGTGCCCATATTTCACACGAGTGAAGGAAATGCCTTCTTCTAGAGATTGATCCCAAACTCAGCAGTCTGACCACCAAGGAAGAAGGTCCTCTGGCTAATGGGCTTCTATTCGGAGAATCCTTTATAAAAGAACTAGGAAAATATGTTTCCATTTTTGCCACAATGTACAAAGCCCAACTTTCATCAAAGGAAATGTTCTCTACTCAGGTTTTCACAAGGGTCGGCAAAAGCAGGAGACGCTTTATTGACCATTACACCACAAGAGGCCACTCCCTGGGCGATTCAGTTGATGCAAGGTCATTTTATAGAGCCCTATCAACTCCTGATCAAATCCCATATTCAGCTTTTTCTTTCTCAACAGAAATCGCTCCTAATTAAGGAAGAGATCACTTCTCTGTTAACCAAGCAGGCTATAGAACAAACAGATCTCAATCTGTAAGTTTTTTTCAGCACCATCTTTTTAGTACAAAAGAAAAACTAAAAATGTTGCCTTGTTTTAAACTTAAAAGTCTTCAAGAATTTAGTTGTCTATCATCACTTCAAAATGGAGACCATTCTCCTTCTCAGAGATATCCTTCTTCAGGAAGATTGGATGGTCAGACTAGATCTTCAGGATATTTACCTTACTCTTTCGATTCATCCTTCTCATAGGAAGTTTCTTCAATTCAATGGGGAATTTTGTTCTTCCACTTCAAAGCTTTCCTCTTTGGTCTTTCATCAGCCCCTTGATGTTTCACCAAGATCCTCAAACCTGTTATAGCCTTTCTCAGAGCGCCAGGGATCAGACTCATTGTCTACCTCGATAACTTCTTGATCATGGCTCGAGATTGATAACTCACTTACAGTTTTGTCAGGACTTGCTTCTTTGACTGGGCTTTCTTATCAAAGTTCCAAAGTCAGAATTGACTCATTCTCATGAACTCGAATTTCTAGGTTTTGTAATAGTTACCTCTCACTCTATTCCGCATTTTACCTCTCCGAAAGGTGACTCTTATCAAAAATGAGATTTCTCATGCTCTCTCTCTCCCATTTCTCTCTCAAATCATTAGCCCATTTGGTATGCCTTTTAGCTTCCGCAATTCAAGCAATATTTTTGGGTCCTCTTCATTATCGGGACCTTCAGAGATTTGAGATCCATAATATTCACAAGGGTCTTAACTATTCAGACCCCATTTCTTTAGATACAGAGTCCAAATAAGAACTCCTCTGGTGACTGACACACTTAGGCGCTTGGAACAAGAGAACAAGTTTCTCTGCCTGCCTCTGATCTTGTCTTAGCATCTGATGCAAGTTGGATGGGATGGGGCACAAGATGCAGTCAATTCTCGACTTGGGGTACATGGTCTCCTCTGGAGTCATTCTTGGATATCCACAGTTTAGAGATGTTTACTGGCTCCTTTGCCATCCAGTCCTTTACAAAAGACAAGAAACTATTTTGTGCATCCACAATCTGGCAGAGGTACGATACATAAACCATCTCGGGGAGCAAAGTCCAAGATTTTGGAGTATTACGTCAAACGTCTTTGGGAATATTGTCTTTAACGTCAAATATCAGTCAGAGCTATATATCTCCCAGGAAATTTGAATGTCGTGGTAGATTGGCAGACCAGACATCTGCACGAGCCAAAGGATTGGCAACTGGATCCTTCAGTGTTCAGTTTTTTCAATCTTCGGCACCATGTCAATAGATCTTTTTGCTTCCCGTGTCAACTCCCAACTGCCTGTCTTTTGCAGTTGGAGACCAGATCCTCAAGCTCTTGCAATAGACGCCATTCTTCAGTATTGGCCCCATTCCCTACATTATGCCTTTCCCGCTTCCTTCTAATTGCTCGAGTTCTGGCTCAAGCTTACAGACAACATCCTTCTCTGGTCCTAATAACTCCTTGGCCAGTATTGATACTGACTCCTTTGGGCCTATTCAAGTTTGCACAACATCCTCAAATTTACGGATTGGTCAAATGTTAATACGTTAACATTTTTTATTGTAAACCTATTGCACAGGTATCTGATTCTGTTATTTCAATGCTTTGAACAAGCATAATATGAACCCCCCTGTCTTGTAATAAAATGGAGATATCCTTAGCCTTGGTATCAGAAAGGCTAGATTTTATTAAATACACAGAGGCAAGTATTATCCCACCACTTGCTTTAACCCACCCTGTTTTGGTTTTCTGCAGTTCCAGTGCCCTCTACTTGTGCTTCCTCCTCCACATGATTTATCTGTACACATTAATCTTCAACGGATTTGAGATCAGTTCCACATGGATCTTTCATCTCCTTCCATAAGACCTTTCCTCAATTAAGTTTCTTTTTTCTTTTAGTTCAGTGTTATTCTTTATTTCCTTATCTCACTTGGACTAAGTTGCTTCAAGAAAAGAGGAGTTACTGTTCTCAGTCAGGATAATTATTAGGCCAACTTGATGTCTTCTTGATGTTTCTATTTTGAAGTCATCTTTGTTGTTCTTTACACAGATGTTCTGGGTAATGCAGCTGCTATTGAATAAACAACAAGACAAAACGGCATAATACTCACCTCCGTGTCTTTAATAAAAATCTAGCCTTTCTGACACCAAGGCTCGGAAAATTTCAATTGCCAGTTTACTCCCTGGTAATCAACAACTTTACTATAGTGTTCTAATGAGCAACTAGAGTGCTAACATTCTGAACTGATAGAATGGAAGTAGAAAACTGAAAGCATTTTAAACTGGGGATACTGCAGTAAATGAAGAAATTAGGGAGCTACATAAAAGATAAGTGTCCCAAGATGGACACTAGAGAAAAAAGAGCCAAATATAGCACAAATATAGCCCAAATGTAGACCAAGTATAGCCCATTGTCAGAAGTCAGCAAAACACGCATTTTTTGTTTTTGTTTTGCAGTATTACATAGCACAGTATTGATCCTGAAGTAATGGAGTGCATTCCCGGAGCATCATTACTCAAGGACACATTCACTTTGATTTTAGGCATGAAGAGATTGAGTGATTTGTCCAGAATCACAGGATGTTGAGTTGATGCTGAAACCCGAACCTGGTTACCCAGTTGCAAAGTCTGCAGCTCTGGCCATAACGCCCATCCTCTCCCTTTAGTGTAACAAATAATCAAGTGATCAACTATATTTAAAAAATCACAAAGATAGCAAATTATTATAAAGTGCTTTGACGCTATTTGAGAACTCAGAAAATATGTCCTAATTTGAGTTTTTTAGAGCACTAACTATAATTTCACTGGAAATGAGACCCTCTCATGGCAGAAGGTTCAGAGGCAATAAGTTGACTACGCTGGGCAGGCAGGAGGGGCAGTGGAAGTACAACAGACCATGAAGGGCAGTTGAAAGGGGAACAAGGGCAGCAAACTAAACCATGCAGTATAGGCATAAGAGGCTGTGACACCATGAAATACCATTGAGGCAGAAGTAAGAGCAGGTGGTTGTACAACCATGTATGCCAACTGACCCTGCCTAAAACCTCCTTTTTTTCAATGTGAGTCAATGGGAAAAATACATTTGCCAGGTTTTCTTTTTCAAAATCTCCGTCTTACCAAGTACAAAATGTTGGCAAATATGGTACATTGGATGACGGAGGGCAGGAGGAATGGGTTAAGGACTTGGACTCGGATAAGAGAGGTTAGGAGGAAGATGGGCAGGTGCACCAAGCTGACCTTACAAAGCAGGAATCAGGGTTTCTAGCGGCACAATACACCACACAGGGCATGTGGAATGGCACTTGAGCACAATGGACCATGGAAAGCAATTGGGAGGGGACAGGGCAATGCACATTGACAACAGAGAGCAGAGGTGAAAGAGGCAAGCGGACCATACCAGGCAGACAGGGGGGAAAGCTGCAGCATAAAGGACCATAAAGGGCAGGAGGGAGGGGGAAGGAGATAGCGGTCCACATATGGAAAATGTAGGCCAGTGGGGAGGGGGCATGGCAGGATCAGCAAGCTGACCATGGAGGGCAGGAGGGAAGGGCACTGGAAGCACAGCATCCCATGGAGGGCAACAGTGAGACTATATTGACATACACACAGACATTGGAGGAAAGGTGGGAGGGGTCAGGGGCAGCAAGCTGACTACACAAGACATGTGGGAGGGGATGTGGCAGCACAGAAGACCATGCATGGCAAGCAGGAGGGTTAGTGGTAGCACAATGGCCATGTTGGGCAAGAAGGAGGAAACAGGGGTATGCACGAAGTAACATGGAGGACAGAAGGGAGCAGTAGGGGCTGTACACACACAAAAGATGGCAGGGTATGGGGCTTCACAACAGACCATGAAGGTAGGAGGAGCAGTTGCAGCAAAACAAATCATGGAGTGCAGAAGGGAGTGGCAGCAAATTGGGCCATGGAAGACAAGAGAGAGGGGATGGGACATAGAATGGAACTTGGACAGGCATGGCGGAGGTGGATGAGATAAACAGCAGCCATTTGACCATGCTAGGCAGGTGAAAGGGGCAGTGGTAGCTCAACAGGACTCTCAGAGTAGACAGGAGTGTGGCAGATCCATGGCATATGGTAAACAGAAAGTAAGCCTTGGCGGAGTTCGCATAGCAGAGCTATGCGGAACTCTGGGAAGTGGTAAAAACACTCAGCCATGCTACAAGGAGTTCCACGAGCAGGCAGAGTTACTTGTTCTGCCTGTTCACATGATGTTTCTGCCATACGGCAATGCAGATTGCTTGTTCGGGGGGAAATATCATGTGAACTGCACCACGCGTCGTGCAGGTGTGCGCCTATCTTGTTTTCTTTTCTCTGTCATGGTGCTGGGGCCTACTTCAATCCTGCCTTAATCTTTTCAATCCTTCTTTCTCAAAACTTTTTTTCTGATCTTTTTTATTTATTATCTTTTCCTGTGTCTTCTTAAGTGTACATTTTGCGTTGTTTTCTACTTTTTGTATGCTTTTTACTGCGTTTTGTTGTTTTCCATATTACTTTCTTTCAAATTTTTTAACTTCATTTCTTCTTCTCCTCCCTTACTTTTTTACTTTCTATATTTTTTTTCAGCTCAGCTCCCCTCGGCATTATGTCAGAGAGTGAGACCCAGGCAAAGAGGAGCCACCTTCCTTGCAGAAGAAGGCGCCCGGAATGGGTGCAGCCCTGGGCCTTGTTTTCGGAGGTGGAGGTGGCAGCACTTGCTGTTTTTGTGCTGCGCCACCTCCCTTCAGCCCTGGCAGCAGACTGCAGGCCTGGGTCCGGGTACCGGCTACGCGAGCTCCAGCAGCAGTGGCTGAGGGTGCGCCGGGAAGTGTATCGCTGCTTTGGGTTCCGGTACACCCTTAACTAAGTGACAAACCGGTGGTCCAATATCCTGAATTCAGAGCAGGACCTGCTGGACCTGCTGGGTGTTGAGGTCACTGGGCTTGGTGAGTAGCTAATTATAATTATTATTGCATGTTATATGTTATTGCGAATATTATTTTTTCCCCAAATAGCAAGAATACTGCTGCTCACATGCAGGTAAGTTACGTTTAAAAATCTTACATTATGTGATCGTTATTCTAGACAGGTGCTTGGCACTACCTAATCGTACTTGTTTGCAACTTTGAGCTCGCTTGGGTTGATTATGTAAGAGAACTTAGTTAAGTTAGATAATGCAGACTAGAGAGACTTCTTTTCTTTCTCCTCTCACTAAGATAGTGGTAGTTAGTTACTTAGTATTAGTTGTAGCGGCCCGCGTCCTCTCACAGCAGTCCTTGACTCCTTAGTAGAAACTTTTTTGTAGTTCGCATAGTGAGTGAATAGCAACCAACCAATTTGGTGTATGCAATATGCATGCGCCCATCTATGCATTTAGACTAAATGCAGACTCAGTGAATTGGCCCATCAAAGGGCGTTGAGATGATTGCGAATGAACACAGAAGCAAATATCATTTTTTTGCAATTTATTCCAATTTATTCCAAAGTATTTGGAATAGGTGGGCTAGGTAGGATTAGGATTCAGGAATCAGAATGGAACTGTTGAATAATAAAGATAGGTAGGTACGTGACCGCGATACAAGCCTACTACTACTAGATGTCGATCTGATTTAGGAAGGGTCAATGTTATTGCAATTGCTCTTTCCTATTTAACATTTTTTCAATATCAAATATTTTTCTTTTCTTAAATTATGTCATACATTATCATCGGCATCCAGGGGTAAGAACACAAGGTCTTCAGAGGTGGGTGCTGGAGCTGGAGTTGCCTCCCAGGGCCAGGAACACTCCTCATCAGATGGCTCTGCTGGCCCCAGTAAGTCCTCCTGTTAGTAATATTAATATATATTTCCCTGGGGGCGCTAGTGAGCCCGCAGCAAGATGGCCGCACGTTAGTGCTGCTCTGCTGGTCGGATGCAAAAACAACAAATGATGGACAGAATGCAGAACAATGTCATACATTCACCCCAGTACAGAGATCTGGGCCTAAATCCATCGTTTTTTTGCTCACCATGCCATTCCAGTTTGAACCCAGCCATATGCAAATCAGTCTTGACCCTGTGCCCCATGGGAACAGTCCAGCCCGAACTGCCAAGCCAGGTCCTCCCTGAACTGGAAACAAGCATCCTAGGACCGGTTTCGGGCTTTCAGCCCTCGTCAGCCAGGATAGCTTGATTCCAATGGCATGGAGAGCAAGGGACTCACGTCTGAGCATACCCTTCCCACTCGGGGTGACAAATGCAAAAACAACAAATGATGGACAGAATGCAGAACAATGTCATACATTCACCCCAGTACAGAGATCTGGGCCTAAATCCATCGTTTTTTTGCTCACCATGCCATTCCAGTTTGAACCCAGCCATATGCAAATCAGTCTTGACCCTGTGCCCCATGGGAACAGTCCAGCCCGAACTGCCAAGCCAGGTCCTCCCTGAACTGGAAACAAGCATCCTAGGACCGGTTTCGGGCTTTCAGCCCTCGTCAGCCAGGATAGCTTGATTCCAATGGCATGGAGAGCAAGGGACTCACGTCTGAGCATACCCTTCCCACTCGGGGTGACAAATGCAAAAACAACAAATGATGGACAGAATGCAGAACAATGTCATACATTCACCCCAGTACAGAGATCTGGGCCTAAATCCATCGTTTTTTTGCTCACCATGCCACTCCAGTTTGAACCCAGCCATATGCAAATCAGTCTTGACCCTGTGCCCCATGGGAACAGTCCAGCCCGAACTGCCAAGCCAGGTCCTCCCTGAACTGGAAACAAGCATCCTAGGACCGGTTTCGGGCTTTCAGCCCTCGTCAGCCAGGATAGCTTGATTCCAATGGCATGGAGAGCAAGGGACTCACGTCTGAGCATACCCTTCCCACTCGGGGTGACAAATGCAAAAACAACAAATGATGGACAGAATGCAGAACAATGTCATACATTCACCCCAGTACAGAGATCTGGGCCTAAATCCATCGTTTTTTTGCTCACCATGCCATTCCAGTTTGAACCCAGCCATATGCAAATCAGTCTTGACCCTGTGCCCCATGGGAACAGTCCAGCCCGAACTGCCAAGCCAGGTCCTCCCTGAACTGGAAACAAGCATCCTAGGACCGGTTTCGGGCTTTCAGCCCTCGTCAGCCAGGATAGCTTGATTCCAATGGCATGGAGAGCAAGGGACTCACGTCTGAGCATACCCTTCCCACTCGGGGTGACAAATGCAAAAACAACAAATGATGGACAGAATGCAGAACAATGTCATACATTCACCCCAGTACAGAGATCTGGGCCTAAATCCATCGTTTTTTTGCTCACCATGCCATTCCAGTTTGAACCCAGCCATATGCAAATCAGTCTTGACCCTGTGCCCCATGGGAACAGTCCAGCCCGAACTGCCAAGCCAGGTCCTCCCTGAACTGGAAACAAGCATCCTAGGACCGGTTTCGGGCTTTCAGCCCTCGTCAGCCAGGATAGCTTGATTCCAATGGCATGGAGAGCAAGGGACTCACGTCTGAGCATACCCTTCCCACTCGGGGTGACAAATGCAAAAACAACAAATGATGGACAGAATGCAGAACAATGTCATACATTCACCCCAGTACAGAGATCTGGGCCTAAATCCATCGTTTTTTTGCTCACCATGCCATTCCAGTTTGAACCCAGCCATATGCAAATCAGTCTTGACCCTGTGCCCCATGGGAACAGTCCAGCCCGAACTGCCAAGCCAGGTCCTCCCTGAACTGGAAACAAGCATCCTAGGACCGGTTTCGGGCTTTCAGCCCTCGTCAGCCAGGATAGCTTGATTCCAATGGCATGGAGAGCAAGGGACTCACGTCTGAGCATACCCTTCCCACTCGGGGTGACAAATGCAAAAACAACAAATGATGGACAGAATGCAGAACAATGTCATACATTCACCCCAGTACAGAGATCTGGGCCTAAATCCATCGTTTTTTTGCTCACCATGCCATTCCAGTTTGAACCCAGCCATATGCAAATCAGTCTTGACCCTGTGCCCCATGGGAACAGTCCAGCCCGAACTGCCAAGCCAGGTCCTCCCTGAACTGGAAACAAGCATCCTAGGACCGGTTTCGGGCTTTCAGCCCTCGTCAGCCAGGATAGCTTGATTCCAATGGCATGGAGAGCAAGGGACTCACGTCTGAGCATACCCTTCCCACTCGGGGTGACAAATGCAAAAACAACAAATGATGGACAGAATGCAGAACAATGTCATACATTCACCCCAGTACAGAGATCTGGGCCTAAATCCATCGTTTTTTTGCTCACCATGCCATTCCAGTTTGGCATTAATCCGATCAAAATCCTTTACTCCTCCTGGCTATCTGCGTTGGAAGGACAGCGCGCTGGACACTACCTTACCTGCAGTGCTCATCGAGACACAAATTTCGTGCTGAGGTGCAGGGGGACGGCTGAAGTCGACAGTTGTGGCCTGCGGGACAACATGGCGGCCTCCGGACTCTGCAGTAATCGTTTCCTCTCGGCAGTGAGGTGATCAAGGCGGAGGTTGCAGCTGCGGTGAGCAGGCTGGCCGCTGAGGGAGACAGACCATTGCGGTGTGTGCTAAATATCGCCAAGCGGCTCTGAGGCCACTGTGGCTCCGGGAGTTGGACGCTGCTGTCCAGTGTGGAGGGCCTCCTCAGAGCTCGGCGCGGCCTGCGCTGCCGCGGTTCCGAGCAGCGTTGGCTCTGGCAGCTCCGCCGCGCCGCTTCTGTGAGGCCGTCCGGATCGGAGGACGCGAGCGCTGGGCCGACCATATCGACGGGGGAGCGGTGTGCTGCGCTCGATCCGGGGGCGGAGCTCGCGCCGGACTTGGGAGCTGGAGGCCGGAGGACACCCCTTGCTTGCTGTGGAGGAGGAGCGCTCCGTAGCTTGAGGTGGGTGCTGTCCGCCAGCCTCCCCAATACTT
The DNA here is from genome assembly GCF_964204655.1 of Triturus cristatus. NCBI lineage: Eukaryota > Metazoa > Chordata > Amphibia > Caudata > Salamandridae > Triturus > Triturus cristatus. Next base: position 1,109,995,828 of record NC_140590.1, read on the forward strand.
CTGAGGCCCTCCCGCTGGGAGTGTGCCTCTGCCGGGGCTCCACTCGGGCGGATTGGTGCTCCGTAGGGGAGATTGAACCTGTCACTCCTCCGTTGGCGCTGCTGGGGGTGTGGATCTTCCGGATCGTCGCTGGAGGCATGAGTGGGCCCTTCTAGCTACGTGTGGACAGTCATCTCTTCGGCCCTTCAGTGGAGATTCTCCTGATTCACCAAAGGGAGTGTTGCTGGCTGGCCCTTGCGTACGTGATGTTCCGTCTCTGGTCCTGTGTGAGGGACATTTGAGGCGACCTGCTGCATTGGTGCTGTGGAGGGACTGTCGATGCAGTGGTGCTGTGCTGCAACTCTGTGCTGCTCGCGCTGCAGGGGCTGGCTGCCTGCACTGTGAAGGGGCCTGGTGGAACACAGCTGTTAGGTGTTGGCCTGCCAGGTTAGTGTACCGTCATATCGCAATCACTGGTGTGTTGGTGACGGGGAAGTAGATGACCTGGCTGTGTGTCTGGGCCTGTGGCTGAAGGTGACACAATGGGTAAGCCTGACAAGCATTTCCAGTCTACTCTCTCGTTTGACTCCAAACGCTCAAAGAAATCACAAACGCACGCATAGTTTGAGCCTGATTTGACTATGGATCCGGGCAGTGCAAGCAAGTTGGAGCAGTTGATGATGACAATGCAGCAAAGTCTCCAAACTATTGATGGGAAAATAGATAACTTAAACTTGTGTATGGACACCATGTCTGCGAAGCTGGATGGGCATGGCGCACGTCTAACTGAGGCCGATCAGCGCATTTCCAATGCGGAGGATAAGGCGGAGCACGTCACGAAGACCTGCATGGAAATGGAAAGGCTTTTGGAGGTTATAAAAGCAAAGTGCGAGGATTTGGAGGCGCGGTCGCGGCGCAACAACTTGCGCATTACAGATGTGCCTGAATCGACCAATGCAGGTAGACTGGAACTTTATGTGGAAGACATGCTCAAGACTATGCTGTGTGCGGAGCATTTTTCCAATGTGTTGGTGGTGGAGCGGGCACATCGGTCCCTCGCTCCGCGTCCTGCCCCGGGTGAGCCTCCACGCCCGATTATTGTGAGGCTTCTTAATTATCGTGACAGGGACGTTGCCCTCCGCCTCGCGAGAGAGATGGGCACCACAAGGTATAAGGGGATGGAGGTGGTGCTCTTCCCGGACTTTACGGTGGCGGTGCAGCAGGCCCGACGGGAGTTTCAACCGGTGAAGAAAAAGCTGCAGGACATGAAAATCTCCTATGCCATGCTTTATCCTGCGCACCTCAAGGTGATGGGTGGGAGTAAACCTCGTATTTGCCTGACTACCAGAGACGCTATGCAGTTTGTTAAGCAACTGGAGAAGCGCCACAAAGCTGGTTTGTCTGGTGCTGAAGCGGAGTCTGATGACTAGGGCACCATTGTTGGCACGTGTTGCTTCTGCATCATCAGGAAGTGTGCGGTCATAACTTTAATGTTTGCCGTCCCGCTTGGGTAGCAGTGCGGACGGGCTGGCATCTGCCGGAGGCACCGACTGTGGAGCAGGACTGGGACATATCCCTTTGAGGACGGATGCTGGGTGGGCCTGTTGGCTCTGTTGTCCAGCCTTGTATTGTTCTCCCACTGTCTTTCTAGTTCCACAGGGGGTACTGCCTGTCGTACAGTCCTGCATGCGCCTGGCGTGATAGCCTTGGGATGTGGGGAGTGATGTGTGGCGTGGGCTCATGAGCTGGAGTCATGTTGATCATCTTTCTGGTTTTGGCGCTCTGGGGATATGTTACTGTATTTATTGCTCTGTGTCCTGCTGGGCTCTCATGATTGATGATCCTGAAATGTTTCTGGGTGCCTCCTCTTTATTTTGCACCCAGGTCCTTATATTGTTGGTATGCGCTTGGGGCGTCCATTGCGTAGATAGGCTGGGGGTACGATAGACATGCCCCGACCCCCCCTGGTTTCCGCATGGGGGTCAATGGGTGGCTGGTGCCCCTCCTGAGGGAATAACCCAAACAGTTTCTAATGGGGAAGGGGTGTGGTGAATGGATTTTCTGTTCCCGACAGGGTGGGGGGGGAGTTCTTGTTGGGGATTTCCGGGATTCTGGGGTACCTGGGCATGATTGGGATGCTTCAGTGGGTGGTGGGGGTGGGTGGGGGTTACGGTGTTGCGCTTTGGGGGCTGGGGTGGGCGTGAGGAAATATGAATTTTGTGATCAGTTATGTCCCCTATCGTAGACCCCAACGGCTCCATGTACATGCTATAAGTACATGTATGTTCCCTCCTGCTCCAGTTCTGAAGACGCAAATATATGTGCGTCCACCGTCAGCATGTCCTCTTTCAGATCCGCCATGAATGGGTCAGATATTCCATTCCTAAGTATGAAAGGCCACCGACTTTATGTGGTTCACTTTCCACATTTCACAGATTCAGGCAAGTAGGCCCGAATTCTGTCATCAAGCCTTTTCCTGCCTTCTGCCTCTGAAAGCTCCAGTCTGAGCCTGCATCTGTGACCATGAACTTTGTCTTACTCCCTGCGCGGCTAACGGTGCCTGATCCAGCCCGTCGCCTGCCAAAAGCTGTATTTCACCTTCAAGATTATCTCCTTCGTTCCTCATCCGATGCATTCCTGTCTAGTAGTTTAGGTAAACATTCCTCCAGCTACCGTGCAAAGGGCCAGGCCTCGCTGCCCTCATGCAAGTAATTCATAGCCCCGTTACCATGGAATATTCCTACCCCCTCGCATCTAGTGTAGACACTTAGACGCTTGTACACGCACTAATAGTCAGTATAGTCAGTATAGAATAAGATTCTATCCTAAGAAACCTTTCCTTTTGGATAACACAGTTCTTTAAACATAGGATATTAGATATGATTTGGAATTAGGTTGACATAACCCCAGACTTCTGTCTCCACATGTAGAGCTAAATGTCAAGTCTCCTTCACCCTCTAGTTGCACGTCAATCACACGTCATGCAGCTGCGTGCGCATCTCTGCCACATATTTCTGCTGACATTGCAGGATTCTCTTATGGATCCACCCACCTATGACATCATGTATGATGACGTTTATTAAATTACGCCCTCTATTAGCTACGTATGCACCTTTTATCAGCTGTTACGCCTCTTGCATCTGTTTTACTGTAATGTATTTTCTATAAAACTGCCTATCTGTCAATAATATATGTTCCTTCCTTCCTGAACTTTCGTGGTGATGGAATAGAAGGCCCACAATTCGAATTGTGTTCCTTCGTATAGGAATAAAGCCTTTTTAAACCCTCTAATACCACGGATTCTGCCTCTCATTTTACTGAGTTATTCTTAGACAGACTTTACCGCATGAAAAATAGTACCGGTAACGAAATATTTACCACATAAATTGGCGCCCGAACAGGGACACTTTCTCATCTCACGCGCCGGCGGTGCGTTGCAGGCCCGGTCTCCTGCCACAGCTGAACGGACAACAAAAACGCGTATCTGCAGGATTTCCTGTGTCTCCTTCCGGCCAAGCGGGGACGACTGAGGCTGCGATCAACACCCAGACGAGGCGGTGAGAAGTGCGAAGTATCCCGACCAGAGCCTAGCTGAGAGAGCAAGATCCAGTTTCAAGTTCCGTTCCGAGGCCTTCCGTTCCGAGCTACCCGGTGAGTACCATTACCGGGGAGGCATTTAACGTGCACATAGTCTGTGCCGGTCAAGACGGGTTTGGGTACACAAATCCGGTCTGCACTGTTTTAGCAGTGTATCTGTACTGTTTAGCAGTATATATAGTATGTTGTGCATATAAATAAATATTATCCAGTGTCAGTATAATGTCAATAACTAATTTCTTATTAGTTATCATTGTTCGTCAAACTGTTAAGCGTTAAATGTTTTAAATACGTTCTATATATTGTGGTATGAATGACTGTTCATTATTATGTTTTCTCGTATAATGTGTGTTCTAGAAACAAGATCTAAAAATGCCGCTCTTTTCGAAACTAAGACAGATCAAAACTAGAAAAGGTGTACTCGAAGAAGCTGTTCCCATTCCACCTAGGGATACTCCAGGATACTTTATGTATCATAAGCATGGCCTAGATGCCGTATTATTTCTTGCTTTATGGGTAGATTACACCAAAGAATTACCAGAGAGTCAGAGATGGCCCGCAGCGGGGACCTGGGATGCAGATTGCATCATGAGAGTAGAAGAAGAATTATGGAAAAAGAAAGCCAGACAGTCACAGAAAGATGCCATTGAATTATGGCGTAAAGAATCATATAGACGTACAGAAAAAGCACACCGACAGGAAGAGAAAGGTAAGGAGAATTCAAATAAAGTCCGAGAAAATCTATTACTTGAGGAAGGTACTCGAGTAAAATCAGAACAAGTAGATAGACAAAGAAACGCCCTTATGAATGGTATGTATCCACTTCTGGCCGAAGGGTTACCTAAGGCTACTCCGGAAATACCAAAAGACTTGTCACCCCCATTGTTTCCGATAAAAGCGCACCCCAAGGGGCATCCCAGAACCGCAGAAGATGTTTTCCTCTCCCGCTATTTAGATGACGCAGCTCCCGAGTATGCTAATACCGCACCACATAGACCGCTTGCCGATGACGCTCATCGCCAAGAACATTCGTCGGTACCTCCGCAACAACGCGCTTCGACACACATTCCGACAAGCACATCTGTTTCTACAGTTTTTCCCACAACGACGGTTGCTGTCTCACCCTCAACAAATCCTTTCACGTCCAGCACCCCAGACGGTGCTACAGGAGGTACGACAGACATTTTTTCTACGCCACCCAGAGGAAATAAATTTTCCCTTAGAGAATTAGCACACCAACGTACGCCTAAACTAGCCACTCCTGACATGCTTAAGGAACTTCTAGTAGATTGTAGATATGATCCTGTGCCCGGTAAACGGGACGAAATGCTGCTGTCATCATTACGTATTAGACGAGCTGCCATATATTTAACGAAGTTACCAGGAATGAATACACATTTAGAAAATATATATCACTTTGTCCAGTCAGGGCGAGGTCCTGAAAGTATTAGCAGAGCCATGGAGTACCAGAAAGCGGAGGTACAGGGACAACTGTTACGTTTCCTCATAAACTGTGTAATTAGAAATCAAGACCGGCCTGGGGTAAATCCGGAAGAAATGCAAACACTTGTCACTTGGGGTCGGAATATATCAGAAGGAAGACATGATAAACAGTTATGTATAGTAGCTATGTACCGAAAGATCCGCAAAGAGGTAGAACGAATACACGAAGAAAGATTAGAGGTAGACGCCGCTGATTTAAACAGAGAAGAGGAGGAGCAAGAGTCAGAGCAAGTAGAAACGATAGCTTATGTAAGTAAAGGAAGACCCCATAATAATACCAGAGGTTTTAACGACCCAATACGTCCAATACGTCCAGAATATAATAGACATCTTCCAAACCCTATGCTAAATACAAAATCCCCTGAACACTTATTCCAAGCCGCTGATAAATTACTCCGAGATCGAAGGGGGTACCACGTGCTCGATTCTATGGACGAACAAGAATTAGTCAGGTCAGCAGTAAAATGGGCTGACAGTCCCGGCGAATACAATGACGATGTACTTGCACACACGTTTCTGAATCTAGACCCATATGAACAGCGTTTAGCTAGTATATACATGATTCAACACCTCCTTATATTATATAAAGGCCAACACTCCGATCCAGGACCCTTACCTGACATATTGACAGAACTACTCACGAACATATGGAGAGGGTCAGGTACTGATTTGATTAAGGAAATACTAGAATCCCGAAACCAATATTTAAATTTCGTATGCCCAGAACACGTCTCAGTTCCCATAATGGGAAGAAAAATGTATCACATAGATAGACAGAACCCGTTACGCGAAGTGCACCCGATCAGAGGTGCCGACGATAATTTCACACGTGTGTTTGTATACACGCCTATAACTAAACTGGAATTATTAGAAATGAAGAAAGTAGTACCCAGTCATGACAAAGATCCAGCAGGTTTCCACCGTGAGATAAAAGACATGTTACTCATGGGAGAGTATACCTACCCCGATATTATGAAAATATTAAAAGTCCTATTACCCGCAGGTGTTTATGAAAAACTCAAAGAAAAAGAATGGGAGGTAGGAGACCAAAAGATAGATTGGACAGCATTAGAAAACGAAGAAAAGGCCCGAGCTGCAGGAGCAGGGCTTGGGGATAAGACTACAGCACTAGCAGGATTACTAATACAGGTATTGCCACGTTTATAACTACGAAAAAGGAAGACTGGGGTGCAATCTCAGCCTGTAAACAAAAACCAGATGAAGACACTAGTGATTTCTATTCCCGATTTGAAAAATGTTTCAGTATAAATAGTGGTATAAAAGCTAGTAGTGAGTCATATCCACATCTGTTTGTGACAAAATTAGTTGAAAATTCTCTGCTACAAGTCAAGAATAGAGTATTGAAATTCGAAAGTACCTGGCAAGGTAATACCCCATCACAGATGCTACAGATGTTACAATATCATCACAATAGAATTAGAGAAGAACAAGAACACGAACAAAGACGTATGAAAGATACGAAAATGAAAATGCTTGTTGCACAGTCAGTTCCAGCTGATAGTCATCAAAAGGGTGATTCCGCAGGCCCTGCGAAAGGGACATGCAACTATTGTAAACAACCAGGTCATTATATACACGATTGTCCAGTCCTGAAACATAATATCGCCACAGGTAGAACACATGAGAGACCACGTCCACCCAGACAGGATCAGAATCAACAGACGCCTCAGCAGGCACAACCTAGGTTAGCTCCGCAACAGCTAGCTCCGCAACAGGCAGCTCCACAACAAATTGTAGCACCACCACAAGCGCAGCCTATTGCTGCAACACAAGCAACGACACAACAGATGTATCAGTATGCACAAGCAGATTATCCCGATTATCAGCGATACACATGAAATAGCCTAGAGAGGGAAGTTGGCTTACCCCTTATTGAGGTTCCTGTAGACCAAGAGGGACCTTATGTACATAGTGAACTATTAGGGGAAGACAGAAAGTTTTTACTTGATACAGGGGCAAGCAGAACAACTATAAGACGTAGTGAAGTTCCAGGGGCACCCCTCTCAGGCTCACAGAATATTTCCCTTGGATTCTCAGGAAAACCTATAATTAATGACGTAACACAACCTCTTGCACTCACAGTAGGTCCATTGACACGTACAACAGATTTGTTGCTTACTAAATCATGTCCAGAAAACTTGTTAGGTATAAAAACATTGAAAGCTCTAGGAGCCATAATATGCTGTTCTCCGGAAGGAGTACGACTATTTTTACGTGACTTTAAAGGTCACTACGTATCCAGAGACATGGATCACCAACTGCAGAATTTACCTACACATTTATGGGCACAAGGCCCCACTGATGTTGGTTGCATGAACATTACACCATATCGAGTTACACTGAAATCAGGAATAGTATTACCACGAATGCGACAATACAAGTTACCACCAGATGCTGTAGTGGCTTTACTGCAAATCATTGACGAGCTCATTGCACAAGGAGTGGTTGTCGAAACAGACTCCAATATATGTAATTCTCCGATAATTCCGATTCTTAAAAGAACGGATCCAAAAGCTCCACCAGTATATCGATTAGTTATTGATCTGCGCGAATTAAATAAATGTATTGTGCCACAATACCCCGTGGTCCCAGATATCTCTTCATTACTCACAGCTATTGACTCAGAAGCAACGTTCTTCACTGTAATTGATCTCCAGAATGCTTTCTTTAGTGTCCCAATTGATCCGGAAAGTCAATATTTATTCGGATTTAGTTTAAATGGACGAAGTTTTAAATTCACACGCGCACCTCAAGGATTTACAGAAAGCCCCAGCATCTATAGCCAAGCACTGAAACGAGAACTTGACAGTATCCATATGCCAGTTAACACTGCCTTGCTTCAATATGTCGATGATCTGTTGATCACCGCCCGAAGCGAACTTGAATGTGAAAAAGCGTCACTGACGGTTTTAAAATTTCTGGCCGACAAGGGGCACAAGGTGTCCCCTTCTAAGCTGCAATTCTGTGTCCAGCGAGTTGTTTACCTTGGGCACTCGCTGTCCAAGGAGGGAAGGCAGCTTACATCCGACCGCATCCAGTTAATCGCTAACATGCCACCACCCAAGACACAAAAGGAGGTACGGGCTTTTATAGGCCTCACTTCATACTGTAGGCAGTGGATCCCTCAATATGCATTTCTAGCAAAACCACTCATCCAGTTGACAACACAGGAGGCAGCCACATCGACTGTCCTCCCTTGGACTCAAGAACATACACACGCCTTTGAAAGCTTAAAGAAAGCTTTATGCCAAGCACCTGTCCTAGCAACACCATGTTACAGTAAACAGTTTACACTCTTCGTTACAGAACGCGAAGGTACTGCTTTGTCAGTACTTACTCAGGAACAAGCAGGATCACATAAACCATGTGCTTATTTCTCTAGTACATTAGATCCAGTAGCTCAGGCTCTTCCTGCGTGCCTGAAATCAGTGGAGGCAACAGCTTTAGCAATCAGACAAAGCGATGCCATAGTGTTAGGACACCAACTGACAGTACAAGTACCACATGCAGTAGAGGTTCTCTTGAACCGCACACAGACACACCACTTGACTATAGCGAGACTCACTGGTTACGAACTGACATTGTTTCAGCCACATATAGAAATCAGACGTTGTAATACGTTAAATCCTGCCACACTGTTACCAGTGAGCGGAACAGATCCATTGGCACATGATTGTGTCGAAGTCATTACTATCACGACGAAACCCAGACAAGACTTGACAGACATCCCTTTGACAGATCCAGACTTGACATTGTATGTAGATGGGTCATGTATGAGAACAAGTACAGGAGAGTTAGTGGCCGCTTACGCAGTCACAACAGACACTGAAGTCATTGAAACAAATTGTATTAACACTTTGTCAGCCCAAGCAGCAGAGCTCACCGCTCTGACACAAGCCTGTATTCAAGCCACAAATAAAAAAGTCAACATATACACAGATTCACGTTATGCCTTCGGAGTCGTCCATGACTTCGGCGTACTGTGGCGAGAGAGAGGTTATTTAACTTCTCACGGTGCCCACATTCAACACGGACCCCTCATTCAAGCCCTATTAGATGCGATTCATCTACCTACTACAATATCGATTATGAAATGCAAAGCCCATACAAAAGTTACCGATATCATTTCTCAGGGTAATGACCTAGCTGACAGAACAGCTAAACAGACTGCTCAGAATCAGACTCACACAACTGACATGACAAAGACAATAGTTCCGACACCAACACATTGCATGACAGTTAAGGATCCTGCCCTTGATGTAATTGACATACAGACACACGCTACACCAGAAGAAATAAAGAAATGGACTGAATTAGGAGGGATCCAAACAGATCAAGGATGGATGACGAAAGAAAAATCTATATGGTTTCTTCCCGACTCAATGGTCCAAGTCATCATTAACACTATACATAGTCCAGCGCACCTAGGAGAAAAAGCTATGCTAGACAGCATTCAACACATTTGGTTTAACAAACACTTGCGAGCCGCAGCTAAACAAAAAGTTCGTACCTGTATGATATGTTGTCAGTTTAATCCAGGTAAAAGCATCCCCGTAGAACAGGGTGGATTCCAAACTCCCGATCATGCTTTTGAAGTCCTCCAGATGGATTATATCCAGATGGAACGATGTAGAGGATTCAAATATGTTCTCGTAGTTGTCTGCGCTCTTTCCCGTTGGACAGAAGCATACCCGGTTTCAGATTACACTGCCCCGACTACTGCCAAACAGTTAGTTCAAGAATTCTTCCCACGGTACGGTTTACCACGTGTTGTCTATTCAGATAACGGCCAGCCGTTTTCATCCGAACTAATGAAACACGTTTCCCTTCTATTAGGATACCAATGGAAATTTCACTGTGTCCGACATCCCGAGGCAGCAGGTCTCGTAGAACGCCATAATCAAACTTTGAAAATTAGATTGTCCAAAATATGTAGAGAAAAAGGAGTCGATTGGATAGTAGCCTTACCAGTTGCGCTCTTTTACATGAGAATGGTAGCACATTCTCGAACAGGGCTATCCCCGTATGAGGTGATCTTCGGTAGACCACCAAATATGTGGGGGACGCCTATACCTCGTAAAATCACTGACGTTGACTGTAATATGCTGACAGATTACCTGGCTTCCTTGATGTCTGCACTACAATCTTGTCGTTCACAGGTATCCGCAGCTTTTCCCGATAATACTGAGGTGAAGCCCCATGACGTGGTTCCTGGGGATCTGGTGCTGGTCAGGAACTTTGACCGGAAGACCCAACTGGATCCTAGGTGGAAGTCACCGAAGTTAGTTTTAATTACCACCAGGACAGCCGTGAAAATCGAGGGAAGAAAAGGATGGTTGCACTCGAGTCATATCAAGAAATTTTATGGACTACCATCCAATATAGAGACTAAACCCTGTATTTCCTCAAAGACAGACTCAAAGCTCCCCTTGGTTGAGCAATCGAACTCAGAAATCTATAAACTAAAATTGAGATCCAGTAAGTCAGACAATTTGATTGTTTAAGTCCTCTCCAAGGTGAATCGGTTGAATTTGTCTCTGACATGTATCCTCTGGACCGGAATAGAGAAAGAAATAATAAAATGCTGCTCAAGAAGCAAGCGTATTGTAAATCATTTCGTAGTTATTGTACAGTAACATTATTAATTTTGTTTTTTCTAAGTCTTTTGATCATCATTGTCAGCATCCTATTGCACATGTATTACCCTATTCCTAAGCATGCCTATAATATAACTGCAGAACATTCTTTTAGCGAATTTCCTCCGCATGAGTTGTCCTATAGATTTGCGCTGCGCAACAACACTTTTATTAGTATGTTACATCATTCCCATCAAACTAGCAATGCCACAAATTGTTGGATATGTGGCCGACTCCCTCCCTATCAGAACTATAAGGGAGTCTTGCCCCTCTTTCCCTATCCGTTCACACACAATGGCTCCTGTGGAGCATGGTTTAGTTTGATTAATACCCTAGATTCAAATTCCGCAGTTTATCAAGACAACTGGGTATGGGGAAACCTGAACCTAGCTTTACTTAAAGTCTGCTACCCTAACAAGGAGGGACTTCCCAAAAGAACAGGAACTGATCTAGAAAATGAAGTATATGGATTAGGTAATTTTACACTTAACCTCATGATCCTGAACGTTGAATCTGAAGCTACACCAATCTTGCCCGCCATGTCAGTATTCCCAGTAAAAGGGGAATTATGTATAAGAAAGAATGGTTCCATACATATGGGCCATAGTAAATGCACCACTGTAATAAAATTCAGTGATCAAGGCAAGTCTACATTTAGAGCTTCTCGTCATTCCTACTTCATATGTGGCCAGACCGCATATATATGTCTACCTTTAGATTGGGATGGTACCTGTTACATAGCATTCCTTCTGCCACCTGTTTTCCTAGCTCCTCCTGATTATCACAGAAATACCCATTTAGTACACAATAGACGGCAGAGAGATCTCCCAATTGTCGATTACACTGAAACAGCATGGGAGAAATACACAGATTTCAATAAAGGTTTCTTTCCCTATATAGGTACAGTCACTAATAGTAAGCTGATACGTAGATTAACCAGAACCCTTGAAGCAGTAGTGAACGAAACTATTTCCGCCTTAGGCAATTTAACAGAAGAACAGTCTGCTATGCGGATTGTTGTGCTTCAAAATCGTCTTGTCCTTGACGTCATCCTGGCCGATAGGGGCGGAGCTTGTAGGGTCATCGGATCAAGTTGTTGCATTTTCATACCAGAAAATTCACCGTCAGTATATAAAGCCATTACCCGCCTTCATAAAATTGTAAGCCAGATACACCAGAGTCCAGGCACCTGGACTTGGTCCGGTTGGTTCTGGGGCGTGTTGTCAGCCTGGGGATGGAGAATACTATCCTTCCTAGGTATTGGCTTTCTCATACTATTCAGTTGCTGCTTATGTCTACAATGTGGGCCAGCGATCTGTGGTCTGTGTGCCACCTCGTGTATCCCACATCCAAGTTTTCGCTCGAGATCCCGGAAGAAGAAAGAAGAACAAATGATGCTATATGAACAGATCGATGGATTGATGAAGATCGATATCTCCTAAGGGTCCGAAGGGGACAAGGAGGGAATGAGGAAATATGAATTTTGTGATCAGTTATGTCCCCTATCGTAGACCCCAACGGCTCCATGTACATGCTATAAGTACATGTATGTTCCCTCCTGCTCCAGTTCTGAAGACACAAATATATGTGCGTCCACCGTCAACATGTCCTCTTTCAGATCCGCCATGAATGGGTCAGATATTCCATTCCTAAGTATGAAAGGCCACCGACTTTATGTGGTTCACTTTCCACATTTCACAGATTCAGGCAAGTAGGCCCGAATTCTGTCATCAAGCCTTTTCCTGCCTTCTGCCTCTGAAAGCTCCAGTCTGAGCCTGCATCTGTGACCATGAACTTTGTCTTACTCCCTGCGCGGCTAACGGTGCCTGATCCAGCCCGTCGCCTGCCAAAAGCTGTATTTCACCTTCAAGATTATCTCCTTCGTTCCTCATCCGATGCATTCCTGTCTAGTAGTTTAGGTAAACATTCCTCCAGCTACCGTGCAAAGGGCCAGGCCTCGCTGCCCTCATGCAAGTAATTCATAGCCCCGTTACCATGGAATATTCCTACCCCCTCGCATCTAGTGTAGACACTTAGACGCTTGTACACGCACTAATAGTCAGTATAGTCAGTATAGAATAAGATTCTATCCTAAGAAACCTTTCCTTTTGGATAACACAGTTCTTTAAACATAGGATATTAGATATGATTTGGAATTAGGTTGACATAACCCCAGACTTCTGTCTCCACATGTAGAGCTAAATGTCAAGTCTCCTTCACCCTCTAGTTGCACGTCAATCACACGTCATGCAGCTGCGTGCGCATCTCTGCCACATATTTCTGCTGACATTGCAGGATTCTCTTATGGATCCACCCACCTATGACATCATGTATGATGACGTTTATTAAATTACGCCCTCTATTAGCTACGTATGCACCTTTTATCAGCTGTTACGCCTCTTGCATCTGTTTTACTGTAATGTATTTTCTATAAAACTGCCTATCTGTCAATAATATATGTTCCTTCCTTCCTGAACTTTCGTGGTGATGGAATAGAAGGCCCACAATTCGAATTGTGTTCCTTCGTATAGGAATAAAGCCTTTTTAAACCCTCTAATACCACGGATTCTGCCTCTCATTTTACTGAGTTATTCTTAGACAGACTTTACCGCATGAAAAATAGTACCGGTAACGAAATATTTACCACAGGCGGGGGGGTTTCTTGTAGGGGTGTTATCATGGTCAGCTGTTCAGTACTGGAAGCGTCATTACTACTACGCTGTCTTGTGTGCCACATGGTGGATGCAATTGTTAAATTTCATGTCACTATGGATGTGAGGGATGGCGGGGTCTGGGCAGCTTAATTGGCTTAGCTGGAATGTCAGGGGGCTCAACAACCCCAAAAAAATAAGGCAGGTCTTGGCATATTTAGATCGTCATCATGTGCATGTTGCGTTGTTGCAGGAAACGCATCTCGATGGATATGCGGCGTCTACTGTGGCCCGCAGGTGGGCTGGCGCACGTTTTGCCTCTACATACTCCACATATGCACGGGGGGTGATGATGCTCATAAATAAAAATGTCTCCTTTGTTAGTAGTCATGAAGATATTGACAGCCATGGCCGATATGTTATAGTGCAGGGTAAGTTGTGTGGAGTCTTGATCACGATTGTGAATGTGTACGGTCCAAATGTGGACGATCCGGAATTCTTTAAGTTGTTGTGGGGCAGGCTGCTTCGGTTGCCACCTTCTGCCATTATCTGTGGGGGGGATTTTAATGTAGTGTTGCACTCGGCGATGGACAGACACTCTTCCGTAGCTACTGTTCCTAAAAAGGCTGCACAGGCGGTCCGTGATGGTATGCATGATCTCTTTCTGCAGGATGTTTGGCGCTTGCGTCATCCGGAGATGCGGGAGGGAATGTGCTATTCCTATACTCACAATACTTGGTCGCGACTGGATTATTGGCTCACCACAAAAGACATCAATGCTTGGACATTTCGGGTAGTGCATTTGCCGCGAACGTTATCTGATCACGCTCCGGTCCTGCTCACTATGCAAATCCCTTCATACACATCTGCCCCATTTCAATGGAAACTACAGCCGACAGCGCTGCTGGACCCCGTCTTTAAAGAGGGGGTAGGCGAGGCCATAGAGCAATATTTTACTGATAATGTGGGCTCAGTGCAGAGCCAGTGTACTCTCTGGGAGGCGTTCAAGGTGACTATACGGGGGGCGTGTATTGGCTTGCGGGCGGGGGTGCTCAAATCCTTGCGTGATTCCATGGCCGGAATCGAACGTGATTTGTTGGTCTTGGAGCGGCGGTATGAGTGTGCTCCCGACAATGCTATATTGGCAGATATACGTTCACGGGTCACTGAATACAATGATCTGGCCGAGCGGGAGGTGCGGTTTCTCTCGTGACGCGCCACAGCTCGTTACTATAGTGAGGGTGGCAGACCTGGGCGTGCGCTGGCGACTAAATTTACTGAACCCTGGGCACGACATTACACGGTACAGGCGATTGCGGATGGAGACGCATTGTATTCTGACGCGGCGGGTATTCTTAGTCAGTTTGTTAAGCATTACAGAGATCTTTATGGGAGTAGGGCTACAGCTAGTACAGAAGAAATAGCGCAGTATTTAGACGATGTTGCTCTGGTCTGGCTGTCGAAGGCTCAGCAGGATTTCCTTATGCATCCGCTGACGGTTGAGGAACTCAGGGATGCCATTAATAGTCTTCCCTGTGGGAAAGCCGCGGGTACTGATGGACTCCCCGCGGAGTTCTATAAAGAATACATGGATGTCTTGCTCCCACATCTAGTTGATATGTACGACGAGGCCTTTGAACAACAGCGATTGCCTGCCACGCTCAGGGAAGCTCTGATTGTCACGCTTTTGAAACCGGGTAAGCCATCCGATAGGTGCGACTCTTATCGGCCGTTGTCGCTTATGAACACGGATGTGAAAATTCTTGCTAAAGTTTTGGGCGACACGGCTGAATCTGTTGCTACCGGTGACGGTGCTACCAGATCAGTCGGGGTTCATCCCCACTCGTTCCACAGCTCACAATCTTCGCACGTTGTTTGCTGTAATGCATTCCCTGAACCCTGGGCTGCCGGCTGCTGCGGTGCTTCTAGACGCTGCTAAGGCGTTCGATTCTATCGCTTGGCCATATATGTTTACGGTGTTGAATCGAATGGGTGTTCCGTATTTCTTCACCAATTGGATTCGTTTACTGTACACGGATCCGGTGGCCCGTGTCCGGGTGGACGGTCATGTATCTGACGCATTTCCCATCAATAGCGGCACTCGGTAAGGCTGTCCGCTATCGCCCCTACTGTTTGCGGTTGTCTTGGAAACTCTAGCCTGTGTGTTGCGGCAGAGACATGCAGGGACGGCACTGCGTTTCCTGCAGCGTCCATTGGCCATATCTATGTACGCAGACGACATGGTTCTATATGTACGGGAACCTGCGCAACACTTGGAGCAGGTGATTCGCGAATATGTACGGCTTGAATGGTATTCTGGCTTAGCCATAAATTGGAGTAAGTCCACCATTCTTTCACTTACAGAGTGCACTGATCGATTTGACCTTAATTATCCCCTGGAGTGGGCTACTGACCCTGTTAAGTACCTCGGAGTTTGGGTTCATAGGGATCAGCAAGAAGTCATCAGGTCCAATTACGGTACAGCAATATCTAAGCTGGAAGATCAGGTGGCTAGATGGATTCGGCTGCCCTTGTCGTTTTCTGACAGAGTCGCACTGATTAAAATGGTAGTGCTACCGAAATTTTTATACCTGTTCGTAAATGTCCCGATTATCCTGACGCAGCATTTTTTTGCTCAATTGCGATCCTTGCTGATCACGCTTACATGGGGAGGCAAGAGGTCGCGAGTAGCCTGGGACACATTAACTAAGCCTTATGGGATGGGTGGGTTTACAGTCCCTGATATGTCTCTTTACTACTTGTGTGCACAGGCGCAATATGCCTATTACTGGCAGAATGCGCCGCCGTTCACGCCGAATGTTGCGGTTGAGGCTGGGGCAGTGCATCCGATCCCCCTGAGAGCAATGATTGTGAACACACATACTGGATTTCAGCCAGAGGAGATAGATACGGTTCAATGCACAGCTCGCACGTGGCGCTCTCTAGGGAAACGAGCTCAGAGGCTCCCACTTTACGCACCAGCTATGCCGCTATTGCACCATTCAGCGCTTTCAGTGACGGGCGAGACGGGCCCTCTCCGTGAGCTGCAAGGCGTTGGCTTACAAACTATGGGGGGGGGGTTTCCCAATGGGACCTTTATCGCCTTGCAGGACTTCTTGAAAGAGGCAGGGAACGCTACGATGTTGACGTTTGTTTATGCACGGCTACGATCTGCCATACGGGCCTTATACCCTAGTTTTCCTATTGAACCTGATGCGCTAGGCGCATTACAGCTTATCTACACTGCGCGGTCGACGCGTAAACTCATCTCGCGTTTGTACTCAGCCTCGCAGTTGGATGAGGGTGCAGTTGCCTCGCGCTCTAGAGATAAATGGAATGCCGTTCTTCCACAGTCACTAACGGACGATGAGTGGGCAGCATGTTGTGGATTGACCGGTCGTTTCTCGATTAATGGTAATTTCAGGCTCATACATTATAAATTCCTACATCAAATGTATTATGCACCGGCGCAGTTACATAGATATGTCTTGCGAGATTCGCCTTGTAGCAGGCGATGTGGTGCGGAGAATGCAGAGTTCATTCACTTAGCCTGGGAGTGCCCCAAGGTGGCTGCGTTCTGGGGAGAGGTAGTCGCAACTTTGACTGTCATGGTGGGGTGGAGGTTGCTTGTGATATGAAGGTGTGCCTACTGGGGTATGTTCTTACTCTACCAACCGGTGTTAGGAAGCTTGTAGCAATGTCTTTGCAGCTGGCTAAACGCAGGGTTGCGCTCCATTGGGATGGACGGCCGGCCCCTAGACTAGGGCAATGGTTGCTTGACCTCACCTATTGTCGTGACCAACTTAACTGCTATGCAGAGGAGCTTCCAAGGGCCTCCAGGCCACGGGATGTGTGGGGTCCATTTACGGCGTACCTGCTTACTTGTAATACTATCTGATGCATTTCATTGTGTAAATACTGTTGATATTGTGACATATGCTGCCTTTCTGCTCTAATATCGTAAACTGTATATGACCCGCCGTCCTTGCATATTGTTCTCTATGTGACATGGACTGTATTCACTCTGAATGGCTGTGACATGTTCTCTTTCCTTTGTTTAAAAATGCATAAATAAAGATTTTTTTTAAAAAAAATATATATATATATTTCCCTAACTTTTACAGCTCCTTAAGTTATTTTGAACTACATTATTTCTGTTTCCTAATTTCACTTTTTCCCAAATCCTATTCGATCTGTTTCTAAATTCTTGTTATCCCAGCATTATCTACTATCTTAGTTATTTATATTGCTAGTGTCTGGTTTTTTTACCTCAAACTGCCTCTGTCTCTGTATTAGTCTGTCTGTAGCTTGCTTTCTTCTAGTTTTTCAGTCAGCTTTCCCTCTCCCCTTATTTATTTTGTGGACTGCCTAGTGGTGGCACTTAAGAGTCAGAGAACCCATTGGCCCTTACTGCTACTAGTACTACTACTCTGCTGTGCAGATTGCTTGTTCTAGTAAGGTATTCTACATATGTTTGTTGAGATGAGAAGGCTTTCTTTTACGTTCTCATGTTCAATCAGTAAATGATGGTCATGTTGGACACCCCAAAATTGTGTCTACTCTTCTTTTCGTCTAGGCCTAGTATTATTATTTTTGGCAGCAGCTGTTGATGAAATGATTACTGTGCACCATGGCCGGAAGGAAGAGGAGGACAGCACCATTAGATTTTGCAACCAAGAAGACCTTATGTCCGATTGTCCGTACAGTTAGCTACTCTTTTTCTTTTCAAAAACTCAGATTCACCAATAGCTCTAGCCACTGAGTCCAGTCCTTTGGGTTGTTCTCTTCTTGAGAGGCTTTCAAAAAACTACCACCAACAAAATGCCCAACCGGATATTTTATTATTTTTAATAGGACATGCTGTCTACTCTAGTCTATGTGACCGAATTGTAGTGATGTGTGTGGTGTATATGTTACATTTTCAATCTTGCTAGTGAACAAAATAAAAAAGGGGAGGCGTATATGGCATCTACAGAATGTGTAATATTTTTTCAAGGCGTAACGACAACCAGTGCCGGGGTCATTGGGGAAGGTGACGCCAGCCAGGAAGAAGCAGATGCAGCAGCTGCAGAGGGGTGAGCCAGCAGCAATGGTGGGTAGTGGTAAGTCATATTCCTTGCTTATTGACAATCAAATTTATACACTCGCTGCACGGGTGTAAACTGTACCGTTTGAGACTAAGTTGTGAACAGTTGAAGAAGAGACCCTTTACTTAGCATTAGCAGAAGTTGAGTAACTAATGGCCTCTTCTCTTCAACTCAGCAGAAAAATTTGTATGAAGAAGACTAAGAGTCAGACCTTGATGAGTTGATGGAAAAGGAAAAGAAGGATGGAAGGAGGAAGGACAACTGACATGTAATATATGACTGGCAGAGAAGGATGCATGGGTGAACGGGCCCCGGAATGCATATAGGTGGCTGCCAGGATATATGGGTGTGTGAAGGATGGGTGAAAGGTGAAAGAACGGATGCCTGCCTGGGTGGGTGAAACTGTATGGGTGAAAGAAATCCACCGGGGGTTTGATGGGTCAAATTCAAAGGCAAGCAAGGATGCCTGGGTAGTTAAATGACAAATGTATGTTGGTGAGAGGTTTGTTGAGAATAATAGCCATGTTTGGATGGATGGATGCCTAGATGGTATTCAATCATAGGTGAAGACTGGGATGTAAAGAAAATTAAACCACGCCAGAGTAGCAATGCCAAGACTGAAGAGTAATAATAATTCTAGGAGAACAGTGTAATGATAAATTAAAAAATCCCTGGGGAGAAGAACAAACAAGGAATGTTTTTTTCAGGTTTTTGCTTCAAAGGTTTGAGGTTGTATTTCACACCACTCCCTTGACTCACAGTACTTTGCAAGAACAACATATATATTATGTATGTACCCACCAATCATCAATCGCTTCCCTCCAAGTAAGAGTCCCACTCCCTCCCTACCCATGTTATTTCAACAGTGTTAGCCATGGGTGGCCTATCAGCTGCATGGTTATTACCATAGTAGTACCTCACGTCAAGTGATGTGCCGTATATCGTCAATCATTCATATTAGTACTAATCATATCATCTGACTTGTTGTAGTACTCAGGGTGAAAGTGAAATTGAGCATTTGCCATTGATTTAACAGAGGATGGCCATAATAGAAAAAGAGATCATTGTGTAGTACAGCTGCCCAACCTGCAGACAGTAGTAAAGAAACATGAGCCTGCGACACAAATATGTCTGTCTAGGGCGCAAGCTGAACTGGCATGCCTACAAGATTAATTTAGCTAAAAAAGAGCGAGAAGAAGAATACTTGTCTACTCCATGGTGCCTAATGCCTGAAACTCTAATCACATCCAAATCTTAGGGGCTGAGTAATCGAGGATACCACAAATGTTATGTACTGTTAGTCCTACTGTGCTACTATAATTTTATGTGTATAATTTTATGTGTTACTGTTTTGCTAAGAGTGTTGGTTACAATTTTCTTTTTTCTTTTTTGATATATCTACTCCTTCTCAACCCACCAGGCAGGAGATAACATCCAAGACTGGTAACGGAACCTTGAGGCCATCCGGGCAGAATATTGGCGGCCGGTGGCACTGGCGGAGGCGAAGGAGGCAGCAGCTGCAGCCTCCAATGCCCTGAGCCCCAGCCAGCCGCCCCTCCAGTCCCTCTGGTGGTACGGCGCTGTGTTCTGGCAGCCACCCACCGCAAGTAAACCACTTCTGCCCACCCCTGTTCAAGTAAAAACTTTCAGCGCCGCATTCTCCTCTGGATGGCGCGCCTAGAGGCTAGGACGGAGGAGCACTTCGACCATCCTGAGCAAAAGATCCAGCTCCTAGCCAGCTGCTAGATGATAGACCTCTCTTTACCCATTTTTCATCTTTTTTTGGTAGGTGGGACTTGTTGGGGAAAGGGTAGGAATGTGGGTGGTGGGAGGTGGGAAAAACTTGGCTGTTCTTTTTTTATGGACATTTGGATTTTTTATGGACAATTTGACTTTTTACTGGACATTGGTTGGGTTAGGGAGAGGGGTGTGTTGGAAGGCGGACCCCGAGGAGTCGGTGCGACCACCAAGGGGGGGCCCTCACACTGCACGAAGTAGCCGAGCGCTGCCGAGAAGTCTCCTGAGAGATCCTTCTCCTATCACGTACTAGCACAGTAACACCACCACACAGGACTCAAGGAGGTTGTCTTGTGACAAGCAATTCTTTATCAGCAATAAAAAGGGTTACGAGGGCAATATTTACACGAAGGGATCGAGGGATCCACCAAAAGTCTCAGTGTCTCTTTGGAAGGGTCAGGGTAGCGGGACAGTCTTTGGCAGGAATGCGGTACGAGGGTACCTGGGGCCCAGTTCTTATCCTCAAGCTGGAGGACCTCCGGATCTCGGAGGGGTCGAGCCGCGACGGCGTCAGCAGGGCTCTGGCGTACAGTTCGTGGAGAGCCGCGATCTAATCAGCAGGGCTCTCAAGATGGTTTCTGCTCAGCTCGAGCCGCGACGTCGTCAGCAGGGCTCCGAGGGAGGCTTCAGCGAGGTTGGGCCGCGACAGCGTCAGCAGGGCTCCGATGTTCCAGGTGGTTCAGAAAGGGTTCACAGGAAGGAGCCGCGACGCAGTCAGCAGGGCTCGTGATGGTTCCGACAAGAGTTCTTCTCCGTAGGGTCAGCCGCGATTCAATCAGCAGGGCTCTCGACTCCGGGATACAACTCCCGAGCTGTGGTGGGGTCGCCCCAGATATAGGTCTGGAGCCCTTTGATGTCCGGACCTATGCGCCATAGGGGGCGGAGTGGCCGGGTGGAGGTGGCCAGACGCCCAGCAGGAGAGGCGCCAGGCCCATGGGAGTTGCCGGGCGATCACACCTCGAGAGGGGAGGACAGTTGGGGGTCCCATCGATACTGTCCTCCGCCGGGGGCGATGAATGGTTCCTGCGGCACCCCCTGGCTAGTTCGTGGTGCCTCGATGGCGGGGCTTCGCTGGGGTCGAGGCTGGGTTGAGCGGGGTCGCGCCGGCTGGGGCACGGTGTGACGTGGATGCCAACAAGATGGCGGAGCCACGAGGAGTATGCGACCACGTGCAGCTCCGGGTGAAGGGTCTTGGTGCAGTTCAGACGGGTGGCCCGTGAAGGCTGGGGCGGGGAACGGGCACAATCCAGGGGGTTAAGGACCACGCCACGAGGCCGGGTCCAACAGGCGTCCCCCCCAGCCGAAGGCATGGAGAGTCACCCATCTCCTTGGGGATTCTCCTCGTCAAGGCGGAAGAAGCGGGACAGGCCGTCGGCGTTGGCGTGGTCATTGCCGGGCCGGTGTTCGACGTCAAAGTCCATTCCTTGTAGCGAGATGGACCACCGCAGCAGCTTGGGGTTCTCGCCCCGCATTTGCATTAGCCATTGCAAGGGCCGGTGGTCGGTCTGGACCCGGAAGTGGGTGCCAAAGAGGTAGGGCCAGAGCTTCTTGAGGGCCCACACCACAGCGAAGGCCTCACGCTCAATAGTGCTCCAGCGTTGCTCTCGGGGCAGTAGTCGTCGGCTGAGGAAGGCCACTGGTCGGTCGAGCCCCTTTTCGTCGGCTTGGGATAGGACGGCCCCGATCCCATACTCGGAGGCGTCCGTCTGTACCACGAACTCCTTCTGGTAGTCCGGGGCCTGCAGCACCGGAGCAGTACACATGGCTGTTTTTAGGGTGTCGAAGGCTGTTTGGCAGCGGGGTGTCCAGTGTACCTTCTTGGGCTGCTTTTTGGACGTTAACTCTGTGAGGGGGCCAACAATGCTCCCATAGTCCCTGATAAACCGCCGGTAGTATCCGGTGAGGCCCAGGAAGGCCCGGACAGCGGTCTGGGTAGTGGGGGGTTCCCAGGTCTGGATGGCATCTATCTTTGCTTGGAGGGGGGCCACCTGCCCGCTCCCCACTTGATGGCCCAGGTAGGTCACTGATCCGTGGCCGATTTGGCATTTGCTGGCCTTGATTGTGAGCCCGGCCCGCTGAAGGGCGGCCAGGACGGCCTTCAGGTGGAGAAGGTGCTCGGCCCAGTGGTTGCTGTACACGGCAATGTCATCTAAGTAGGCCGCGCTGAAGGCCTCAAGCCCGGCCAAAACCTTGTTCACTAGTCTTTGGAAGGTGGCCGGGGCGTTCTTCATTCCGAAGGGCATCACCCGAAAGTGGTAATGCCCATCCGGGGTCGAAAAGGCGGATCTTTCTTGGGCGCCGGGGGTGAGCTGGATCTGCCAGTACCCGGCGGTGAGGTCCAGCGTGCTCAAGTAGCGAGCGGCCCCTAGGCGGTCGATGAGTTCGTCGGCCCGGGGTATCGGGTGTGCGTCTGTCTTGGTTACTGCATTCAGGGCTCGGTAGTCCACGCAGAATCGCAACTCCGGGGGGTGACCGGGAGCTGCGGCCTTGGGCACCAGGACGACAGGGCTGGCCCACGGGCTGTCGGAAGGCTCGATGACTCCCAGGGCCAGCATCTTTGCTACTTCAGCCTGGATGCAGGCCCGCACTCGGTCAGGCACCCGGTAGGCTCTGTGCCGTATGGGGGGGCTCTCCCCGGTGTCGACAGCGTGGACGCACCAGTGGGTCACCCCCGGGGTGAGAGAGAAGAGGGCTGCGTAGTCCCGCAGTAATTGCTGGCAGTCGTTGCGCTGTTCCGGGGTCAGGGACGAGGCGAGTTGGACCCCTTCGATCGATCCATCGTGAATGTCGGATTGCAAGAGGTCGGGCAAGGGCTCGGAGTCGACCTCGCCCCCTTCGTCAGTCGCCAGCAGCAGGCTCAGTTCGGTCCGGGCGAAGTGGGGTTTTAGCCTGTTAGCATGTAGGACCCGGAGGGGGTTCCGGGGGGACTCCAGATCGACCAGGTAGGTGACGGGACTTTTCTTCTCCACCACCTTGAAGGGCCCGGTCCACTTGTCCTGGAGGGCGCCGGGTTCGACCGGGGCCATGACCCATACTTTCTGTCCTGGCTCGAATTCTATAGTAGAGGTGTTGCGATCGTACCACCGCTTCATGTCCTCCTGGCTGGCCTCGAGGTTGGCTTCGGCCATGGCTCGGAACTTGCGGGTCTGGTTTCGGAGGGTCAGGAGGTATCGGTAGACGTCAGGAGGGGCGCCTCGGGGTTTCATCTCCCAGCCCTCCTTGACCAGGCTGAGCGGTCCGCGGACCGGGTGCCCATACAATAGTTCAAACGGGCTGAACCCCAGGGACTTCTGCGGGACCTCCCGATAGGCAAACAGGAGGCAGGGCAGCAGGACATCCCATTTCCGCCTGAGGGGTTCTTCCAGGCCCTGGATCATCCCTTTTAATGTTCGGTTGAACCGCTCAACCAGGCCGTTCCCCTGAGGGTGATAGGGGGTCGTGAACTTGTATGTGACCCCGCACTGTTGCCACAGAGACCGCATGTACCTGGAGATAAAGTTTGTGCCGCGGTCGCTCACCACTTCGCTGGGGAATCCCACTCGGGAGAAGATCCCCATCAAGGCCCGGCCTACCACAGGGGCCGTTATAGTTCTTAGCGGGACCGCCTCCGGGTATCTGGTGGCGTGGTCCACGAGGACCAGGATGAAGAGGTGGCCCAGGGCGGTTTGGGGGTCCAGGGGTCCCACAATATCGATTCCGACCCGTTCGAACGGGGTGCTGACGGCGGGAAAGGGCTGGAGGGGGGCCTTGACCCGACCCCCCGTCTTTCCGCTGGCTTGGCAGGTCTGGCAGGACCGGCAGTGGTTGTCCACATCTCTCCGCATCCGGGGCCAGTAGAAG
Source organism: Triturus cristatus (assembly GCF_964204655.1). Taxonomy (NCBI): domain Eukaryota; kingdom Metazoa; phylum Chordata; class Amphibia; order Caudata; family Salamandridae; genus Triturus; species Triturus cristatus. Next base: position 1,110,019,939 of record NC_140590.1, read on the forward strand.
TGGGTCACCAGACGACTGTACGTTTTGTCTTGCCCCAAGTGTCCGGCGAGGGGTACATCATGGGCCAGGTGGAGAAGGAACTCCCGGAAGCGGAGGGGGACCACCAACACGCGGCTGGCCCCGAGTTCTGCTACTTTCTGTTCACTGTACAACAGGCCCTCGGTCCAGTAGATCCAGTGGGTGCCGGTCTGGTCACCGTTGGCTTGCGCGGTCGCCTGTTGTCGGACCCCTTCGAGAGAGGGACAGGACTGTTGTTCTTGCTGGAACTGCTCTCGGGTGGGGCCCCCTTCGTGTCGCCATTGTGTCAGCTCTGGGAGGGCGCTCGGAGAAGCCATCTCTTCGGGGGAGGATTCGCTGGGTCCAGGGTCGGTGTCCGCCTCCTCCTCGCTGCTGGCGGGAGGGGGTGTGAGCCCCTCGGGCTGGGCGGTCCCGGAGGTCGAGGATGAGCGGGGGGCCTGGGTGGTCATGGACCGGGTGATGGCGCAGGCCCAATCAGCCAGTCCCAACATTCGGAGGTGTTCTCGTCGCTCTACTTGAGCCCAGGGGGAACTTTCCAAGTCGTTCCCCAGGAGGCAGTCGACCGGGGCGTCGTCGCGCACTGTCACCTTTAGCAGGCCCGTCACCCCTCCCCACTCGAAGGGGACCAGGGCCATCTGGCATAGGCTTTCACTGTTGTCGGCCGTCCGTACGGGGCACAGCACATTCGGTAGAATCTGCCCAGGGGTCACCAGGTGGCAGCGGACAGCGGTGATACTGGCGCCTGTGTCACGAAGGGCTTCGGCCCGTTGACCATTGACCGTGACCTGCTGCCGGTACTTCTGGGTGTTGGTTGGGATGGGGGTGCAGGGTACCATCTCTCGGCTACCCAGGCAGACCAGGGACATGGCTGCCGGCTCCCACTCAGTGTTCTCTCGGTCGAGGGCCTCCTCTTCCTCTTCTTCTCCCCCCAAGGCGGCGGCTGTCAGCTGCCGGGGCGGGTGCCCGCCGGCCCCGTTTCTTCGGTTCAGAGGGCAGGCCGGATCGCTGGCAAAGTGTCCTGTTTGTTGGCAGCCGTAGCAGGTCACTGGCGGCCGTGGTCCGGGTCGGGCCGGGCCCACCTTTCGGGCTAGGCTCGGGGAGAGATGTGGCTGCGGTGGCCCTCGAGGGGGGCTCCTGGGGGCCCCGGCGGGAGGGTCTCGGTTCCTGTTCGGCCCTCCCCCCCCACCGCGCTGGCGGGGTGGCCCGTTGGGGTTCCTCTGGTACTCCCCCATTGAGTTCCGGGGGACCCGGGAGTTGACCCATCGATCGGCTTCGACGGCAAGTTTTCGCGGGTCGGTCATTTTGCTGTCGAGGAGGTGCTGCCTCAGTTCCACGAAGCAATTGTTGGAAAGGTGTTCCCATACGATGAGGTCGACCAGCTGCCCGTAGGTGGTTGCTTTGCTCCCTTTGATCCACCCTTCTAGGGCCCGACTGAAAAAGTCCACATATTCCACCCATGTGGTACCCGGGATTTTCTTGCAGTCTCTGAACCGCTGGCGGTACATTTCCGCTGTTAGCCCGTAGCGGGTGAGCAGGGCCTCCTTCATGTGATCGTAGGAGGTCATCACCTCCTCCGGTAGCTGGAGCAGCGTGTCCCGCCCCTCACTCAGGAACCGCCCCCACAGGCCCGCGCCCCAATCCTTTCGGGGCACCCGATGAGAGGACATGGCCACCTCGTAGGCCTTGAACCATTGTTGGATGTCGTCATTCTTGTAATACTCCTTGACGACTTCTTTCGGGATATGCACCTTGGCCTCGGAAGGCGGTAGAGTGTCTCTGGGGGTGTCAGTCCCTCCGTTCTTGGCCTTGATCTCGAGCTCCTTGAGACTGCGCTCGTGCTCAAGAGTTAGTTTCTTTTCCTCCAACTCCCGGTGTCGTCTCTTCTCCTCTATCTCTTCTTGAAGGCGCAGCTTGCTCTAGGGCCAGTTTCTTCTCTGCCAGCTGGAGTTCACCGTCCAGCCGCAGTCGGGCGAGCTCTAGCTCATGGCTCCGGACTTTTTCCCGCTCTCGTATTTCTTCATCGGAGAGGCCGGTTTCTAGGCTCTTTCTTCCTCCGGTTGCCGGAGTCCGTGCGGTTGCTGCGGTCTCAGTCAGGGGCAAGGGCCCTTCCTCCTGGGAGGGGCCTGCCCCGGCCTCCAACCATGCCCTCAGAGCTTTCTGCATCTCCTCTTTGGTACCCAGGCTGGTGGTTGCAATGCCTTTGTCTTTGCAGAACTGTTTCAATTCTTTGTGCGTATATTCTTCCAGCCGTTCGGGCTGGAACTCCATTGTCGCGTTGTTTTCCTGGCTGCTCATGATGCTGTTCGTTTGGATGGGTAGCTAGTGGGTACTGGCTGGTACGTACTGCGTTCGGCTCGGATCCCGTCGCTGGCCACCAAATGTTGGAAGGCGGACCCCGAGGAGTCGGTGCGACCACCAAGGGGGGGCCCTCACACTGCACGAAGTAGCCGAGCGCTGCCGAGAAGTCTCCTGAGAGATCCTTCTCCTATCACGTACTAGCACAGTAACACCACCACACAGGACTCAAGGAGGTTGTCTTGTGACAAGCAATTCTTTATCAGCAATAAAAAGGGTTACGAGGGCAATATTTACACGAAGGGATCGAGGGATCCACCAAAAGTCTCAGTGTCTCTTTGGAAGGGTCGGGGTAGCGGGACAGTCTTTGGCAGGAATGCGGTACGAGGGTACCTGGGGCCCAGTTCTTATCCTCAAGCTGGAGGACCTCCGGATCTCGGAGGGGTCGAGCCGCGACGGCGTCAGCAGGGCTCTGGCGTACAGTTCGTGGAGAGCCGCGATCTAATCAGCAGGGCTCTCAAGATGGTTTCTGCTCAGCTCGAGCCGCGACGTCGTCAGCAGGGCTCCGAGGGAGGCTTCAGCGAGGTTGGGCCGCGACAGCGTCAGCAGGGCTCCGATGTTTCAGGTGGTTCAGAAAGGGTTCACAGGAAGGAGCCGCGACGCAGTCAGCAGGGCTCGTGATGGTTCCGACAAGAGTTCTTCTCCGTAGGGTCAGCCGCGATTCAATCAGCAGGGCTCTCGACTCCGGGATACAACTCCCGAGCTGTGGTGGGGTCGCCCCAGATATAGGTCTGGAGCCCTTTGATGTCCGGACCTATGCGCCCGAGGGGGCGGAGTGGCCGGGTGGAGGTGGCCAGACGCCCAGCAGGAGAGGCGCCAGGCCCATGGGAGTTGCCGGGCGATCACACCTCGAGAGGGGAGGACAGTTGGGGGTCCCATCGATACTGTCCTCCGCCGGGGGCGATGAATGGTTCCTGCGGCACCCCCTGGCTAGTTCGTGGTGCCTCGATGGCGGGGCTTCGCTGGGGTCGAGGCTGGGTTGAGCGGGGTCGCGCCGGCTGGGGCACGGTGTGACGTGGATGCCAACAAGATGGCGGAGCCACGAGGAGTATGCGACCACGTGCAGCTCCGGGTGAAGGGTCTTGGTGCAGTTCAGACGGGTGGCCCGTGAAGGCTGGGGCGGGGAACGGGCACAATCCAGGGGGTTAAGGACCACGCCACGAGGCCGGGTCCAACAGGGTGGGTCAGGTGTTGTGGGTTTCTTTAATTCTAGCTTATTTGTTAGAGGAATACATTTATAGTTTTGTATATGATGTGAATCTTTTTTGGGGGATTACTCTTTTACTTTGCACTGTTTCCCAGGGCCTCATCCATCTTTTGAAACCTGTTGATAGTGTAACATACCAACAGATAGATGCGGTACCCTCACTTGGCTTACTACTGTCAGTCTCTCCTCCTAGTGAAGGGGCTCCAACCTTTTGTGTAGTGAGAGCTACTTCTGGTCAGTGAAAATTGTTGTGAGTCCCAAGCAACTCGCGCATTTTTCAGAGAGACCTCCCCCGCCCAGTTTCATTGACGGTAAGCCTATTTCTTCAGAGCCCATACTGTGGTTTGAACACAATAACACTTAAAGAAAAGACTTTGCATGTGTGCTGTTGGCAAACCGCTAGTTTACTTTACGACCATTCAATTAATAGCTTCAAAATCAGGACCTATCAATAGCTGTCACTGAAATAATCATTGTAATGCAGCTCAATTAACAAACAAACAGGAACAGAAATCTTACCTTCACTGTGGAACTGTATGATGTCCTCTAATGCTGAGTAATCTGGTAGCCAGGCGGGGCAGTTGCAAAGAAGTCATTATAGTAGTAAAGTAGTCACAGTGTGTGGCAGTCAGCCTGTGCAAAGCTTCGCTGAATCACAATTGCAGATGGATTCTTCTACTGTAGCTTTGACAAGATCGCTGTGTTTTTCAATTGCCAGATAAGCTGAACTTCAGCTCTGTTTGGATTGGAAAGTAACGATTTTGTCCTCCACTCTTATTGCTCCCTTTACTTTGTAGGAGTGTCAGTAACCCAGGACTGCTGTACAAATTGCTTTGTTCTTATTCAACTATAAAGAACTTTGAAAGATGCTGAAGATTCTTCTCTTTAGCTCTTTTTTTATGTTGATATCAATACACCAGGCTTCCAGTAAACACTGCTTTTTCCTCATCTTGTGCAGCAAATAAATGTTAAACATTTAGAAAGGTGCTGAAGATTCTTCTCTCCAACTACTTTTTTCTTGGTGTCTGAAGCCCATGCCTGAACTACACATTGCTTTGTTCTTGTTCAACTACTAACTGTTACTTACAAAAGGAATTTTGAAAGATGCTGAAGATTCTTCTCTATAGCTATCTTTTTTTCTTGATCTCAATAAACCAGGCCTCAGCAAACACTGCTTTGCTCTTGTGCAGCAAATAAAAAGTTGGAAAGGTGCTGAAGATTCTTCTCTCCAGCTACTTTTTCTTGTGTTTGTAAAACAGGTCTACAGTACAAGTTGCTTTGTTTTTGTTCAATTAATAAAAAATAAAAAACTGGGGGCTGACGATTCTTCTCTGCAGCAACTTTAATCTTGGTGTTCATAATGAAACAGATACCTAGGTTTGGGATTTCACCAGGAACTGTCATCGAACAAGTATTGATTGCGAATGCATTCAAATAATTTCAGTGAGAGACTTGACACTGCATGGTGTCCACTAATCCCTTGTAATCTGGGGTGTAGCTAAAGAGGGCAACTCTTATGGAGTCATTTAAATGTTCGTCAGTTAGACGTGTGCGAAACTTAGATTTTATGAAGTTCTTATCCGAAAATGCTAGTTCACAAAGATAGGTAGAGCCAAATAGGGAAAAAAAATTCAATGCAGCTGTGTGGATGTTCTTAAACTTTTCAGCATCCATAAGACTCCAGAAATTAATGTCAGTTCAATTCAATGTCATTTTGAAGTGTGACAATCTCCATTTCCATTGTGGCAGAGTCAAGGTTCAAAAGCACACTCATTTTCTCTGAAATGTCACTAACATCCACTACCATGAAGGGGTTTTAAGTGAACATCACACAGGGCTCCAGTTGCTCAAAATCACTAAATCTGTCACTGAACTCTTGATTAAGCCTCATGAGGAGGCTACTGTATTTCTCTGTGTCCAGGATCTCAGCCTCAGCTTTGTTTTCTGAAAGGATTTGGAGCCCAGAGGGAAAGTGCTGCATCTTTCATTTCTGCATATGCTGTATCAAAAGGTTAAGCTTTGATTTGAAACTTTTCACAGAACTTACCATGTTGGTTATTGTCTTGTTTTTGCCTTGCAACTCGTAGTTCAATACATTTAATTTTTCTGTCACATCTGTCAAAAAAGCTAAATCGAGCAACCATTGAGTGTTTGATAACAGTGTGGTATCTTCATTTCTAGACTCCATAAAAGCTTTGACTTCTGGCAATAGCGAAAGGAATCTTCGCAGTATTTTTCCCCTGCTAAGCCATCAGATTTGAGTGTGCAGTAAAAGGTCACTATACTCGGCTGATAGTTCTTCAAGGAACAATTTGAAGGTTCGGTGCTGCTTGGCCTTTGCACGAATTGAATTAATAATTTTAACAACAGGAGTCATGACATGATCAAGTCCCATTACCTTGGCACATATTGCCTGTTGATGTATAATGCAATGGTAGTTCAATAACGGAGGGAAATCTGGATCTGCTTTACAATTGGCAATGAAGCCAGAATGACGCCCTATCATTGCGGGTGCACCATCAGTGGTTATCGCCACTAACTTTTTCAATGGGACATTTTGTTTAAAAAAATAATGTTTCACCTCATTGTGAATGTCAGAACCTTTCGTTGTGGTTTTCAAAGGCAACAATGTTAAAAATTCCTCTTTATCAGTAAAATCTTCAAAAACCATTCTAACTAACATTGCCAACTGTGCAATATCGCTTGCATCAACAGATTCATCACATTGAAGAGAAAAATATTTGCATGTCTTTAAATCGCACTCTAACTGCTCTATCATGTTGGTCGATAATGCAGATACCCTTCTTGCCATAGTGTTTGACCCTAACTGCACATCTGAAAAGGCAGACATAATTTCAGGGCTATTTTTAAAGTCTTTGACTAAGGAGTTGGCCATTAGAAGCATTGCTTCCTTCACAACGACTCCATCTGAAAATGTTGCTTTGTGCTTAATCAAGTGATGAGTAACTACAAAGGATGCTTCAGTAGCCGCAGTGGCTTTCTGCGTGGGCTTCGTAAAAAAAGATTGCTGTGTCTGCAATGCAGATTTCAGTTTGTTTACTTTTTGTGACCTCAAGCTGCTTCCTTTAGGGAACGTCCTCTCAAAATGCATGTGCTTGGTTGAAAAATGCCTCTCAACATTGCCCTTTTTTCCCACTGCAACTTTTGCTCCACAGATTAAACATACACAGTTGTCTTTAATTTGTGTAAATAAAAATTCGTTCTCCCACTCTTGATGGAAGTAGTAAGATGTGCTCTTGGCCCTTTTGGAGGGACCTGGCTCTTCATCCATGATTAGCTGTTAAGGCTGTAAGCAAGAGTAAAAATGTTGAGTACGTGTGCCCTACCTATGCTAATGATACTGCAACACAATGCCTCCCCTTTCTTCATCATCACACATGACAGCACCTTGAAATGCATAAGTTGAAGGTGCACTGTACAAAATCTATGAGGCCACACAAAGCCAACCTGTGTGGCCTTTAATGGCCTCATAGATATGGAGGCAAGGCAGTGCAAATCGATGTGTAGCGTTACTCTCTACCGAGTCTACCCCAGAGAGGCGTTCCGTGAGTGGAGCATGGGTGCCCCTTCCTGTATAAAAACAAATCTGTCTGCAACACAGGCACCCTTGCACCATGTGTTGGCACTAGGGGGCAGCAGTTTGTGTGCCAGTGCAGGGAAAGAATAGGAATGCATCATTTTATGTTAAAATTTAAATGCAGTGCATTCACTGCCACAACAGTGAGACACAAAACTAAAGCACAAGCCACAACACTGACACAACAAAAGCACAAGCCGTGCAAGCGGAGGCTAATGCTTGTCGGAATGGGACAGGAAAGAGGCCCTGGCACCAAATTAGAAGTAGCCCCACAAGCCAGATCTGGTGGCTCAGTGCACTAAAGCAGCCACTGCAGGGGCCTGTGCCCGACCTCATGGCCACAGGTTTCAATCCCTGCGGGTCCACTCAGCCTTTCATCCATTTGAGGTCGATAAAATGAGTACCATTGAGTTGGGTAACAATAAACATCTGTTATTCAGTGCCAGGACACCTTCGGGTAATCGTGCGCTTTACAAATAGACCTGTTTTGTTATGTTGTTAATATAGGGCAGGGCGGCAGGCAAATCAAATAGGTAAAAAAAGTGGCCCACATTTTCAAAATAAGTTTTAAACTTAGACATGTTGTATATAGGTGGTGTTTTTCATGGTATGGAAGACTAGGATATTTGTCCTTTCAGCAGGCACTGTTTGGTACTACCCGAACAATTAACAACACAAAACAGCCCACCAGCCAATAAAATCGGCACACAAATAGCCAGAAATCCACAGACAAGCATTGGCACAGGCCACCAACCAATAAAATTGTCCCATAAACAGCCCAAAAAACAACCAATATATAACATCCTGTGTGGCCACACGACAGCATGGAGCAGTCAAGGCCTCACTGTGGAGAGGCCGGACCTGGGAAGCCAGAGCTGCCTGTGTCCCTGAAGAGCGCACAGTGGCCAGTGAGTGCAAAGTGGTGACAAAGCTAAGGACTGTGAGCTGTGTGAGGAGGTAGAGCAAGTGCAGTCCCAGGTGGCTTGATGGCCCTGTACCAAACAGTTTCTGGTGCCTGGGGGTGGGTGTGTCTGGATTGGAGTCTGGACTCAGTGCGGCCTCTGCCAATGTGGAGTGGAATTGTGGAGGACAGGGGGGATGGTGAGGAGGGGTACACTTTGACCAGGGCAAGCGGGTATCTATTGCTCCCCCGGTGAAACTGAAGCAGTCAAGTATGGTGTGCCTGAGGGGCCGAACAAGGTTTCAGGGTGGCACAGGTGGCCCACAATAAACTCTGAGATGAATTTGGGTGCAAAGACATAATTGAATCACCTGTTCACTGCACCACTGAGTACCCTAAAACTGTGTGTGCTGCTGACACCGCAAAAGAGCTCGGCCACATGCTTGCAACATGAAGGAGCACCCCAGCTGCCACCGCAATGTGGTCCCAGGGCTCTGGTTATCTGTCAACTGAGACTGGATTCTAGAAGGCTGCACTTCACCTGGCAGCGAGAGGGCTGCATGGTGAAGGAAGTCCTGCACCACTCAATGTTACTCAGCAACAACCCCCCACCTTCTTTCGGATAAGGGAATTCTTCATAGCGAGCGGATGGATGGACACACGTGCCTTACAAGCCCCTCGACTGGGTAAAAGTAAAAACGCTGCTATAACGCCACCAGGGGTGGAGCAGCCCCAGAATCTACTGCTGCAACAACTTCACCCATGTGTTTGGACTGGAGAACAGTCCTGTGCTGAAAGGAAATTAAATGTAAACCATTTTACAATGGTTTGGGAATTTTAAATTTTGCCATAAAGGTACAGGACTGGATTTCGAATAGTAAATACGCCTCATAACTACTTAGGCAACAGTTTTGCTATCCAACATATTTTAAGAGTGGATTACCCCGAGGGCCGACTGAAGGCAGACAGGACCAGCCGTCGTGAGTGCGGGCATCTGGCAGCTGTGTCTGTGCCCACCTGTCCCCTCAGCTGCTCAATGAGCCTTCCTGGTGTGAAGCCTCCGCCCGCCTCAGCCAGCAGACTCCGAGCAGCGGCATCACTGACTCCCTGCAGGGCTATCCTTCCCGCCTCTCGCCTTGGTTTCCATCCTCTCACTTCTGAATTTCTCCTTCGCTCTCTTTTCTTCTCTACTTTCCTACTTCTTTCTCTCATTCGCTTTTCTTTGATTTCCCTCTCTCTCTTTTCTACATTTTTTTCATTCTCGCTCTGACTTTTTCTCTTTTACTGGCCTAGTCGGACTGAGCCTTGACATGCTAGGGTGAGAGACGGAGAGCTTGGTCAGTTTCGGACCTGACCGCATAAGAACAAATCGCCCATTCAGGAGTCTTTATCCCTCCATGCAAGACAAACTTTGTATTAATCATAGCTCTTTTTGGTGTTACCAGAGGACAATTAGTCCTCCTCCTGTAGAATATTCCTGCTCCACACAACTTTCACTTTCATTATTAGTAAGGAATCACATCAGTGTAAAGAAGAGACACTGTGATGAAAGGAGGCTTAGCCCATCGTCCACAATTTCAGCTAGTATAGAAGCATAAAATGGACAAAATAAAGTTAATACAGATGTGCGATCAGTAAAGAACGCAGGCCGTTTTATTCAGTGCAGACTACCTTAATTTTCTTCAGATTGTTGGACGTTGTGTATGTAGTAGACTGGCTGTTGCTCTCTGTTATAAAGTGGAAGATGAGCTCAAAAGCGAAAGCCAACTAATCTGTCTTATTTCAACCCTCTGTCTGTTTTCCAGATCATTCTTCAGGATCACAGCTCACCATCATTCTGATCTGTCTTCAAATTTGGGGACGGCCTAGGTTAGCGTGGGTTTACTTTACTAACATTAAGAAGTCGCAGACGCTATATTGGGGTGTCGAGAGGGGGCTGGGATGATAAGTCATTGTGAGCGAAAGTGCGGAGAATTATTAATGAAACTACTCTACTGTGAGGCCTTAGTAGTGAAAGTGTTGTGCAAAGGGGCAACCCTGGCGGAGATCACAGATGGCCAACTGCAATTGGTGCCTAATCAGAGACTTAACACACCCCAATCTCAGACACTTGCACTGTCGAGTCTGCACTAAAAAGTGACTCTGACAATTTGGGGATCTGCGCAGATATACAGCGCGGTGCAACAAGGAAAAAGGCATGCGTGGATCCCGGCAGTTCTTTGCTACTTGTGTGACCTGAAAACCAGCAAGGAAAAGCCAGGGGTGCGTAGATAGAGAAAGTAACAATGACAACGCACATAGCAGAGGAACGGGGCAGCCATGGGCAACATGAGAGCGGTCCATGCAGGGTCATTGAACATGGTATGACACTATGACTTTACTCTTTTACATTACTTTTCACCGGGGAACCGTAAACTCACCACCAATGGTTATGCCTCAGATGGGTGAATGTCATACCAAAGCTACTCTCCACAGCATTAAGGTGTGGATAAGGAAGACAAGGTCCATAAACAAGAAATGGAAGTCCTTACTTCTCTCATTATAACATAGTTCATTTAGATTAGATAGTGGAAGACCAGGTATCATATTACAAAGAACAGCAATAAGTTGTGATATTTTAATGTAAGGTAAAAATGTGTTCTTTGAATTTGGCCTGTATCAGAGGGCACAGAGCTTCTTCTCCTGGAAGTGGTCCACCTACAAAATGCCGGTGAAAGACAAAGGTGGCAACTCAACTTGCATCAGACTCTCATCTATCAGAAAGTTATCTGGTTAATATTCAAGACGAAAACCAAAACACAGTTTAAATTACAAGCATGACTATCCTAGAGACAAGCCCCTCAGCTACTTCAGCTCTGTTCCTGTGTACCCCTCTATTGCTCGGTTCTTATTCTCTCGAATTGCTGCTGCGAGGTTTTTCTAGTAGTTTGCACTGCTCCCAGATTTCCCTCCACAGATTTACTGATTTGCTTATGACGCTGTTCTTCTTTGGTCCTGCTACCAAATCTCCCCTTACTAAACTTGCACTTTTCTTAACGCCCTCTAATGATCTGCATCCAGACCTCCAGTAACCATTTGGTGTCCCTCTTTCCGAGCTTCCCCTATGGTTCTGCTCTTAGGTCTTCCGTAGTGGGGCTGACACAGGCTCTCCAGATGTCCCTGCTCAACAGACTCAGAGATATCTCGCTACTGTCTAGAACTGAAGCCCCCTTCTGTGCTACAACCACGTTTCTAGTCTACACTCAGGCTTGCCCCTTGGTCTCCCCACCAAGGCCCTCATCCCAGAACTACCCATCCTCCATTGTTGCTTTCGGGATGCCCACCCCCGCTATCCATCCTCCAAGAACCTCAGTGTACTCACTCTTTTCTCAGACATCCGCCTCCAACAACCCCATCTCACTCCCCCTTGCCCACTAATCCGAGGTCTAACCTTCCCATGGCCCAGAGTTCAGCATCCTTCCCTAAAACTGCCCTGCTCCCATGAGCATCATGCTTATTTACAAATCTCCGTGCCTAGTAGGGTGACCTACCGTCAGTAAATTTAATGTACCGTCGGTTATTTTAGTATGATGACTGTAAGGCGTCCGTAATTTGGGGTCCCCCAATTACGGACGCCTTACAGACATCATGCTAAAATCATATTGAAAGAATTTCAGGAAGGTATGCTGTTCCCCTGCGAGAGGCCCTATGAGTTTAAAAGTTTCCACCTGGGGCCTCTCGCACTTATCTTTTAATCCGCCTAAGTAAACTAAGAGTGTTGTGACTTACCTGCTGCGAGTCTGGTGCAAGGTTGTATGCGTGGGTGTGGCAGTTCTTTCGGCCTGCTAACTGCTCCACAATGCTCTGCCCTGCCATGCCTGCTTGAGCTCCGCACGTCGCACTTGCACAATGGACAGTGCAGTGCCAGTGGAAAAGGCAGGGGGCGCGTAAACACGCACGCCCGAGACTGTGCGCGCGCCCTGTCATGAGACTCTTCAGGAGAGGAACAACATCCTCTTCGGCCCGCCCCACCACAGCTAAGCTCAAGCCAATCGGAGCAGCTGCTTTGGGTGAGGGCGGGCAATGGACACTGAAAAAAGCCTAAATAGCCCAAATAACACTAATGGGCTACTAAATTGAGCAGCACTCGTCGCGTGCTACTCACAGGGTCTTGGCAAGCTACCGGTAGCTCACGATCAACCATTTGGAGACCCCTGTCCTAGTGTATGCAGTCTGCAACTAAATCCCATATGGACTCGGATTGGGTGCGGTTGTGTGAATCAATTTCATAGTATATAGATTACTGAATCTTCCATACTTCTTCTCTCTTACCTGTGAATAGTTGAAGCAATAGCTGCATGCTGATAGTTTTCCAATGTGCCATGGTGGTGGTAGTAGTAGTAGACAGTAGGAGCATGCTAGCAGACTAGTCGAATCCTACAAGCACCAGATTCTGCAGCGAAGTTCTGCTCCCTCCTAGCCAAAATCAAACTGTAGGATGAGGCATATTCTTCACAGGGAACTAAATGACTACATTTACAAACTGAGTTAATGCCGTTTGATATGCAAGCTTTGCATAACAAATGAGGCAGTCACCTGAGGGAGACTAGATAGACTGAGTAGAGTACGACTAGGAGTACACAAGAAGAAGACTGCCAAACGAGAAAACATGGTAGCAATGCTAAAGTAAAATAAAAATCATCAAAATTGTGGGCTAGTACAAGTTACAAACCGAAGTCGAATAGAACTATGAAGTGGAGTGGAGAAGCATAACCTTTAGTTCTGGAAGGATGATGATGCCGTCAATTATGAATATCAAATACAGTCTGTGCATGGGTGGGCAATCTATTGTATATATTGCCAGTGTGGGCTATAGTTATACTTTGAGCAGAATGTCTGATCCTTGACCTGCCTGCCCTCCTTTTTTTTTTTGGCAGAGTTTTATATAGCGCGAACTTGACCCGAATCCAATCAGGTATCAGAGCGCTTTGCATAGGACCAATTAGGTTACATGAGGACACACATTCATTCTTTGTTAGGCACGGGGAGATTAAGTGATTTGCCCAGAATCACAGGATGTTCAGCGTCATTACCGAGACTCAAACCTAGTTCCCCAGGTCCGAGGTTAAGCGCCCTAGCCGTTAGGCCAACTCCTCTCTCCTTGAGTTGGTGTTGCTTTCACCACATCCACCCCACCAAGTGTGTGATCAATTAATGGTATACATTTTGTTTAGTCACACCAATAAATCACACAGCTCGTGGGAAGAAGGTTAGGGGTTCGATGAATGGATAGGAAGGGGGATTTGAGGGAAAGGTTTGACAAAGACAAACACTACTACAAAACGACAACGCATTCATCTTGGTAGCCGACCATCATAAATCTGTTATGGGAGGAAAAGGAAATGCATGCATTTGTCTGCCCCCAGAGAGACCCAAGTTATATTTTGTTCTTGAAGTGGGCTTCGAAAGATAGCAACACAAAAAAATCAATAGGAGTTAAGTAAACAAACATAAACAACACACTCAGTTTTAATGATTGAAGAGAAATAATTATCCTGTATTGTCAAATTGGGAGTTGCATCTCTCTACTCTGCATTCCTCTTGGACTGTCTGTTAATCATGGGTGCCAGGCGGATGTGGTTCGGTAAGGTAAGTGTGAGTTGTTTTTCCAGTATGGCGCAGGGTAAGGACCAGTAGATCGAAAAAATAAGATATTGACGAATCAAGAGGGAAAGTTAAACTGCATAAAGAAGTGCAACAAGAAGACTTGTTTTCAGAAGCAGTATGGCTAAATGTCTGTTTTTAGCAGTTACCTCCTACAACAGGCCCTCCACTCAACCTTCACTTAGCTTCAAATTTCATCCAGACAGCACTGAGCACAGACACACACAGTCAGCAACGTAGCATTTTCCATATTCATTAAAAATCAATGCACTGCTAATAGTCAGTGACACTACACTCACCACCACTACGCAGGAAATTGTTGGTCTGGTGTTGTTGTTGTTTACCTGTAGTCCACTTCACAGCCATCATCATCCAAATTGTTTGGTTTCAATGAATTTGAAAACTCTTCTTTGAAAAATCTTCTTCTAGTGGCATTTTTCAAAGTAGTCACGCTCACACCCACACCATGAGTCATTCCATCATCTCTGAATCTCTTGAGTCTGACTCCGACTCCGAGTATGGTGTCCAACTCCATACCAACAGTGTCACGAGTGAGTCCCGACTCAATGCAATGGATCGGCCTGTAGTAATGCAAATTTTTATATTGAACAACATATCGGGAAAGATTGACTTATGGAGTCAATTTTTGTTTGTGTAGAGTAGATTAGAGTAAACTAGATTTGTGTTTGCAAGCTTTGCATTAACTAAGTGACTGGTCAGGTCTGAGTTTTTGAGGAGTATAAGTAAGCATAAAACAATTTAAAAAAAAGCAGTGTGGACAGTGTGGAGTGGACTCGGTTAAGGAATCTTGTTATCTGATCTTTCAAAGGGGAAGAAACAAATAACCTTCAGGGGAAAAATTATTGATCAGCCATCAGTAGGCCACCACAACACTGTGAATTTCAATCATCATCATCACTAAAACATTAAGCATAACAAACCCAAACCCAGTCTCACACTGTCTGCTGCCACCACATGAATCTTCTCTTCTTCTCACGTCTCAACTCAAGTTGACAAACACCTGATTGATGATGATGACATGTCACCAATCATTCACAAGTTGACATCACAACAAACAACAATCACTCAGTGTGCAATGCATGCCATCATTCATCTGTTTTTCCGGTGTGTTCACCGTGATCGATTTGTGGCACATTGCAGAATGCAGATCATCCATTGCTTCACTGTAAATTCAATTATTAATAATGTGGGTCAGTCCCTCTAGGCTAGGAGGAAAGGATATATAGATAGTTAGGGCCCAGGTTTGGCGGCAGAGGGAGGCACACATTTGTTTGCATTCTCCAACAAATGTCTGGTTTGAAGCAAATGGCTTTAGGGCAAGTTGGGACTTCTTCACTGCACGCTGTTGCAACTCCAATCCGGCAATAAAATTGTCTAAGATTGAGATGGTGGGGATGGATTGTCAACCAGACACATAGAAATAAAAAGGTAAATAATGTTCCATGGCTATATCTTTTATTGTGGGTTTTTTGGACATCAAAGAAAGAAAGTAACTAGAAACTAAAGCTTAATTGTCAGAGAAGTAGAGCTCATCATATAACTCTGGTGGTTCGCCCAGAAGTAGGTCACATAGCACACTACTTTCATGACCTGAGTCACCGCCATCATCTTCCAGCTGTGGTACTTTAGGTATGGTGTAATCCGGTGGTATAAAGTGCTGATTCATTTTGATCATGGTTAACCTCTCCACATTTTGGGGTGGGAGACTGGTCCTTCTCACTGTCAGAATGGCACCAGCAGCACTGATAACAAACTTGCTACGGGGCAAGCCAGATAGTTTATCGCCAGTCTGCTGAGCACTGGCCATTGGCGCGTTTTCCCATACTAATACAGCAATGGGTTTTGATCAAAGTAGACCTCTGTTGAGTCATCCAGAAAGGCCTGGACCATCCGCTCAATGGTCATGGGTGCTCCACTTTGCTCGCCCTCTTTTGCCTTTGCCTCAGCACTGGATTAAAGCCCTTCCAGTAGAAACCATTCCTGTGAGGAATTTGGGGCTGATGCTCCTGTTCTTGTTGTTGTTAATCATTAGCCAACCATCCATGCAAGCATCTGCTAAAGGGGCACACTGGCTGGATGCACAAAATGGCTACCAGCCACATGACCAGACCACAGCAAGAAGCAATAATCATTTTAAAGGGCCAGTGTCTTTTCCACCAGCAATACCCAGCAGCCGCGGAATTGGGCTTCCATGTTCTCTGTTAATTCTTCTCTCGCCCTGGCTATAGTGTGGCAGTGGTGCCGGCTTGTGCCCCCTTACAGAAGTGTTCATTTCTCTACACTTACCCCCCTCTATTCCTAAAAGAGTGACATCTCCAGGATGGCTTGTGCTATTGAGCCTAGCCTGCCTCTGGACTGGAATAGAACTTGTTGGCCACGTTGGCCGTTGTTTAATCTTGCAACTTTGCTTGCCTTTTTCCTTTTTGTTTCTTCTTTTCCTCTTCTTTAGCTCTTTTCCCTGTTTATAGGGAGGGAGGGCCTCACAATGTGGAGTGTGCCATTTCTCTATCTGTTAATTTGTGTATCAACCTCCTCCTATATATTGCTGGTTATTGAGATGCATCCTGGCTGTGTTAACTTTTCATGGTGGCTTAATGGGGGAGAGCAGGGGGCTCAGGGCCATATACTGGTCTCACCTCGTCTGATGGGGGTAGGGTGTAATCAGCTTTTATAATGACTTCTGCACCCTGTTTGAAACTCCTTTCTCTTAATGTAAAGGGTCTTAACTCTCCTAACAAACATCGCCAAATTTGGCGCTATTTACTGCAACAAAACTCAGATATTATTTTCTTACTGGAGACTCATCTGTTAAAGGCGGATACTCCCCTTATGGCTCACCCTAAATATCCCTTTCAATGCTGGGCATCTGCACCTACAAAAACGGTTGGGGTGGCTATTCTCTGCAGGGTGGGAATCCAACAGGGGTCTGCCAGAGTGATCCATGGCAAATATGGCATATTTCTTAAACTAGTGGTCCGGGTTGGGGCACAGACATTCACCCTTTGCAATATTTATGCTCCCAATCAAGCACAGGACCTCTTCACCAGGTAACTCCTTCAGGAACAGATAACACATGACGATCATCAGCTCATTTTGGGTGGTGACTTAAATCTGGTGTGGGATGCAGGATTAGACTATAGTACTGGTACATTTCATGGGGCTGGGGCCATGTCTGCTTCTTTGAAGAAACAGCTTACTGATTTGGGACTGCTAGATATTTGGTGTTATCACTCCCCTGCTACACAAGATTATTCTTACTACTCCCATGTCCACCGATCCTACTCCCGCAATGATTATCTATTTGTCTCCCACTCCCAGGTACGCGATGTTCGCTCGGCTTTTATGTACGATATTTCCATTTCAGATCACGCATGTGTGGAGCTTCTGCTCCACGACCGCACATCTCACTCGTGCCACTCCCTCTGCTGGAGATTGCCCAAGCACCTCCTTTGGGACCCTGTAGATGTTGCCGAGATTCACGATGCTATCCTGTCCTATTTTTTGTCCAATGATATGCCAGGCACACCCTTTCCTGTTGTCTGGGATGCCTTTAAAGCCACAACTAGTGGTCGCACAACCTCCATTGTGATAGCTTGGGCTCGTGAAGCTCGTTTGATCGAGGACAACTTGTCCCGGGACATCAAAACATAGGAAAAACTAGACCAGGAACATCCTCTAGCTCTTACTAAGAGACGCATGCTGTGCTTCATGGCCAGCTGTGGTATCATAGAACTAATAAGGCAGAACATGCCCTATTGGCCCTAAAGCAACAACACTATGAAGGGTGGGAACAGTTCTAGCCTGTCACCTTCGGAGACAGACAGCCAAGGCCCACATTGCAAAAATTAAGTTAGATGATGGTTCATGGGCTACCACTGAAACCGTCAAGCTAAAAGCCTTTCACGACTATCACACATCTCTTTACTCACGGGAGCCACCCAATTCAGACCAGATTCAAGCAGTACTGGGGGAATGCAGATGGACTCCGATTTCTGGACATTACGTGCAACTTCTTGAAGATCCACTTATGCTAGACGAACTTACGGGTGCGCTGAAGGACCTGTCCCTCGGTAAATCTCCGGGCCCGGATGGTCTCTAGGTCTCTTTCTATTGCACTTTCCTCCTGCAGATACAAGACTACCTGCTCTGCCTTTTTAATAATTTTTCTGATACTGGAGGCCCTCCACTTCTATGGCATTGGTCGAGATCGCGCTGCTCCCTAAACCAGGAAAGGACCCCATGTTGTGCTCCTCTTTTCACCCCATCGCGCTTTTAAACACGAACCTCAAACTCTACACTAAAATTTAGGCCAAATGTCTGGATCCACATTTGCTCAGGCTTATCGAGCCTGACCAGGTCGGCTTCATTAATCACTGGCAGGGTGAGGATAATGTGCTGCACATCGCTCACTTAGTCGGGAAGGCCCACCACTGGAGCATACCTGCATGCTTATTGTCACTCGATGCTGAAAAAACATTTGACCGAGTGGGCTGGGCCTTCTTGAGGACCGTCTTACATAAGATAGGGCTGGGAACTCAGATAATTGCCAGGATCATGGTGCCTTACCTTTCATCTCAAGCCCAGGTCCAGGTTAATGGCCAACACATAGGTCCTAGCCATAATTATAGTGGTACCCAGCAGGGATGCCCTTTATCTCCCCTGCTATTTGCGCTTGTCATAGAACCTCTTGCCATCCTGATTCGTCAATCCCCTGACATTACAGGCCGTGTTCACGGAGGAGTGTACCACAAAATCACCTTACTCGTGAACAATATCCTTCTTACGTTGTCACAAGCATGATCCTCTTTGCCCGCTGTTCATGCATTGTTTAATCATGCAAAATTGTGGGCTTTGAATCTTACAATCCCGATATCCAAGCTTCCCGCGCTACAGTTCCTCGTCCCATACCAATGGGCCTCGCACTCCATTGGGTACCTTGGCCTTAACTTTACCTTTACCCTTAACACGTGGTCACAAGCCAATTGGCAGAAATGTAAATAAGCCATTTTGGAGAATCTACGAATGTGGAAATCTCTCCCTATCTCATGGCTGGGACGTCTGAACGCGATCAAAATGTTGGTCCTGCCTAAAATATTACATTTAAGCCAAACTCTTTCTACTCCTTTTCCGCAACACCAAATCTATACCCTCCAGTGCGAGCTTACTAACTTTATCTGGGGAGGGCGGCGGACACATTTTTCTAATAAAATACTCATGCTACCTCGGGACAGGGGGGGATTGGCTTGTCTCAACTTATTGGAGTATTACTGGGTCTCACATCTTCATTTCATTTTGGAATGGGTTGTGCTGGAGAGCGAGAGGTCTGGTTTCATATGGTTGGGCGGTGGCCTTTCGACCCATCTGGGATCTTGCTTGGCTTTCACAGGAGGCCTTTCTGTGCAGCGCTTATATGGCCATTCCGACAAAAACTGTGCTGGATATTTGGGACAAGCTGGCGCTCACCAGTGGCCTCACTTCCTTCCCATCACCTCACACTCCCATTGCGCGAAACTCACATTTTCCACCTGCTCTAAATCCACACTCTTCCTGGCCTGGACAGACAGTGGTGCCGGACACTCCAGGACCTTTTCAAGGGAGACACCTTCAAATCCTTTGCATAATGCAAACTGGATTTCCTTCTCTCCAAGGGGGTTAGATTACAAAATCTCCAACTTCGACCCTGGGTACAGGCGTTGTCTTCTACTCATGGAGCCACTCGTCCTTTCACCTCTTTCAAACGGCTGGTGCATTCATACAATGAATCCAGGGGTCTGATAACACACATATCAAGTCCTTCAACATGCTACTCGACCTACTCCGCGTACATATCATTCACGATGGCAGTGTGGCACCCCTGATGAAATCACGACTAAACAATGGGCGCAATTATGGCACGACATCCCGAGGGTTTTCCGCAGCATCTCTCAGAGGGAATCTGCATATAAAGTCATGACACAATGGTATTACACTCCCCAGACATTGCACAAAATGTTCCCCAATTCCTCCCCTGTTTGCTGGCGCTATTTGAGCACTACCGGGGCTTTTCTCCACATTTGGTGGCATTGCCCACTAATGACCACCTACTGGAAAGAGGTCCTTAGTCACATTAAACAGGTGATTGGCTAACCACTACCCGAAACCCCGACTACACTCATTTTAGGCCTCAAACCTATGAACCTACTTGCCATGATGCACAAGGACTGGCACCTTATCCTACACATGCTTGGCGCAGCTAAACAAACAATAGCATTATACTGGAAGAAGGCTGAAGCACCCCCTGTGACTGTTTGGGTCCCCCACTTGTGGCATACCATGGCAATGGAGTTACTCACGGCACGGCTTCAGCTCCGTGACACCAAATTCACGAAAACTTGGCAACCATTGATAAATTATTTGTACAAACACGACTATGCCCATCACCAGCCCCCAAGGCTGCGGACCTTACGCCTCTTTGAGGACAACATACTCCCCTCTGACATGGACGGACTCTGGGGACCCAATGGGGATACTGCTTAATCTCCCCATGCATGGTTCTGGTCCTGTGAGTTGACACAACTTCCCTTGGTCTGCTTCTTCACTTTCTTCCTTTTTCTACTTTCTACCTTTTCATGACATTTTGGTTGTTGTATTGTTTTGATTTGTATTTTCAATAAAAACAGATTCGACACCAAAAAAAACAATGAAAAGTACAAATAAGTCAAGGTGCAAGGCCCCAATCAAACAAACAACACCAGTTTCCCAACTTACTTGTGAAATCCCAATTTCAAAGTCCTCAAATCCAATGATATATTATGCAGCAGACACAAAAAGTGATCCTTCCAGCTCCAAATCCAAACAAAAAGTGACCAGGAGATTGACAAAGAACTAGGAGGAGCCTGCTGGACAGGAGCAGGAAGTTGGAGGCTCTGGAGCGCGCCTAAGGCAAGCTCGTCTGAGCTCGTCCGCGTCGAGCCCGTGCCGAGGGCCACCCCCCCTTCCTCAGAGGCGCCACTCATCGCTCATAATGTAAGTACATACAAATATACTGCTGATCAACTCCGAACAATAAATACTTCAACAGACGCACCTCATTTAGTACCTCGTCTATTATACTCCAATCCTAGTATAGGTCCTCACAAACGTCCCCTCTGCACTGCCACTGCCCTGCCTATTACTTCTTCCTCTCAGGTTTTAGCAGCACTTACCAACGTGCGTTCAGTTTCCAAGCACAAATTCGAAATCTTAGAGCTTATTGAGACTTACAACTTAGACCTTTTATTCATTACTGAAACCTGGGGCGACGACTCTTCAGGTCCAGACTTCAAAGCAGCCATCCCGGAAAACTACTGCGTTTGCAAGCTCGATAGACCTAACAGAAAGGGTGGTGGAATAGCCATTATTTACAAAAATCATCTCAAAGTTAAAGTTACAGACGCTAAACATACTGAGTGTGAGGCATTCTCCTTCACCATTATCCTTTCAGTTAAACAATCACTTACAGGTATTTTACTCTACCGCCCCCCAGGGTCCAGATCGAAATTTCTAAACAATTTAAACAACTTAATTGAAGTCTCAGCAGGAGCCCCACATTTTATCATACTGGGTGACTTCAATTATCATCTTGAATCCACCTGTGACCCCAACACCCTGGCGCTAATTAACGATCTAGCAGCTGCCGGCCTTCATCAAATTGTTAATCGGCCTACTCATAAAGCTGGACACACCCTTGACGGGCTATTTTCCAGCAAACCACACATTTCTGTTTCCAAGTTGATTCCGCTTACATGGACTGATCATGCGGCAGTCATTTTCTCTATAAAATTGACTTCTCTTCCTTCCTTGTCCACTTCCTCCTCTTCTATCACTTACCGAGATTGGAAAAATGTCAACCTTCCTCAACTCGCGGCTTTACTGTCTGACAGCACTATCACTATTGAAAAAGATCCCTCACTAGCCTCTATTAATTATCTCAACAGTCTAAATATGGCCTGCCACAACGTTGCTCCTCTAAAAACCTCTAAGCGTAGTAGAATACGCCCCTCGGCTCCCTGGTTCACGGAATCTCTTCGACTGCATAGACAACACTGCAGAAATTTGGAAAGGCATTGGCGCCATTACTACAACCCTACTGATAAATCAGTGTACAAATGCGCCCTTTCCAAATACAAAGAGCTGATTACCGCGGAAAAAACTATCTATTTTACTTTCAAAATTAACCAGACCAAAAACTCATCAAAATAACTATTTCAGGTAGTTACCCACCTCTCCAATCCTTCTGCCCCTCACTTCAAAGGAACTCAAACACTCTGTGATTCCCTTGCTAACTTTTTCAAAGATAAAGTCACTGCCATCTTTTCAGTCTTCACTCACGATCCTTCCACAACCACTATGAGTTCACCTCTAAATAGCAACACTCCTAGCTTTCCGGTTTTCGAAGCTGTTACGGAGGAACAAGTCCATCGACTTGTCCTGGGTACTAAATCTGGATCACCTCTAGACCCCTGCCCTCCTGCTATCCTCAATCTAATCCCGGAAGCTGTTTCTCCCGCCCTGACAAATATTTGTAATGCTATGTTTATGACGGGCAGCTACCCGCCAGTCTGGAAGAAGGCTATTATTAAACCTCTACTCAAAAAACCCACTCTCGATCCCCTCCTCCCTGCCAGTTATCGACCCATTGCATGTCTTCCATTCCCAGCAAAAATTTTTGAAAATATCATGAATACTCAACTATCAAAATTTATTGATAACAACAACCTACTGGATGATACCCAATTTGGGTTTAGACAGGGTCATGGTACGGAGACCGCATTATTAAAAGCTGCAGACGAAATAAGGATGACACTTGACAATGGAGGAGCAGCTGTACTAATACTGTTGGATCTTTCTGCAGCCTTCGACACGGTCAATCATGCAATTTTGATTGACCGTGTCTCAGCCATAGGAATTCAAAATAAAACTAAACAACTTCTTGCAGCCTTCCTTACCGATCGTTCGCAAAAAGTAAAAATGGGCCATTTCATCTCCCACACCTTTACCCTTCCATGTGGTGTCCCACAAGGATCATCGCTAAGTCCGACTTTATTTAACATTTATGTTTCGGACTTAGCGAGGGTAATAAAATCCTACGGAATCGCCCTTACCACATACGCAGACGATACACAACTGGTGTTGTCGGTACATAATGACGGCCCATCGGTTGCTGCAAACTTTCAAGAGGGTATGCGGGCCATCAGTTCCTGGATGTCATCAAATTCTCTCAAATTGAATTCTGATAAAACAGAGGTGATGACATTCGGGAAACTGGAGCCTGTCTGGTCCCCTCAATGGTGGCCACCTGAGATGGGAGCGCCTCCTCAACCAGTAACTAAGGTTCGCAACCTTGGAGTTCTTTTTGACGATAAATTGACTTTTGTCCACCAT
The DNA here is from genome assembly GCF_964204655.1 of Triturus cristatus. Lineage (NCBI taxonomy): Eukaryota > Metazoa > Chordata > Amphibia > Caudata > Salamandridae > Triturus > Triturus cristatus. The sequence continues at coordinate 1,110,043,084 of NC_140590.1, forward strand.
GTAAACTCTGTGGTCTCCTCATCCTTTTTCATTTTGAAAAAGATTACAAAATTACTGCCATACCTTCCCCCTTCAGCCGGCAAAACTTTAATCAGTACTTTGTTTTTTTCAAAAACGGACTATTGCAATGCCCTTCTTATGAATGCCCAGGAAAAGGTCTTAAACAGACTACAGCTAGTTCAAAATGCTTCAGCCCGAATTTTACTGGAAATTCCCAAGTTTAAATCTATTACACCTTATATTAGGCATTTACACTGGCTTCCAGTCAGAAGCCGGATAAAGTTCAAGGCATTATGTATTGCGTATAAAGCAGTTAACAACGTGGGTCCACAGTTCCTCAGAAGAGCTTTTCGCCCTCTTGAACATTGTAGAACACTCCGCTCCTCCTCCGCTCACTTACTCAAAGTTGCGCGAACCAGGAAGGTTAACTGGGGTGACAGGTGCTTTACGGTCTCCACAGCTAAACTCTGGAACACACTGCCTATTCATATCAAAACTGCTCCTACCCTCTTGAGTTTTAGGAAGAAACTGAAAACTTGGCTTTTCTCACCTTGATTTATTTGCTGTAGCACGATTTCCGTTTCTTGAGCGCCAAGACACCCCAGGGTATTTGCGCGCTTTAAAAATTGCACAAACATAAACATAAACATTGAAAAAAAAAGAAAAAGGACTTCTTGGACAAAAAAGTACAGCCAAATGCCAATTTGAGGAGTTGTTTTACTCCAAATAGTCATATTGAGAAGTTTTTGATGCTGCTCAGGGAGAGAACCTTCTCCAGAATGCAGTCGCTGTAGATTCTGTGTGTTCGGGATCGCGTTCTTCACAAAACCCCCACCGGAAGTCTACTGGTGAGATTAATTGATGTGTTGGCGACCGCAAACTCTCGCAGGACCAACCGGCCGCATAGCAAATCTCGTGGCACTCGCAACCGGCTCGGAAATCTCATCACTGATCTCAGTCACCTGGTAAGCTGCTTCCGAGTGTGCGAAAATGCATTTTGGGCAAACAAACGCAAAAAATTCTACAAAGGAATGCAGAGTTGAAATAAGATTGCACACTCCACGAGTGTAGCGGAGTTTTATGCCCAGGGTTAGCAGAAAGGAGGAAGCAGGGGCATGTACAGAAACATCAGAGGGCAAGTGGTGGGAGAGTGGGGGCATCAAGCTAAGCACTGAGGCTAAGCAGGAGGGCAATGGTGAGGTGTAGAATTGGGCAATGGAGGGCAGGACGGCAGTGGCAGCATATCAGGCTATGCAGGGCAGGAGGGAGGGAGCTTGTGCATGGCCTCAGAAAACAGATAGTGGGAAGGAGGAGGATAGGGCAGCAGGCTAACTGTTTAGGGCAGGGAGGAAGGGCAGTAGCAGAACAATAGCTGAAATGGCTGTAATGAGGGAGCAGGGTCATGGACTTGGACAATAGATGGCAAGGAGGAGGGGGGCAGGAGCAGCAAGCTTGGGTGGGGCCAGCACATGCAAGGCCAGGCAAGGCCCTGAATTTAAACCCCCCCACTGTGTATTGCAATAGTCATCTTACTTAATGTTCAATAAACTGTAGAAATTCACTGAAAAAAATCAAAGGTTACAGGGTCATTATACTTAGGAATTTTTTTTTAAAAAAACCCTTAGAAATTCACAGAAAAAAACAAAGGTTACAGGAGCATTTATTTTATGTAGTTTGTAGAGCGCACAGCTACCCCCGAAGGGGTGTCCCGGCGCTAGAACCTGAACCTCCAAAGGAGAGGAGAGGAGCAAGAAGGGGAAGTAGCGTAATAAATCAGAGTCCAGAGAAGAGCCAAGTTTTGAGTCTGGCCCGGAAGATGGATACAGAGGGACAGAATCTAAGATCGACTGGCAGTGCGTTCCATAGTTTAGCCGCAATTACACTGAACCCTCTGCCACCCATTCTGGATAGTCTGAAACGGGGAGAGATCAGAAGGCGTAGGTCATTGGATCTCAAGGATCTAATGGAACGGGATATTGAGACACGTTTTTTCAGGTAGTTAGGTCCGCGATCGTTGATGGCTCGGTAAGTGAGAGTGAGGACCTTGAACTGGATACGGCTGGCCACAGGTAGCCAGTGCAGTTCCTTACGATATGCGGTTACTGATTGACGGTAGGGAATATTGCCAATCAGTCTGGCTGCCGCATTCTGAATAATCTGCAACCGGTCAATCAGGTATTGGGGAGCACCCGCATAGAGGCTATTGGCATAGTCCAGGTGGGACGTGATGAGGGCATGGGTAACTGTACGGCGGGAGTCCAGAGGGAGATAGGGAAGTATTTTTCTAATCATGCGCAACTTCAGGAAGCAGGCAGAGGTCACTTTATTAATCTGAGTCTTGCATGAGAGGGAGTCATCAAACTGGAAACCCAGGTTGCAGGCCGAGTGGACGGGAGAGGGAGCGGGATCAAGTGTCGCGGGCCACCACCAGGAGGATGGGATGGAGTTTTTCTGGTTAAAAAACAGCACCTCTGTCTTGTCTGCATTGAGTCTAAGATGGTTTTCAGACATCCAGCCACTGATGTTGTTGAGGCACTGGCGGAAGTTGGAGAACGCGGAGTCAGAGTGGTCTCTAAAGGAAAACACTAGCTGGGTATCATCAGCATAGGAGACCACCCTGACTCCGTAGGACTCCACCAGGCCGGCCAGTGGGGCAAGATAGATGTTAAAAAACAGAGGGCTGAGGGCAGAGCCCTGTGGCACACCGCAAGACAGGGGTTTTTCCTCCGATTGAAAAGGCCGCAACAATACCCTCTGACTTCTTCCTGAGAGGAAGGACTTGATCCAGCCAAAGGCAGTGCCGCCAATGCCAATCTGTTTTAGTCGGTCAAGGAGGATGGGGTGAGAGACTGTATCGAATGCAGCGGACAGGTCGAGGAGGACTAGCATGGCCTCCTCGCCCCTGTCCACGCACTCCCGGATTGTCTCCGATACTTCCAGCAGAGCCGTCTCTGTGCTGTATCCCGCCCGAAAACCAGATTGTGAGTCGTGCAGTAATGAGTTGCTTTCCAAGTACTCCGTGAGTTGCAACTGCACGGCTTTTTCCAAGACCTTTGCGGGTTTGGGGAGAAGGGAAATGGGGCGGTAGTTGGAGAAGACAGTAGGATCAGCATCTGCCTTTTTTAGAATGGGGATCACCAAGGCTTCCTTCCAAGTGGTAGGGAAAAAGCCATGGTGGAGGGAGGCGTTCCAGATGGTGAGGAAAGAATCGGCTAACGAGGGGGCCAGCTCACCCATGAGTTTGGCAGGGACAGGGTCAGAGGGTGCGCCAGACTTACAATGAATGAGTAGTCTGATGGCATCCTCCTGGGTGAGTTTATTAAAAGCGAGAAAGGGCAGTAAAACAGGGGGACTAGTGGACGGAGGCCGGAATATTGGCCCTTTAGGGAAAGAGATGCATAGCTTGTTGATTTTTTCAAGGAAGAAGTCCGACAGTCCTTCGCACAGGGTCTGACTAGCTGAGTTCTGAGTGGCCCTAGCCGGAGGATTGATGAAATCTTTAACGATGGTGAAGAGGGTTTTTGAAGAGTTTTTGGCCTTGGCAATTTGAAGCGAGAAATAATCTTTCATGGTGATTTTTTTGTGTTTAAGAAATGTTTTCAGGGCATCTTTGTAGGCAAGCTTAGCTTCAGGGTCGTAATTTAGTCTCCACTTCCGTTCAAGTGCTTTGCATCTACTTTTTTCCTCACGGAGAGAGGTGGAGAACCAAGGAGCAGAGGGGCGAGATCTAGTAGAGGCAATGATTTTCAGGGGAGCAATGTGGTCGATGGCATAGATGAGGGCGGTGTTAAGCCTGGTGATATTTCCGTCGATATCAGAGGATAGATGATCCGTCTGGAAGTGGAATACCGGGTCCAGGGTGGCGCATGTTACTTTGTGCCACTTCCTTCCCAGCTCCTTCCTGGGTGCAGGAGGAACAGATTTCCGATCTAAGGCCACAGAAAAGGGGATGAGGTAGTGGTCGGACCACGTAAGGGGGAGGGGGGGGAAGACAGTGATAGTGGAAAAGTTGGCGAAAATAAGATCTAAGGTGTGACCAGCCACGTGAGTAGGGCCGGTGACTAGTTGAGTGAGGTTAAGACTACCCATGATTTCCAGCAGATTATTCGCTTTCGCGCAGAGAGGGTTGTCAGCGTGGAGGTTAAAATCACCTAAAACTAGAAAGCATTGATGTTTAAGAGATAGGTCGGCCAGCTGGTGGATAAGAGCGGTAAGGGAAAGGGAAGCAGCAGTGGGGGGGTTATAGATTAGTGAACCAGCCAGTATAACTGCTGCAGAATCGGATACAGAGAAGTATAGGGCTTCAATTATACCAATGTTGGTAAGTTTGGTAGTGGTCAGCTGAAGACAAGATTTGAAAATTACTGCTAGTCCGCCTCCCGATTTACCTCCAGCCCGGTTAATACATTTTATGTCATAGCCTGAAGGAATGGCCAGATAGATGTCCGGAGAGGAGGAATCAGTTATCCAGGACTCAGTGAGAAATAAAATATCCCACTCGTCGGAGGAAATCGACAGCCAGATGTCGTTGGCATGACGGGGGAGAGACCGGCAGTTGACCAAGCCTGCTTTCAGCATCCGGTGGTTAGATGCGGGGAGCTGCGGCGTGGGATGAGAGAGAGAATGAAAAGGATAGGGAGGGAGAGTGAAGTTGCATTGAGGGCAGTGAAAAGGAGCGGATTCTAAGTGGATAGGGTTGCAGGGGGTTGTGGCCGCGCAGTGTAAGGGATTGAGTGAATGCAGTTGGGAATTGGTCCAGGACGTGCGAGCGGAATCAGCGGAACAGACAGGGGGACTAGCCCTGGGCCCGGTCCAGGCCCGGACGGGCCCAGACGGGCTTGCCTTTGGCGCGCCTTCGGCGCGCTGACGGCGCGCCCGCTGCGCCCGTCCGCTGCGCTTCCTAGCGAGGCACATAGTTTATGCCTGAGTGGGGGGGCGTCACGGGGGCGTGGCCAGCTGAGGTGGGCGTGTCAAGGAAGCGCCTCGCCCTCAGTAATGGCGATGGTAGGGATCGTTGCAGCGCTGAAAACGCTGTTCGTGACCAGGAGGTGAGTGGATAAGTTTTTAAAAACAGAGAAATACACAAACAATTTTAAAAGATTAAGGCTCACTCCCGGCTTCCGCCTCAGGAGACTCGTGGTTCTGTTGTGTCGCGCTATCAGCTGCGCGCACTTTATAGCCGGTATCAGGGGGCGTGGCCAGCTGAGGTGGGCGTGTCAAGGAAGCGCCTCGCCCTCAGTAATGGCGATGGTAGGGATCGTTGCAGCGCTGAAAACGCTGTTCGTGACCAGGAGGTGAGTGGATAAGTTTTTAAAAACAGAGAAATACACAAACAATTTTAAAAGATTAAGGCTCACTCCCGGCTTCCGCCTCAGGAGACTCGTGGTTCTGTTGTGTCGCGCTATCAGCTGCGCGCACTTTATAGCCGGTATCAGGGGGCGTGGCCAGCTGAGGTGGGCGTGTCAAGGAAGCGCCTCGCCCTCAGTAATGGCGATGGTAGGGATCGTTGCAGTGCTGAAAACGCTGTTCGTGACCAGGAGGTGAGTGGATAAGTTTTTAAAAACAGAGAAATACACAAACAATTTTAAAAGATTAAGGCTCACTCCCGGCTTCCGCCTCAGGAGACTCGTGGTTCTGTTGTGTCGCGCTATCAGCTGCGCGCACTTTATAGCCGGTATCAGGGATTATAGTTAGGCTCAGACTTCACTCATACAAAACCAGTGAAATTCAGCAGGTATAGTTCCCTGAGCTAAATATAATTTGCGTCCCCACAATGCACTGCTTATGACCTTACACATTAGATCACTCATGAAATGGTCAGTGACATTACTCATGACATCACTGATGTCATCTTAAATTAAATCCCTGAGGATATTATCCAGTGGTAGTTAGTGTTTACTAAATGTTTTTGAGTTTTAAACATATGTATTAAGGTACCACAAAAGTACCATATATGCCCAGATATACAAATCTGGTTTCCTATAATATTTCAAAGACTAGTCAATGGATTGACACCAAAACAGAAAAAGCGTGATGTCTGGAATAGAATCTACCTGACTCCCAGATTTTGTGTAAGTCTGTCCAGCGGTTAGGACTGTAGTAGTGTTTAAAAACTCTAGGTAATTAACTTGTGAAACACACTTTTTTGAGTCCTGTCTTTTTCTATGCCCCCAAAACTTCCGTGCACAGCTAGAATAACTGGCACACTTTTTAGGAGCATTTTGTGAAGATTTCAAAACTGGTGCAAAAGATATAGGCAAGTCAATAAACACTAACAATTCCTGTGCCATCCAATAACCCATACCCACCCTAACCCATATAAATTCCTTTGGCAAAAACCCATACTCAACCTAAACCCTAAAAATTTGCCTGACACCCTAAACCTAAGAAATCCCTTGCCACCCAATGACACATACCCATCCTAAACCCTAAAAAATACTTGCCACCAAAAAACCCATGCAAAAACAACAATTGATGGACAGAATGCAGAACAATGTCATTCATTCACCCCAGTACACAGATCTGGGCCTTAATCCATCGTTTTTTTGCTCACCATGCCATTCCAGTTTGGATCCAGCCATATGCATATCAGTCATGACCCTGCGCCCAATGGGAACAGTCCAGCCCAAACTGCCAGGCCAGGTCCTCCCTGGACTGGAAACAAGCATCCAAGACCAGTTTCGGTCTTTCAGCCCTCATCAGCCAGGATACCTTGACTCCAGTGGCATGGAGAGCGCGGGACCTACGTCTGGGCATACCTGTCCTTCTCGGGGTGACAGATGCAAAAACAACAATCGATGGACAGAATGCAGAACAATGTCATACATTCACCCCAGTACAGAGATCTGGGCCTTAATCCATTGTTTTGTTGCTCCCCATGCCCTTCCAGCTTGGACCCAGCTATATGCAAATCAGTCTTGACCCTGCACCCAGTGGGAACAGTCCAGCCCAAACTGCCAGGCCAGGTCCTCCCTGGACTGTAAGCAAGCATCCTAGGACCGGTTTCGGGCTTTCAGCCCTCATCAGCCAGGATAGCTTGACTCCAGTGGCATAGAGAGCACAGGACCCATGTCTGGGCATACCCGTCCCACTCGGGGTGACAAATGCAAAAACAACAATTGATGGACAGAATGCAGAACAATGTCATACATTCAACCCAGTACAGAGATCTGGGCCTTACCCATGCCCACTCTAAACCCTAAGTAATCCTTTGCCACCCGAACCCCAAACAAATCCCTTACCACCCAAAAAACCATACAAAACCTAACTTTAAACAACCCTTGCAAAACAAAAACCAATACCCACACTAAATCCTAAAAATTAACTTGACACCCAAAATCCCACACTTCCCCTAAACCCTAAAAATTAACTTGACACCAAAAACCCTTAAAAAAATATCAACCAAATACCCACACCCACCCTAAACCCTAACTATGGCCTTGCCACCCAAAATCCATACCCACCTTATACCCTAAAAATCCCTTACCACCCAAAAACCCATACCCACCCTAAACACCCAAAAATTAATTACCAGCCAAAAACAAATACCCAATCTAAACCCTAAAAGTTATCTTGCCAACGAAAATCCATCCCAACTTTAAACCGTAATAAATCCATTGCCACCCAAAACCCATACCCACCCTGAAACCTAAAACATCTCTTACACCCAAATACCCATACCCACCCTGAACCCTAAAAATTCCCCTCCAACCCAAAACCCCATACACCTGAAGTCCTAAAAAGCCCTTATCACCCAAAAAACCATACCCACCCTAAACCCTAAAAAAACGTTACCACCCAAATACAGACACCTGCCCTAAACCATAAAATTTCCCTCAACTCCCAAAACCCCATACCCACTCGAAACTATACATTTTCCCCTAGCCCCCAAAAACCTATACCCACCCTAAACCCTAAGTATTCCTTTGCCACCTAAAAACCCATTTCCACCCTAAAACCAAAAAAATCCCATGCCACCCAAAAACCATAACCAACCTAAATGCTGAGAATTCCCCAGCCACCCAAAATCCCATACCCACCCTGAACCCTAAAAAAAACCTTATCACCCAAACATCTATACCCACCCTAAACCCTAAAAATTCCCTTACCACATAAAAACCCATACCCACCTGAAACCCTAAAAATTGCCTTGCCACCCAAAAACCCATACCCTCCCTGAACCCTAAAAAATCCCTTGCCACCTAAATACCCGCACCCACACTATACCCTAAATATTCCCTTGCCACCCGAAAATCCATACCCACCCTGAACCCTAGGAAATCCCTTACCACCTAAAAACCTAAACCCTAAAAGTACCCCTGCCACCCAAAAGCCATACCCACCTTAAACCTAAAAATCCCTTGCCACCCAAAAACTCATACCCATCCTAAACCCTAAAAATTATGTTGGCACATAAAAAACCCATACACACCATAAACCCTAAACAATCCTTATCACACAAGAATCCATACCCACCCTAAGCCATAAGAAATTCATTACCAACCTAATACCCAAACCCACCTAAACCCTAAAAAGCCCCTTGCCACCCAAAAACCTATACCTACCGAAACCCTAAAAAAGGCCTTATCACCCAAAACCCATACCCACCCTAACCCCCACCAAATCCATTACCACCCTAAAACCCATATTCATACTAAAACCTAAATAATCTGATACCACACAAATACCCATACCCATACTCACCCTAAACCCTAAAAGTTCTCTTGCCACCCAAATACCCATGCCCATTCTAAACCCTAAAAATGTGCTTGCCACCCAAAAACCCATACCCACAATAAATCCTAAAAAAGCCCTTATCACCCAAAAACCCATACCCACCCTAAGCCCTAAAAAGTACCTTACCAGTCAAAAAAACCAACCCACCCTAAACCCTTAAAATTCCTTTCTTCCCAAAAACCCACACCCACCCTAAACCTTAAAAATTCCCTTGCCACCCAAAAACCCATACCCATCGTAAACCCTACAAAAAGATCTGTAGTTGTGTTCAAAATCCCTATAGGGAAATTAATGGGCAGAACATGTTTTAGGACCCTCCTTTTTTCCCGGCCCCCACTTGACAGAACTTTCAGTACAGCAACTGAACTGAAGTATACGTTTTTGAAAATCTTGTGAAGATTTGTCAACAAAGTGCCCAAGGCATTCAAGGACAGTGTATGCAATACCATCCAGTTTATTCAAAAAAGAAAACCCAGCGTCCTCAATCCAGTCTTTTAAAATCATTGGCCTGACTCATTTCGAGGCTACACGCCTCTTACTCATAGGCAGCTTGAACGGTGCGTGGACAGAAAGAGCTCCAATTTACTAATTGCCTGCATGTTTGTTTATTCATTGGCCCACAATCAACCTCGCTGAGTGTGTTTTTATATTCACATGCCTTCTGGAAGTTGTAGTCCTTTCCTTTGGAGCTCATATATTTTCCCTGAGTGGGTTCTGTTTGCATTCTTTGAAAGAAGATATCTTTCCCTTGGTAGGTCTCTGTAACCCGCGCCAGGTGGTTACTGTCTGCATACACTATGCCGCATTCCAGGAATGGACACAGTTCCCGCCAGGCAGCCCCTCTCTGCAGTTTCAACGTGGTGCAGCCCTTCACGGCAGGACGGCTGTGTATTACTTTTACCCAACAATGTGCCCAAGGCATTCATATCTTTATATGTGGAAGCTGTCAGCATGAATGTGAATAAAATTAGGTGGTGTGTTGGATGGCTCAGGAAGAAATCTTATTATTGGCTGTTTAAAAAAAGAAATGTAGTACAGTCAGTGCTATGCTTTTGAATCTGTGGAGTAAACTACACCTGCTGTATCTCATTTGGGAGTAGCAAGTTCCTTCTAGAATGTGTTGTGAACTTGGGACCTATTGGTTCCACTGGGTGAGCTAAGACAGTATGGGAGGGAAGGGTGTTAAAGAGGTAGAATTTTTTTGTTAAGTTGAGGTGTGATGAGACAATATAAGTAATGGCAAGTTTTAATTTCCATCTCAGGACTATGTAATAAACTGTTGTGTAGTATTTAAATTTCAGAAAAATAAAGCTAGATATAGGTTTGAACTCCCGTTTTTTTCGCAATTATTCTGCGATGTTTGCAAAAACATTGCAAAAATGCACCAACAGGAAACTCGTTTTGAAAGAGAGGGAAATTAACAGATGCTAACCATTCGCATTGGAGATGCAGTAGTCTAAAATAAAAAACATGATTTCATTTGCTGCTTTTCTCATGATGATAGAGTGGAAAGTTTCAGAGCTTGCCACTTTAGAGTTTCTTTGTATGAGAGTGGTGTACCATTCTTGAGCATAGTTTTTACAAATCTTCACAGTGTCAAAACTATTCATTAAGAACTAAAACAACAATGTAATCTACAAACTGTATTTAGGTGTATGTATATAACTTTATAATTATTTTAAAAATGTACATTAGAAATGAAGATGTATGTGGGAATTTCATTCAAGAGAGTATCACAGTGATGGGAAAAAATGTATCAGATGTACTTTATGCATTAGAGGGTATGTGGTTAAGAGGTTAGTGGTGAATATTTTGGGAAGTAACAGAAAAATTAATTAGTGCCTCTGTATTACATTGTGTATTTTATTGCAAAATAAGAGTATAGTCTTGTGGAAAGTTGCAATGAGAAACTAAGAATGTTTTAAATGTCTAATCATCATGTGCAGAATAGATACATCTGTTATTTGCCTTCTGGTAGTTGAAGTACTTTTAGCATCATTATGAAACAGGAAAAGTGTATTGAGAAATTACAATTTAGAACATGATTTCCGCCTGTAAATGAATTACAAGGAAGTAATACTTGTTAGGCATATATTGGGAAGTGGTGGTCAATGTGATTTTTAACTTATATGACCACTTTGCATATGATTAGATGATGAGATATGATTTTTGTTCCGGCACATAGTTATATATACAGTGGGACTAACAAGTTTGTATAAAGATGCGGAGAGGAACATATTTTGGGAGTAATGGCTTGAAGGTGTACATCTATTAGGAAATCACATATATGTTTAGATGGTGATCTATGTTCAATAAGGCTGATGAAAATGTCATGTATGTTGTGATGGTAGTGGTAATCTTTGAATGTGAATTCTTCAAAATTGAGCAGGATTAATAGTGGAGACTGCCTTGAGAATTCTTGTGTTAGCTTCATTTGGAGTGCAACTTTTGTTTGAGATATGCTGAATTTATGTTTTAGAAGCCGAAGATGTTTTTAGAAAATGGTGTAGGAATGCCATTCGCAAAAGGTTTTGTGTTCTCAAAAATTTCAAAATATTGCTTTCTGTTTTAGAAACTTACAATCAATCAATCAATCATAGGCATTTGTATAGCGCACTGCTCACCCGGAGGGTCTCAAGGCGCTGGGGGGGGAACGCTACTGCTCGAACAGCCAGGTCTTGAGTTGCTTCCTGAAGGCAAGATGGTCTTGCGTTGTCCGGAGGTGGATGGGGAGGGAGTTCCATGTCTTGGCTGCCAGGTAGGAGAAGGATCTTCCTCCGGCGGTGGCTCTGCGGATGCGGGGGACGGTGGCGAGAGCGAGGCTGGCGGAGCGGAGCTGGCGGGTGGGCTTGTGGAAGGTCAGGCGGCTGTTGAGGAACTTGGGGCCCAGGTCGTGGAGGGCCTTGTGTGCATGGGTGAGCAGTCGGAACGTGATTCTTTTGTTGACGGGGAGCCAGTGCAGGTCTCTCAGGTGTCCGGAGATGTGGCTGTGTCAGGGGATGTCCAGGATGAGTCGTGCTGAGGCGTTCTGGATCCGTTGGAGTTTCTTCTGGAGTTTGGCGGCGGTGCCGGCGTAGAGGGCGTTCCCGTAGTCCAGCTGACTGGTGACGAGGGCCTGGGTGACCCTCTTCCTGGTCTCGGTGGGTATCCACCGGAAGATCTTTCGAAGCATGCGCAGGGTGTTGAAGCATGAAGACGAGACGGCGTTGACTTGTCTGGTCATCGAGAGGGAGGAGTCCAGGATGAAGCCTAGGTTGCGTGCGTGGTCCGTTGGCTTGGGGGTGGCTCCCAGGGAGGGGGGCCACCAGGAGTCGTCCCAGGCGGAGGGTGATGATCCCAGGATGAGGACCTCCGTCTTGTCTGAGTTCAGTTTCAGGCGGCTGTTCTTCATCCATTCGGCGACGTCTTTCATCCCTTCATGTAGGCTGGCTCTGGCGGCGTCCGGGTCGCTGGTGAGGGAGAGGATCAGCTGGGTGTCATCGGCGTAGGTGATGATCTTGAGGTTGTGTTGATGTGCGATGGTTGCGAGGGGGCTCATGTAGACGTTGAAGAGGGTGGGGCTGAGCGATGACCCTTGTGGAACGCCGCAGATGACATCGGTGGCCGCTGACCGGAACAGGGGGAGGCGGACTCTCTGGGTTCTTCCGGCGAGGGCCTTCTCCTGGATGCCGGTGTTGTTCAGGCGCTGTACCAGGGTGCGGTGGCAGACAGTGTTGAACGCTGCGGAGAGGTCCAGGAGGATGAGGGCCGCAGTTTCCCCGTTGTCCATTAGGGATCTGATGTCGTCTGTGGCTGCGATGAGGGCGGTCTCCGTGCTGTGGTTGGCTCGGAAGCCGGATTGCGAGTGGTCGAGGGATCCGTTGGTCTCGAGGAAGGTGGCTAGCTGTCTGTTGACGGTCTTCTCGATGACTTTGGCAAGAAACGGGAGGAGCGAGATGGGGCGGTAGTTCTTGAGGTCGGAGGGGTCTGCAGTTGGTTTCTTCAGCAGGGCACTGATCTCGGCGTGTTTCCAGAACTCCGGGAAGGTGGCGGTGTTGAAGGAGGCGTTGATGATGTCGCGGAGGTGGGATGCGATGATGTGGTCGGCTGTGTTGAAGATGTGGTGTGGGCAGGGGTCCGTAGGGGATCCGGAGTGGATGGTGTTCATTGTGCGTGTTGTGTCTTCAGTGCTGACTGGGGTCCAGGTGCGGAGGGTGGCGGTGGGGGGCATCGGTTCGGTGGTGGGGTTCGTGGTTAGTGGGCCGAAGCTGTTGTGAATGTTGGCGATCTTGTCGTGGAAGAAGGCTGCGAGGGAGTCGCAGAGGTCTTGCAAGGGAGTGATGTCATTGTTTCCGGCGTCGGGGTTGGAGAGCTCTTTGAAGATGCTGAAGAGTTCCTTGCTGTTGTGGGTGTTGTTGTCCAGTCATTCCTTGAAGGCTGTCTTCTTTGTGGCGCGAATCAGTTGGTGGTGTTTGCGGGTGGCGTGTTTGAGGGCCGTCATGTTGTCTGTGGTCTGGTTGGTGCGCCAGGTGTTCTCCAGGGAGCGGCAGTTCTTCTTGGAGGTGATGAGCTCGTCGGTGAACCAGGAGGCTTTCTTGCTGCCGCGTCTGCTGGGGGGGTTCTTCTTCAGTGGTGCGAGGGCGTCTGCGCAGTTGGTGATCCACTGTGTGAGGTTGTTGGCGGCTTCGTTGGGGTCCATTGAGCTGGTGGGGGGGTTCTGGCTGAGGAAGGTGGTGAGCTGGTCGCCGGTGATCTTGTTCCAGCTCCTGCGGGGGGCTTGTTGAGGGTGGTGGTAGGTAGTCGTTTTACTGAAGCTGAAGTGGACGCAGCTGTGGTCAGTCCACTGGAGATTGGTGGAGTGGCTGAAGGTGACGTATTTGCTGGATGAGAAGACTGGGTCAAGCGTGTGGCCAGCGTAGTGGGTGGGGGTGGTTACCAGTTGCTTGAGTCCGAGGTTGGCCAGGTTGGCCAGCAGAGCAGTGGTGTTGCGGTCCATGTTGTCCTCCAGGTGGAAGTTGAGGTCCCCCAGGAGGATGTAGTCAGTGGAATTGATGGCGTGCGGGCTGACAAAGTCTGTGATGTCTTCGCTGAACTGTGTGCGTGGTCCCAGTGGTCTGTAGACGAGGGTGCCTCTGAGCGTGGTCTTGGGGTTGGTGTGTATCTGGAAGTGGAAGTGTTCGGCGGAGGTGAAGGTGTCATCGGAGTTGGTCGTGATGTGGATGGTGTTCTTGTGGATGATGGCGATGCCTCCTCCTGTCTGGTTGACGCGGTCCTTCCTGGTGATTTTGTAGCCTTCCGGGACGGCGATGGCGACGTCGGGCGCTGAGGAGGCGTTCATCCAGGTTTCCGTCAGGAAGGCGATGTCTGGTGCTGTCGAGTCGAGGAGGTTCCAGAGTTCGACGGCATGCATGTGAACGGAGCGGGTGTTGAGCAGGATGCACATCAGGTGTTTGTTGCTGGGGCTCGGTTTAGCAGGTGCGGTGTTGGGTCGGAGGCCGGTGAAGCGGCAGGTCAGGCAGGTGAAGGGTCCGTGGGTGCGTCTCGGGGTGGCTCGGTAGCAGGCGGTGTTTCGGCCGGCGTTGACTGCGTGGAGGGTTTTGGCGTCGTAGATGTGCAGGGTGTGCTGTCGAGGGTGAGGACCAGGGGGTCTGGCGCTGGGTGCGGTCCAGGCGCGGATGGGCGCAGACGGGCTTACCTTTGGCACTCAATCGGTGCTCCCGCTGCGCACGTCCGCTGCGCGCGTCCGCTGCGCGGTCGCTCTGGGGGCGTCATAAGTAAGGAGCCGGGAGGGAGGAGCAGCTGGGTGGCGGGAGCGGGACGGCGAATGGAATCACAGGGGGGCGGGGCCGCAGGGAGGCAGCGGCGGGAAATTCCCAGGAGCAGCGGGCAGCGAGCAGCGAGCGAAGGAATCTGCAGGCAGGAGGTGGCAAAGGCAGGCAGGAGCGGCAGCAGTGAGTGGGGCGACCACGCCCTGTGGAAGGCTGAGCGGTTACTGATGCATGTGCATGCTCAGTAATAAATCAATGTATGTTTATAGAGGGCTATGTATGCAATTATATATCAAGTGTGATACCAAGATTTCACTCACACATAGCTCAGAAAAAAAGCATGTATACAGTAAAACAGGTTGTTTGATACTGACAGAAGGAGATAACCAATGAGTCAGTGGTGTAGAGACAATTGGTATGTATCTAACACCAATGAAGGTACTTCCTTAGTCAGTCAGGCAGTATTCAGCACTTACGGAGTCATCAAGCCACTAGTCAGGCAGTCATCAAATCAGTGATTCACTATTTATGGAGCTATTCAGTTTTCCAGAAACTATACATGTACTCTTGTAATTAGGCAGGCAGAAATTATGAAGTCATTGAGGTATGCAGGCACTATGTATACCTTCATCTAATCACCTAATTTACTAACTATTGCCTTATGCTAATAACAAGGCTGTAACTATGCAAACATTATAATATTTGTGCAGAATCTTTGCAGCCGTCTAAACACCCACTTACAACCCATGCAGGCATTGAAATACTGAGGCACACGTATGCACTGATGAAACACTCCGTTTGTACTTATGTACTTATGTAATTACGACTTTTCAAATCAGTGATGTTATCGGTGATGTCATTTGAGATGTCATCAGTGATGTCACTGACCATGCCATGTGCGATGCAATGTGTGTGGCCATAAGCAGTGCATTGCAGGGGTGCAAGATATAACTATAACTCCTTATTTTCCTTGGTTTTGTAGGAGTGAAATGTCAGCCTAACTATAAAGACTTTGGTTTTTAGGTGATATGCTAAGGTTTTTTAAATGCTAATTCCTAACTATAACATCCCAGTAACCTTTGATTATTTCACTTGATTTATTTGGTTTTTGAAGTGGTAGTCACATTTGCAGAGTGGTGGAGAAAGGGGGCTGGGCCCCCAAGTTTCCTCTGTAGTTGAGTGTTTTTCATCCCCCAACTGTGCCTCTACAATTTCTTTTAAGCAACCCTCTAAAATACCAACCACAGCTCTGCTAACAGCAAACAAAAGGTAAAAAAAAGCTCCTCCATCACCTGTTAAACCTTTTTCCTCTATCCCTATGGAGCTCCTTCTAGATGAGATCTGTGCCTTGAAACCCTATATGGAGGAAACTAATATAAAGCTTCAGCGACAGTACGCCAAATGGTCTCTAAAGGAAAATAGAGTTGCAAACATAGACCATCAGATGCTTTCTATTTAGGATACTGCTCAAGATGTAATGCACCTCAAAGCAGAAGTGTCATATTTAGGAAAATTACTGAAGATTAAGAAAATCACAATTCACGCAACAATCTATGCGTTTACGATCTTGCGGAGGAAACAGTGAATTCTCAACCTATATCCTTTTTCCAAAATTTTCTCCCAAAAGTTTGGGACATGCCTGAATCCACTTAGCTTAACATATAACATGCTCATAGACTTGGTCATCAATCTCAACATGTCTCCTCATCACAAAAAAAACAGGGTGTCATAATATTTTTTTCTGGAATATCAGGATGCTCTCACAATTATCGAAGCATCAAAAACCAAAGGACGTGTTACTTGATCAAGAAGTCCATTATATTCTTTTAAAGATCTGGCTAAAGCTACAGCAGATAGACGGAAGAAATTTCTAGGCATGCAACCAGTGTTATGTTCCCTTGGAGCCAGATTTTGTCTTTTTTATCAGTGCTTCTTTAAAGTAACTTACAATAACAAAACAACAACATACGAAGATACCTCCATGCTGCAGAAATGTATTGACAACCATAAAATGGAAACAATTCACACTTCTAAATACCCTTTCTCTTGGAAACTTTCTTTTTATGTTTCACATTGTTTTTGCTGTATTTTTAAATATCTAGGTTAAACTACTATTTAACTTTATGTTTTATCTTTGTATAAGATAATTATATATATATTTTTCTTCAAGTCTTAGGTACCCATATTTGTGTTGTGTCCAGCAAATCCTCCTATTTTTATACCTTTATCCATAGTCTGGATGTCTCCCCTCTGGCTGCCTCCGGAACCCGGTTATTGACATCTTTCCTTTTGTGCTCTCACCCCTCCCGTTTTTTTGTCCCGGTATTTGGTATGACTTTTGTCTTATTTTTTTACTGTCAACATCCTTATTTCTTGTATCCTTTTCATGTTTTCATTTCTCTATCTGACTATCCTTCTCTTTCCTTCTATTTTCATACTCTCTCCTATGTTTTCTCCCTTCTAGATTTCATATTCTTCATCTTATCCTTCTCTTTCAATGTGTTAGTTGCTGTTATATTTCTCTTTCTGCTAAGAAATACATGGTTTCATTACTTGCTTGATTAAAAAATTTACATAATTTTTATTTTTCACTTATAGAGTAAGCTAATTTCACTGCAATTCTTTATTCATTACTTTACGCATTAATACTTAGAATGAAAAAGGGTTAGGTTCACCTATTTAGCAACAAAGAGTTCTTACTCATTTAGCCAAATTAAATGCTGATATAGCTTTGTTACAGGACCCTCACGTTACTGAATGGGAGACCAAAATATTTGTTAGACATTGGGTGGGATTTGCATTTTCCTCACCAGGTAATGGGAAACATAATGGTGTTGTTATTCTGTGTAAAAAAATCTTTGGATGTTACCTCGTTATCACATGAACCAGATCATGAATGTTGGTGGCTTCTGACAATATTACAAGTAAACAAAATGCCAATAACTGTTTTTAATATTCAGGCACCTACACAACCGGATGAAACATTTTGGCCCTCAATTACACCCAAACTGATGTCTATTTCTGATGACTACTTATTTTTTGGTGGGGATTACAATCTGGTTATGGATCCTTTTTTAGATCGCTCTTCCACGTCTTCATTTGTTCCTGCCTACAGCCACAATCAAGATCCCTTTTTGATTACTGGAGAATTGTAAACCCCTGTTTACAAGAATATACTTTTTTCTCCCCTGTACATTTCTCTCAATCTAGGATTGATCACCCTTTTGGTTCTAAACCCGTATCTCAACACATTTTACGAGCTGAGATAGGTGCCATTTCAATTTCTAATCAGGCACCCATAATTCTAGATCTAGACCTCTTTACCCTTGCCCCCAATGATAGATGTTGGCACTTCAATACTTCTCTTTTATTGGATAACTCTTTCACACAATGTTTTGATACTTTATAACAGTATTTTTTTAAATTCCTAACTTATTTCCAATTATTTGGGATACATTCAAATCTGCTTCTAGAGATTTTATCATTACTTTTGTTTTCACCAAAAAGAAAATAAATTAAAGAAAAAGCACTGGATTTAATGAAACATATTAAATCCTTAAAAGATTTGTTTAGATAATTTAATTAAGGCTACATTTTATTCCAATAAACTCTCCACGGAAGAGGCTAATTCTTATCTCCTTAAATCTAGTTCCAGATACTATGGTGGTCAAAATAAAGCAGGTAGACTCTTAGATAATTATCTTAAATTAAAAATGTACTAACTGAAATAGAAAATATTTTAGGAGATGATTCAATGTCTCTTTTTAGAGGCAATGATATACTAAATGAATTCACTAAATTCTATCAAAATGCTTATATGACATAATTAGATCCTCTAAAATATAACTCATTTATTTTTCTATCTGTAAGGAATTCGATTTAGCTACTGATTTTTCTTCCTGTGATCCTGATATCACATTTTATGATATTCGTACTGCCCTTAACTCTCTTAAAAAGGTAAATCTCCTGGGCCTGATAGTTTTCATATTAAAATCTACATTGATTTCTCTAAACAATTGATCCTATATTACATTGATTATTTACCTTCTTTACTTATTCCAATTCTGCTGCCGGGACATTTCAAGAAGCCTTAATATGCCTTATACCAAAAGATAATAAAGATCATAAGTTATGCAACAATTATAGACCTATTTCCTTAGTTAATTATGATTATACGATTTTTGTCAAGATTCTGCCATTACGCCTTGACCCTCTCCTTCCCTATTTAATTGGTCATGACCAAACTGGTTTTGTTAAAGGTAGACAAGTGTTTGATAATATCAGGCTTATCTTAGATGTTTCTGAAACCCTTTATAAATGCAGTTTCCACTTTTGCCTCACTTTCAGGTTATAAAGTTAATTCTGACAAATGTTAAATCCATCTACTTAACAAATGACTTCCTCCCTTTTGGATTTCTTTGAAACCTGAAAAAAATTTAATATTTGGGTTAGTTCACTACTTCCATAAGAGGCACTATATCACTCAGTATCACTACTTTATTGTCTACTTCATCTAAGCATACTTCACAATAAAATCCGCTATTTCTCTGCAGGCGCGGTAGGTTAGATTCTATTACGATGATGTTAGTCCCCATGATTCTTTTCTATCTTTCAGCATTTGCAATTAACTTTCCCACCTCTACTTTAAAAAAAAAGATTTTATTCTCACTGCATTTTTATGGAATAATAAAAAGCATTGTAATCCTTTGACCAACATACAAAGGCAAAAGCAGCAAGGGGGAGTTAATTTTCCTCATTTTCAGTCTTATCAAAATGCTTTCTTTTTTAAACAGTCAATACATTTTCAAGATGGCCCAACCACACTTCCATCTCCCTTATGTTCAGAATTAAATGTATCTTTTATTCAACCATTCTCCTTTGCAGAATTTGTGTCCATTACTCAACGCCCTTCTTCCGTGTCTCTTCCTATTCTAAAAAGTGCTTGCAGAATGTTACGTCCATTTTATATTTCTTCTCTTCCACCTCTAGATCAATTCCTCCAATCATCGAAATGGTATAAAAACATTCATTAAAATTAAGAATAAAACTATCTTTTGGTAAGCCTGGAGAGAAAAAGGTATATTATGGACTCATCAATTGATACATAACCACTCACCTCTCTCTTTTTTTGGAGGTTCAATCCATCTTTCACTTCCCCCTTTCATATCAACCCGAATTTCAGTCACTGGTCTCTTCTATTTCTACCACATACCTTTCATTTTATTCATTACCCATTTCCCTTCTTTCTATTTCACCTATACCAACATTACTGCTAACTTTCCCTACTGCTTCTCATATATATACCCACCTTACCTCGCTCCCTGTTGATTGACAGAAATCAACCCTAGAATTACAATGGGAAGCAGATCTTCACACCTCCTTTCCTATTTCGTTGTGGAACAAATTATGGCTTAAAATATGCAAGACATCACAACTCACACACTCTTTTTTGATTTATAACCTCCTTCCAACCATTCCTGCTTCTTTACACACATTTGATAGCGCCACTACGTCGTCTTGTTGGTCCTGCTCTGCCTCAATTTCTGATATTAAACATATTTTTTTCCATCCCCTATCAATTTTGGTTAAAATTAATGAAACAAATGAACTTTAGTCTTCATACACATTTGCCATTCTCCTTTAATAATTTATTTTAGGTAGTCTTTCTGATGATTGGCATTGTTGTACCTTGAATGTACAAATTGTAGACTTACTAATTGCTGTTGCATTTGTATAGATTACTAAAAACTGGAAGAATGCTCTGTATATCTCCTTTCAAGCACGGTGGTATGGTGTAAGTTATATTCATAGACTATTAAACTAAATTCTCTCAGGTCTCCAGTAACCATTTTTCTAGTTTTCTCAGCTTTAAAGACTTTCATACATCAACCCTTAACTGATGAAGTATCTAAACCTCCTTGAAAATGATACTTCTCTAATTAGAGCTTCCTTTCTAATAGTAATATGTTTTTCTTTTTTTTGTTTCCCTGATAATATGTACCCTAGGATTTTTGTAATTCCACTTATGTTTAAAATTATGCTAATTTCATTACACAAGAAGTACTTTTATTTTGCCCCATCTATTTTCTTTTCCCCGTATCCTGTTTTCTGCATATAATTGCAAATATTTTCCTGTTCTAGCTTACTATTATTCAAATGTTTTCAGTACATGGTTATGATATTTTATTTTGAACCTGCGGTTTTGGTATTTTCTTTTATACTACTTAATAAACTCTACTATTAAATTAAAAAAATAATTAGGAGCCCATACTTATATTATCAAAAGCAAAAGTAACAGAATTCAGTTTTCTGTCATAAAGAGGTATAGACTGACTGAAGGTGTCACCCAAGACAAGAGGCCACTTGACATCTTTAAAAACATGAGGAAAGGGCAGAAAATGTGGTATCTCCAGGATGTAATTTCCATCAAGATATTTCATCAGTTCTAATCCGATTTTCTTGGCAAATGTATAAAAGTTCCATTTAGACAAAAGTCATCAACACTTGGCAAGCCACTGCTATTTAAAAAGTCAGTATATTTAGCATTTGTAAAGCAGAGCTTATCTGGCTCTTTTAAATTAATCCGAACCTTCCTGTCACCAAAGAACAGAGAGGGCTTTACAGGCAAAGCATTAGCTCTAAGCTTCCAACCTGAACTTTAAAGCAAACATTGCACAGTGTAGTTTTTTTTACCAAAGAATATATTTCAATTTTGAAACCTAAACTTAAACCTTAAACACGTCATTTGCTGAATAAACTGATTGATTGACTCCAGCCAGCCCACTTTTTTTTTAGTGTGCTGGCCTCTAACCTGCACTGAACAACAACTTTCTTGTCCACCCGTCCCCTTAATTTAGGTCATCTAGAGGTTGCAGCTGGGAAAGGGGTAAAACAAAGATGAAGGATGTCTATGGCACCTACTGTCCATTCAATATTGGTCTGAAGTGAATGGAATGTGGACTTGGGTCTGGTGTCAGGGGCGCATCTACCATTGGTGCAGCAGCTGCAGTGATACCAGGGCTATGCGGCCTGAGGAGCCAACGCAACCCAGAATATTGCTGTATTTTACGATTCAAATAGCAACTAGGGACCCATTTCTGTCCTTGCTCTTGGACTCATGACACACTGGCTATGCCAGTGCCTGGCGTGGGACGAAGTATGGCCTACTGGTGGTCATTACCTTCTAGCTCTTCAACGGAGTTGCTCATACTGTGATAGCTTTATTTGCTGAGACCGCTGTGATTGAGCTGGGTCATGGGCGGCTCTCCCTGTTTTTTGGCCTCAATGTTTTAAGTGCCCGGATACACCACAGTGGAAATATTTCCAAGGGTAATGATGCACAAGATGTATATTATTCCACAATGATAACAAAAATAAATTAAACTATTCAAATATAATCATTTTGTATGTCTGTAATATTTCTCGTCTTTTGTCTGTTTAATTGTATGCATCCACGGTACTAATAAATTGACACTTTTTTCTATTGATATTTCTCAGTTTTTGCCTAATGTAATAAAAACTCCAAATATTTGATAAAACTTCCCCCGACTCTATGTTTATGCATTGCATATCATTATAAACAATAGTAGTGAAATACTTTGCGGCAATTTTCTTTATCTATAATATTCGTTCAGTTGGGCATGTTCAACTATTTCTCAGATGTACTTATTGGATTCATGTTGACCACCCCACAATATATTGTTTTATGTTATAATTTTTTTGCTATAGGGCATGCCACTTGTTGCCCATTCTGACAATAAGGTCATCTTAACCCCTTCGCTGCTAGGCCTCCCTCCCCCCCCTGCTTAGCCTTTTCTGGGGTATTTGGGGTAGTACGCGCTTAGGCCCCTGTACATTTTTGACCACATTAGGTATCCACGCCAAATTTGCGTCCTTTTCTTCCAACATCATGGGGATTCTAAAGGCACCCTGGGTTTGTGGATTCCCCCGGAGGGGTTCCAGAAATTAGCCAAAATACAGCAAACTTTTGTTTTTTTTGTGAAAAATGGGAAGAAAGGGCTGCAAATGAAAGCGTCTGGGTTTTTCTCTGCAAATTGTATCAAAAAAGGGTTTGTGGGGCTGAAATCACAATTTCCCCAGCTTTTAGGGAATGACAGAATTTTTTCAGAAAATCAACATTTTTTACACAGTTTTTGGCATTTTTCTGGGACATAGCCTATTTTTGCTATTTTTTGTGCTTTCAACCTCCTTCCAGTTAATGGTAGAAATGGGTGTAAAAGCAATAATGTATTCTGAAAAGCTATACATTTTCTTCTAATCATGACAGCTCTTTGAAAGCAATATAATGTTACATCCGCTGGACCGTCCTGGTTGTGGGGATATATAGGACTTGTAGGTTCACCAAGAACCCGACGAACCCAGAGTAAAAAACTGAGCAGCAATTTGTAATGGTTTTTTATTATGTTCCGGGTATATAGCAATTATTGTGGGAAAATGTATACATGGAAAAATCGGTATGAAAGACACCTATGTATTTCTGAAATGGGAACAAATTATAGAGTTTAGAAACAGTACATATTTCCACATTCTCGAAATTGGGAATACTCATACTAGCATGTGAATTATCGGTCATTTTTCAAAATGACTTTTTTTACACAATGTCTTTCAGGAGGCAGAAATGCATCAAAAATCAACAGGTAATAAAAGTTGCTTTACAAATCTGAACTACCCTAAGTCTCCCGATAAAAATGGTACCTCACTTGTGTGGGTAGGCATAGTGCCCACGACAGGAAATGGCTCAATGAAAATTTACCCTTTGTTTGCGAAGTGTCTAGCTGTAGTTTTTTAACACTAGCTCTGCCGGCACATAGGGAAACTTAGCAAACCTATACACCCAGGGGAATCCAGGATGTGGTGACTTGACTGCCTCCCACCAGGGTCTGTTACCCAGAATCCCTTGCAAACCTAAAAAATAATCAAATAAAACACATTTCCCCCACATTTCTGTGGTCTAACGTTCTGGAATCTGCGTGGATCCACAAATTTCCACCCACCCCGCGTTCCCCAAAGTCTTACGAGAACAATGGTACCTCACTTGTGTGGGTAGACCTAGTGCCCGCGACAGGAAATGGCGCAAAACGCAATGTGGTCACACCTCAATTTCGCAGTGAAAAATGACCCTTTTTTGGCAAAGTGCCTAGCTGTAGTTTGTGAACCCTAGCTCTGCCGGCACCTAGGGAAACCTATCAAACCTATACATTTTTTAAAACTAGACACCCAGAGGAGTCCAGGATGGGGTGACTTGACTGCCTCCCACCAGGGTCTGTTACCCAGAATCCCTTGCAAACCTAAAAAATTGTCCAAAAAAACACATTTCCCCCACATTTCTGTGGTGGAATGTTCTGGAATCTGTGTGGATCCACAAATTTCCTCCCACCCCGCGTTCTCCAGAGTCCTACAAGAAAAATGGTACCTCACTTGTGCGGGTCGGACTAGTGCCCGCAACAGGAAACGGCGCAAAACGCAGCCTCAATTTCGCAGTGAAAAATGACCCTTTTTTGGCCCGAGCACGGGGCCAAAAACCCAGGTGTCCTCCCTTGCAAAACCTGGTGGTTTTGAGCTAGGCAATAATGATGTCGCCTCACTACGTTTTGGGCCCTTGCCTGTCGCGGGTACTTGGGCCTCCCACACAAGTGAGGCACCATTTTTATCGGGAGACCTTGGGGAATGCTGGGTGGTGGGAAATTTGTGTGAGCCCAGTGATGCCACAACTTTACCACACAAAAATGTGTGGAAAAAGTGATTTTTCAGCTAAAATTGAGGTTTGCAGGGGATTCTGGGTAAGGAAACGCAAGCCATACCTCCCTGGAAGCCCCCAGGTGTCTAGTTTTCAGAAATGTGTGGGTTTGGTGGGTTTCCCTAGTTGACCGCCAAGTCCCTGACCAAAAACTCATGGGACCCCCGTTGCAAAACCAGGTTGGTTTGTGATACTTGGAGAAATACAGTGGGGTTGGAAATTTGTTTTTACTTTCCGCCGTGTGAAAATTTGGGCAAAATAATGCAAGGAAATTGTCACAGTCACATTTTGAGGTTTGCAGGACATGGGTAAGATAACTTGTTGGGATCGACAAGAGAGACATCACCATGCACTCCCATGGGTGTTTAGTTTACGACAAAAACTACAGTTGTTGGGTTATTCTTAAATGAAATGTACAACTTGGCAAAGAGACAAAACAGACAAAGATTACTGCACAGCCATCTATTCCTCAAGCACACACACATACTGGTTGGATTTGGCACGAGGGCGAGTGATGGTTCAGTATATAAAACTTTATTAACAAGAGATTTCACAAAAATGAAATGCACTGTCAATAACTGAAAGGACAAAAAACTGAACAAATGACTCGCAGCTCGTGAGCTGTAAAGCCACGACAAGACACCAACCGCTTTACAGGCCATTCACACACCTTTCATACATGATACACACAAGACCGTTCACACCACCAGGCACCAAACCAACACATTACAACATTCACAAAAAGGGACAAGGTACACCCTGCTTGACAAAAACAGAATAGAATTTTTTTTCTACAAAACCATCTATTCCTGAAGCACACATACATACTGGTTGGATTTGGCACGAGGGTGAGCGATGGTTCAGTATATACAGTTGTATTAACCAGAGATTTCACCCAAAAAAAATGCACTGTTAATAATTGAAAGTATGAGAAACTGAACCATTGACTCACAGCTCGTGAGCTGTAAAGCCACGACAAGGCACCAACCTCTTTACAGGCCATTCATACACCTTTCATACGTGTGACACATACAAAACCATTCACACCGCCAGCCGCGGGCCCAACACATTACAACACTCACACCAGCAGACAGCGCCATTCAAGGGCCCATCACTTTCACACGCTCACATTCCTGACACACCAACCACACCAGCTCACGGATTGCATTGAGTGGCGTTTGACTAGCAGTGTGTGTAGTGACCAGCAGCTAGTCACTACTCACACACCGCCAGCCCACTCACCGCCAGCCAACCACCAGTCCACGCACACTGCCAGCCAAGCGCCAGTCCAAACACACCACCAGCCAAGCACCAATCCACGCACACCACCATCCAAGCGCCAGCCCACTCACCACCAGCCAAGCACCAGCCCACTCACCGCCAGCCAAGCACCAGTCCACGCACACTGCCAGCCAAGCACCAGTCCATGTACACCACCAGCCAAGCGCCCATCCATGCACACTGCAAGCCAATCACCAATCCACTCACTGCAAGCCAAGCGCAAGTCCACTCACCGCAAGCCAAGCGCTAGTCCTACCACACCACCAGCCAAACAGATAGGGCATTTAAAAAACAAAAATCATACTGGCCCAGTGGGGCCACACACACTGTTTTTTTTAAAAAATAACACGGATATGCCCCCCCAAGGGGGCAGACCCAGCTACGCAATTTTCCCCCAAAGGGGAGTGACCCTTGCCCAAGGTGCCGCTCCCCGACACAAATTGGGCTATCAAACAGTTAAAAAAGAACATTCCAAATGGCTTCCAGCGGGTTGGGAACCTAAGGGAAACCTCCAATGACGTCAGCGCACCTCACGCTCTGAGATCATTGATGACGTGGAGGGGAGGCGGGGGAAGGCAGGGGAAGGGCTTCCCCTGCCTTCCCCGTTGCAGGCATTTCAATCGATGTCCCAAGGGGGTGCTTCACCCATGGGTGGGTGTCTCGACAGCTGGGAGCCGTCAAGACCACACGCCCACTGTGTGCCATGACAGCTCCCAGCCGTCGTGAGCACTGAAGGGGTTAAAGGTATGAGAGGACACTTTTCAATTCCCATATGATTACAAACCTTTATTTCTTTATTGCTGTCCAGTTCCGCTGCCTAGGTAAAAATCTGTCAAGTAAGCACCTAGGCATTCTCGACCGCCTTCTTCGATGTGTAGAATTTTGCTAGTGAAAAAATCGTAGGCTTTAGCCCGGACAATAAAGATCTGAAGGACATCTGGCACATTAAAAACTAATTACATTCATTAGGTGAAGAGTTGGTGGATAGCATTCCAAAAGCCAACAGCTGCTTTTGGGCCCTCAGTATTTTGAGCGGAGCTGCGATGGAACCCTAATGCTCTATGAACAAAAGTCTGAGGGCATGGTTTTCTTCAATGTCTGCAACAACTTCATGAGGTAGAAAAAAGGATCTGCAGAGATGTGAGTTAACCCCTAGTTTGTCCAGAAAGGTGAAGCTGAATGCATCCAGTTATTTTAAGGATAGGATTCCGCGGCACCAGAAAGTCAACAGTCCCAAAGTCCCTGCCCTAATCACAACTCCCCTGCCATTGATAAAGCAGGGTTATTTCAGCTGAGTAGAAACAAGTGGAAGTGAGAGAGAAACATTGCCTCATCTGACATTTGACCCCATATGGTTAAGGTCCACCAGTGATGTCATATCCTGACTATCATGAGTAAGGACTGGGCCAGAAGTAGCTACATAAAAATAAAAAATATCAGCAAATTTCACTGATGCCTATAACATAATAAAAATGCCTTAGCCAACATTCATCACAAAATAAAAATTACCTTTTACCTGAGCGCTACTTGCTACTGGTCATTTCGGGTCCCATTACAGTTT
This sequence comes from Triturus cristatus, assembly GCF_964204655.1. Classification (NCBI taxonomy): domain Eukaryota; kingdom Metazoa; phylum Chordata; class Amphibia; order Caudata; family Salamandridae; genus Triturus; species Triturus cristatus. Next base: position 1,110,070,166 of record NC_140590.1, read on the forward strand.
TTCCCTCTTACAATAACAACAAACATGGAGCTGAAAAAGAAATATGAGGGGCAAATGTTATCACTGTGCATCATTCTTGAGAGCCACGTATGCCTCCAATGATCCTCGGTGTGTTGTGAGAAACTCCATAGATATGGCTCTCAATTGTTTAGGTGGTGTTCATGTGTGAACCGCTCACCCATTCCAGGCCCCGTCCTGCACTGTGGTACTTGCAGTCAAGGTTATTTCCCAGATTTAACTTGATATAGCAAACATTGGCCATCTCGATGGATCCGATGTGCTGTCAGGACTCACAGGAGGTTTCCTCCTTCTAACTCTATGCTGGCTACCATTTTTCCCCCTACAAACTTATCAAAGGTCAATGAATTCTTCAAGCTGGAGTACTAGTTGGCACCGATGGAACTCCAAGATGGCTGCCGACATGCAGATACTGCAACAGCACACAGCTGTTAGCAGTCTAGTCTTTTAGGCTCCATGACATCTGGTGAAGTGCGCTTCAACATTCCACTGCGCACTTCACTGAAGAAATAATTTGAAGAGCACCTGTTTTCCCCAGCGTCGTGGAAGTCAGTTAGGGTAATTGCGATTAAATCGGGGTTAGTTTGTCGGAAAAAGCATTCTCTCAGAAATAAGGTTAGTGTTTAACTTTGTAGCTAATATTAAATATTCTGTGAGGAAAGGTTATAGTGTCAGAGAGTAAATTTCTAATTAAAAAGGAAATGAAGTCAGAAAGTGTTGGACTTGGCCCTTTTCGCAGGGTCATCCTTGAACTTTTTGCCTTCCTCCTATATTTTCTCTACACTGTTTTGTTGGTTTTATGACCCTGGGCACTTTACCACTGCTGATCAGTGCTAAAGTGCATATGCTCTCTTGTGTAAATTGATGTATATATTAGTGACTCCATGATTGGGTTATTTGATGTACTTGTCAGACCCTAATACAGTGCACCATGTGTGCCCAGGGCTTGTAACTCAAATGCTGCTGGTGGGCTTGCAGCACTGGTTGTGCCACCCACAGAAGCAGCGTGTAAAGTGTGTCTCAGGCCTGCCACTGCAGAGCCTGTGTGCAGTCTCTGACTGCCATGTTGACTGGTCAAATGCACCCACTTGCCAGTCCCTAAACCTTCCCTTTTCTTCATATCAGACACCCCTATGGCAGGCCCTTGGGCAGGGTGCATGTAAGTGTAAGGTAGGACATGCACCGGTGTGTGTGACATGTCCTAATAGTGAATTACAGCCATTTTCGTTTTTCACTATTGCAAGGCTACCTGCTCCCCATTGGCCAGAATGGGCAGTTTGATGTTTACATCGTATAATCCTAACTGACTCAGGGAACTAGGTAGAAATTCGAGTTTAGTATGCCTGAACTCAGAATGATAAAATACATCTTTTTGTGAAGTTGGTTTTAACATACCACTTTTAGAAAGTAGGTATTTTCTTGCTTAACTGTCCAAGTCTGCCTCTGCTAGGTTGTGTATTATGTGTCTGGTTTTGTGAGTGACAGGGGCTGGGGGATTCCAGGAGAGAGGGTGAGTCAGCACAGCTCTGAATAGAAAGAGCTGCATGTAGATGGGTGGGAGGAGTTTCACCTGGGACCTGAATAAGGCTGTGCCTTCCCTCCACAATGCTGGCTCCACCTCCTGTGGTGCGTCTGATGTCTCTGCCCTGCACTGTGAAAGGAAAGAAGGAGTCTTGTCAACAAAGTGCTCCAGGACTGACCAGAACTGGTTTGGACTAGGCAAAGGATTCTCTGCCTTCAGAGAACAAAGAGGAAAGTAGTATAAATATGGGGACCCAGACCCCAAGACTTTAGATCACTTCTGGAACAACAGGAAGAAACCTCTGCCAAGGAGAAGAACCAAAGGAACCTGTAGGAGTTGGACTGCCCCCCTGCCAGTGTGCTGTGTTGTTGGGTTGACCTGCAGTGGAGTCTTCATTGCCAAGGAGAGAAGAAGGAACTTTTACAGAACTTTCATCATCTTGCAGAATATTTCTCCAAGGGCTTGAACTTGTGCTTGCCTCCTGCTGAAGTCTAAGGGACAACAGACTTCACCACTAGCTCCCCTCTAAATTTCCTTGCTGGGAATTCTATCTGCAGTAGCCTGCGTGTCGCTGGGAGCTGGAAGCACGACGCAACGAGAAGAAGAGTGTCGCCACCGTAGCTGTAGCCATCGCATCGCTGGAGAAGCATGCTGCAGCCGCATCTCCCAGAAGCGTGCCTTCGTCACAGATGTCTGCTGTCTCATCACCGGAGAAGCGCGTCACAACCGTGAGGGTCACCGTCGCATCACCGGAGAAGTGTGTCGCAGGGTCTGTCACGGCTCCAAAGTACAGAGTCACTGCAAGGCTGCCAGGGCGTTCCCTCATCGTCTCAACATCGTCGCATCAAGGGCACCATCTTATCACATCGAATTGTCGTATTGCATCGAGGCGCCATCTTGCCGCATCGCATCCGGGCTGCAGCACGAGAATCTACGCATCACCTCCTCTCCGGTAAGGATCAAGACGCATCACCTTCTCTGCGCAAGCATTGAGGCGCGACGCATCGTCTCCCCCGAAGGAAGGAACCAACGCATCTCCAACGCTGCAAGCCTTTTGTTTATTTTGCGTTACGTATCCAGGTACTTTTGAGAGAACTGTGTCGCATTTACCATCAACTTGAACTAAGTTAATTCTACCATCTTTAAGTCAATTTTGAGTACAGTATTGTGGATTTCTGTCGTTTGTGGTCTTGTGTTAAGTCTATATAAAGAATACTTATTTTTTATAAAACCTGTGTGGTGTCCATCTGTAGTGTTTATACTGTATTACTGTATGTGTTCACAAATACTTATCACACTGCCTCTGAGATAAGCCTGTCTGCTCATGCTAAGCAACCCAGGGGGTGAGCAAGGGTTATCCAGTAGTGTAATTCCCTTTCCCTGACTTAGAAGCAAGGGTCCCTATTTGTTCAAAGGTACCTACCTCTGCCAACTAGAGACCCCCAGTTCTAACAGAAAGTATCTCCCTTTGACTGAAGACTAGAAATGCCTTTAAGTAATTGCTTTCCCTAACTGAGAAGACAAAATAAAAGCTTTCAATTTAGATGTCTTTAGCAGCTGTTCCTGAATCTATCAGACACGGGCGTGACCTTTCAACACACCGCGTCTTCTTGACTGAACCTTGTTCACTTTTTTCTGATAAATATTAGAAGGTGAAGCCAGAGTCAAACATGCAGGCATATTTGATTCTTATGCCGCGCATTCACAATTGGAAGACAAACCTTTTGAATTCAAGGTTAAAGAACTTGTGTAATGTTCTCCTCACGTATGGCCCGAATAAATTATCACCCTCAGCAGACATAAAAACCGAAGGCAGAATAAATAAACGCTTTCAGCTAATACTAAAACCGAAGGCAGAAAGAAACAAACACTTCATTTAACTTTTAACCAAAGTTCAAAAGGATTATTTTAAAACTAATTAAAGACAGAGTCATTCTACACCAGAAACCCCAGTACAAGGCCCACTCCAGTTTCTTAACAGTGAGTTGATAGAGAGAAAGAGAAACCCAATAAATATGTAAATTAGGAATACAGAAATAAATACTTACCTTATCTTCTTGCATTAAGGAATAGCAGGATCAAGTGCAGATGGTACCTGAGAACAAAAGAAAAGAGATTAGAGTGAAGACTTCCCATTCAACCTAGCAAACAATACATGAGAAGTAGAAGAGAAGTAAGCTTCAGTAAACACTCTGGTAAGATAAGTCATTTATACATCATAGAAAAACAAATAGTACGTTGAAGGAACACTAAATAAAGGTTTTGGCATGTTAATCTTGCAGGCCTGTAAGAAGAAAAAGAAGATGTAGCTGAACAGGCCGAATATTGGAGCAGTCTCTTCTCTGTCCCCAACCCCTTTCCCCCTTTAGAACTTACCTGCAATGGAATACTAAAAGACCTAGCAGGGTTGGTTCTGAGAAGGGCATTGGGACCTTAGGTCATTCTGCTCCTGTGTGGCTCAAACAGTAATAAGTATTAGACCCTGACATGTGCATATTTAGCTGTAAACCAGACCTATTAGCTTTGTCATTGCTTGTTATTGCTCTGTACGAGTGAAGTTGTCTATTGGGCTGCTACTGTAATTCGATCGACATTTGTAGTTATATGCAAAATATAGAATATATCTTTCATAGGTTACATGAGCAGTTTTTCCTATTCAATTAGCAATACATTTTCTCATCAATGTTAGCTCAAATGTCCTCACTCTTACACAAGTGATCTATACTACGTAAATATTTGGATGTGATAGCAGTATTTAAATAATGTGCTAGGAAAAATAAAAAAAATAAAAAATATTCGGACAAAGTGGTATTAGGACTGTGGAGAAAAAAGCATTGTTTTCTGTGTTCTAGAACTATTTTAACATGATTTGACAGATTAATACGGCTCCCTTTTAGAATCATTCTTTTCTTTCACTTTCTTTTCAGTGCCATATCTACTTTTCTAATTTATACAATTATTAATTATTGAAGAACTGTGAGTATCGTGTTTTATCTAAGAAAGCAGCGTTTGAGGAATTGGTGAAAAACATGTAATTTTTGTTTAATTTGGAATCACTCAATATGTACTTGATATACATGAGTTTATTCTTTAAATTCATTCTAAGGTTGACAAACGCATAATGATTGGTGTTCTTAAAATCAATAAAAAGACAGATGAAAATATACTAAAAATCCCTGATCTACGTATGTTGACTAAGAAGTTATGGTGTAGATGTTTGTTGGGATGTACCCATTTAGTCTTCATATGTACATAATGATGGTACGCTGCCTTTACACAGTGGGGGATATTCTCAAGAACGTGTGATAATTATCACAAAATTAGCTTAACGCAACTTTGCATATCGCAGTCTATCGTGACAAAATAACACTGTGTTCACTTTGTATTCTCAACCTGGCAGCACCATGCGATAGTCTCACGATAACGCGCCAAATGACCGCGATAAAATCAACGCAAGGCCAAAAAAATGTGAAACGCGGAAAAAGGTGCGATGCCCCAAATCGTGATACAAAAATCAGCGATAACCAGCGACAGGTCTGCAATTCCCACGCGTCATGCGGGAAAATGCACTACAGGAGCAACAAAAAAAACAAGCTAACAACAAAAGAAACTGCGTAGCACCATGAAAGCACCCGGAGCGAGTGCAGAGGGTGACTCGAACCCCACAAGCCCCACGGAAGACCAGCCAGAAGCCCTTGTTCGGGGAAGGGCAAGGAGAAGAGGAAGAGGAAGATCATCGTCACGGAGGTGATAGAACACTACCAACAACTGTTCATCACCTCCACTGTGTCATTGGCAGCACAAACGGAAATATGGCAGTCCATCATGATCAACGTGAATGCAGTCGGTGTTTCAAGGAGGTCAGTGGAGGAGGTCAAGAGGCGCTGGCATGAAGTGAATAGCCAAACCAAGCAGAAACTCGCTGCCAACCGGAAGGCAGCAACGGCGACCGGAGGATCGCCACAGGAGGCGCTGGATGACCTGGAGGAAATGGTGGCCACAGTCATCAGTGTGGAAACTGTGGCAGGAGTTGGGGGTCCGAACACAGCTCGATATGACCTGACTCAACAGCAATAGGGTGAGTAATGACCAGGGACTGGGGGAGATGGGCATAATGGCACACATGCACAATTAAGTGTAGCACACTGCACACCCACAATGATTGTGGAACATATCCCTGATACCCTTGGCATACTGCAGCACACATAGACACACCAAGTAGCCCCCCGTCCACTGTGCACACAAAGGGGCCCCCTCCCTATCACCAATCTCACACCCAACCCATGCACATGTGCTGAATCCAGCAAAGCTGTGGCTCTGTAAGCCACATTGATAATGCAAGTGACACTGCATGACCGATAGCATGGCTGCAGTCAAAATACATCACATGGTGCACGACATGACACTGAGGTTGCCCACTGTGGATCACATCCTCAAAGGAGCCGGTCACACCCCGACACATCCACGTGCACATACAACCACTGATGTCAACAAAACATCTGTGGATAAACCATGCACAAGAGTGCAAAAACCGTCCAAGAGCACAAATGACCCAAGTTGCCAACATCTCAGCACCGTAATGGCACGCAGGTCAAAGGCACACCATCTCAAAGGGATAAGGGGCCGCCAAATCCGACCTGCAGGGGCGACTCCCACACAATGCAGCACAAACACATAGGAATCTCAGCATATCAACTGCGACGACAATGTGGTACAAAGTGCAACACTTCCACTACAGAACAGAGGACACAACTGGTGCCGCTTGTGCATAGAAACTGGCCAATCACATCCACCATAGCAGGAAACTGTGAGATGATGATGTACGAGTACAACCTCACATCCGTCATCCAAATGTCCACTGTCTCCCATCAAATATCCAGCTCCTCCAAAACAGTCACAATGTACATTGTATTACAGTCTGTATGCAAACATGTACAATGCGGCAACATACATGGAACACACTGTTAACCTGCATCTCCCCTTTACATTGCAGAGGGACAATCAACACCTCCTGCACAGCAGACCAGACACCTCTTCAGTGATGATGAATAGGACCCCCTGGCCACCTGCCGGACACCCTCCAATGGCTATTGGACAGCCTCCGCACCTCACCTCCAGGAGTAGGGCAGCACAGCTGCATCGAGTTGACCCCACCCCCTGCACAGCCCACACAGTAGGAAGCACCCACCACCACGGCTGGCTCACACCACCTTGTGGAAAAACACATGGCATTCCAATGCTCGTGTGTTAGACTGCCAGAGGGGGCTGGCTGAACAGGTGCAGGTGGGTTTCGACCTCATGGCAGCCAAACTTGATGCCATACGTGGGTGTTTGAGTCCCATCAGCGACCACTTACAATCCCTAATGGACACCCACAGTCCGTACCATGGCCTACAACACTCCTTGGCTGACTCCAGCAAGATCAGCCGGGAGTTGGGACACATGCGGAGGACAATGGAGAACATGGAGTGCATGCAGGCTAAAAGCATGTCTGCCACGGATGTTCAGCAGCGAGATGAAACTGGGATCTTCCATGCCCTGCAGAACCTCATATTGTCATTGCTGCCACAGAGCCTGTCCCAAATGACTGCTGCAGGAACTTCAACACACACACCTCCGCCCCCGTGAATTGTCAGTGGCACACAGTGAGGCAGCCATACCACCTCCACCCCCTGATGTGCCAGTGGCACCCAGTGAGGCAGCCATACCACTAACTTCCCCTGATGTGCCAGTGGCACCCAGTGTGGCAGCCATAACACCACCACACACACCTGACACAGAAGACATATCAGAGGTCTAAGATGTGGATGGTAATGACTGTGTGTGTAAGGAAGTTGTAGCATTCATCCCCGCCATATTGCCTGTTCCTGCTTGGTTCAGCCCTCTGCATCATGCCCTGGCACAACACCTTCCACTGTCCCCCGAAACCCTCTGCGACATTCACCTGGACCCCGACATGGACTGCCATATCTGCTCTGGTTACCACTGACACAACAATCAGGCTGCGGACTGAACTCTTCCTCTTTCGATTAACTTATCATTCCCCAAAGGACTCTAGATGGCCCTCCACTGGGCAACCATGTAATGTGTGCTTTGCATGGACATGTACTGCTCCAGCTCCGACACACCACAGAATGTGAATAAAACATTCCAAATCACACAGATGTGTCATGTCTATGTTCAATCAATTATAAAAGTATGGATGAATGTATGGACATTGAGTGCACAAAAAGGTACACCCTGGGAAATGACATCAATGTGCATGTTTGAGCCTGACCCTCATGGCCAATTAGATGACTGTGAAGGTGTGAACTAGCTGTGGCCTCATTGCTCATGAACAACAATCTTGCAACCCCCCTACATTGATGCACGTCCATGTATTCAATAGAGCTGTGTGTAAAAATGTGAAATTCGGTAGCAGGCCCAAAGTAGTGTCCCCCACCACATGTGGCAACAGAACATCACCGCATACCTACTCACACTCAACTGTGTGGACACAGCCTGTTTTGATGGATCACATTGATCCACATGGCAAGAAGTTGGACACCATACTCACAATGCTGATGACACGGAAGAGCACAGGTCTTCCAGCAACTATCCCAACTACAATGTCTGGCTCACGGAGGTGTAGCTGTCAATAGGGACTCACCCCTAAGTGAAATACATCAGTCTGTCCCACCCTGTGTACGGACAATGCTCATTGAGGCACACAATTTGTCATTATAATCAACACTTCTCACAGTTGAACACTAATGAAGTTACCAGAACTTTATTAACATGTGCGTGTCAGTATGGGCAACACAAGGGCCACAATATGCAGAGCAATGCTTCAGACACTAACAGGCAGCATGTGAACATGTAGAGGTGCAAGGAAATGGGGAGGCAAAAATTGGACATCAATCATTACGAATGGCAACGGTCTCAGACCACCTTGCCTTGCTGTATGAGTCATGTGATGTTTGTCGTATGCCCATTGCCCCGTGTCAGGGGACATGACTCACAGCCCATAGGATCTGCATAGTGCTGTACCACCTGACTGTGCTGACTGTCTGATCTGCTGACAGTGAGCAGGTGAAAGGGTCCAACAAGGTCACATGTAGTACTACGTTACCATGTGTGTACTCTCCCTCCAACAGTATGTCAGATTTAGGAATGTTGCCAAACAACGCTGTGCAGCTCTGCCCATGGGACTGCCTCACCTTAGTATGCGGTCGGCGAGGCAGGTTACCAGTAGGTGTTTACGGCGGGTGGCTTGAAGAGTACAAGTGTACGAGTGTCCAACCCCCCCTCAGTCGACCATGAGGCACAGTTTTGCCTTTTAAAATATTCTCATTAGACGTACATTACGTATGTATTTTGATTAACGCATGCAAATTTTGCGCAGCGTTTGTGTGTTTTTTTCACTTATTATTGCACCAAATCAGGTCTTCTAGGAGTGGTACTTACACTGGGCTGGTCCCAGTGTAGTCCTGATGAAGAGCTTGGGAAGCTTGAAACTAGTCGACCGTATGCTAGGTACACTTACCCATTATAGTAGTTTTCTCTAGCATATCACCCACTTTTTAACCAATTAGCTAGGAGCAATATTAAAATTTATTCTGGCCCACTAGTTGATTATTTTAACTCACTTTAAACCACTCCACACCACAACACTTGCACAACACATAGTCTTGTTCAGTGCTCCTACGTAAATCCGCAAGTCGCAGCACGCCTCAGCCCGTAGAGGACTGAGAGGACCCCAATGATGAAGCATGTCACCGTGGGGAAACCCTGGTGAGTGAGGGGACTAAAGAAAGGAATTGCCCTTTCTTTCTTTTTCTTGGGTGTTCTTTCGGGAAACAAGTGCTTTCCTCACACCCTTTGGTTAGGTTCTCATAATCTGAAGACTCGGATTATTTATTTAGTCACTGCCTCACCTTACACATGTGTGTCAACAAGCGTAGGTGCATGCACATGCATTCTGAGTCCAGGCAATGGCAGACATGTCCACTGTTGTAGTGGGATATGTACAATTCCTCCGAGATGCAACAAGGTTTTGGGACCTGTGCCCTGGGTTACACTCAGTTGTGGCGGCAGGAACGTAGTTACTCGTCCATGAATGCGTGCGCAGCTTCATGGGCAATCAGTTCTAACAGGACGCCCTTGTCGAATTCAGAAAAAACACGAAGTAGACCCAATCCATTAACTGGTCCGGACAGATGTGCTCCATCCATGCCGTTTCACCAATCCGCAAAACAGTCCAATAGGGGAGTGCCTCAATATGGTCACTGCACATGATGACTTGTGCAGTCTCCCATACCCAACTGCCAGCACATACACCAAATGTCAAGGCATCCCATGCATGAGTATTACGGTTACATTCCTGTTTGTGGGCCAACAGGGGTCGCACACAAGTCATAACCCAGTTCAGCTACCGTTGTGTTGGATAGGCAGACATCCATGGGTCACTCCAATGTGCATGATCGACAGTGGAACCAGGGCTGGACGCAAGTGACGTACGCAAGACAGAAGCTCAGATGGTAACTGATGCACAACACTGCCAGTGGCAGTGCTCCCAACAAATGCAGCATACGTGCATGGTACAGTTCCCCGTGACAGGGGTGGTGCATGTCCCGGGATGTCCCGCCATTGCGTAGTTGCCTCTCTTGGAACCGGCACTCTTCTGACCTGCAGCAGTTATGTGGATGATATGCCACAGCTCGGAGCAATGAGTTGTATGTGTGTGCAACGTTTGGAAGAATGGGTTGTTGTGTACGGGAGTGTCAAGGGCATCCCATGCCGGAGTACCTCAAGCAAGGACTTCTGTGTGTGGGGAGTGGATACGTTGGTCTTTCATTAGCTCTATGCATGGTGTGGGAGTCGTCCTCATCTGCAATGGTACAGTCTCTCTCTTTCTCTCTCTCTACCTTTCTCTCTCTCTCTCTCTCCCTCTCTCTCTCTCTTTCTCTCTCTCTCTATCCTTTGATCTGCGCATGATACACCTTCTTATTTTGAATTTTGACTTCCAGGCTGTGACTTACCGATTGTCCAGTGAATAACGGCCATGACTTTTCCAAATAGTCGTTTCGAGTTAAATTAGTGTGAAGAATTTTTTTGTGATTGCAATGATGAATGAATGATTCTCCATTTTCTGATCACACATGAATGTTAATTGTTGTAATTGTGCGACATCAGGCGTATTGTTTTGTTCAGGATTTTGTAAAGTTGATGTGCAGTATCTTTGTCTGGGGGGGTGCCCGGGGTAGGGGCCAGGGGGGAGGGGGCCTGTGGGTGGTGGCCGTGGGTGTTGTGGCCCTCTTGGGTGTCTGAGCTGCATGATCAGTGGCTCCATGGCAACTGTTGTTCTTCAGGTGTGGCTCTGGGCTGGGCTCCCTTTCATACTGCAGGTAGTCGTCCGACTTAACACCTGGTAGGAGCAGGTGTTAAATCCCTGCTGCTAACGTGCCTTATCGCATGTTTTGAGATCTTATCGCCGATCTGGCTGGTCGTTGAGAATATTCCAAAGTGGTGTTGTCGTGGCGTTTTGCAGGGGAACGCCTACTCTGCATATCATTAGAGTTATTTGCCGGTGTCATCCGTGGCGATGTTTTTTGCGGCTGCTATCGCAGAAAAGCTGGTGATATGGGCTGTTAGCACCAGCTTGTGAATAGGGTGATACATTTAACACCACTTTGGCTGAAATACAGTGCCGCTAACTCGGCAATAAGTCCTTGAGAATATGCCCCAAAGTGTCCATACTCAGGCATGAGGCAAGTGGGGGTAATCCTAATGGTGTTAAGGTAGGGCTGTAACATAAAATGATAAGACATCTTTTACCTTCCCCTGCTTGACCTCTGTGGCAATAGCACAGTTACCTTGCTGGGTATAGAATGGCTAACTTTTGGGGGTGAGGGCAGCTGCTCATCCAAAGTAGAGGGTGTGGCCTAATGGCTAGAGCGAGTCTCGACAGTGACGTTCAACACCCTTTGATTCTGGGCAAATCACCTAATGTACCCCTTGTCCAATAAAAATAAATGTGTCCATCTGTAAGCAACTGGTGCTCATGTACAGCCCTCTGATACCTTTGAGTCAAATTCATTCTATAATGCTCCCCCCCCCGGAGATATATTTATGAGATTTAGGGGTGCCATGAGGTGGTAGTATGAAATTTAAAAAAAGGAATGGGGAGGTTAATGTAAGCACAAGGATTTAGGCGAATGTCGCATGAGTCACAACCCTATGAAATTGTTACTTTTGGCGTCGGAGAGAGACAAGTCCAGCAACATTTTTATTTTTCACTGCATTCTCCAATTGATGAATTATTCAATTGGCTACACCGAGGTCCTCATTAGAACTATCTCAGGAGTACTACATTGGTAATTCCACACCCAGAAGAAAATAATCGCCAAGCTACAGGTATTCTAGGGTGCAGGACTAATTCAGGATTATAATTGATTCCATAGAGAACGTGGAATATCCATTGGAATTGGTGTTTCCAGAGCAATTCCGTCAAGAAGTTTCGTCTTTTTCTGATCAGTCTTTCATAGCACATATTGCCAGGTTTTTCTTGCCTGATTGGGAGTAGGAAACAAATCTCACAGTGTGTTGTATCAGCAAATCTTGCAATTCCATTGGTGTTGAAAGTCCCATCTGTGCGCAAATCAATGTTTCCAGCATAGTGAGAATAAGGTAAGGGACTTACTTGTTTAAGGAACATCAGCATGCTTAACAACCAATATAATTTTTTGTTGGATGTGGTAACAGGAAAGTCTACTGCATGGTATACAGGCATATACCCAGCCCTGATTTTCCCAAATATATAAAAAATATGTATATAAGGAGGTTAGGCTGGGACAGGTACCAGCCAAAAAAATGGAAGTAGGATAGGCAGGCAGGGCCTAAACAAGTTGTGTCCCTTTTGCTAAAATGCATCATTAACCTTTCTGCACTTACTTATGGTTTGAACATGCTTTGACATTAGCAGAAGAAAATTGCTGTTACCGGCCTTTAGCACGCCAGATGTTTGCTGGACAAATGATCTAACTATATGACCAATCATATACTTTTATGAACATGGATTAATGGAAGTGGGCCCCAGCTTAAATCGGGAGAGGGTCAGATTTTAGAAGTTTTCTATTATTGGCTTACTGTTGTGGCTTCTGTTAATTTAAAAGGAATTGCACTTTTTCTGTATGATAATTGAAGCTTGCTGAATTATGTAATGTATTACATCAAACAAGTGGAAAAATTCACTATAAAAAGGTATATGTTTTTAGATCGAATGGAGCTCTTTTTATGGGAGCACGTTGTATTTTAATCTTATGATTTGTATGTATGTGAAATTTTTGTATTTCCTTATTGTCATAATATCAAACTGTTTATAAAATCAATCAATCAATCAATCAATCAATAATAGCTGATGAAAATGAATTCAAAATATATTTATCAAATCTATGACTGTAACACATCAACTTCCACTAAAGTTGACCAGAAATAGTTTCTTTGACTTGAAATTGAAAGTAACAACTTGCAATACAGCAGCTGATAATTTTTCAAGCAATGCTTTATGAGACCAAAATAACATGTACACCACATAAAAATAGCTTATGTTATGAAAAGGGTGGGAAAACCCCTGTGTTGAGATGAATTTTGTACCATACTATCTTCCAGAAATGTACAATTTTGGGACAAGTAAAAACATGTGCACATATGAACCGCCAGCACAACAGGAACATTTGCATATTTGGGATGTCATCCCTGCCTGCCATGTTGCCCCATGGCAGTGGGTCTGACACTTGGCAGCATGAAGTGTGAACAATAAGTTCAGCTTAATTACAGCATTACATGTATATCAGAATGCAAGATATAATGTTTGTGGTAGTCGTCCTTGACTACCTTTCCTTAGATCTGTGTATAGAAAGAGAGTGGAGGGCTCCCTGGAACCAACATAGAGAGATCCTTGTTGGATTTTTTAAGGATCAGTTAAAGAAACTTGGTGGTAGGGAAAAAATTCTGACATTCTCTGGGCCGGATGTCATGATAGGAAAGCAAGGGAGGAAGTGCTGTGCTGTCATGCAGCGCTGTTTTACCCTTAGCACAGGGTTTACCTAAACACACCCTGAGTATATTCCCAAATTCGCTTTCTATGGTTTGCATGAGATATTACCCCCTCACTGCTGATTTCAAAAGTACCACAATCAATGACTCCAGAATTTATTTCCTTGGGTGAGGCAAGCCTGACTGGCCCTAAAATTGAAGTTGGCATTCCAGAGGGCTAGGTTTGAGGAATAGAAGGCCAGAGAGTCTAAGATGGAGAAGCAGAGTTTAGCTCTTCAGGAACAAAATACAAGGATATAAAAGACACAGGATGAATTGGCCCAAAAGGAATGAAAAAGTGAGCAAGCAATAGGAGAGGGAAAAGGAGAAGGAAAAGCAGGAAAATCAGATAGAAAGACAACAGGTAAATGAAAGACAATTGGAGAGAGATGATAGTTTTAGAGTAAGCAAAGCTCGCAATGGCAGCAGAGGTAGCTGCATCTGAAAAAGGCAATTCCTTCCAGTACCATGACAGGACTACTTGTGAAGATTGTAAAAGAGATTGTGCAATGTGGATGGCCAGAATATTTTGGAATGGTTGGTGAGTTTTCAGATTGTTTGTAGAATGCAGGATTTAAGTAATGTGACTAAGGCACCTACTTTAATAAGTGCCTTGCCCATAAAATGCACAACAGTCATCTGTAGCTAGTAGAAACTTTGAGTAAATGGAGGGGGATCTGGTAAGATGGTTTGGATTGAAGTCAGATCAGTACTTTTAGAAACTTGATGAAGGTAAGAGCAGAGGATGGTACTCCATTTAAAGCTTGGAATTATGACGTGTTGCTTGATTGAAATGAATGTACAAGAAGGATGTAGACCATGGACTTTCATGCCCTTAACCAAATGATGGTAATAGCCCTTAGACAACATAGTTCTCTTTCCCATATAGGCTATACATCACCTGACAGAAGAGGATGTAGAGAAACATTCAGTGCTAGCTTATAAAGGCTGAGCTATCAACATTAACCAAGGGGTGAAGCAGCATTCATATAAAGTAAAGGGAAGGTGGAACTCTCAACTCACTGTTTGCCAACTGGAAGTAAGGTCCGGGGTAAATCCCAAAATGTCTAATGAAGCACACAAATAGAAAGAGAATTTGGTTCCTAGTCATAAACAAATGGATAGATGAGAAAAGGAAGGATTCTCCAGGCCAGAAGTGATTATTTGTTGCAGGTGTTACAAGATGGGGCACAACAAAATGGACAGACAGCTGAAAGACGATGTACCTGCTGCACCCATAACAGTGATTGTGTTAATGCTCAGTGAAGGGACACAAGAGTTCCTCAGGGCATCCAACCTAGAAGAAAAGGACATTTGAGAAAAGGACTTAGATGTTATCAAGCACATCCATCAAATGTCCATGGGATTTGTCTTGAAAGCAAGTATCAATGGGTACTGTACTGGGGGCATGGAAAAATCACATGAGATCTTACTGTTATTGTGTAGTAAATTCACCCCAGTACCTTGAAATTACAAGCTAAACGTCATGGAATGGGAAATTACAGTATTTGATTTCTCCAAATTCCTTGGCAAACATTTACCATTTGACCTGAGAACGTGACAAATGCATGCAGAGGTATTTGAGTGTGATAGTAGATGAGGGTGTGGTGTAGACGTAGGATACAGAAGGGCAAGGTATTGTCTGAAACAAGAAGTAGGCTTGGTTGTTACGGATGCCTCAGGCAAGTTTACATTGCAGAATTATCACACAGAAAAATAGGGGGAAGTATTCTCACACCAGAAAAAACTGGGTGTGGAAAAACCAACCCACTTGGTGGAGCAGAGTTCCACGAGGCAATTCTGCTCTGCCTGACTCATAATGAGGACAGCTAAGTGATAGAGGTGCTTTCAGGACTATGGTTGAGATGAAGTATCTAAAAAACAATATCTTTTCTGATGCCAATAGCACCAGGCAAGCTGGGAGGACAGGAAATACCTAATTGCCCAAACTGAGATTGATGTCGGCCATGACTAGTGTAGGGGTAAGAGAGAAGCAAGTTGCTGGATGTCTCTTGGGCAATTAATTGATTACCACTGGTTTAGTACCAGGACAAGAGGCCTACATGACTTGGACTGTTGCATGATTCTACTCAGTTACAGAACTATACTTGAGGCCATAGAACATCAGTATGTAGGGACTGAGTCACCATACCACCTCATTCTCTCTGAATCCGAGTTGACTAGCTATAGTGCCTCACTTACCCTCCTTACCTTACCAGATGAACAAGTGAGTTAGCACCCCAGAACACAACACACTCGACCATCTCAGCGATTGCGGTAATAGGACACACCTTTTCACTCCCTCACTTATACTTGTCCACAATGAAGTAAAGAAAAACTGCAAAGGAAGTTTAAAATGTCTATACATACTATTGTGTCCTAAAATGCAGAATACGTGCCACAATTAGAAAACAAATACTTATCAAAAACACTGTTAACCTGGCTATTGAACCATATACTATAAAAAGTCCTGTCATGATATAAGACAGAGAAACCTAAATGCCCCTCGCCTTCTACAGAAGCAAAATGATTATATATCACAGATATCTGGGATTTGTGGTGGACCACATACCTCAGCATATACAGATGGACGCTCTACAACTCAACTGCTGCAATGCTCTTGTCTCAGGATTCTCGCTCCATGTGTGTTTCTTGGACTCATCAATATATGACAAGCCATGTATGCTCATAAACAACAGCTGAATTCTGGTGTTATGTCTAAGTTTTAGTGCCTGGCCAGAAAAAATAACAGGGCACATTGTTGTTCGACCTTGTCTGTGTAGTTCAGACTAAATCCCAGTAAAAGAACAGTACGCAAAAATATATTCAGGTTCTGTGTAAAAATCAAATATGGCACAAATGCAAGCATGTTTATATAGAAATGTGTGTACAAATAATGAGGCCTGTAACAGCCACAGTTAGGTTAACCTAGGAAAAGCTACAATTGGCCATGCAGGAAACACACAACAGGACCATGTAAGCTGTGTTGACCAGAGCACAGACTGCATGTTACTTTCAGAATGAGACTGGGACCATCCCAGATTTGAAAGGACAGTAAAAAGGTAGTAAGTAGGGGTGGGCGGAATTTGCGTAATTGCGTTACGCAAATCTCCGCGAAACGGTAAAAAATCTCCGCGAACACGCAGAAATTCCGCAAACACGCGGAATTGCTTGTTCGCGATGCTTTTTTCCTGTTCACAATTGCTGTTTGCGTGCTCGGGGAGAAATATCTCGCGAACACGCATTTTGAGAACGCGAACAAGCAAAAATTTAGCGAAATCGCGGAAAGCAGACTTTTGAGCAATTTCGCGTTCTCCGCGGAACGCGAAATTACGCAAATTCCGCAAATTCCGCGAGCGGAACGGAATTTGCCGCCCAGGCCTACTAGTAAGCAGAGCAGTGGAGCAGAAGAAATTCGAAAAAGGCACTGTTCATGTTGCCCATTGCCTCTGCCACAGAAGGAAAGCAGGATAGGTCCCAGAGATTTAAACTAGGTGCTGAAGTCAAGGTCACTCCCTCACCTGCAGGCAAAAGTCAAATGTCCTACACTTCAGAACAAACCCCAGCAAAAGGTCAGAAAGTGCCTGGTTTTATGGCATTATGTTGTCTGGGAGGATGAATACCATATGGTGAACCCTTGAATCCGGAGTCAGGAGCTAGCATTTCCCTAGTATAAAGGAACTGTCACTACTGTCCCTCATGTTGTCTTTAGTAGGTCTCTTGGGGATTGAAAAGTCCCATTGTTAGATCTGGTACCCTTGGAGTGAGTCTCCCTTCCATTTGTTCTGATTGCCTCCTCTGTTTTTGATATGTTTTGCTGGTTTAGATGCTTTGGGCACTGTACCGATGCTATTCAGTTCCACAGTGCAAGTGCTCCTTATGTTAAACTGAAGTATTGATTAGAGACTCCGTGATTGGGTTATTTCATTTACTTGTCAGACCCTAGTACAGTGCACCATGTGTGCCCAGGGCTTGTAAATCAAATGCTGCTAGTGGGCTTGCAGCACTGGTTGTGTCACCCACAGAAGCAGCTTGTAAAGTGTGTCTCAGGCCTGCCATTGCAGAGCCTGTGTGCAGTCTCTGACTACCATGTTGACTGACCAAGTACACACACTTGCAAGTCCCTAAACCTTCCCTTTTCTTCATATCAGACATCACTATGGTAGGCCCAAGGGCAGGGTGCATTGTAAGTATAAGGTAGGACATGCCTTGGTGTGTGGCATGTCCTAATAGTGAATTACAGCAATTTTCGTCTTTCACTATTGCAAGGCTACCGGTTCCCCATAGGCCTGAATGGGCAGTTTGATTATTGCATCTTATAATCCTAACTGACTTAGGGAACTAGGTAGAAAGTCGAGTTTAGTATGCCTGAACTCAGAATGATAAAATACATATTTTAGTGAAGTTGGTTTTAACATTCTGTGTTTGAAAATACCACTTTTAGAAAGTAGGTATTTTCTTGCTTAACTGTCCAAGTCTGCCTCTTCGAGGGTGTGTATTGTGTGTCTGGTTTTATGAGTGACAGGGGCTGGGGGATTCCAGGAGAGAGGGTGAGTCAGCACAGGGCTGAATAGAGAGATCTGCATGTAGATGGGTGGGAGGAGCTGCACCTGGGACCTGAATAGGGCTGTGCCTTCCCTCCACAATGCTGGCTCCACCTCCTGTGGTGTGTCCGATGTCCCTGGCCTGCACTGTGAAAGGAAAGAAGGAGTCTTGTCAACAAAGTGCTCCAGGACTGACCAGAACTGGTTTGAACTAGGCAAAGGCCTCTCTGCCTTCAGATAACAAAGAGAAAAGTAGTATAAATATGGGGACCCAGACCCCAAGACTTTAGATCACTTCTGGAACAACAAGGAGAAGAACCAAAGGGAAGCTGTAGGAGTTGGACTGCCCCCTGCCAGTGTGCTGTGTTGCTGGGTTGGCCTACAGTGGTGTCTTCAGTGCCAAGGAGAGGAGAAGGAAATGTGTGTGTACTTGATCATCTTGCAGAATATTTCTCCAAGGGTTTGAACTTGTGCTTGCCTCCTGCTGAAGTCTCAAGGACAAAAGACTTCACCACCAGCTCCCCTCTGAATTTTCTTGCTGGGAATTCTATCTTCAGAAGCCTGCGTGTCGCGGGGAGCTGGAAGCGTGATGCAAAGAGAAGAAGTTTGTCACCGCCGCAGCTGTAGTCGTCGCATCACCGGAGAAGCGTACCACCGCCGCATCTCCCCAGAATCGTGTCTTCACCGCAGCTGTCTGCTGTCGCATCACCGGAGAAGCATGACGCCACCGTGAGGGTCGCCGTCACATTTCCGGAGAAGCGTGTTGCAGGGCCTGTCGCGGCTCCAAAGTACAGAGTCACCGCAAGGGTGCCAGGGCGTGCACGCATCGTCTTCACATTGTCGCATCAAGGGCACCATCTTATCGAATCGCACCGGATTGCCACATCGCATCGAGGCGCCATCTTGACGCATCGCAACCAGGCTGCAGCCCGAGAATCTACGCATCACCTCCTCTCCGGTAAGGATTAAGATGCATCCCCTACTCTGCTCAAGCATAGAGGCGCGGCGCATCGTCTCTCCCGAAGCAAGGAACCAACGCATCTCCAACGCTGCAAGCCTTTTGTTTATTTTGCGCTACGCATCCAGGTACTTTTGTGAAAGCTGTGTCGCATTTACCATCTTTAAGTCAATTTTGAGGACAGTATTGTGGATTTTTGTCGTTTGTGGTCTTGTGTTAAGTCTATATAAAGAATACTTATTTTTTTAAAACCTGTTTGGTGTCCATCTGTAGTGTTTTCACTGTATTACTATATGTGTTCACAAATGTTTCACACTGCCTCTGAGATAAGCCTGTCTGCTTGTGCCAAGCTACCAAGGGGCTGAGCAGGGGTTATGCAGTAGTGTAACCTCCGTTCCCTGACTTAGAAGCAAGGGTCCCTATTTGGTCAACGGTACCTACCTCTGCCAACTAGAGACCCCCAGTTCTAAAACCCATGATCTGATGTAGGCTTTGCTCTATTGCCCAGGAATGTTCTGAGAACCTATCCTGCTTGCCAATTGATTGGTAATTCAGGAGGTAAGGCCAGAAAACTGTTAGTGCCACTACCAGAAGTTGGTGTTCCACTCAAGCAGGGGGCATTGCCATTGTTGGTCTATCTAATCTCTATTCAGCATGAGGCAACAGTCAAATCTTGGTTGTGGTAGATCATGCTGCAAGATTGAATAGCACAACTTTGACAATTTGGTGACAGCAAGGGATGGATTACAATCCCCAGCAAGTCAAGAAGAGAAGGCGGGGAGAGCACGGGCCACTTTAGTGGCAGCAAGAGATGAACTACAATCCCCTTCAAGCCTCTTCAGGAGAGGAGGAGGGAGTGCAAGGGAGCACCGAACTGGCACCACAAAAAGCCCACTTTCTTCCAACGGCTCAGGACTAATGCAGGACATGCCTGGGTGCTTGCCCAGGCCAAGACCAAGCCAAGGCCAAGCCCGTCTGCACCCGTCATCGCCCGGAGGCTGGGCTGCCCACCTCTTTTCCATCTTTAGCAAGGTACTGTTGTCAACTTTCTCCTTTTGAAGAACTATTTATGACTGTATTTTCCCCTATTTCTTTTTTATGGGGAAACGTTAATCCTCTGTGATCCCTCTATTACCCACGAGGGAAACTACCTTGGATGGCTTCTTGCAGAGGGCTGTCAGGGTGATTAGTACAGAGATCAAGCTGGCTGAGCTACACATCCCTTTCCTCGCTCCACGACCCACAGCTTGTGCCAGAGTTAACTTTTTTTGAAGGGGGCCTGAGCACATTAGAGGGGAGGCCCAGGACTTTGCTGAGTCCAGCATGAGTTCCGTCTGAGGGTTGGCTCTGTAGAACAGTGCCTAAACCTTCAGTTGACCACTGGTAAATATGCAGAGGATAGGAAAGGTCCCATTCACCTTTCTGGACCTCTCTTCTGCCTTTGACATGGTCAACAGAGTAAAGTTATGGGATAGTATGTCCAGGATGTGATTCCATCACGGTCTAACAGGAGTAGCACATGGAATGCATTGGGACACCACAATAAGGGTTAGGTTTGGCCAAGATGGATAACTTTACCCGAACATTAAGTCTGAGTTAGGGGTTAGACAAGGATGTGTCAAGTCACCACTCTTGTTTCCTATTTATATCAATGATCTGAAATCTTACCGGGCCAAAGTAGCTAAGGGTCTGCCTAAAATAAAGCCTAAAGTTCTCCTGGTTTTATTATATGCAGACGATGCAGTTTTATTGTCAAGAACTGCTAATAGACTATAGCTCCTTTTAGACGATTTTATAGTTGTTTTGTGGGGTCTGGATCTCAAAACTAATCTTAAATTATTTGCAATGAGTGTTGGCCCTAGAAATGTGAAAGCTATAGGCTCATTTACAAGGCTCCTGCGCCACCTGAACATCACTTTTCGTGGTGGTTTGGTGGCCCACACTGCAGGGCCGTATATACAAGGCCAAGTAAAGCCACCCTGCATGGCTTTTCATGGCCTTGTAAATATGAACTGAGGCAACGCAGCACAAGTTGCTGCGTTGACTCACACTGTGATAGGTGGGCATGCCATGGGTGTTACAGTGGGTGTTCCCACAAAACACCCATGGCATTTGACACAATCACAAATTTACAAGATTCCGTAAAACTGTGAATGAATCAAAAGCCTATGCCGCCCCAGCCGTGGCATAGGGGAGGCACAACGTAGAGAAATAACATTATTTTTCTTTTTTTTTTCATCTTTCTATGTATGCTGCATTCTGCAGCACACATCACTGATCAAACAAATGGTTAATAGCAGATTGAATGGATGCCTAGTCCAAGAGAAGACTGCAGTCTGTATGCCTGAGGGTTTGTACAAGTTTATGGACCTGCCTTTTGGACTTAAGGTTACCTATGACACTTTTTACAATCTAGCAAGCTATGTTCTCGATACATTTATGGGTGGTCTACCTTGACGAAATTGCCATCTTTAGTAATTTCTGTATGCACCACCTGAAGAATCTAGAACAGGTGTCCATCACGGTACGGTGAGCAAAACTGAAGATCAAGGTGACCAAATACCAGGTCTGACATCCCTCTGTAGTCTACCTTGAGCATCAGGTTGGCAACAGGAAGATCCAACATTTAGATGCACAGACTGAGTCTGTATTGGATTGGGAACTTTCTACCATCCAGACCTAGACAAAGCCCCAGTAGCTAATTTCCATTTTCAGCATGGTCGCCTGAGATGGATTTCTATTTTTCTGGACTCTTAGTTTTCTGATATTAGGGCTTTGTGCAGTGTGACATTTCTGTTCATTGCCACAGTGATTATGACAGGCCCTAAAATGTTATTCGAAAAACTGATGTCACCAAATTGATCTATTTAACTGTTCCGTACAACCATAATTGATGATGCAGCAAATGCTATTATGGCATGGAAATTAAAATTAAAATGTGGCAGCAGTGTGTATTTACACCATCTACACATACAACCAAAACATAAATCTGCCTGGTGCACTAGCATGCTCTGGCTCTGCTCTAGCTTTTGTCACTTAGGAACAGCCTCTTTTATTTATTTTTAAGTAACACATAAAATGTGACTTTTATGCCTACAGGGTGGGGTCTTAATCCATTAAAAAAGAGTGCACAATATATTGGGTTACTATGCTCTCACAGTGAATAAAATCCAAAAGGTATTTCACAGTGTAGGCTTCGCTAAAAATGTACCTGCATAGGTGTAGGTGGGATTAAAATCTTTACTTCCTATCATTGCCGGCGGAAATTCTAGCTAAATGCTTCAACGTTTTTTTAAACTTACTATACTATAATATAATATGATATTTATGTAATGAGGATACCAGCTGTTTGATATCTTGAGTTGAATTGTAACTTTATAGAAATGTACTTTATGTTTTCTGAGCCTGAACAGGCTTAAACCAGCTCCTCAGAGCTGATATACAGATCATTTGCCTGGAGACCTAACAATTATTTATTTCAGCCTATTCATGCTGAGGACTCTCTTAGATAGCAAACCTCCAGTTCCAGCATGTCATGTTATGTTATATGTTGTGTTGTGTTATATTTTAATCAATAAAAAAAGAGTACACTATATATCGGGTTAGTATGCTTCCACAGTGAAATAAAATCCAAGAGCTATTTCACTGTGTAGGCTTTGCTAAAAATGTACCTGCATATGTCTAGGTGGGATTAAAATCTTTATTTCCTATCTTCGCCTGTTGAAATTCTAGCTAAATGATTCAACGTTTTTTTACACTTACTGCACTATAATATAATATGATATTTATTGAGTTGAAACGTAACTTTGTAAACATTTAATTTGTGATTTCTGACCCTGAAAAGGCTTACATCAGCTCCTCAGAGCTGAAATACTGATCTTTTGCCTGGAGACCTAACAATTCTAGCTTTCAGCCTCTGAGTCCTGGAAGTGTAGATGGGGACTGTTAGCTGTTGACCACTTATCAATGATTAGCTATTTGGGAGTCGACAGAAACGGTTGTCAGAACCAACAAAAGCTTTATCAAAATCACTTTTGCCTTGGAGATGAAGAAAAGGGCTTTTCCTATTCATGCCCAGGACTCTCCTAGATAGCCAACCTCCAGTTACAGTATATCATGTTATGTTATTTGTTGTGTGGTGTTATGTTTTGTTATGTTGTGTCATTTTATGTTTTTTTTATGTTATGTGCATTTGAAAAGTGCATTATCACTCTTGAGGTTACCCTGGCACTGAGTAGGTGAGTGTGCCTAGCCCTACTTATGGTAGTTTGGTTAATTAAAAAGCCAAGTTTTTAACTTCTTGCAGAATTCAAGAAGAGAGGAGGAGGCTCTGATGTGGAGGGGGAGTGTTGAAGTCATAATCAATCACACTGACAAAGTGACCGAGAGAAACTTTATTCCTCAAAGAGATTGGCATTGCATCAAAAACACCAACATTTTAAAACAACGTCTCACAACATCTGAAGCTGTGCCATTAACGTACAATGAGTATGGGTGACCAGAAAGTCACAAAGCGGAAGGGATAAAAGGGAAAACAAGGAGCTCAATAGTTGACCATATTGCAAAGGAAGTAGGAGAAATATCATCACATTTACTAAATGCAAAATAATACATATACCTCTTTGTCAGGAGAAAATGAATAGTTCTGGGTAACTTTCCATGAAGGTAACTTCACACAGAGTAAAAACTTAATGGGTTCTACTATAGAGATTCTCTCAACACTTGCAGTGTCTGTTTCAGAAAACTGACACTGTCCACAGCATAGTTATCACAGCTTTCATTGTTGGAATTCATTGCCCTCACATTTTCAGAGAATGGAATCTGGAGATACTTGTCAGTATTATACCAGAATTCCATTTAGTGAACTCTCTGTCAGGTGACCTATTACTGAATGAGGTGAAATTGTCTTTACATTTGGAGAATATCTTGAAACTCCAACCTTTGCCATCTTCAGTTACTACGCTATTCTTATTGATCTTCACTATACTCATTGGTTTATAAAATTTGGAACTCTCTTTTTCTACCATTCTGGGAATGCGTCCACGGACAATATCTACAACACAGAATTCTGAGTTCTTTGTTTTGTGTATTCTATTATGATATTCCCTGGATCTCTTCAGGCAAAGTTGGACTTTTTCTTTACTCATGTTCATGGTATAGCGGAACTTCCCTTCAGAGTGAGAAGTAAATCTTGGGCCATATGTACAGTTAAGTGGCGGAGAGAGGCGTTTGCCTTTCTGGCTTAACGTCTCTCTCCGCCACTTCTGAAACACAAGGCTGCACCATATTTACAAGAATCTGTTGCAGCCTTACATTTCTCCCTGCGATGGCGCTACGTTTAGCAACTTAGCGCCCAAGCAGGCACCCTTGCACCACGGTGCAAGGGTGTCTATGTGTAGGGGAAGATTGTTTAGGTGTAGGAAGGTGTTCCTTCACCCAAAAGTGTTCTTGGATTCTTTCGCAATTAGTGTTGATCATTAGTTGGTCTCTGATCATTTGATCTGTGGTGCGTCCGAAATTGCATGAGCATGACAAATTTCTAAGTGCTGTCATAAACTCATCAAAACATTAATTTTTCCTTTGACAGCACATGTAAAAATGATATCTTTCTAGAGTTTTGCTTATTGTGGATTTAAAACATGTTTTCAATCTTGCTAAGGCTTCCTCAAACTCATTTAATTTGTCTTGGCCCTGAGTTGTTTTAATTTTGGGAAAGGATCCGGATTCCTTTTGCCCTTCTGATCCTAGTAAATGTAATAGTATGCATTTCCTCTTCTCAACAGGCATCCTATGTGCATCTATTGCAGTTAGATATGTGAGGAATTCTTCTTTTTATTTTTTTTGTTCCAGTGGGGGTTCTATTTTGTACTGCAGGAACTTTTTTGAAGGGACAAATTGCATATTGATGTTTTTTGAACGTTAAGCACAATAAAAGTCTAAGCAAGGATATAGAATGTCATGCAGGCTGTACTGTCTGAGAAGAGCTATACTAGAGGAAAATAAAGTTTCAAAATGTATATAATGTAATGTTAAGGAAATAGGAGGAGTAGTGGCCAAGAGAAGTAGGTCTTTATTCAATAAATATAATTAGTTTTCTTCTTCTTTAAAGAATATATATATATTATTTTTCTGTATTTAGATTTTTTTTTTATTACGGTAAGACTGGTGAGACCAGAAGTCCACTGCATTAGGAAGTACTCTCTATCCCTATTTCAAAATAATGGTGTTTTAGGCTGATACAGCGTGCGCCACTTGTGGGGATCAAGAAATGCAGCCTATAGTAGCTGATGGCACACCTTGAAAGCAGCTCCACTGCCCTAGTAACTTTAACTTACGCTGTATGCAGCAGTGGGCAGTCTTGTCTTGGGGAGGAGTTCTATACAGGGTGCGGCTCCAGTTCAGCATGGCTCAGAAATGACATACTGTGCAGAAGACTGAAAGCCGTAAGTAATACTTTGAAATAACATCAATGACACCAACATTCTAAAAGAGCCTCTCACAACATCTGAGGCTGTACCATTAACCTACAATAAGGAGGGGGCGTAGCCGAGCCGGCGACTAAGATGGCTGCTTGACTCAGGAGCTCCGGAGCACTCGGATGGTGAACCTCACCTCACTGCAAACAACTGCTATGCTCTCCACCTAGCTGCAGCGACGTTGATGCGGTGAGCGCTGGTGAGCAGAATGAGCCGCTGATCCCCCACAAAGTCGGCGCTGATGTTGGGATCTGCGCAATGATGTTCCCGGGCCAGACACGGCCCTCAGAGGGGACTCGGATGAACCAGAGGGCGGGGCCTGGGACGCGCGCACCACGGCCGACCACGTCTGCTAACACCCTCAAGGGGAAGATCGGAGCTGCAATTTCCAGATGCGGACGAGGCGCGCCCCTCCCACAAGGTACTATACTGCTGCATTGTTTGTGCCGCTGCCCATCGCAGTATGAAATGGGAGACGGGGAATCCCCGATCCATATTGCATGGCTTGTCCCGCTCGACTAGCACTGTGCACATTTTTGGGCCGGAACTGTGCTGCGTTAGGCCCCACATACGCAGAGCTCTCGTCTCCTACCACCGCTGATGGAGTTAAGTGAATACTGCCCATATTATTGAGGAAATCCCATGTCGCCTTCACATCTCGGCCCCCAGTCATTTGATTGCGGACCCTCTGACCCGGCTGCCGAGACCGGGGCGAAGCACGGTGCACTGACTAGCTGACAGCCATATCACTCAAAAGCTCCCATCCCTCCCGGGCGGCACGGGGCTGGCGCCCTCCACACGCTTCCAGGCCTCACTGGGACTTATCCGCACTTTATCATACAGTAGGCACCCCGCCCGCCCACTTACTTCACAATGGGTCGTAATGACCATAAGCAGTGCCAGCTGAATTTCGACAATGCCACTGGGGAGGAATAGAACCAGTTAGATGGGACTGCCGCCATAATGGTTGACCTTCGGTTGGGCTTTCAGTGCATCGATACCCACCTGGATGCAGTAAATAACCGAATGGATGACATCAATGGCCGTCTAGAGGAATGCAACACACGGATAGATGGGACGGAGCAGCGTATCTCCGATCTGGAGGATGCACAACCTCCTCTTCAGAAATGCCTCGACCGAGCCGACTCCCTCCTTAAACAACTTACTGCCAAGGCTGAAGTTACAGAGGCACGTTCACGCAGAAATAACATCCGTATTGTGGGAATTGCGGAGTCGACCAACATGGGCCCAATGGCCAAATTTGTAGAGTCTGTCCTGGTGGATCTATTTGGGAGGCCTTCTCCACAACATTTGCGGTGGAGCGTGCCCACCGGACTCTTGGCCCTCCCCCAGTACCTGGGACTCCCCCGAGAGTTATAGTTGCCAAGATCCTGAAGCATAGTGATCAGGACTTCTCTCCGCATGGTGATAGAACGTGGCATACTAAGCTTCCAGTGTTCCACTACATATCCCCTTTTCCAGACTTTACGCCCTTTGTGCAGGAGCCGCGGCGAAAATATACCGATTTGAAGCGTGCCCTCCAGAAGGCAAACATTAAGTATGCCATGCTGTACCCGGCCAGGCTCTGTATCCAACTGGGTGGCAGGGCTCACATTTTTGACTGCCCCGCAGAAGCTGAACGTTTTTGGAAACAACACAAACTATCTCTGGCAAAGCAACAACAGGAAGACGGCACGAGTTCTGGATCTTGACTCTCTGCTGATCTATCACCTTCCATCCTCTAACCATAGCAGAAGTGCCCTCTCTCCACTTAGTGGATGATTGCATTAGCTCCTATCTGTGACATTCCGCTGGTGTACTACATATGTATTTCACTATAGACGACCCTCCTGTAACTTTGAACTGAGCAAACCTGCCTTCAGACTGCATGGTAATTACTGGTGTGGTGAAGATTCTGGATATAAAAACTCCTTCATTCTGAGGCTCCAATGGAGCGTTGCCATTCCCCGTAGGATGATTCCCAAATTTTCTCCCCTTCCTATTTCCCTTTGTTTATCTGTCATAATGGGTATTCTTCTGTATGCAGGCATTCACCAGGTGCCTAGTTTGTGTGTATCCGATGGGGGTGGGGGTGGTGGGGGGAAGGGGGTATCTGGGTTGTAATAGTTCTAGATGTCATTTTATGTTGGTTGGAGCATCATTGATATTCACAGTGCAAGATGTATGTAGTATTCACCTCTGGTTGCCGACACAATACCCACAGTAAGTATTGTGACTGATAATAGGGCCAATAGCTCTGGGATGCATCTGATATGTCTCTCGTGGAATGCATGAGGTCTAGGAAATCCAAAGAAAAGTAGGCAGGCATATCTTTCCAGGAATAATACACAAATTGCCTTTCTGCAGGAAATGCATTATTCGCCTCTTCCTATGAGTCCCCCTGAGGTGGGAACCGGTTCTTCTCCTGTTACAGCTCATACTCTCGGGTGTCTGCATTTTGGTACATCACTCAATGCCCTTCAGAGCGGTTGAAGTTCTAGAGGACCCTGACGGACGATATGTTTTGATTCAGGGACATATAGGGGCAGGCAGCATACTTCTCGTAAATGTGTATGCCCCGAACATTGACTCTGACGCATTTGTTCTCGGGCTGCATGCTGTGATTGACAGGATGAACCCGGACAGTATAGTTATGGGGGGGACTTCAACCTCACACTTGACCCCGCCGCGGACACTAACGACCCAAGTCGTGTTACAAACCCTCATGCCACTCAAGGCCTGTTAAATTTTTTACAACACTCACTGCTAACTGATCCCTGGCACTCACACCACCCAGGGGTCGGTAGTTATTCCTTCTACTTCGCTCCGCACAATTCGTGGTCACGTATAGATCAGTGGTATCTCATACAACAACTCCTGCTGGCTGCATGTAATATCGAGCATTTTCCCTGCATGCTATCGGACCATTCCCCGGTCTTACTGGAACTGGACTATACCTTGCTTCCTAAACACCGGCCCTTATGGAGTTTCCCTGCCTCTGCCCTTCTGGATCCAGTGTTCTGGAGTGAGGTGGGAGATGCAATACGGGACTATTTCAACTTGAATGAGGGCACGGTTAGATCACAGTTGATGTTATGGGATTCATTCAAGGTGGTTATACGCGTGGTATGCATCTCCAAGCATGCTGGTGTGCTTCGTTCTATTCATACTGAACTCAGTAATCTTTAACAGAAACTTAAAGAATAGGACGCGATAACGCTCACGGACCCATCGACGGTGGCCTTCCATGCTCGAGCCGCCCTGATGGAGGAATTTAATTATGCTGCCACCAGAGAGACCAAATACCTGAGTAAATATGCCAGGGCCCATGTGTATGGTGAGGGATAGAGACCCGGGAGGACACTCGCCATGCTCCTTCGACCACAATATCAATCGACATATATTACTCGATTAGAGTCAGACACGGGAGTGACATTGACCTCTAATGCAGATGTAACTGCTGCTCTGTTAGTCTATTACACACGTCTCTATGAAACCCAGGATCCCCCGGGAGACCAAGCTTTGAGGGATTATTTGCAAGAAATAGCCATGGTGTGAGCAGCGCACATTTTTAGCGTCACCAATAGATGCTGGTGAAGTCAAGCAGGCCATAAAGGCACTGGCAAGTAGTCGCACCCCCGGATCCGACAGCCTTACCTGGGATTTTTATAAAGCATACCAAGATATACTTGCCCCACACCTGTTTGAGGTATATGCTGAGGCTATAGAGAGCGGCTCCCTGTCACCCACCATGCGAGAGGCCTTCATAACATTATTACTTAAACCGGCTAAGCCCCCCACTCAGTGCCAGTCATATCGACCGTTGTCACTCCTTAACCATGACTATAAAATCCTGACCAAAATACTGCCACCCGTTCAGCGCTGCTCGTTGACACTATTCTATGTCCCTATCAGGCGGGTTTGTATCCAGCCGATTAACTGCACTCAGTTTGCATACTGTGTTTTCAGTGTTGATTCAGATGAAACCGTCACTCCCAGTGGCGGCTGTTTTGCTAGATGCCGAGAAAGCGTTCGATTTGTTGAAGTGGTCTTTCTTGTACGCAGTGATGCACAAACTGGGACTACCCATCGGATATTTATCGTGGGTCCAACTGCTCTATTCTCAACCCATTGCCCGACTCTGGGTAAACGGACAGTCACAACACACTTTCCACTCACAGAGGCATTCGGCAGGGGTGCCCACCATCCCCCCTTTTGTTTACTGTCGCACTGGATATTCAGGAGCGTCATCTCCATAAGGGGTTGCAACTCCACACAGGACCGCTTGCGGCTTCCTTCTATGCAGATGATGTCATGCTGTTTGTTCGACACCCGGCTGAGAACTTACCTCTGCTTTTGAGGGAAATGGTCCGCTTTGGGGTACACTCAGGAATGGTGATAAACTGGACAAAGTCGGAAATATTTCCACTTACCTCTGCCACTACCCATTTGGACATAGAATTCCCACTGAAATGGTGCTCAGACCCTCCAAAATATTTGAGCATCTATCTACACTGCAGCGCTGCAGAGATTATTTGCCTTAACTACGGGCCTGTAATGGACTGGTTAATGGAACAGATTGATAGATGGATCAAACTCCCTCTCTCTATAGCTGGGAGGATCGCTATCATTAAAATGGTAATTTTACCACGGTTACTATATTTATTTCTAAACATTCCTATTGCCTTGAACACGTCTTTTTTTAATACCCTTTGCTCCCTGCTGACTTGACTGATTTGGGTGGGTAAACAACCATGTATAGATCTTGCTACTCTCACATTACCATTTGAACGGGGAGGGTTTGATGTCTCCAACTTTTATTTATACTATCTTGTGGCGCAGACACATATCACATACTTTTAGTTCCACCCAGATGCCCGTATACAATACCTTAGACCCGAGCGCTCCCAGTTATACCCACGCTCACTCCAGATGGTCCTGCCACTGGGCCTCCCTCGCCACCCCAGTGAGATAGAAACGATGGCAACGACATGCTGGGCATGGACTAAATTGTGACGTTACTTGTGCCGTGACGTCCTATACTCCCCCCCACATACCCTTAGTTGACAACCATTTGTTCTGTGGCTCTCGCCCATGCACGATTGCTGAATTGACATCGGGGTGGGCACGACGTATATGGATAGTTTCCTCCTCCATAGAGTACGAGGTGCCCTATTGAGCATCTTATCGGAAACAGCTACTGAACAGGAGGAATTTCCTCCTCTCACTTTGGTCATTAACTTCCTGGACTGCACTTACCTGGTTTTCACGACTAATCGACTATACCACTTATCGCGGACATTGAGGCCTGTAGTGCGCCTTAAGGCCAGAGCAGCTTCGGAACAGGATCTGGGGGTTCCACTGACGGAGGTAGTTTGGACATAATGCTGCTCACAGACGCAATATATATCGTCCAACTATAGGCACAAACTACTACATTATAAATACCTCCATAGAATATATATCACCCCAAAATTAATATCCAGGATACACCACGATACTTCTAGTTAATGTGCCAAAGGCACGATGCTGGATGCTGACTTTAAACATCTAGCATGGAATTGTATAAACATTCAGGCATATTGGGGAGAGGCATTTTAACACCTGTCACTCATGGTCGAGCAAGCACTGTCCCCCTCACTGCTTCTGGCATTGTTGGGATATGTCAAACCTATTAAAAGGTGCGTCAGATGGTTCACCGCCATAGCCCTGCTATTAGATAAATGTCAAGTTTCCTTGCACTGGGGTAGAGCACAGTCTCCGACAATAAAGGCATGGCTTTGAGATCTCATATATTGTAACACAACGAGCGATGATTATGCCACACTGCTGCTCTGACCTCTAGGCCTCGGGACATATGGCAGCCGCTTAAAGATTACCAACATCTTCATCCATTTGTTGAGATGCCGGAGTGAACCACACGCAAACTAATGGAGATACCATGCCCACTGTGCTTTCTGTCTTAGACAAATGCTATTATTAGATAGTTCCCAGATGATATACACTATGCAATGAACATTTATTGCCCTATTGCTGCCACTTCACACGCTACTTGATCATACATGTACTGTGATTCTTACTAAATGATTATTCTGTTATGCTCCTATGTTGTTGATGTTTTGTTATTGGTACGCAACTACTGCTTATTCCACCCATCGGGCCCTTCTTACCCAGCGTATTTGTCGACTATTGTACTGTATGCACGATTGGTTGTTGGCTATATACAATAAAAATACATTTATAAAAAAACCTACAATAAGGAAGGGTGACCGGAAAGGGGAAGGGAAAAAGGGGGAAACAAGGAGCACAATAGTTGACCATATTGCAAAGGAAGGAGGATAATTATATGTAATAAAGGCAAAATACTGCAGGGAGTTTGTTCCATGCTTTAGGAGTGATGTAAGATAATGCTCATGCTCCTGATCTGGTTTGGTGTAACCCTGGGCGGAGCTTGCATAGTAGTACTCCACGGAATTTCATGGAGTTACTGGAAAACTCTGTGAAATTCAGCAGAGTGCCGTGGCCTGGCGGAGTCACTCATTCTAAAACTCTGCAAAGTTCGCTGGCGGAGCAGAATTAACGCCCCAGCCATAGATTTATGTATGACTGGGATGTTGGCGATTAGGAGTCCTGCTGAGCGGAGGTGTCTTGATGGCTATTGGAAAGAGATGAGACTGTTCAGGTACGTGGGGCCTGAGTGTGTGGAATGCATTGAATGTATTTGAGGAGTTTGAATTGTGAGCATTTGTGTATAAGAAGCGAGTGTAACTGCCTGACAAGTGGTGTAATGTGGGTTTTGTGCAGAAGGTTGAGGAGGAGTCTGACTGCTCAGTTCTGCATGGTCTGTAGTTTTCTGGTGAGTTGCTTGGTGATCTATGAATAGAGGAGGTTCCCATAGTCCAACTTATTTGTGACTAGGGTTTGAGTGACAGTTTTTCTTGTGTTGCTTGTGAGTCATTTGAAGATCTTCCTCACCATCTTCAGAGTATTGAAGCAGGATGCAGTGACAGTGCTCACGTGTGCTGTCTTGTCCAGTATGCTGTTGATGATTATTCTGGGGTTCCTGGCATGGCTTCTGGGTGTGAGTGTGGGTGCTACTTTGGCTGGCCACCAGTTGGAGTGCTATGGTGAGCTGTACTTGCTGAAGATCTCTACTTCTGTCTTGTCAGTGTTTAGCTTGAGACAGTTGGCTCTCATCCAGTCAGTGACTTCAGTCATGCAGGGGGTGAACTTGTTTACTGTGTTAAGGATCTTGTCCAAGAGGCAGAATATGAGTTGCATGTCATCTGCATTGGAGAGGATGTTGATGTTGTGTGTGCGAATAAGTGGGAAGGGTATGTCAAGATGCTCATCATGTCACTGGAGTCAAGCTAGCCTGGATGAGGAGGGGTGATACCCTGAAATCGGTCCCAGGATGCTTGATTCTGGTCAAGGGAGGACCTGGTCTGGCAGGGCAGGCTGGACTGTTCCAATGGAGAGCAGGGCCTAGACTGATTTGCATTTTGCTATGTCTAACCTGAAACAGCATGGGACCATATTCTCAAGGAGCTATCTCCGAGTTAACGGCACTTTAGTGCAGCCAAACTCGCATTAAATGTATCACCCTGTTGGACTTGCCCCTTCTTGCAGGGTCCTCCCTAAACTTTTTGCTTTCCTCCTGTATTTTTTCTGACCTGGTGTTGGCTGTTTTATGACTCTGGGCAACTTACCACTGCTGATCAGTGCTAAGGTGCATATGCTCTCCCTATGGTAAAATGTATTCATTGATTGACTTCCATGTTTGGCTTATTTGGTTTACTATCAGTCCCTAGTAGAGTGCACCAGGGGTGCCAAGGGCTTGTATATCCAAATGCTGCTAGTGGGCTTGCAGCACTGGTTGTGCCACCCACAAAAGCCGCCTAGTAAAATGTGTCTAAGGTCTGCCATTGCAGAACCTGCATGCAGTCTGGTACTGTCATGCTGACTGGGCAAGTGTCCCCAATTGCCAGTCCCTAAACCTTCCCTTACCTTCATCTTAGTCACCCCTATAGTAGGCCCTAGGGCAGGGTGCATTGTAAGGATAAGGTAGGACATGCCCTGAGGTGTGTGGTATGTCCTATCAGTGAATTACAGCCATTTTCGTTTTTCACTATTGTAAAGCTACCTGCTCTCCATAGGTCAGAATGGGCTGCTAGATTATAACACTCTATAATCCTAGCAGGCTCAGGAAGCATGGTAGAAATTCGTGTTTAGTATGCCTGAACTCAGAATAATAAAATACATCTTTTAGTAAAGGTTATTTTAATATCCTGGGTTTGCAAATGCTACTTTTAGAAAGTTAGCCTTTGCGTGCCTAACCATTTCAGTCTGCCTCTGGAGGGGAGGGCTATCTTCTTTGTGTGTAGCTTGAGCGACAGGGCTGGGAAGTTCTAGGAGACAGGCTGGGGCTACCAGGTGGTAAATAGAGAGATTACACCAGGATGGGTGGGAGGAGTGCACCTTGACTCTGAATAGGGCAGTGCTCTGCCACCACAATGCTGGCTCCACCCCCTGGGGAGCGTCTGATGTCTCTGCCCTGCCTGCTGAAGGAAGAAGCCAGAGTCCCAACAACAAAGTGCTCCTCACTGAAAAGAACTGGACTGGGATTATGCAAAGGCCCCCCTGGCCTGTAAAGACAAAAGAAAGTGAGTAAAAAATTAAGGAGCCCTGCTCCTAAGAAATCAGATCTTGATTGAACCACGAAGAAACTCTGCCTGACCAGAAGGACCTGGAAGAAGCTGGAGGAGGAGTAACTTTCCCTGACCTGGGGGATTGGCCTGCAGTTGGTGCCTTGCCGAGAAAGGAGAGGAAAAGACTGAAAGAGACTTTGCACTGTGTTTTTCAACTATATCTAAGGGCTTGGAAGAAGAGCTTGCCCCCTGAACTGAGTCCCAGGACCATTGGACTCATCTGCCTTCCAAAACTGAGTTGCCCGGACAATTCTTGCTTGTTTCTCGCTGGATTTGGCCCCAGTACGCCTCGTACACCATCCGCCACGAAGCCGTGTCTTTGCCGCCCGGTACTGTGCGTCTACGCTGATCCAAAAGCATTAGTACGCGCCGTATCCCTCGCGGCCGCATCGCACCTAACCTTCCCCGCCGATTTGAGACGTACAACCCTGGCTGCCGAACCCTGAACGCCGGACTCAAGCTTCGCTGTCCCGCAGGTACGGTCCGTACGCTGCTAACGTACTGCACCGTGCCGTACTCAGAGCCGAGAAGCCGCAGTACCCTGATCCTCCCCGTACGCTGTACGGCGCCGAGAAGTGTCGCCGCCTATCCGCACCGAAGGTACGGCTCGAACGCCGACGCCACGGACTCTGCAAGCTGATCCGGATCATCCGCACGTATCCCTGAAGTCCCCGTACCAACGCCGCGTCCCAACGCCGCGACCGGAACAGACCGAATACGCTGCCGAACTACGACCCGGACCCATCAACTTGTCCCGCACTGTCCGTCGCGGACCCCAAGAACTTAAGGTACTTTGTTCTGTTCGCACCGCAGTGTGCACGTCCCGGACCCCGGAGTCCGCACCGATTGTTTGACTCGTACTTTATTTGTTTTTAATACGGACGAGTCGTACACCCAGGTACGAACCGTACAAAGCCTGAAAAGAATTGAGTAAAAGAAGCCTATTTTTGCATTTTAAGCCTTTTTGCAAGAACATTGAACTTTAAAATAGTACTGTGGTCATTTTAATCGTTATTCTGGTCTTGTGCTAAGCCTTATATAAAGAAACCTATTTTTGATATAACCTTGACTGGTGTCCATTTGTGGTGTGTCATTGTATTACTGTATGTGTTCACAAATGCTTAACCTATGACGCCCTGAGAAAGTCTTGACTGCTTGCACCACACTACCTAAAGGGTGAGCAGGGGTTATTTGTAAGGGTGATCCCCTTACTCTGACTTAGAATTGAGAGTCCCTGCTTGTCGCAGGTGAATACCTGTGCCAACTAGAGACCCCCATTTCTAACACACCCCATTCACAAGCTGGTGCTAAAAGCCCATAGCACCAGTTTACCTGCGATAGCAGCCACAAAAAACATCGCCACAGATGACCCCGGCAACTATCGCTAATGAGATGCAGAGTAGGCGTTCCCGTGCAAAAAGCCGCAACAACACCACGCCACAACATTCTCAACAACCAGCCAGACCGGTGATAAGATCACCAAACATGCGACAAGGCGCGTTAGCAGCAGGAAATTAACACCTGCTCTGACCTGGTGCAAAGTTGGACAATAACCGGCATCAGACAAGGGAACACAGCCCAGAGCCAAACATGAAGAACAACAGATGCACCCAGGCAACTGTACATGTAGGCAGGTGCCCCAATAGGGCACAACACCCACCACTACCACCCCCAGGCCCCCCTCGACCCTCCCGCCCCCGGCCGTACCAACACTGAGGCAGCGCAGACAAAGACAGCGACCTGCTGAAAATGCACCAACCTCACAGACCCAACACCTGGGAACGTCATTGCCCATCACAGGCTCAAAAGGACAACCATCCTATGCATCCTGACCACCACTGCCCACAGGCCGATGGTACCAACACAGCGGACAACCAACATCCCTGCGCAGACAAAGCTGCTGGATGTGCCGCACCTGTTGGCCTCTGGGACCTGCCAACCCACAACCGTCAGAGTCCGAGGAGTCTAACAGCCAGCCACATCCAAGCCTCCTCAACTGTCTTGGATGCCATCTTCAGCATGGTACCACCCTACCTATCCTCCCCCCACACTGTGCAGGAATAGCTGTAGATCAAGCAAGGCATCAAAGCCATAGCTGGATTCCCTCACGTGTCAGGGGGCAATTGAATGCACACATGTCCTATTTGTGCCCCCTGGTGACACTGCACACACTATCCGCAACCGAAAGCACGCACACACCATCACTGTGGAAGCAATAGTGGACCACCTGGGAATCTCCACCAACCTCGACTCCAACCCCACATTCTGAGTGCATGAGTCCTACATCTTCCGACAGCCCATCATCACCCGGCGCTTCCTGGCTGGCATATACGTAAATGTGCTGCTCGTTGGCAAGTACCAAATGAACACACCACACACCTCAACTCCACAACCATGCAACTCGCAACACTGGGAATGCACACATCACAAACTCACATACAACATGCCCAACAACGTGCCCACCCA
Source organism: Triturus cristatus (assembly GCF_964204655.1). Lineage (NCBI taxonomy): Eukaryota > Metazoa > Chordata > Amphibia > Caudata > Salamandridae > Triturus > Triturus cristatus. The sequence goes on from NC_140590.1 coordinate 1,110,106,933, forward strand.
CCAGACACAACAGCACAACTCACTCTGGCAACCTGGGGCAGCCATGCACATAAGCCATCAACTGCATAGCACCTCAGCCACACAATAGCAGATTTTGGGAAGAGGTGGGGACCAGGCATGGGCTAAGGAGGCAACTGACCGATGAATGACAATGAACACAATGATAAGTGTGGCGTCAAACCAATGGCCAGACTGCAGTATGCAGACCACTCAAATCCATGTCGACATACACCACTGGTGTATAGAGTGAAATGGACAGTAGACGCAACCATGTCACCCCAGCCAGTGGGGAAGATCCTGGAAATGAAGCTTTTTACGTCCCCCCCATATGCGTAAACGGAGTGGGCTGGCCCGGCGTACGCCGGGCACGCGTAGGGGTGTGAATAAAAATTACGTACCTTTGGGCATGGTCTTCTTTCGGAATGCCCAACAGCTCTGCCAGGGCGGCTCTCCTCACCCTGTCATGAGGCCGACGCCATCGCTGTGAGCGGTGTTGCCTGCATTCCTGTGTGCCTGCTGTACCCCGGACCGCAGGGCCCCGAACCAGTCCTGGCAGGCCCGGCGCACCCAGGCCTCAATGCACACCTGCCGACACCGGCATGTGTCGATGAGGGCCCACTACGTGCCGGTGCAAGCTCCAAGCCACAGTGCCGCGAAACTGGCAGCCTCCTCAGACCATCATGGCCTCTGCGACACCAGCACACTGCACTCCCTTCTCGTTGAGGTACTCCACCGGCATGCATAGCGGAAAAGTAGGTCACACATTTGGAACTGAGTCTTAATTACACTATGGCAGAGAACATCAATTATGGCATATTTTATCTCACTATACTCCCATTGATGTGGTGCCATCAAGTCTGTGCATAGCAGTCCATCCACAGGTGTCCATGGGCCCATGCTGACTACTGCCCTCGGGCCACGCTGCGTTCGAGTTGTTCGCACATGTGGGACTGAGTCTTGATTTGTCAATAGCAGAGTACATATCATTGCACGCAAGGAGAGGTGTAAGAGGATGACGCGTTTCAGTCAGGAGGGTGAAAGGATCATCGTTACGGAGGTGATCGAACACTACCGACAACTGCCCCGATGTCAGTAACTTTGTGCATTGCGAGCAAACGACACGTGGTTGTGAGCCACTGCTGACAGCTGCCTCCGGCCTACACTGTGGTTGAGTAGGTCACACAGTTGGAACTGAGTCTTGGTTACACTATGGCCGAGAACATCAAGAATGGCAGATTTAACTCACTATACTCCCTTCGAGTGGTGACACCAAGTCTGTGCCTAAAGCGATACCAAAGGGAATGATGGATGGAGCGTTTGAGCAAATCAAACACTCAACTGATCTGGGTTGAATCCATCATCATTCTTTAGCTCACTCCACCACCCCAGTTCAGACATGGCCATCTGCAAATCAGTCTGAACCTGTGCCTCATGGGAACAGTCCAGCCCGAACTGCCAAGCCATGTCTTCCCTGGACCGGAAACAAGCATCCTGGGACCAGTTTCGGGTTCATAACCCTCATCAGCCAGGTTATCTTGAATCCAGTGGCAAAGTGAGCAAGGGACCCAGGTCTGGGCGTACCCTCCAACTTAGGGTGAACAAAGCGATACCAAAGTCTGTGCCTGGCATCCCAACCACACGTGTCTGTGGGCCCTTGATGACTACGCCGTCGGCCTACAATGCAGTCCAGCAGGCCTCACGCCAATGCAATCCAGTCCGTACCAGACAGGACACGTCATCGTTGCTGACTGAACACCCACTCGGCTCTGGTGCTTTTGCCTCCATCAACCACAAGTCACCCCCCAAATGTCATGTCAACGTCCTGTGTTAGAGTTCTAGGAGGAGCGCGCTGAACCGCGTCTCGCCCGCGCTGACCGCCGTCTCAGGCCTCCATTGCAGTTGAGTACGTCAAACTATTCGAATTCAGTCTTGATTTATTTATTTATGGCTGACTTGATGTAATTTTACAGGCCTCAATGCAGACTGCATCCCCTTTCAGCCCTGGTGCCACTAAGTCTGTTCCCCAAGACCCATGGACATTTTCTGGTTGAACTTTGGTGGTGACTGAGTCCATGGACTTGGATTGTCGTCACCATCATTTCGGTGATACTCACTTTGTGGCTAAAACGATGCAGTGGCATTCCACTACTCCATTTGCTGCTTCTAGACAGCTTCCACCCTCTGCATCATGCCCTGGAGGACACCTTCCACTGTCCCCCGCAAACCTCCACCACATACACCACGGACATTGTTGAGGACCCGCTCGGCTCGCGTGGCCCATCTGACTGCACCGTAAGTCACCGTCACGTGGCGGGGTGACTGTGCCGGCCGCAGTGCATCCGAAGCCACTAACTCTGTGCTGGTCAGGTCTGGTACGCCTCTTCTGAGATGTTGGAGGACCTCTGAGACGATGGCCTTGAGGTCATCAATGCCATGTGTCTGTGGCTCTGCGCTGTCTGCTGCCTCTGGCCTCAAATGCAGCCCACCAGGGTTCACACATCAAATCGAGTCCTGACCGGCCCGGACATCGCATCACCGCAGGAGACACATGCCACCACCGCCAGGACCAACTCCAACCGTCAACTGCCAGTGTTGAAACCGTCATACTGGCAGACTGATGGAGTTGCCCACACCTGTCGTGGATGCCATCTTCTGCCTGATCCCCTGCTCAGCACTCCAGGTACCATTAGCTCTGTGCACCATGAATCATCGTCCATTACTGTTTTGGTTATGTGCTGTGGAGAGCTCATGCAGCAATGTCACCTCAGGGAGTGCGGTAGACCTGGGACGGCGATCAGGAGGATGATGCAGGTGTGACCCCCCCCACACTGCAGCTGCATCAGAAATGTCCAGAAGGGAAACAATCCTAGACATTTTCATCCGATGAGCATGCTCAGTTCTGGGGACCCAACCGCAGCGCACTGAATCTCACGGACACTTCTGGGTGACCTCTGTACTTGCTCCGTCTCCCTCCATGTTGCTCAGCAGTTGACTCTGTTATGCAGGTTCCATTGCACTGGTGTCCACTGTTCAAGTTGTTGCGAGCACCAAGCACTTTGTGCGGGCTGCCTTATACTCACCCCACACACATCCAGCACAGGCGTCACTGTACATGTGGCCCTGCCAATAAAGGGGTCAGGCGCACGTGCCGGTAGCAAGTTCAACATGATATCTGCGTGTGTCCCTGTTGTATTGTTGTATGCATAAGGGCTTGGGCCCTAGGACATTACATTGTGCTGTGTACAGCGGATGCAGACATGTCACCGCAGGCAGCAGGTTAGATCTTGGACATGTAGCTTTGTCGTCACCCACACAATTCATAAGGGCAGTGGACTGTGCCATTGTACGCAGAGCCAACGTGGGTGTGTGACTGATACGTGCGTGCCCCTGGGCGTGGTTCTGTCCTGGGAATGTGCATCTGCATGTGTCTCTATGGCAGTACGGCTCTCCTTTGTGGGGTGTAGGTGGTCCCTGAAGGGTAATAGACACCCACGTATGTGATCTAGTTCGCCTTCCATGGGTTCAGAACACACCCACACCTGTTGGGCCACCTCCTTTTGGTGTTCTGACAGCTGGCATTGGAGTGCCATGTGTGAGTCGGTGAAGTGTTGTGAGCCTGCCGTGTTTGCGGGTGCTTCATGCTGTGTATTCTGTTGCAGGGGCTGGGTTCTCCGCTTAGTAGCTTGGAGGTTTTGTGTGTCCCTCTGCAATGTGGAGGGGTGATGCATGTTCACATTGTGCTGACATGTGTGTTGGCGCATAGTTCTTGTTTACAAGCAGACTGTATGACAATGTACATTGTGACTGTTTTGGAGGTGCAGGATTTAGATGCTGGACAGTGTACATTTGGACTACATGTGTGAGGTTTTACAAGAACATTTCCATTTCACAGTTTCCAGCTTTGTCAGATGTAGTGGGCCTGTTGCTGCCTGGGTGGAGTGCCAGTTGTGTCCTCTGATCTGCAATGTCGGGGTTGCACATTGTAACACATTGTCGTCAATGTGGATGTGCTGTTATTGCTTTGTGTGTGTGCTGCAGTATGCCACGGGGATGGGAGACATGATCCAGGGTCATTGTGGGTGTGCAGTGTGCTCTGCTTATTTGTGCATGTGTGCCACTGTGCCCATCTTCCCCCGTCCCCCCAGTCCCTGGTCTTTACTGACTCTGTTGATGTTGTGTCAGGTCCTCCCGAGTTTTGTCTGCACTCCCGACTCCTTTCACCGTCTCCGCACTGTTGACTGTGGACTCCGTTTCCTCCAGCTCCTCCTGTGGCGCAGGACTCCCACCTTCTGTTGCTGTGTCTGCCTTCCTGTTGGCAGCATCATTGGGCCTGGTTCAGATCACGTCATGCCAGCGCCTCTTGGCCTTCTCCATCAGCCTCCTCGACACGCCGGCTGCATTCAAGGTAGTATGATTGTGGGTTAGTTGCTGGTTGTGTTCTGTCACCTCCGTGATGCTGGTCTTGTTTTCCTGCGAACTGCTCCCTGTCTTCCTCTCCCTCTTCTCCTTGGCCCCCCGACCCCATTGTTCCTTGCTGGCTGTCTGTGGGGCTTGTGGGGTTCACGTTGGCCTCTGCGCTCGGTCAGGGTGCATCCATGTTGCTACGCACTTTGGCTTCTTTCTGGTGTGTTGTTTTTGTGGCTTTTATAGTGCATTTTCCCGCCAGACGTGTGGGTTTTGCAGGCCTGCCGCTGGTTTGCGCTGCTTTTTGTATCACGATTGGCCTCATCGCAGCTTTTTTGGCTTTCGTGTTTCGCATTTTGGCTGCATGGCGTTTATTTTAACGCGGTCAGATGACACGTTATCTGGTGCTTATCGCATGGTACCACCGTGTTGTGAATACCTGGTTAACACCTCATAAATTTCCTACGATGGACTGCGATGTTGAAGGTTGCGTTAAGTAACTTTTGAGATGGTTATCACACGTTCTTCAGAATATACCCCATGGTGTGCAAAAAAATGATGGATTTAGGCCTCTGTACTGTGGGTGGTTTGACAGTGTTGTAGCATTCAGTCCATTAATTGTTCTTTTTGCATCCCAGTGGCGAGTAGACACTACCATATTTATAACTGAATAATACGGCAATATTTTTAAATAGGCAAAATGAAAAGAGGAAGAAAAATATTTCTATGGAACATTAAGTCTTAATGTATTTTTCCACATTCAATTAAGCCAATGATGTCTTAGGCCCTGATTACAATCTTGGTGGAGGGAATTCTCTGACACACACATGACAGATATCCCGTCTGCCATATTACAAGTTCCATAGGATAGAATGGAATTGTAATTTGGTGGACAGGATATCTATACAATTGTTGCCGGAGTAACCCTGTCCACTAAGATTGTAATCAGACCCGTAATGTTTAATAAAGCCTGTTTCGTCACTTTCAAGTCCTCCCATTTAAACAAATGTCTGCATTTTTCTAATATTAATATGGCTCTGAGTCTACAGACCACTGGGAGCTAGATGCCTGCTGTTTTTAAACGCAGCACTTTGAAATAAGGGAACATTTAAATAAGGAGTTTAATTGAATCTGTATGAACATAAAGTTACCTCTTCAGTTTAATTTTCTCTCATTTCAAAGTGTTGCATTTACACACTGAAGGCATCTTGCTCCCAGTAGCTGATATAGATGGTGACATATTTATACCAGAAAAAATACAGCCATTTTTTGTAAATGGGACATATTTAAAGTGCAAATAAATGCTCCACATTATGAATATTTTTGCTGAACATTTTTCTGCACTTTAAATATCTCCCATTTAAATACAAAATGTTTGTACATTTGTGTTATACATGTAACAGAGCCACATATGCTGAAAGATATGTCCTGTGCTACAGGTACATACAACACAGGCTCTTTGTCACCCATACACCTATAACCCATTCTTAAGTGCACATGTTCATACACCCCACAGACCACACTCTCACTCACACACACATAACAGCTCTGTCATCCTAGTGCCTCTAATCAAAGTATTTTGCTCAAGCCATAGTGTCTAGTTCTATGGACACTATGCTTAAAGTCAAAGAAGCTGGGCATGCAGGTGTCTGGTAACAATGCCTGAGTTGCTTGCCCTTCAGTAACTAACAATGATTTTCACTGATCAGAAGTAGCTCTCACTGCAGAAAAGGTTGGAGCCCCCTGCTCTAAGACTTTTGTTGAGTATGGTAGAAGGTGTGGGAGTATTTGTAAAGCTTGGTTGGTCCAGCGGATGGTTTCTTGAGCAGGGGCATGACGGTGGCATGTTTCAAGGTGTCAGGGAATATGGCATAGTCTATGAAGGCATTGAGGATAGGTGTTAGTGCTTCAATAATTGATAATAGTATTTGGTGAAGACGTGGTGAGGGCAAAGGTGATATGCATCCCCGAGTGAATGGTCTCTATGATAGCAGTGATTTTAACAGTGGTGATGGCAGGCCACGACATCAAGGTTTGTTCATCTTGATGAGAAATTGATAACCCTGGGCGTACATCTACGCGATGCTTGTGTACTTTGCGTAGTTTGTGCTACTTTGGGCTATGCGAATTGCACGTAGCACAGTGCAAAAACGCATAGCACGGCGTAGTTGGCATTGTTTGCTCGCTCACGGTCCTCAATGTCAAGTTGGCATCCGCGAGCGAGCAAAATGACATCCCGGCGAGACTTTTTCCTCGTTAGCGATCAGCAACATCAAGTTGCAGATCGCGAGCATGTAAAATAACCCCCCCGGCAAGATTCTCAATGCAGGGAGGTCAGGTTTCTCATTGCGAGTGGTCGCGTATGCTCGCGACCGCTCGCGATGAGAAACTACCAGTCTGCATTGAGAAAGCTGCCGCTCGAGTAAAAATCTACTTGAGCGGCAGAAAACGACAGCTCGCACTGTGCAAGATGCCATTTTCAATGATTGCACAGTGCGGACAAGCATCCAGCACTGTGCAATCATCGCGAACAGCGCACTATGCAGTTCGCATAGTGCTACGTGTATCTCGAGTAGTGCAAAGTGCCTTTCGCATAGCTATGCATAGCGCTACTACGCGAACTACGCCCACTGTTAGAAATTGAGTTTAAATGGTAACAGGGTCCGGTTGAGGATCAAAGTTGCTGTATTTGGGAGGTGATTTTATTACATAATAATTTAGAGAGAAAAGTTAATGTGAGGGGGTGATGTTGGAGGTGACAGGAGGCGTGGTGAATTCTTTGATGATGCTGAAAATGTCCTTGCTCTTAATAGGGCTGGCATCAATCCGATCTGCAAGAGCTGTGTGCTTGGAGTTCCATAGCTGCTGGTGGCAGCATCTTAGGGGATATTTGAAGATGGCTTTATCAACAGTATTTTGACTTGTTCTCCATTTGTGCTCCAGTTGCTTGCAGTGGTGTTTTATCATCCTGAGTTCATCTGTGTACCAGCTGGCCTGTAGCTGGTCCCTCGCCTTTGAGTTGCACTTGATTGGACTCAAGGTATCGGCACATACAGTGATCCAGCTGCTGAGGTTTTTGATGGCTTTCAGCAAACCAACAGTGTGCTTGGGTATATGATCAGACAGGGTGGAAGCCCACCCCTCTTCTGAGATGCTTTTCCTGCTGAGGCGGGTGGTTCCTGTGTTGGTAGGTCTATGATGGTTAAGGGATGGGTATGCTAAAACTGACAAGGGTGTGGTATGTCAAGGTCATATTTGCTGGATTGTGATGTGTATCTTGAATGTGAGGTGTTCCATGTGGCTTGTATGGGTGTCTGTGGAGGTGGTGCAGCTGGCGGTATCTTTGAGTATGAAGGCGACTCAATCTTTGGGCTTATGCTGATGGTCTTGCCGTAGGAACTTGTTTCCAGCTAGGATGGCAATAGCTATGTTCGGTGCCAAGGTTGGATTTAGGCATGTTTATGTGAGAAAAGGCAGTTCCGGAGGGAGGTCATGCAGTAGGTCTTATATCTCTGTCGCAAGTTTGGGGATCGAGTGGATGTTCACGAGCATGCATGTGTTTATTGCTTTTTTGGGGTGGTGTTTGGTTTGTTTGAGCATGAGTGAGTGGGGTGCTGGGAGCTATTGATGTGTGAGTGGTGGGTATGGGGTATGGGAGAGTACATAAGAACTTGCACGAGGATCAAGTGAATGCTCCTACCATGGTCTGTGGTTCTGTTTGCCAGCAGTGCAGTGAGCAGCAGCCAGGTGAAGATCATGGAGGAGCACAGCAGTGTATCAATGAGAAGGGTGAGTACAAGGGTTCTCTAGGGATGTGTTGTCCTTTGGACCAGCTAGCTTGCAGTGCCAACATTATCCCACTAAACATAAATGGGGCTGAACAGTTCTGGCAACCAATGAAAATGACAACTCTGTCCCCTGAGGAACTGAGGTGACAAACTTCCAACTTTTCACTTAGTCGCTTGTGCTTTCTTTTGCTCAGAGAAATATACATGGAATACACAGAGGGGCGTCTTCAATAGTTACTGAACCGTAGTGACTCTTGCATAGAATATATGGGCTGTGATGGTTAATATATTGAGGCAGACAGTAGTTATACTGAATGTCAGAACAGTAAACAAAATGAATAGCTTGACCATTTTGTTGACACAACTTATATATACACACATATACAATAGTGAAACTATGTAGCACACTCCTAAAATGCAAAACCCTGACCTACCTGTCTAGGGTGCAGATGAATGTTTTACCAAGAAGCACGCTCCTTGATGATCTAACCCCATTACCTGATGGGCAAGAGTGTAAAATCCCATCTTGGCCACAAACTGGACACCCATCATTGAGCTGCTAGGCAAAAGCTTCATCATGCAGTGACACCCCAAAGTCAGCAAAAGTGTTTCCTCGAATCATGTAATGAACTAAAGGTTGTATGTAGAATATGGTATCCTTGCCTCAGGCAAAGATTGGGATCAGCCTGCCAGTGTTTGTATTTCACAGATAGCTGTGTTACCACATGGACGTAATAATAAAACACATTTGTGTCACGCAGGTCAGGGCCATGTCTAATGCTAAGGCAGTGTGATAGTGTGTTCACAAAGTGTTACATGTCAGCAAGGCCAGTGTTTCCATGAAACTATTCTAAGAGTCACAAATGCAAATGTGTACCAAAGGTTGATGTGACAAAGAGAAGGCAACTTTAGGAAAGGACCGTGTGCATGTAAAATGTCACTAATTCCTACGGGGCCTAACTCCGTCATATGGTTCAGCGAAAGAATGCCAGCAGGCTACATTACTCACTCTTGCCCCGGTAAACAAAGTTCCTTTCCTGTTCGCAGCAGTGAGATACATCAACCTTCTCCATGCAGTGAAGGCGATGTGTCAGTTCCGAAGAGGGGTGCCAGAGCTGAGGGGCATCAAGCAATGCGCTGGATTCTGCCTCATAGTCAAGGGGATGAGTTTATCTTACCAAGCTACAGCAGTAGCACTATGCTGTCTGATGCATCGATCACTGGAGGCAAAGTGCTCGTTCTGATGCGATGTGCAGATTTGACTCCTGCAACCGGGTGGATGCACTAGTTCTATTACACAACAGCAGGACAGGCTATCCGTGTTCCAAGTATCTGGGCCACTTCCAGTGAATCGGGCACAGGAGCACGTGTAGAGACTTCTGATTTCCCTGAGTCTCAGACAACAGGAGGAAAGCCAACAAGCCCTTGGAGATCACTTATAGTGAAGGCAGAGTCCAGCTCTACTTTTGCAGAATCAGAGAGCAGCAGGTAGCAGGGCAACTTAAGAGAAAATAAGGCCGTCCTAAGCTGCAGTCTAAAGATGAGTCCTTTAAGCAGCACAGCAGTCCTTTTGACAGAGGCTCAGTTCAAGAGCCAGAAGTGTCTGATTTTAGGGGATTAGATATCCAGTACTTATACCCAATATTGCCTTTGATGTGGGGGTGACTTCAAAGAAGCTCTCTGAAGTGCACAAGTTCCCCTTTCAGCACAATCCTGTCTGCCAGGATATATATCAATCAATCAATCATAGTATTTATAAAGCGCACTACATACCCGTGAGGGTCTCTATGGGGTAAAAATCAGGCATTTGTGTGGGGACAGGACATGAAGTGTTAGCCCCTCCTTTCCATCCTGCCCAGGCAAGGCCTTCAGAATGCAGATATATGAGGATGGGTACTCAGACACACCCATCCTTCCTGTGTTGTGACTGTCTTGAAGGAATGCACAAAGTGTAGCAGTCACTCACCTCAGACGTATATTGGAAACAGACTGTCGGGCATATGGAGCAGAAAGTACAGAAAAATGGTCACTTAATAAAAGTAATGAAAAATCTAGGACTGCAAGTCCTAGACTCTGTGTGCACTACCTGAGTGCAGTCAAAAGAGTATCCACCAATGAATTTAACATGTAATCCAATTGTCACAAATCAAATGCTCAAAATTAGCACATTCATAAAAGGAAGAACATCCGTTGAAGAAGTGCTCTGTAGAAACACCAGTAGTAATTCAAAGGAGTCTTTTAATTGAAGCTAGGCTTTATGAAAGTTCTGGGGGATATTTTTTTTTCAAATGCATAGAACAGCAAGCACATACATCCCATGAGTGACTTTGTCAATCCCAATGCATTTTGGGGAATCTGAAGCCTGCAGCTAAACACAACAGGAATGTTGAGTGAGTGCCAAAACATAAGCTGACGTCAGTTTCAGTCTTTGCGTTCACTCAACCGTGATGATCGAAAGAACTTTGCTTGTTCATTGCTTCACTTCAATTTGTGAGGCGCGGTATATACGTACACCATCCGCTGACCTTTTGGTGTGTCTGACTCATCGTTATGAATAACGTTTTTTTGTAGCTTAATCTTGACTTCATAACTATGGGATAAATCATTGCGATCTTTAAGCAAGTGCCTGATTGACAGGTATTCCGGTTGTGTTTAGGGGCAGGCTTCAGATCCCCTGATGAAGGGCAGCATTTTATGCCTGAAATGCATTGGGATTGACAAAGTCACTCGTGGGATGTATGCGCTTGCTGTTCTACGCTTTTGAAAAAAAAACTATCCCTCTGGATTTTTTTAAAGCCTATCTTCAATTAAAAGACTCCTTTGAATTACTACTGGTGTTTCTACAAAGCACTTCTTCAATGGATATTCTTCATTTTATGAATGTGCTAATTTTGAGCAATTGATTTGTGACAATTGGATTACATATTAACTTCATTGATGGACACTCTTTTGAGTTGACTCTGGTAGTGCACACAGAGTCTACGACTTGCAGTCCTAGTTTTTTAATTACTTGTAATAAGGAGGCGGGCTGAACCTCCTCTCCGTATGTAAACCACATTGATTACTGCTAAGAGTTGATACATTTGTTGTTTCTTTCATTCAGTTTGAGTGCAAATAGGTTGTTTCCTTTGTTTAGTTTCACTTTATAAAAGTGGTATTTCTAAAATAGTAAAAGTAAATCCAACCTCACCAGTATGTAGGAATTATCAATACCATTCCAAACATATGAAAATGAGAAAACTACTCCTCTCTGATCAGGAATTATACTTTAAAACTGTATTAATGCATTCCCAATGCTAACCTATGAGAGGAGTAATCATCGCAGTTGTAAAAAATGAAATTGACAGTTTGTTACTACCAGAACAAGTAAAAAATAAAAGTACATGTTCTACCTTTTACTTACATAGAACCCTGCCCTTAGGACTTCCTAGGGCCTACCTTAGGGGTGACTTGTATGTATGAAAAGGGTAGTTTAAGGCTTTGCAAGAGGTTTTGAAGGCCAAGTGGAAATGACAGCTTAAACTGCACAGACAGACTCTGCATTGGCCAGCCTGGGACAAGTTTGAAAGGTTACTTCTATGAGTGGCACAATCAGTGCTGCAGGCCTACTAATAGCATTTAATTAGGGGCCCTAGGAATATTGTATACCACATTACAAGGGACTTACAAGTAAACTGAATATGTCAGTCAGCTATTCACCAATTACACACATTTTTAGAGGAGAAAGCACATACTCATTAGCACTGGTTACCAGTGGTGAAGTGCCCAGAGTCCAAAAGCCAACAAAAAGGTCAGATAAAGAAGATGAAGAAGGCAAATAGTTTGGGGTGACCCTTCAGAGAGGGCCATTCTCCAACAGTCTTCCTGGTTATAAGGTTCAGATATCACTGGAACACAAATCTGGAATGCAACATGGGACGGCAGATTGACTTTCCCTCTAGTTTTGCTGATCTGATGACCAGACCACTCCAACATTGAAGTGAGACTCTAGGTAGTTGATATTATTGGGGTGTCTGTTTGAATGGGTATACAGGCAGAGAACCTAAACTGTGACCTGGAGGGGCTCATCAATCATGCCCTCATGACTGACATGGTACTACTATGGTCTTCGGTTGTTCGCCTACAGCAATGGTGGAGTTACGGGGCCTGACCAGAGCTTTTACCTGTGTCAAAGATACCCTACTCATGTAAGGTTCCACATTGATGTGAGGCTGCCAGACCCTTGTGATGATATTCTGTGTATTTGAAGAGTGCTTGTCTGTAGGGTGAATGTGTTGCACCTGCATGGCATCCAGATTCTTTGTATAGTGAGAACCTGACTACTGGGACCAGTTTCATCTATTTTGCATGATCCCTGGTTTAGCATTGCACAAGATGGAGGGTGGCTACACATTCCCCATTTGGTGCAAGTATGTGGACTGCATTCCTGTGATTGGAGATTGGGCATTCAGACACTGAAATGAGGATCGATGGAGACAGGATCACACTTAGAAATTTTATGATATCCTTCTAAGGAGCTCTTCACCATCGTGAAGGAACTCTCCAACCCCAGCTCCAACCCCAACGACATCCCACCATCGCAAGGCCTGCGCAACTCCCTCGTCACCTTCTTTCACCAGAAAATCACTGACATCCATGACAGCTTCAGACCCCGGACGACCCCTGACGACCACACCGCACCGAACCCACCGCACCCCACCGCCCACGACACCCTGACAACCTGGGCCAACGTAAGCATTGAGGACACAATCAAGACCATGGGAACAATCCACTCAGGATCCCCATACAACCCTCTGCTGCACCACATCTTCAACAAAGCCAGCAAGTCCACCGCTCCCCACCTGCACAAAATCATCAACCTGTCCTTCGAGACCGCCACCTTCCCTGAGATCTGGAAGCATGCAAAGATCAACGCCCTACTGAAGAAACCCAAGCAACCTCAAGAACCCGAGCGGACCCGAGCAACCTCAAGAACGTCAGGCCCATCTCCTTGCTTCCGTTCCCAGCTAAGGTCATCGAGATTGAAGATAGTAAACACACAGCTCACCCGGCACCTCGAAGACAACAACATCCTAGACCAGTCCCAATCAGGATTCCACAGCAACCACAGCACCGAGACCGCCCTCATCGCCCCCACAGACGACATCAAGATTCTGCTGGACAATGACGAGACGGTGGCCCTCATCCTCCTGGACCTCTCCGCCGCCTTCGACACCGTCTGCCACCTCACACTACGCACGCGCCTCCACGACGCAGGGATCCGTAACAAGGCCCTGGACTGGACCACCTCCTTCCTCTCCGGCAGAACGCAGAGAGTTCGCCTCCCCCGTTCCTATCCGAGGCCTCCAAGATCATCTGTGACATCCCTCAAGTATCCTCCCTCATCCCGACACTGTTCAATGTCCACATGGCACCACTAGCACGCATCGCCCGACAGCACGACCTCAACATAATCTCCTATGCCGACGACACTCAGCTGATCCTCTCCCTCACAAAGGACCCCCTCACCGCCAAATCCAACCTCCACCAGGGAATGAAGGCCGTCGCCGAATGGATGAAGGACAGTCGCCTCAAACTGAACACAGACAAGACAGAAATCCTCCTCCTCGGATCCAACCCCTCCGCATGGGACGACTCTTAGTGGCCCACTTTACTGGGGTCCCCCCCGGCCCCCACCGACCACGCACGTAACCTGGGAGTCATCCTCGGCTCAAAACTCTCCATTACCAAACAAGTCAACGCAGTTTCCTCCACCTGTTTCAACACCCGCCGCATGCTCCGCAGGATCTACAGATGGATTCCGACCAACAGACTACAGAGAATCCAGAATGCCTCTGCGGGAAACAACCTTTACAACACAACTATTACATCGCACTACACTTACAACACAGGCATTACAACGGAACATCCTTTACAACGCATGACACTACAACGCACACCATTACAACGCACGACACTACATCGCATGTCACTACAACGCAGGCATTACAACGCGTACCATTACAATGCATACCATTGGAGTTAGAATAGTAATTTTTAACCCCTACACTATCCAACACTTACCCTACTGTTGCTCCCCCTGGAGTTAGAATAGTAATTTTTACCCCTATACTATCCAATACTTACCTTAAATGCAATGTAACAGTATGCGTTGTAATGGTATGTGTTGTAAAGGTAGTATGCGATGTATTGGAATGCGTTGTAAAGGTCGTTTTTTAAAATGCGTTGTAGTGTCATGCGATGTAATGGAATGCGTTGTAGTGGATGTTGCGATGTAAAAATTGTGTTGTAAGTGCATGCGTTGTAAAAGTATGCATTGTAACATCGTACATCCGCCTCTGCACGCCTGATCCTCGACGTCCCGCGCCGCGACCACATCACCCCCCACCTGAGGAACCTGCACTGGCTCCCCGTCGACAAAAGAATCTCCTTCAAAGTCCTGGTCCACGCACACAAAGCACTCCACAAAACCGGCCCTGCCTATCTCAACAGTCGACTCTCCTTCTACGTACCCAACAGGAACCACCGCTCTGCTGACCATGCCCCGGCCATGGTCCCACGCATCCGGAGAACCACTTCCGGAGGCAGGTCTTTCTCCCATTGCGCCACCAAGACCTGGAACACCCTCCCCCTCGACCTGCGACAAACCGAAGACCTGCTGTCTTTCAGGAGACAACTCAAGACCTGGCTCTTCGATCAGTAACAGCACCTTCCCCCCCCCCCCCTCCCCCCACCCAGCACCTTGAAACCCTACCAGGTATGTAGTGCGCTTTACAAATTATGTGACTGATTGATTGATTGATTGGTTGATTGATTAATAAGGGGTTACTCATTAGTTCTTCCTGAGCACTCCCAATTTTTAGATGGTAGGAGAATGGGAGGGTCAACAGTTTTTTTTTTTTAAAAAGGAACTTTCTAGGCAGGTTCTGCCATTTTGTCTTTCCCAGTTTACAGCCAGGTGCAGAGGTCTTTCACTTCATTGTTACTTTTGTTGAATATTTCTGCTTGGAGACAGCCTCATCACTGTCACTTTCCATTAAGACTGTTTTAAAAGGATCCACCACTCACCAACCTCAAGATTGAAGAGAGTGGATCCACATGCCACGTCTTTAAAATTAGAATAAAAGTGTGACAAAAGCTAACCACTGTTCCACTTTTTCCAGTTCTAAGTTCTACATGACCACAGAAGGAAAAGGTCTGTGGTGTAACAAAGGAACGGTTGTGTGATCACTGTTGTTTTCTGTCTCCCAGAAGTGAGAGGACATCACCTGAAGTATGTGTAACCTAATGGGGAATCTGAAGTTCTGCCTAATGCCTAGAAGTCTACTTGCTCATAGAAATATCAAGTGTGTTTGGCACTGCAGGACAAGGAACTGCCCAGAAGGAGACACCCAGCTGTGCTCCTAGTGTTAGAAACTTCCAGGTGCAGCTGCCTGCCATCCGGAGTAAACCTGGAGCCAATTTGTGTTGAGATGGGTCTCCCATCCTGCCAGTGTGGTTCCCACACTAGAATGAGTAAAAAAAAATCAAGCCCAAAAGCTAATTATGCACTCCATCATCTTTGCAGTATTTCTGAAGGACTAATGCTGCAGATTGAAGTTGGTATGCATGGTGAGGGAGCTATCTGTCATGTTCACGGCGCCTGCCGTTTTCCCCGCTCCCCCGCTTCCCCGCTACCACACACAGAAACGGCCGAGAGACTCACTTCCGGCTGGGAGATGAGTCACGGTCTAGTCTTTAGACAAGCATAGCAGTTCACGGAAGCACTTCCGGGGGAAACGCTTAAACACCGCGTTTCCCGCCGGCTCTGTGCTTCGGATTTCGCTAGATGTGCTGAACGACACGAGACGCTGTTTCTGCTGCACGGAAGACCTTGGAAGCGGGCTGTGCCTTCCGGACTGGAGCCCCGCTGTGGTCTTCGTAATCCCTCTGGGAAACAATAAGGTACTTTCGTTCAATTCTGGTGGAGTCACCGTAACGCGGCTGCGTTATGGGTGATCAGAAGTAAACCGCGCAGGAGCGCCTTTTGATGATTTTGTTAGATCCGCGCAGGAGCGCTTAGAGTTATTGATTTTGACCGCGCAAGAGCGCCTTTTGATGATTTGTTAGATCCGCGCAGGAGCGCTTAGAGTTATTGATTTTGACCGCGCAAGAGCGCCTTTTGATGATTTTGTTAGATCCGCGCAGGAGCGCTTAGGGTTGGTTGATCTTGAAAGCGCAGGAGCGTTTTATGGTTCATTTTGCATCTAGTCCGCGCTGACGCGCTTGAAGATGATTTTGGTAAATCCGCACGGGAGCGCTTAGGGTTATTTTGTTCTTGTTCGTTCTCCTTGGGTTTCCACTATTTGCTTTCCAGGGATGCCAGTATTTTGTTAAGCCCAGACACGTGGAACTGACGCGCAGGAGCGCTATTCCTTTAGTTCTTGAGAGCCTAACGCTGCCACCTCGTCACAACTGAACCTTCCTTGAAGCTGTATTCAGGGTTCATTAGTTGCAGCCACTGGTGAGTTCTAGGTTGGGAACAGGGCTTTTCTGTGTGTGTTTGGCGTATCTTGCAACGCGGGAGTTGGGTCCTTCACTGATCTGGGTCTCTTTGTCTTTCAGTTGACTCCGAGACACCCTTCACCTCAACCCCCTGCTTTCATTCTGGCTCCCTTCCCTGCGTCCATCTCATCCTTGCTGGGTTCTACTGTCCACACGGGTCAGGTGGGTACAGGGGTGGGCGCTCCTGTCGTCTCTGCGGACTTGCTCCACAGGCAGCGGTAAGCATTGTGGGGCACCTGACACTATCATCATTGCCAAAGCAGAACTCCTCTTCCCTGCTCAGAGACCTTAACGGTCAAAGGCAAGCACCAATCTGATTCAACCCCAAAGGCTGCATCTGTAGAATATAAGTGCCCTCTGATCTGGCCTGCTGTGCTGCTAAATCCCCAGCATATTAAGTCTGGTACAAGGCCACCACTGCAGTCCCGCACCATTGAAACCAATACTGAAGGTACACATATGAAAAGTTAACCTATGAACACCATGTAAGTTGTTTCTCCATTAACAGATAAAGCAGAGCCTAGATGTAAGCACCAGAGCTGATTGTGCAGAGGTAGCAGTGTTGTGAGAAATTTAACTATGATGGCTTTTAGCATGAACAATTTAAACAGAACTATGAATTATTTAATGGGGCATCCACTAGTAAACTGCATGTGAGCCTAACCTATTCCTCTACCTGTACTTTTTTATTAGTCACCATAGACATTGGGTGAGCTTCCTAGAATGGGGAGATGACATCATAGTGCTCATAATGGACAACCGGGAATTGTAGGTGAGAACATAACTCTTTAGCTAAGCTCCTATTAAACTTTGTAGTTGTATGAAGATGGATTATTGGTAGTGGCAGGCAGTCACCTCACACCAGAAACAAGGCCACCGACACAGTTCTGAGTTCTAAATAGGGTCTCTATAAATTAGTCCCTTGCTCAATCCTTGGTAGCTGACACCGAACAATAAGGCTTAAGTTAGGAGACAGGCATGTAAAGCATTTAAAAACACTGATACAGTAAATAAGTAGGACACAATAAGAAGAAAAATTACACACCAATTTATTAAATGATGTAATGTCTATATCTTTAAAATGACACCACAATTCAAAGTAGGGAACACAAAATATGAATTTTTAAAGAATAAACACTCTCTAGTGCTTAGAAACCAATAACGTCACTTCTGAACATCTGGTTATGCTTGACCAGGACAAAGTCAAAGTTTGAGGCTGACTGTGATAGAGCCCTGCTCGGATACCACACGCGGTAGGTCTCAGTCAAAATTTTACTTTCCCACTTAGAAACTTTTCTTGAGCTTTTTCCACTGAGGGCCCTCGCTGGATTTGGTGAGGGTTCACTGGCTTGACTTTTCAGGGAGCTTCAGATCAAACTCTGGAGGTTGAACCTCCAGAGCTCTTCAGTGGGATGGACCTAGAATCTGGGTCGGGTCGCGGTTAAAGGTGGCCGGGTTGGCTCTCACGGTCGGGAAGGTCACCTTATGGAGATTTTTCCAAATATTTTCCCAACCTTTCCCAAACATCTCCAGGACCTTCCAGAAGGTCTGCTGGTGGGTTTCAAGTGTCGAAAAAACAAATCCAAGGGTCAGGAATCTCCTAGATGGTCCATGGAAGCCCTTCCTTCCACAATACAGATGGTCAACCCCTTAAATCTCCACTGGACGCTCTCCAGGACGAGGACGGTGGCTGGAGAAGTGTCAGTTCAGCTCGTTTAACTTTTAGATGCAGGGTGTTCACTCTGTACTCCTTCTTGAAGCGAGGCAAAGTCCTCAGGGCTGTAGTACCAAATAATGCAGCAGGTGCAGTCTTTACCAGGAAGGCAATTGGGAGCAGATCAGGATTCCAGATGTACATTCCTCCTTCTTCTTGTAGTTTCAGGCAGATGAACTGCGAGGCTATGCATCTTTTGCACATTTAATCTCAGCTTCTTGGCACAAACTGGAGGCACTCCTGACCAATGGGATGCAGGGTACCATCCAGGCTCATGACCACTTCCTTCAAAGTGTGGCATATTTTTGTCCCAGAAAGCGCTATTCCTCCAAAATCCATCATGGCTGAAATCTCAGCAGAGCAGCAAGAGCTAATTAAACCAACTCTCAGTGTGGCTCATTTCCATAGTGCTCCTTCCCCTAACATCTCCAAATTCCTTCCTTAAGCCTGCTAGTTGGCTGGGGCACAGGGGACTGGAATGGGGGTAGGTAGACCTGGTATTCCCTGACTTTCCTATCCTCCTTTGAAGCATCATGCTTTACAGCCCGTTTCCCCTGTCCTGACATTCCTGTGTAGCTGCAAAGCTCTCTCCAACAGATAGCCTCTCCCCTGGATAGCCACTTATCACTTAATCAAGGCAGCCTTGCTACGTCTGTTACCACTGACCAATCAGGAAAGACTTCAGGAAGGCTGGATTTTGGCTTACAGACAAGAAAATGTTAGAACGTATCTTCTGTATAGATAAGGATAAATTCAACGAGAGCCATCTGTTGAATTTATCAATACCAGTCTGTTGAGTCTTTCAATTGAATTTTTTATACTTTCCCAGCAATAGTTATGCATCCATAAAATATTGTCATGGTAGCCTGTGAGGCCAAGTACCTGCAATGGGGAAAATTAAATATGCAATTCCTCCCTCATCAAGGTTTATAAAACATATTTTATAAGGGCCAAGCTCATAATTACAGGGCCACCCCACCCATGGGACACCTAGGGGAGACCTGCGGGTTGCCTAATATGTAAAAATGAAGTAGATTAATAATTCACCGTGCCCACAGCACCAAAGTCGACTTTGCAGTGGATTCCCTGCACTAGGGAAAAATAAAATGGTCAGTTTTCCGTCACCAGGATTTATAATACATCTTTTATAGGGACCCTGCTTATAGCTGCCAACCCCCAGATCCCTAGAACTCTTAGGGGAGACTTTGGGGCTGCCTGATATGTAACAATAATGTAGATTATCACTTTTATAGTGCCCCTGCCACCAAAGTCGAGCATATAGTGAATTTACTTTTTAAAGGCAGTGCTCCTACTTAGGGCTGCTTTAATAAGGACCTCAGGCTCTCAGCGGTGCACACATGCAAGTGCAAAGAAAGGCTGCTGGCCTCTATACTGCCAGGCCCTATCGTATACTAGGAACTTATAGGTAGTTTTTCATCTCTTTGCTCTATTATCTACTAGTGACTTATAGGGCAGGTCACGCCATTAAAAAGGTACCTCGATACATGCGTGTGTGTTTAACAAAGCACTGGCCCTGGGCCTGATTAGCAGGACTCAAGGCACAGTCAGAATCAGCTACCATCAGTCAGTACCAGTCAGCACACAAAAAGTGGGGGTGAACAGGCCAAAAGGGTGATGTGGAAACCATTATTGGAAAAGCAGAAGGTGAAGCTCTTCAGACCTGAGCTGCATTACCAGAGCTGTGTACTGATAAGTGGCGTCAGAAGCACTGTGTGTAAAGATTTTTTTGTTTACAGATTTATATAGCACCAACTCAACCCGAAGCTATTGGAGCGCTTTACACGAGCACCTGCTACATTACACAAGGACACATTCATATTTTTAATTATTGGTAGGCACCGGAAGATTGAGTGCTTTGCCCAGAATCGCAGGATGCGGGTGCGACCTGGAGGCTCGAACCTTGGTTTCTCAGCTCCAAAATCAGCAGTCTAGCCGTGAGACCACATCTTCTCCCCATGTACTAATGCAAACTTCTGCAATGACCTTCACCATTCTGTTAAGGAAGACACTTTCACAAACGGCCAGCAATAGACTATCTATATTATCATTGCTTTCAAGGTTGGTTCAGCTAACGCACAAAACGAAATATGTACTTGGACGATATCTGAAAGAACAGACTGTGATGTGATCGGATCTCTTACTGTGTCTCTCTCAGTTACATCAGACTCGCGAGACTTGACGTGCGTGCTCTTACAAGGCATGCAACATCAAATATTTACAGAGGTTTAGAACAGACTGGTGAACCGCAACAGGCATCATAAACCGAGCCGTCTCTTGACGCTTCTTTAAAAGATTTCTATGGGCGGAAACCCGACTGTCAGTTATACAAACACAAGCTCTTTACAATGTACACAACTTAGATGCATTTGGTTTCTTGACCTTTTCTTTTTTTCAAACAATAGCAGAATTACATTTTGCGGATTTAGTTGTATTTGCTTCCTAATCCTCCATGTTAGATACCAGGTGCGCGTAACATTTACCTAAATTGTTACATTCTCGAAAGCTCTACCAGTGTCACAAAATGAAGAACGCTGAGAAGCAACGTTTTACGCACGAGCTGTAAATCCTTAGGTCCGATTCACTGATATTCAGACCTCCTGCAAAGTTGCTCCTGAACATTTGCACTTAAAATTCGTCTTTACAATTGATAAACAGAGGCAATTATATTATGTTGTGTTTTCTGATAAATGAGTAATTTTGCAAAGTTTTGCACTGCCTTTTTTTCTTCGAAATGACAATCTGGAGATGTGTCTTGTTCCATAGGTGTTGCGTGGGAACACCCACAGCAGCATCCATGGAACGCCCCTTCAACGCACAGTGCTGCGTATGAAGGGGCCATATTTACAAGGAGAGGAAAAGTCATGCAGGGTGGCTTTTACTCCCCTTGTAAATATGGAGGAGCCCCCTGCACCACCAGTATGTCACGAAAAGTGACGTACTGGTGGCGCAGGGGGCTTGTAAATCTGCTCCGTAGTGTCCTTCCCAACCTGGGAGCATGCAAATAATTAAATGCCACACACGGAGCTCTGGATTGAACGTCTTTAGGGCCAGCTCTAGGGTGGTGCGACTTGTGTGAGCGCACCAGGAGCTGACATCGGGTTGGGGCATCTTGTTTGAAGTACATTATGCTTTTAAAAGCACCTGCTGCCATATCTGTCCTCCAGAAATTTTCAGGCAACAATAAAAATTTTAAAATAACTCCAGTGAATAATGTTTTTCCTAGAGAGAGATTAGAGGTTTGTCTAGTGCCTGTTTTGACTCATGCAAATTTAGTGCAGAGGGTTGATATGCCTGCTGCAAAGAACATGTACAAAGTGCATATAATGTAACTAGGCCAGAGGGTTACTGATATTGTCTGAGAGAACCATTGTTACTTGCAGTTTATAAGTTATCATTCTAACATAGGACAGTGAGCTGTTAACTGTCATCAAAGAGATGCATCCAAAGAGCTAGGTATAGATTAGAGAATGACGATTTTTTTTCCCCAGTCTTTCGCTCTCCTACTGTTGAAAAAGTGTTTTATTTGGATAGAAACAATTATGGTTATTAAAGAGAACCCCCACTCATGTAAAGTGTGCCAATAAATTCTGGGTGAGGTTGATCAAAAAACTGTATAAAACATAAAACGTTCACCTTAAAGAATAGGCAAATACTTTGAAACCAATCCTCCTCTCTGTTAATCATCACATATGAGGGCACCTTCAAATATGTGAATTCAGGCTTTGCAATGTACGAAACAACTCTTGTGTTTGATTTAATAACCTATAAAGTTGCTCTATCTATATGTGTACCTAAAGTTGCTCAATCTATATGTATACCTACACCACAAATAGGGTACACATAACACCCTGGATTGTCTTTTTGTCTTTTGAGGGGAGAGAGGCAGGAACTTTTGTCAATTCATATTTACAAACTATTACTTTTAACATATAATTTGCACATAATTTGATGTACCAAGATGAGGTGCTTTCGTGTTTTACGTTTTTGAATCTTTAAGACACCTTACTACATTCTAACAGAATCTCTGATGCATTATTGACATGCCCCACATTTTCAAGGCTTGACTCTCAAGAGCCAGACCCGACCCATGTTTCAGCTGTCCCTGTTAATTTGTTGGCTCGCCCAGCTCTGCCCTGCACCATCCTCAGGGCCACTGGAATTAGCGACAGGAGAGGACCAAATTATGTAGGAGGGTTGAATTATGCAGCAAGAAAAGGCAAGTTATATAGTGTAATGCTGCACATTTTGTGATAGTACTACTTTATTATTTACGATGCCACCGATTTTGGTAGCTAGCACACCGAACATGCTTGCATATTAACTTGTTGCTTATCTTCTGTGCACACAGGCTTAGCTGAAGTGCATAAAACACCTTTATTGCTGCATATAGGGATTACAATTTGGAGGGAACATTGGTCAGGAGTAACACTCCCATCAAACAATAGGTGACCAAAGATTTGGAGTTTGTTCTTGTGAAACTCAAAGTTTGCTGCATTCAGAGTGAGACCTCCATCAGCCGCTAAATGGCACACTTGTGTAGGAGCCTTTTCATACTCCTTCTGTGTTGCGCCTATACCAGCAGGGCCGGCTTTAGGGCGGTGCGACTGGTGCCACCGCACCGGGTGCTGGCTTCCTGGGGGCGCCGTGTTTGAAAGTTTATTATGCTTTTGAAGCACCTGCTGCAGCGTTTCTTTCCCCGGCAATTACCAGGCCTCACATAAATGTCAAGATAACTCGTGTGATTAATTATCTTCCTGGAGAGAGATCAGCATTTTGTATAGTTGAGGTTTTGACTTTTAGGTGAAGTTAGTGCAGAGGGTTAATATGCCTGCTGCAAAGAACGTGTACCAAGTAGATTACAGAGTGCGTATGATGTAAACAGATCAGCAGGTTACTGCTTTCAAAAGAGACATCCTTTTGTTACTTGCAATTTATAACTTAAAGTCCTAATATAGGATAGTGAGCTATTAACTTCCATCCTAGAACTGCATACACACTGCAAAGTATACATTATTAGAGCATTGATTAATGTTGCAAAAAGGGTTAATTTGGCTAGAAATCGATTCTTATTTTTAAAGAAAACTCCCAACTATGCTGTTTCTTTTTCGACTCTGAGTTTGTGCTTCTCCACACCAAGCACTCTTAAACTATACTGCCTACCAGTATGGATGACATGGGACTCCTACACTTTTAGTCCTTTGGCTCATGTAACATTTCCTATAAACTGATTTACACACGTATGATTGATTGTCTCTGTGTAATGTGTGTGTGATGCAAAGTGCTCGGACACCCTAGACTGGTATGAGTAGTGCTGTATAACTAATTCAATGCATCTGAGAGGGTGTGGTTATGGAGACTTGGTCACTGTTAAAGGGTGCTAGTGAGTGAATTTGTGGTGGAGGTGGTCATAGGGGGGGCGCCAACAAACATTGTCGCACAGGGCGCCACCAGCACTAAAGCCGGCCCTGTATACCAGAATGTCATCACTGTAATTAAAAACATTTGTGACAGGTTGAATTATTCGACATATAAAATCCTTAAATATTTCTACAGCTGACGACACTCCAAGCTTTTTACCTGAACAAACCAATATGAGTAAAAAAAGTAGTGATGTACCTTCAATTCTTTTCCAACTCGAGTTGTTCAGGTCGAGACAGGAGAAAACTTTGGCACCGTTCAGTTGCATGATCATGTCCACAATCTGTGGACCAGGATGTCTTTCTCTCTCGATTGCTGCGTTGGCCTGGAGTATATCAACACAGATGGGCACAGCACCCTCACTGGTTTTTTTTGCACCACTACTATGGATGACATCCTGGTATAGAAACACGGGAAACCCAATAATGTCATGCTTTAAAAGCATTTCTTGTTCTTCCTCAGCAACTTCTTGGAAGTGCAAAGTGACTCAGCGATGCCTGTGGGCAACTGGGCACATTTCTCATTGATGTGAAGGTGCAGTCTTATTGTATAAAGTCCGCCCAGGCCATGAAAATATCAACAGGAATTGACTCACAACTTCAGACTTAGGGGTGTATTTACAAGATTTATTACCTTTCTGTGCTGCACTGCATCACTAGGAAAGGGCAGGAATGTGAAATATTTATCCAATACGACACATTCCTGTTCTTTCTCTGTGCTCTGGTGCAGTTTTGGCGGCCTAGCACCATCACAGGCACACCTGCACAATGGAGCAAGGGCGCCTGTGTTGTAGTCAATATTTGTTTTGCGCTGGAAGGAACACCTTTCCGCATAAAAACTTTCCTGAGAGTTTTTTTCCTCTTTCTATTCGTGCTGTGGAATGCAGTGCCCTGTTGCATTACTACATATTTTTGAAGCTATTCAAAGCCACGCATAGTGGCTTTGTGTGACTTCATTAATATGACGTAGAGGTTTGCATCATGCATCTACCACACTGTGTGGTGCAAAAATGACACAAATTTCTCACAAATATGCCCCTGAGTGTAGAGGTTGTGATTGATAGATATCAGTTTCATGTCAGCAGCTGTGGCAAGGCTGAGTAGACGAGCACTTGACGAAGCTCCTTGAAGAATGTGAATTGGCACTTGCACTGATATTGCTTCATGTCTCAAAGTCACTGTGAATGACCTTTGACTCTGCAAGAAGCAGCCCACATATACATGTTCGTGTTTGATGGGTTAAGACGTAGCACAGAAGATAGACCATTGAACTTTCAACTGGCATGTTAATCGAATCACCACAGTCTAAAATGAAAGATATGGGACAACTGTTGACCTATATCATTATCTTGTGGCAATGTCCAAATGAGTTTTGTTGTTTTGTTTGGTAGTTTGCTTCCATCACTAAGTTTTCCTTGCATGCAGCCAGACCTACATCTGCCCATCAATGCCATCAGTGCTCATCCATCTTTCTCACTGGCGCTTGATAAGGACGCTGATGAGCCTCTGTAGGATGAGTGTAATATCCCTGTAAGTATTTCTTCTTGGTTAGAATGTCCAGGCTTTTCAGGATGATATCCTTGTTTTTACTGAGACTAGAGAATCGCATTTAGATACTCTACACAAAGTTTTTTCCATTCTGTCTGCTAGGGGCATTACTGTTCAACCTGAAAAGTGCAAAATTTTAGCAGAGCAAATTGATTATTTAGGTCACAACATCACATCAGAGGGTATCAAACCTAAATTCAGTAATGTGGAGGCTATTATTAAAGCTCCACCTCCACCTGACAAGGATGCTTTGAGATCTTTCCTAGGTCTTTGTGAATATTACGCTCGTTTTGTACCTGATTATACTCAATGTATCCAACCTTTGAGATCTCTTCTTAAAAAAGGGTCTACTTTTGTCTGGTCTGAGGACGTTAACACAGCTTTCACAAATATTAAGGAATTGGTTGTTAATGCCCCTGCCCTTAGTCCCTATATTCATGGTCTCCATTGTACAGTCACTGTGGATGCAAGTCTTAATGGTCTTGGTGCAGTTTTTGGTCAGCAAGGTTCTGGCAAAGATCACACTGTTGCTTTCGCATCTAGATTTTTGTCTGATGCTGAATCACGGTAGAGTACAATAGAAAGAGAGGCGTTAGCCTGTGTTTGGGCTGTTTCCAAATTTAAAACTTATCTTTGGGGTTGTCCATTTTCTCTGTATACTGACCACAAACCCTTGGTCTACCTTTTACAAGGTGATGGTCTTGGCAAAGCCTCTGCTCGTCTTGTACGTATTCTCTCTAAATTACAGGAATATAACTTTACCATAAAATACATACAGGGCGGAAAGAATTTCAGAGCAGATTGTCTTTCTCGCCTCCCTTTGCCTTCAATGGATGATTTTGTTGATGATTTTGACTGTGTAGTAGCATCTATTGATGTGTCTTCCACTTCAAATGGAACTATTTCGGAGAAAGATTGGATTGAGGCTTCTTCCACTGACCAGACTCTTAAAAAAATTGCTAATTTTATCATTAAAGGGTGGCCTCCTATTCGCAATGTCTCCAAGGATTTAATATCTTATGCTCAGGTTGCTTCTGAGTTGTCTTTGGAAAATGACATTTGCACAAGGAATGGTTGTTTTATTCCTCCAATTTCGCTTAGAAATAAGATTATTTCTATTGCGCATGCAGGTCATCTTGGGGTAACTGCCACCTGTAAGAAACTCAGAGAAAATTATTGGTGGCCTTCTCTTAATGCTCAGGTGTCCTCGTTTATTGATGTGTGTCCTCAGTGTGTGATTTCGGACAAACATTGGAAGACTACACAAAACCCTCTTCGTCCGGTACCTCTACCGGAAAATCCTTGGTCCAAAATAGCTTTGGATTTTGCTGGTCCTTTTAACCTTTTACCAAGCACTTCAAGGTTCTTGTTGGTGTTGATTGACTATTTTTCTAAATGGATATATTTTTCCTTTGTGGAGTCTGCTTCAACTCATTCTGTTCTAAAATTTCTCAAAGCTGTTTTTTCGCTTGAAGGCCCACCTAAAGAACTTGTCACGGATAATGGTACGCATTTTGTTTCTATTGCAATGAAAGAATTTTTGAAGTCTATGGATGTTAAACACATTCAGGTAGCATTGTATAGTCCGTCTGCAAATGGTCTTGTTGAAAGAGCTAATCGCTTCATTAAGGAGGGTATACAGACTGCTCTTTCTTCTGGTTTAGATGTTAATCTCTTTCTTAAGGAAAAGGTTAATGCCTATCACATTTCCCCTCACTCAACTACTGGTTTTACTCCGTTTGAGTTATTGAGGGGCAGGAAATGTCGCACTTTGCTTTTGCCTTCTTGGCTTGACAAGTTTTCTTCTTCTTCCGACAATTTTAATTCTTCAGCTGAAGGTCGTTTCTTAAGTCATAATGTCTCTTTAGCACAAAGCAAGCAGAAGTCTCATTTTGATTGTCGGAAACATTTTCAGAGTAAAGAATCCGGATTGTTGGGTTTTAATTAGGAAACCTTACAGTGTTAAAAAAGGGGAATCTTGTTTTACCTCTCCTTACAAAATTAGGAAAGTTGGTATTAGTTCTTGTCTTCTTCAGGATGGGAGGTGGTGGAATAAGAGCAGACTTGTTCCCATTTCAGAAGTACAAGCCAAGATTCATGTTCAAACGGATGTTACCTCTGATTATGATGATTATATTTTATTTGAATCTCCAGCTGTTACTTCCAATGTGTCCATTGAATCTCCTGTAATATCTTCCAATGTTTCCAATTCTCTTTCTCAAGTTGAAACAAACACCACTTCTGATTACCTTTCTCAGAACAGTACTGATAGTGTTAGTTCACCGTCTAATTCTCTCTGCTGCAATACCACCTTAGCCTCCAGGAGAATTTGTAAATTACCTGCTCATTTTAAAGATTTTGTTATGTCATGAATTATATAGTTAAGGAGATTTTTGTTTTGTATTTCACATGTGTTATATTATTTTTGTGTTATGTTCTTTGGTTACTGTATTATATTTGTTTTTAGTTTTGTTAAGGAAGGGAAGATGTGTAATATCCCTGTAAGTATTTCTTCTTGGTTTATTGTATGACGCTTGTATTCTAGAATGTGAGTGTGATGTGATTCTAGCCTACTCCTTCATTGAGACAGTACGGCCTCACTGCGGGTCCGTTATTTAAGAGACTTAACTTTTGAAGAATAAAGGATTTCCTGTAAGACGTCTCACGAGTTGTTATCTACCGCCACAATGAGCCTGATGACGATCGGCTTTGTCTGGTTTCTAATTGTCGTAACTAATGCTGCCTTTTTGTTTTGTGCTTCAGCAACAAATGATGGACAGATTGCTGAATAAATCATACATTCATCCCCAGTCAAGAGATCTGGGTTGAATCTATCATTCTTTTGCGTCTCTGCAAACCATTATGAAGTGGTTCTCTGTACCACAGCTGTTGTCCCATGGCTGGACATCTCTCTTGATGTGAATATCAAAATCAACGTCAGAAGCAAGATCTTTTATTCTTGGTAGATGGCAACTTACATGTGCCTATCCAGTGTTTATTCTTTCTCTTCAAGGCCAACGCTGATTCACTTTTCACTGTTCCAGCTTCCATGTCAGCAGCTTGCCAGTCTGCTCATTCTTTGGCCCTGGCAGCCGTTAGTACTTTCTCTATGCTGAGCGTATCTCTCAACAAGCGTCTTCTGAAGGAGTCTTAAAAAGACAGCCGTCCATGACTCAGAGATGTTGGGCTTCTTCATAATTAAACTCACTAAACTTGCAGTGTCTGATTAGCTTATCAAGTCTTTCAACACACTCATCCCATTGCATCACCAGCTTGCTGTTGTGTTTGATTGAAAATGTAGCTTTCATAGTCAACGATCGGTTCAGATTGTATTTGGCTTCCAACAGTTCCTTAATTTGACGTTATGATACTTCGTCAGCTTGTGATATTTTCCTCAGCACTTCTTTTACTCCATCGCCGGCAATGTTCTTTAGGTACTTAATTATTTTCTTGTCATCTACATTTTTCAGGCCATCTATGAAAGCATTGTATGTCTGAGTCCACAAATTCTATGTGGCGCCAATATTCTGCTTCTTCTCTAAGTTGAATGGTGGTGGTGATTTCAGAAACACAGCTGCATTGTACCTCTCGCTCTTCTCTAATGCCATTCAGAGTATATGCTGTTTAGGTTACGACAGCTGTTCTTCTGGGCCAGTATCTCCTGCAAGCATTAGCTGTGTGCCAGTACTTAGGTCATCACACCCAACCAGAGGTCATAAAGCACCATATATTTTTCTTTTTTTACGGTAGGTGAAGGGTTTGTCTCTTGTATTTGTTTGTCACTACTTTCAGCTTTTTGCAATGTACCTGGTTGTGGCTGCCTCTCGTGTTTCACTTTGTATTTATAGTGGCTCTGTTTTGGGCTGTGGTGAAGTATCTATCTTCTTGTCCTTACCAGTTAATTTCTGGCAGGCTTTTCATATGTGCTCCTCTGCAGGGCCTTCAACTTCTTCAAGAGCTGAATGTGGGCTGGAATTGGCTTTGATTCCACACACACCAAATTCAAATTGCCTCTCATTGAAATAGGAGCACATGGCAGTGTAAACTTCCAGGGAGGGCAGTCTTGTTTTTTTGGGGCACAAATCCCATTTTCGCCGCCAGTTGTAGCGTCCGCCTCAGCCTGGGAGCATGCAAATGAATATTCTACACACTGAGTTTGGGATGGTACATCTTTATTCCTCAGATCACAATCTCAGTTTGTTCTCTGATTTCGTCAGAACCATTTATAACCACACCTTAACACCTCCCAACAAGTTACGTACTTCCTCTATTGAGTCCAACTCGGAACCAGCAAAGGTCCTAGCACACAGCACTACACAAAGCACAGTAAAGGAGGAGTTTGAAAAAATAATAAGGCCTGATTCACTAGAAAATCTTAAAAACAAATTTTTTTACTTGCACGTCGTGAAGATTTACCATTTTTGGCAGCTCAGTATTCTTTTGAGGAGTACATTAGGAAATCTGCACCATTTGCAGCTAGCCTGACAGATTCATGGGAAATTCAAGTGATGTTTTTTGTGTGGGCATTTCACCAATGTGGAATTATATGCACAGCACAATTCCACATTGGGAAACGCAGATCTTCTGTGTAATTAGATTTATTTCTTTTTTAGTTTTGTCCAATGGGGAACATGTTTTCAAACAGAGAAATCTTTTCACCTATATCCCACAAACATTGGGGTGGTTCTGTTTCCTTTCTCACCATGGAATGTTGTTTTCTCCAATTCTTTTCTCCTGTAAATTTCTGACCAATTCCAGGGTGGGATGCCGGCTTGGGAATACTCATAAACACATGTAGTAGTCAGAGTTTCAAGACCTACAAGCCAACTTCTTGCTTCTTTTGTAGGATTTACTCCTGTGAAACGTCATACATTTTTGGAATACATCCATCATCCTTCCATTTCAGGAAACATGGAATGAAGCCACCTACCTTTTTTCAGGATATTTTGAATTTTACTTACTAGTGCCCACCCACGCTCCTCGTTGGGAGTCAGGAGCCGGGTAGTGAACGCAAACACACAGAGAACAGAGAATGAAGAAGGGAGAGAATCCCTGCGAATTGTCTGCAAGGCAACTATGTATCAGTTGCGGGTGCTATCCGATACAGCTTAACTTAGCTTTTTTCAGCTGCTGCACCATGTTACACATAAGAACACCAGTGAGTTCTGTTGCATGGACCATTTGTGACTTCGAGAGCAGTGAGGTCACTCTTGATGCTATAGGTCACTGTTGATGCTATCGGCGGCTGACCATCATCTGCTGGCTGCTTCCCCCATGTCACTGTGCCCAATTCACCTGTTGAGTCAGGTGAATATGGGTGTATGACAGGGTGGTGGGAGTTGTGGTAAGACAGTGGTCAGAGGGCAGCACAATCACATTATAGCAAAATAGTACAGGTGTACAGAGTGCCTTACACCACAATAATTTTAATTTCAAATTCTGTGACTACTCCTTCCACAACATCCACGATGGAGTCAAAACTTGGCCCTCTTCTAAAAAAGAACGAATGGTAGACTAAAACCTTAGCTATCAGTAAGAACGTTGATTATTAGTTGAGGAGAGGAAGTAACTACCTTAAGTATTAATCACAATCCTTGTCAGGTTGAACTACTAAAGTCACTAAATAAGCCTGAGTTTAACCCCCTGATGCAGACAGACCTAATTTCAAGGCAATGTGTAAAGTATTTATGCGCACTGAAAGAGTACTAAAGTCAAAATTCAAAATAATAAAAATCCCAACATGAATTTGAAAAACAGATTGAAATTTAATAAATAAAATTACACCAGAAGGACAGGAATCCAATAAGAGAAACAGGAGATATGATTATTTTAAGTGTAAATATTGGCAAGGAGCACAATGCGTCAATGACAGTCAATCGTCATGGTAGAACCGGACCTAGTCGCAATTTGATGCTGTCTGCATTGGAACACAAGTCTGATAAACCAATCAGGTTCACCTTGGGCAAAAGATGTTATCCTTAGACTTTAGTCCTTTAAGTCCAAATCCTCCACAAGAATACTTTTCTAAAGCCTCACAGTACATCAGGGGAGGCACTTAGAGACTTACTGGGTAGGAGGCAAAGTCCATTCCAGGTCCAGGTGCTAATGATTATCATAGAAGCTGCAGGAAAAACCTCTTATAGCTTGTTATATCTCTGTAGTTTGAAAAGCAGGACAGTCTTATGACCCATGGTGTTCACTTCTATGTCCTAGGTATAAGACAGAGAGCTGGTCCAGTCCTCGAGAGCTCTTCTCGGGTTGCAGACAACAGACTCAGTCCTCTTCTGATCTTCTGCATGTTCAGAAAGTATTTGTAAGGAAACAGACTGTTCACAGGTTTCACTCTCACTTTTTGCCCCGGCTTGGCCTACTAGCTGCTGGTTTTTCAAGTTTGGGAGTTTACTGAGATTTGCTAACCAGCCCTCAGTGCCACTGTTCTAACACTGTACAAAGTGTATGTCGAATTGGCTACCACCTATTGGCAGAGACTGACTTACTTATAAGTCCCTAGTGGCTGGTACCCAGGGCATATAAAGCAGAGTGTCTATCCAGGGCTGCAGAAAAGTGCAAAATAGCTCCTAGCCTGCCATTGCGGACTTGAAGGGCAGTGTTAAAACTGCTAGTAGCAAACCAATGGCAAAGCCCCTACCTCCTTAACAATATAGGTAAGTCTCCACTAAGGAAGGCCCACTCATCTCTGAGGTATGGAGCGATATATTATTAAGTAGTATGTGTGAAATTTACACATGTCCACACAGCAACACTTCTGAATTGTTGCCTTGATTTGGAAGAGTTAGTAGCCCCATTGGCTATGTCTACCTACGTCGTCCTCGCCCATGAAGGAAGACGTAGGTAGACATCCCTGGGGCTGAAGAGTAATATTTTGCCATGAAGTTCCTGCCCCATCCCACACCTATGAGGCAGGCCAAAAAAGATTATAAGTCTTGGGCTAAATGCAGCTGATGACTCTTTCCAAAAAAACAATTTGGATTGAAGACACTTAAGTAAGTGACTTACGAGTCCAAAAATATCAACAGTAAGGGACCTGTTGAACTTGAGTTAAGGTTCTGACGAAGGCCGAGACGACTTTTTGGGCATTAGAGGCTGAAACATGTTGACCAATCATGTCTGAAGTTGTTGATAGTTAACACATCCTAAAATGTCACCCCTTTATTTCTAACCTTACCCCTGTATGCTCCACTCATAGTAAAGATATTTTTGGGGATACAGGAAGTAATTTTAGACACCACCAGATGGATCCCTCCAGTACTTTCCTTTGAATGGAAGCGGTACTCACCTAGGGAAGCGAGTACCTAGGTGCGAAACCCAATGATGATGGCAGTCGACACACCACAGTGGTGATTACTTACATCACCAGAGAAAGAGATTGGTTGAGGGTTTTGAGTCAACACTGAGATTACCTAGACCCCAAAAGAACAGTAGCACTCACTCCGCCTTGATTTGAACTGTCCAAATAATCCTTATTGGCCCTGAGACCCCCTCCCTGTCAGATTTGGTCAGCCAAAAAGGTGGTCAAACTCAACTCTTGCTAACTTTTCAAAAGTTTACAGACTTTATGGGTGCCAATGCTTGTTCATGGTTAAACTTGGATTTAGGTTTTCTTTTAAAATCTGTGTATTCGGAAGTGGTAGATTTTGCTCTTCGTATACTCTAAAAATTCATAAAAATATAATATTTTTTTATAAATTGATGCTGGATTTCTTTTGTGCCCTGTGCCTTTCTTATTTTGTTGTTTGATACTGTTAAATGTGTTACACTTGTTCCTTTGTTTAAGCCTTGCTGCTCAGAGCCATATCTACCAAGGGTTGAGCTCAAGGTTTTACAAATCAGCCTGACTGGACCCTATACAGTTTATGTGAGAGTATTATATACTACGGATGCACAACTATACCATATATTACATTCAAACATTCACAGTAGTATGAAGTGGGTGCCTAGAGATGACACATTTATGCCTGGCTAGTTGGTGTGATGCCCCTGGGGACACCCTAACTAAAGGCATTAAAGGTTACTGGGGCTAAACCTACACACTATGGGCATTTTAAAGAAGGCTAATATCTTCAGCCACACTAAACCTTACCTCTGAGGGCTGGAGGTGAGTGTCAGGGGTAAACTATGGTAATCCTAGGGTCCTCCCACATCCAGCATGAACATCAAGTTTGAAGCAGGCACTAAACCCAAAACAACTTCAGTGGCAAAAGTGTAATAGATCAAATGTTGAGTTCTTAGCAACCAGACAGTGATTACACATGAATTATTTTTCTATTTTATTTCCTTCCTTTGAAGAGCAACCCAATTGTTACATGTAAACCCAGCAGACCATATATATAGTGTTTGACACTAATATCAAAAAGAGGCCCACGGTGATTGGGGCCTGTCTGGCTGGGGGGCAAACGAAGGTCCCTGCTCATGTGTCAGCTGCCATTTGCCTGTGACAGGGGAGACCTTGTTGATGATAACCCCAGGTGTCATATGAAAATCCCCAGCAGACCTGCCAATCAGGAAGTGACACTCCTGCAGGTTAACCTTTACGTGCAATGGACACGAAACTTGATGATTTTCACCTTTAACGCTTACGAGTAAAAACGAATTCCTTTTACGCAATTATCTTACCATCATTACAGCGTGACGGATATAACATTTGATATTTTCACCTTCATTGTTCGTGAGCAGGAACACGTCTGATCACAGTGATTTACTAACTGCACGGTATACTAGATTGACACGCCTCCCGTTGGTGGCTCACAACCGGAACGAGTCAACTGTTTGCTATCCGCGGGCACATATGGAATACTTAGACAGGAGCACAATACTCTTTATTTTTATTTTTATTCAATCGATTTAACAGTTTCTTATATACAAAGCCTACGAAGGTTTCCTCAATGTATTTTGCTCTCTTTTTCACATTACAGCGTTGTTCCCTGACGAAGTGCAATCTGCCCGAAATGCATTGGAACTCATATTGAGCTAATAACGTATTTTGGAAAGTATCATGGATAATTTTGTGTGAACACACAAAATCATGGATTGAAGAATGTAAATTCATGTGTGCTGGACAACACAATAAATTCAATTAACTGATTGAAGCTGTGGATCAAAAATTTTGTTTAACATAATAACTCCTGACAGGAGGACAGGTAGTGCCCATGGGGACGCACCCTACATAAAGTGGCCCAACCATCGAATCAATACCCCACGTTCTTAAACTGGAGAACATTACCTCAGGAGCGCACCATACAATTCAAAACCAAGTAATAAAACATTCAACTAAGGTTGTGCGTGAGCACCACAATTAGTGATACTCCAGCAGGTTTGACACTTTAACATCAAAAAGCCTTCTTACAGCCTCAAACTACATATTTCTCTCAGGTTCAGATGAGTCATTCCTGTCTATTCAAGTTAGTCTGTTGTTTGCTCCTGGGAGCAAATTCACACTTAATATATGCATAATCAAATGTTAATTACTGATAGGCAGAAATGGGAGAGCAAAATGTAGTTTTTGCTTCAAAAGACTTCAGGCAGGGAAAAGATAACTTTTTAAAAGTTATCTTTCCAGAACATTTATTTTAAGTCCAACTTCACTAGTGAATTTGGCTTTTATTAAATACTTCAAAAACTCCCAAAATGAAATTTGTAGCTCTTTCTTAGCTGGAGATAACATTTATTAAATTCTCTATTGCATCCCAAAGCTTTCCTATGGAACAGCACACCAGTACTGTGAAAATAGGTTTTAGGGTTTTTTCATTATAAGGACATGTTTCATATTAAACTTTAAAATATCCTGCACCCGCTTTGTGAGCAGTAAGGCCAACTAAGGGATCACATTATAATTAGGGGTGGGCGGTGAACTCTGCCCCGGCGTTAGAGTTTCTGGAATTTTTCCCACTCTGCCTT
Source organism: Triturus cristatus (assembly GCF_964204655.1). Classification (NCBI taxonomy): domain Eukaryota; kingdom Metazoa; phylum Chordata; class Amphibia; order Caudata; family Salamandridae; genus Triturus; species Triturus cristatus. The sequence goes on from NC_140590.1 coordinate 1,110,142,284, forward strand.
GCACGTGGTGTGCAGAGTTCCAAAAAACTCTGCAAAGTGGAGCAGAGTTTTTCCTCTCACAAGGCTCCCCAACTTTAAGTTGGCGAGTGAGGAAAATCATTCGATAGACCACCTCCAGGTGAGATTTCTCAATGTGGGTGGTCACGGCAGGTCGCTACTACTTGTGTTGAAAAACCTGCCACTCATGTTGAGGAAGCTGCAGCTCGAATAGAAAATCTACTCGAGAGGCAGAAAGAAGTAGCACCCTCTTGCGAACGGTATGACCTAACACACTCCGCAGTTTGCAGAATTCCGCATAGCGCAGCAGAGTTTTTTGGTCACTTAGCTGAGTTCCACGAAGCAGATCTCTGCAAACTCCACCCAGGTATACTCCTCACATAGGTACCCTGGGAGAGGAAGGAGATGTCAGGCTCCAATGCACCACCCATTTCCAGACCTACAGACCATAGATGAGTGACGTTATCCAGAAGTTCAGTTTGAATCATCAAACTATCCTGAATTTATGTCTTCAGTTGGAGCCTGACCACCTACCTCACATCAATAATCCTACATCAATCCCACTACATGTTAAACTTTTGTCAGTTTTGCATCTTTTCAGCCACAGGCTCATTTCAATTGACTGTGGCTATATCAGAGGAAATGGCACATCCTATGCTCAGTCTTGTAGGAGGAAGAGGTGTGGTGCCACGGCCAGGGTGACTGATTCCGGGATCTGGGGATCACAGTTTGATCCCCGGCGCCGGTGGCAGATTAGCCCAGCACCATGTGACTCTGGGCAATAGCTTGCTTAATCTTCCCGACGGCCCCCAGCGCCTAGAGACCCTTACGGGTGATTATTAACGCTTTACAAATGTGGATATTATTATTGTACTCACAATGGTGCTAGCAGCACTTTTGAGACATGTGGGCAGCTACATTCAGTTCCCCAGACATGAGGATTTAGCCAATGTGAGGGCCAAGTTCTTTGGATTTGGTCACATACCACATGTGATTGAATCTATTGATGGCAACCATAATGCCTTTGTACCATCACACGACAGGAAGCAAGTCTACTGAAAGAGGAAGCACTTCCATCCTATCAATGTGCAAGTTGTCTGCTTATCAGATTTGTGCATCACAAACGTCTCTGCCCGGCTCTAGTTTCTGCCCATAATGCCTTCATAGTGTGGAACAGAACCATACCCCACGTGATATCACAACTACTACCGAAGAAGGCCTGGCTTGAACATAAGCGTGATCTGTCCGAACTTTGTGTGGGAAATGTCATGTAGTATGGTCTGAAAGTGTGTAGCTAAATGTTGCCCTTCTGTCATTCTTCCATCTAGGAGACACAACGTATCCCAACCGGCCATGGTTGTTGGCACCGCCAGGGGAATTCTACTTCAATTAGCCCCATGAAAGAACACATCAGCCAGTGGAGCGGGCTTTTGTGTTCCTGAAATCCAGATTCAGATGTCTGGAATGGACTGGAGGAGTCCTCCTCTACTCACCTGGGAAGGTGTGTAAGATCACTGTGGCCTGCTGCATACTCCACAGCATTGCCATGAGATGGATCAGATGTCACACCGCAGAGGATGCAGGCTATGAAGAGCCACCATATGGGGAACCTGAAATGCCAAATTGAGATGGTAATGAAGAGGAAGGAGCTGACTTGTGGCAGAATCTCATCCAGATCTACTTCTCCTGCTTGTAAGTATGGTATGAGATGTGTTGACTTTGACTATTATTTGACTTAGTGATTTTGTGAGGAGGATGTTATTGCTACATATTAGGAATATATGGGTGTGGGCAAATCTGGGGAAAGGGGTTTGTTTTGTAAGTGTAGCTTTGTACAGCTGTAAATGTTGTTTTGGACTGTGTTTTCTAGAAGTTGACAATGTGATTTTTGCCATAGGTATGTTTTCTTAGCTAATCTCTCTGTGTTGGACGGTTTAAGGTACCTTCACCATGTCATCTTCATTTGGACATTTCAGAGTTGTGACATTAGCAGATATATGATGCTTTTCAGATGTACAAATCAGACATGGATTGGCCCTGGGAATGTCTGTCACAGCGCTGGGTGTACAAAGGCAGCTTGCACAGCAATAGAATGTAAGTTACTTGGCTTCCATTGGACTTGTTCTTTGTGGTGCGTTGGCCCTAATGCAATATGTGAGCCATCATGTGATCCAAAAGAATGTTGTGTTGTGCCCTAGTCATGCTATCCTGCCTTCACATTGGTTAATTCCTCATTGTGTATGAAGTGTATGTAGCTGTTGATGTGTCTCCTCATTGTAGGCCAAATTGCTTGTAGCACATTACTGACATTTGTTTGTGACATTCCACCAGATGCAAGCAACACTGGATTGAAACAATCCTGTGGTCAGAAACGGTTGTACTTGACATGTGTCTGTTTATTTTTTATATTTTATGTAGCATTCCTTTTGTGAGGTAGGCAATCTGGCTCTAGCTGATGATGTAGACCAAATTTATTGTTGCCTAATGTGTGGGATATTATCAGATGTATCCCCTTCTCCCATGTTGTGAAAGTCTGCAAGTGATTATGTGAGTCATGTCTTATTTGCTATGTGTCTGACATCATGTCAGCCTATGAATTGAACAATGGAATAAAGATGTTCTCAGCCCAGACACTTGTATGTATGTTTGTTGAGACATGGTAGCAATCCTGCATTGAGCATTGTTTAAATACAACATAACCATGCTTTCAGAAGTCCCTAGTTTTGACATTTCAAAGTTTACCTGGTAGTACTTTCAAATTGATATAAGTGAGAATTACAACAGGAGACAAGTCTTTGGTGACATGTGTTTTTAATTAAGTAAAGAAGGATAAGACCAAGAAATTAACTTAAAATCCAACAGTGCAAACAAAAAGTGACGTCTTTAGTCATGAGGGATGAAATCATTGCATTAGAGTCCAAATGGTCTGGGGTCCAAAGTCCAACATACTTCTCTCATCAAATATGGAAAAGTGGGCAGGGATAGTCCAACAAAGTGAATTGGTAGCACAAAGAGGAGGGCATTAGGGTTGAAGTCTCTGACCGGTGGTGGTTATCTTGCCATTCTGAGCTCCTGGGTTTTTGTGTGAATGTCTCTTCCCTTTGGGATCTGGAGCTGCTGAGATAAGAGGCATGCAGGCATGTTGTCCTCTGACAGGGCCTCCCTTCCCATGGCTGTGGCAGATGTTGAAGGTGTGGGTGTACTTTGGCCACAGGAAGGGGTTGATGCAGGTGGAAAAGCCCCATGGAGGGTAGTGTTTATATCCCACAGCACCCCAAACAAGGAGGCCACCTCGGTGCGGGTGCCAGACACCTCAATTTGGACACCGTCCACCTCAGTGTGGATGTCAGCAATCTTCCAGTACATGTCCCTCTGCAGCTCCTTCATTTCCTGGATTTCGGCCAATACCTGGCCCATGCCACTTTGGGAGTCTTGGTATACTCCCAGGACTTGGGTGATGGCAGCCTGGGTGTCCTTTGCCTCAGTCGGCTCACTCTGGAGGACCACAGTTACCCTCCCATAAGCCCTTACCCCACAGCCTTGTGCCCTTGACATAGACTGTACCCTCTTACTGGGTCTTGGTTCCTACATGCCTGGGGTGGTGTTAGCCATTTCAGAATCCAGGACTGGGGGGCACAGGATGGGACTGACTATGATAGGTGCACAAGTTGGGGGGCAGTGTTGGGCTGTGATGTTGCAGCAGTGATGGGATGTGTTGTAGTGAATGCAGTGAGCACCACTTTTGGCGTCTGCCCAGGCTGACCAGACGTGCCAGGACTGTCATCCTCGTCCACCTCTTCAGGATGTTGTCATCTCTGAGAGCTTTATCCTGGGGTAGAGAGGAAATCTGTTTGGTTTCCAGCCTCTGTTCAGGTGCAGTAATGGATCAACCTGTTGAGAGATAGAGAATATTGTTAATGGTGGAATCGAGTAGGGGTGGGCGGAATTTGCGTAATCGCGTTACGCAAATCTCCGCGAAACGGTAAAAAATCTCCGCGAACACGCAGAAATTCCGCGAACACGCGGAATTGCTTGTTCGCAATGCTTTTTTCCTGTTCACAATCGCTGTTTGCGTGCTCGGGGAGAAATATCTCACGAACACGCATTTTGAGAACGCGAACAAGCAAAAATTTCGCGAAGTCGCGGAAAGCGGAATTTCGGGCAATTTCGCGTTCTCCGCGAAACGCGAAATTGCCTAAATTCCGCAAATTCCGCGAACGGAACGGAATTTGCCGCCCAGGCCTAGAATCGAGGTATCTTCATCCTTGTTGTTTGTTTCAATGTAAATGGGGACCTATAATGGAACAAAATAGATAGAGATTAATATTGACATCTATTTGTGTGGAGTTGAAGTTGGTTTCATCAGCTCGTTAGATGTGCATATATGTGGCATTTTGGCTTTAGGGATAGATATGACATCTTCACAACTCTACTACAAACACAATGTGGTCATAACATGTGTATTTGTCCATTACAAGGCATAGTTGTGTCTAATACAGGCAAGCACCCAATGTGGCTATATATTTAGCATTGATCATTATGTGCGAAGTAGAGTCAAGGGGTCACCTGCCACTGCCAAATAGTTGAGTTTCCTTCATGGCTGACATATATGAGGGGTACACCTACTGGTCCCCGGAAGTGTCATAAAGACTATAAAAGAGGAGACCCCAAAGGAGGGGCACAGCATCACATTTTGATAGAGCAAGAGTGCACTCTATTGTTCTTTTTTTCTTTTTGCACGGAGAATGCTTTTTGGAACTCTCAGACCTATTATTTTCTTATGATTTTAAGACCCATCCTCTTGGCTCTTACTTTTAGGCTACCTTTGATTCTGCTACAATTAGCAGACTGATTTGAATCCTTCTTTGCCAACAACCTGTTTTTTTATGCGCAATGTTTTTGGCCCTTGCTCATGATTTTACCTGCTGAGCTTTCTTGGGCTGTCTGCTGAGCAACCAAAATGTCCCCCTTCCCTTTTAGCCAATGCCCATGGACTTGGCCTTAGCAGACTCTAAACTTGATCCCTTTGCCCTTTGTTTTAGAACCTTTTGAATGCATTTAAGTGAAACAAAAAATTCTTCTGCCTTTGATTGTGGTAAGAGTCGGTAACTTTGTAATTGATGTGAGTCTTTTAAAAGGTGTTCTCCTGTCATTCAGTGGTGATAGGAATCTGTATGTTAGTAACCATCTTCCTCTGGATTAGAACTTTGACTAAATGTGTGTTTATAGACAACATTCTATAAGATTCTTGACTGAAATGCTTAAAATGATACTTATATGTATTGCTTTTGGATTAATAATTGAATAGCCAATTTATCTAAATTTGCATGAGTCTGATCTTGTGTCCTGATGTGCTTTCTTTGAAACTGTGTTATTAAACAGTCATTTTAGATGCATAACAGTGGGAATCATGGACTGTTTTCATTACATCAAATTTTGATGCTTTTTGTGTTACAACTACAGAACTCTTGGCTTCTCATTTACAATATTTTGGCACATGGCAGTGCAGCAAGCCTTTTTGCTGCCCTGCCATGTGTCAAAAGAAAGGGGCAGGAATGTGCCCTATCTAAAAGATGCGCCACATTTCTGTCTGTTTCCCTTGCGTTGTGCTCAATGGGCTGCCATGCGCCAACACAGTCACCCTTGTGCTATGGTTCAAGGGTGTCTGTGTTGTAGGGGTGATTGTTTTTGTGCAGCAAAAAAATCTCGAGGGGTGTTTTCCTCTTTCTATGTGTTCTGCAGAATGCAGAAAGGAAAAACAAAGAAAAACAAGAAGAAATAATGGTATTTCTCCTTGTTGCACATCCCTTACACCTCTCCTGGGGATGCGTAGGAATCTGACGCATTTCCAGGTTTACAAAACCTTGTAAATCTCGCAATGCATCAGGTTCCATGGATGTTGCGTTGAAACACCCACAGTAACACCAACGGAACACACCTTCATGCAGAGTAATGCATAAAAGGGGGCCATATTTACAGGGCCATGAAAGCCACGCTGGGCGTCTTTACCTGGCCTTGTAAATATGGGCAGGCACACTTCACCACTGGTGCATCAAAAAACGTGATGCACCAGCAGTGGAATAGGCTTGTAAACAAGTCAGTTTGTGTGTATAATCTAGGTTAGACTCAACTTTTTCAAGATATTGGGTCTACCTATTGCAACACTTTATTTCACTAGTATGGTCCAGAGAGTAGTGTATTCGAACCTCATCTTGAACTTGTGAGTAGGCTGCCAATTAATGATCTTCATCGAGTGGCCAATGTGGTTTTGGATACACTTAATCCCACCCCTCACTATCGGCTGAGGAAGATCCATCAGAAGACCATAGCCTCGGTGGTAAAGTGTAGTGATAAGAGTTGCTTGACTGTAGAGGGCCTGCTACTGTAGAGTAGTGGGTGAGCCTGTAAAAATGATTTTGCTGAATCAAAGTTTGGTAGCAGAGTTATGGTTCTGCCTGGTGAAGTGAGGTTTTAGGGTGGCAAATACAGTTTTCCCCTGCCCAAGCCCAAAGAGTCCAACATTTTTGATTCTGCATGAAGAATGATTGATGGAGTCTGGATTGAAACAACATGAAGCAGAAAAGGAGTGTGAGTATTAATAGGGATGCGTGTTTTGATTGCTATTGCTGAAGATTGCATTTTTGAAATGGCTGTGTGTTCTTGAGCTGAGTGAAAAATGGTGAAAGTCCATATGGTTCATGTCCATGTGTGATTTTGGCGCCTAATGGAAAGAAGTTGAAAACAGGTCTGACATGGCCCAAGATCCCGAAATATACACCTACGTGGTGGTGTCAGTGTAGACAACACTGAGTATGATGTCTGCTGGTTTGTGGTGTTGATCATGAGACGTAGTCGAAAATATCTTATGGTAAATGTTTTCTTTTGTGCGTTAATGGTAAAGCAGTTGATATTGTTGATCTCAGATGCATAGGGAAAAACTTTATCAATTAGGGTGGAATCCTGCTGGTAGAAGTGAATGATCATAGTAAAAGTTTCATCACCTTGTGGGAGTACTACTAACACAGATGTGAAGAATGTAGGTTTCATTCCAAATCAGTGACAATTTGATTCAGACATTTGCACCTTCTTGTTTTTCCAGAATGAGTTTGCCAATGGGATTTTCAGTTCCAGATACATCCGCCTTAAATGTTCAACCTGGAGCAAGTACAAATTTGACTAATTAAAAAGTGGAGAACAATCAGGATTTATGCCTCAAGAATTCTCAGAGTGGCTTAAAGGATATAGTACCCGATTAACATTCAGACTGCTGAAACGTTTCAGTTTCAGCTACAGTTTAAAACTTGGTTTCAGCTCCACTACAAGCTCCAATTTCAGTTGCAGCTCCGGCTTCGGTTTCCGCTTCAATCTGAAATTTGATTTGATTATGAATTTAGTTTTTTTTAAAAAGGGAAATCCAATAGATGTGAGTACATTAAAAGAAGAGTTAGAAGAAATGATTCTGGGAACTCTTAGTCCATCATGATTAGGTACCTACCAGGACAAGGAAAGATTGTTTTTTTGTAAAGATATAACTAGATGACCTAGATTTAAACATAAGTAATTGACTTAATTGGCTCAGAAATATGAAAGCAATATTCAATATCAGATATCAGAAGTTTTACAAAGGTCGTATAAATTAGACTTTGATGACAGAGATATTGCAAACATGAGACCAATAGGAATGTAATTGCAGATTAAGGAACTAATAACACTGATCAAGAAGTGGAGTGAGAGAGAAAAATGGGAAGGGAGATGGTCAAAAAAGAAAGAAACAAAGAGTTATAGTGCAGACACCTTCAGTTATTTTCGATTTAGGTCATAGAGAGATACAGATGTTTCCTATGAGTGAAGTATCTCTAGGAGTGTGTGCGTGTGCGTGTGCCCTGTGGCAGCCTGAGATCTTCATAGCGCCAGTGGCCCGGACCGGCAGCCCTGGAGGAGCTGAGCCGCCGGCCTCAGCCCGCCGTTGTCAAAGTGAGATTGCGAGCCAACCTCGTCGAGGGAGGGCCCGAGTCCCACTGTCCGGAATTCACGAAGATTGCATCAGAGGTCCAAGTCGCGGGAAGGGGGGAGGAGAGTGAGGTCACGTCCCCAGGTAACGTGTGGACGCCTGGGGTGGGGTGCGGGCTCGGAGGGAGATGCTCTTGGCCTCTCTCCTTCCTGCAGTGTGAGCCTCTGCTTCGGCTCGTATCGTTGCCCGTCCTTGCCAGAGGTGTGGCAGAACCCAGGCCGGAGTGCGGAGCTGTACTCTTTGTTCACATCATACCCGTGTGGGGGCAACTGTTGACAGAGGCTGACAGAGAGTTGTATGAGTGGCGGAGAGACCGCCTGAGGCACTGTAATCGATGCTGGAGTGTATTACACATTGCATTATTTCTGCATAATGAACTACCTGATTGTTGTATTACGCATTGCATTGTTTCTACATAATGAATTACCTGATTGTCGTATTACGCATTGCATTGTTTCTGCATGACGAACTACCTGATTATCATATTACGCATTGCATTGTTTCTGCATACAAACTACCTGATTAGCGTATTACGCATTGCATTGTTTCTGCATAACAAACTACCTGATTAGCGTATTCCTCATTGCATTATTTTTACATTGCAAAGTGCCTGATTCTATCATTATGAGTTGCATTATTGTTACATTGCAAAGTGCCTGATTCTAGCGTTACAAACTGCATAGCATTGTATTAGGACCGCAGTGGAACGTTTAGAAGTGCTCATTAATATCGCCAGAAATGACAAGGGCTGGCTGGCTTATTAACCGGCCAGGAGGAGTATTACAAATACGCATATGTTGGATTTATATTGTGTGGTCTTATTGTATATGTTTTTATAAAAATGTATACTCGTTTTTTTAGGAAACTCGTGTGGTGTCCATTTGTGGTGTCATCATTGGGTTTGCTGTGAGCGTGATTGCAAATACTTTGCACATTTGCCTTGAAGATAGGCCTGGCTGCTCGTGCCAAGCTACCAAATGGGTGAGCGGGAGCTCTCTAAGAAGGTGTCCTTCCTTTCCCTGGCGTGGAATCACGGGTTCCTATTTGGCCTAAGGTACCTACCTCAGCCAACCAGGGATCCCGGGTCAAACAACAGAAAAACCCAAGAACTTAAAGAACCAGTGCTTGCCTGTTACGAGAGATTGATACAGGCTTTCAAACTGTACAGTGGAATGGATAATATAGGTGGCATATGGCATATTATGTTTACAAATTTGTGCATGGTTTTAGACCTGATATTTGCTCTATGATTCAACAGCAATTTCTTTGTTTGGAAAACAAACTGCTTGACAAAATCTTGCATTATGGAATGTACTCTGGAGATAAGATTGTGTTGAAACATAAGAAACTCAAAGAGAAGTTAATTGTTGCACAAATAAAGGTGATGCAGAAAGGTCAGAATCAGACAGGTTTTGAAAACACTGTTTCAGTTCAGGGAGGATAGAATAAAGTTCCAATGATTCAAGGTGTGGATGGTTTTCAAGTTATAGGGTAGAGGACATGGTATTCCAATAGATTCTAGAATTGGTATTGATGTGTCAAATTCGAGGAAAACTACTCAATGTCACATTTGCGGAAAATTAGTGCATTGGAAACATGAGTGTAAGTTTAATGTGAATAACACAGCAAATCAGATTCAAAATGGAGGTTATGTACAGTCTCAAGGAAATAACATGGTTCAGACTCAGCAGCCTCAAGGATACAAAATGCTAAATCCTAATGTATGCCAATAAATACAGATACCACAAGCTCCGATGCCTAAAAAGAATGTTCAGGTACAAAGATAAAATGTGAATCAGAGTCAGCAGATGAATGGCAATTTATAACCAGATCCGAATGCATTACAACTGTCTTTAATTTGGATTGCCGATTAGGATCAGGACCAGTCAGGCTGATGGAGCCTGAGAAGGGAGTAGGACTGCGGGCTTGGTTCATCCTTACAGGTAGACCAGAGTGGGCCCCATGTGGATAGGGAAATGATTGGCAATCATGTCTCATTCCTTGTTGAGACTTCTGCTACCCGCTCTACCATAAGAACAGCAGAGGTTCCCAACCTACCCCTCTTGGGAGAAAGTATCCAAGTTGCAGGAGTTATTGAAAAATAGTTGTTCACTCCAATTTCCGAATAAGTTCCAGTTAAAATTGGGTTCTTTGAGGATCAACATCAATTTGTGGTGTGTGATTCAAATCCAGTGACTTGATTTATTATGTAAACCAAATTGTTCCATCTATTGCACATCAAAAGGTATTGCATTTCACACAAATGATGAGGATATTGTTTCGAAACTTGCCCAACAGAAAGCTGATGTGCAAATGTACCCCCACCTGATGAGAGAGATTTGCCCATTGAACTGAGAGATACTGTGTTACTTAAAGTTTGGACTTTATAGGTAAAGATATCAGACTAGTTAAAGGTGTTGAACCAGTCTGAATCACTGTCAAACTGAATGCAGAATTTCCAAGCATCCCCCAATACAATTTTTTTCCAGATTCTGTTGCCTGGAATTACTTCTGTGACCAACTCAATGATTGAGCAAGGGATTCTGAATGAGATAATGGGAAGTTCATGTAACTCTCCCATTATGAGCTTACAGAAGTCAAATAGCAAGTGTCTTATTGTGTAGGATTTGTGGAAAATAGATGCCATTGCTATTCCTTTTTGACCGTTGGTACCGAATTCAGCTGTGATACGGTTCCAAATTCCATGGGAAGCAGAATAGTTTTCAGTCATTGACCTTTGCAACGTATTCTTTTCTATTCCCCTACATGAGGATAGTTAATATATTTTCGCTTTCCATTGTGGCGATCAGGTTTTGGCATGGTTCCAAGTCCCATACTTGTAAATAGAGAGTTTTTATCCAGATACTCAAAACAAATCTCAAGTCTCTAATGATGCCAAATCACTCAATGCCAGTGCAGTACACTGATGACCTACTGGCACTATCAAATAGTAAAGAAGCTTGCAAAGTCGATACTACTGTTTTACTAATCTTGCAAGGAATGGACATAAAGTATCCATGACTAAAATACAGTTTTGCAAAACTGAAGTCCTGTTCTTAAGACATCACATCGAGAATGAAGCAAGGAAAGTGTCACAGGAAAGAATTGCAGTGATTCTTAACATGAATCCATCTGCAACCCACAAAGAAGTCTGCCTGTCCTTAGGAATGGTGGGCTATTGTTGGCAGTGGATCCCAAATTTTTCTTTGACAGAGAAACCTCTCCAGAGATTGGCACATAAAGATGTGTCTGATCTGGTAAAATGGGATGCCATTAGTTTGACTGCCTTTACTGAGTTGCAAGAATGCCTTTGCAGGGCACCAGCTCTGGGAATGCCTGATTATAACAAATGTTTGTGTGTTCTGTACTGAAAGAGAAGGCTGCACTCTTTTAGTTCTGACACAGATGCATGGAAGTAGTCGCAGGATTTTCGATCCTCTTTATCCGACCCTTGATCCTGTTGTGGCTGCTTTGTCTGGGTGCTTGAAAGTGATTGTATCTGTATGTGTGAGTCTTGAGCAGTGTAAAAGTAAAGTCATGGGACACCCACTGACTGTATTTGTAACCCATTAAGTGGAGATACTGTGACACTTACTTGTACACAGTATCTAACTAAGATCCGCCTTGCGAAGTATGAGCAGATGGTTTTGTGTGCAGAGAAAGTGGCCCTTAAAGGTGGACAATTCTAAATCCATCCACGTTCTTGCTATTGCCTGGAAATTAGCATGTGACTGATGCAGTTGAATATGATTGCTTGGATGTTACTGAGCTTTGTACCAAACCTCATACAGCTATACAGGTGAGCCATTGTGTGATTCCAATCATGTGCTGTATGTTGATGGTTTCTGTTTTATAGACAATGAAGGAAATCTGAAAGCTGCCTATGCTGTTTTTACTGTTGCAGGTGTTGTGAAAGCGTTATGGTCGCAAGGAGTGTATTCTGTGCCGGTTGCAGAACTGGTGGCTTTAACGCAAGCCTGTAGCATTTCAGAACAGCTTAGAGTTACAATTTATAAAAATAGTCAGTACGAATTTGGAGTCAGGCATGACTTTTAGAAATTGTGGTCACAGTGTGGGTTCATAACTTCCTCGGGTCACCAATATAAAATGGAGAAAGTGTAAGAAACCTTTTGCGGTCCTTACACTTGCCTGCCCAAAGTAGTCAAGTGCATAGCTCACAGACAAGGCAATGCCCATGTGACCGTCAGCAATGAGTATGCCCACTAAGTTGCAAGGTATTGTTTATTAAATCAGATTTAGCAATGGTGGACGAACCCAACGATGTGTGGTACGATCACTGTAAGACAGTGTTTGGGAACCCACTAGGTAAGTTAAAAGACCCCTCACACACCAACCTGGTTGGTGTCATGCTTCATCATTGGGGTCCCAACCGGGTGGCCGAATGCCCCCCGGTTGTGCTACGACGCCTGGCTACAGCGGAGCTGGTGTGGTGCAACAGTGTGATGTCGTGAAGATTAAAAATATCTCTGAGAGTCCTTGCCGTTGGGAGTTTATTGCTGGCGGCTCAGGATATAATAAAAACAAGATATGTGATGCAACTACGAAATAAATTATTATCTAATAGTTGTTAGTGTTGTAGGTCTACATGTTTCAGCTCTCATGGAGAAGTATGGAGCTTTCGTCAGGACCAGTGAGATGAGTGAGTGGCAAAGTGAAAAGTGCCACGTGATAAGTGAAAAAGTTAAAAAGGTTGTTTACCTACACACTCGCTAAGGTGTGTGGACCCAGTGTCTGCGAACTTGCGGACACCGCAGCGAAAAAGACACTATGGCTGAGTGATATCGCTGCTCAGGATACGGGAGGAGTGCGCTCCTCACGCAAATTTTGATCGCAGAGCTGCACCCTCGGGTGCAGCTCTTCGATCAAAATTTGTGTGAGGAGCGCTTGAACAGGGAAGGATGTGCCATCTATGGGTTTTTTCTTGCCTGGTGGGATTTCAAGGCGAGGTGCAAATCTACAGCTGAATGTTTTTGGAAATGTTATTCCTGACGATGAGTTGTCTTGTTCAATGTATTACTTTTTGGGGATATAAAGCAGCTTGAATTTCTGATCTTCTGGCAACCGGTAACCAATGTAGGGATTTCAAGGCAGTGGAGATGTGGACTTGTGGCTTTATATGCAAAAGTAGTCTGACAGCAGAGTTCTGAATCTGTGGTAGTCTTTTCAAAGTTGTTAAAGGTGATCTGTGCTAGAGGCTATTGGTGTAATCGAGTTTAGACATAACAAGAGAGATATCAGCCTGGATCTAGTGTGGAAATCCCAGGTGAAGAAAAATGCATCTCAGAGTTTTTATAGTAACGAAGATTGATCTTGCTAGGTTGTCCAATTGGGCATTCATTGATAGCCTGGAGTTAATGGTAATTCTGAGGTTTCTTAATTCCTTTGATACTTTAAGTGGTGTTCTCTGATCTTCAGGCTAGGCAGTGACTGGGTCATAAAATCAACACACATAAGTATTTTTGTTTTGGAAGCATTTAATTTGAGATGGCTCCATGTCATCCACTGATCCACTGCTCTGGGACAACTGATTATTTGTGAGTTTCCATAGTCTTTGGGGCTTTCCAGTTTAAAGAGTATTTGGGTGTCATTCGCATAGTTATTGCACATGAGGTGAAATTGATAGATCAGTGCTGGTAAGGACTTCATGTAAATGTTGAAAAGCATGGATGAGATGATCAAATCTTGATGGACCCTTGCTTTTGTGAAGTACAGCTTGGAAGAGAATCGGTGGGTATGGATGTTGTGAAAGTAGGATGTGATCCATTAGAGTGCAGTCCCCTCCATGCTGACTTCATAGAGTCTTTGTATTAGATTGTCTTGGTCAACTGTGTCAAAGACAGCTGAGAGGTCCAAGAGAAGTAGTGCAGCTACCCCATTCTGGTCAATGGTGTTCTTAATGTCATCCTAAATGGTGATGAGGGCAGATTCTCTACCTCTTCCTGGACAGAATCCTGTTTGAAGTCTGAAAGTATTGAATTATCTTCAATGAATTTTGGGCGAATGTTGCTCTTTCTATCAATTTGCCCAGGAAATGTCCAATTGTAATTGTTCTTTAGTTGTTGGGGTTAAGCGGGTCTTGGTTTGTTTTCCTGAGTAATGGGCATATATATAACTTTTTCAGTTCTTCTGGAAATTCCCGTAGTTAAGGAATTGTTGATGATTGTTCTTACTGGTGTGGCAGCAGAGGTATTTAAAAGATTTGTCTTGAAGGTTTGTGGCGGACACGGGTCAGAAGAGCTGCCAGTAGGCCTGCTTGATTTGACCAGGTCCATAAATTAATTGTTCAAAATTTGTTGGAAGGAATGGAGAGGATGGGTTAGCAAACTCTTGGGGAGTTTTTGGGAAAATTGTCGGCTCTGGTGGTTTTTCTTTGTTTTAAATGGGAGTTCAACATGTCTGCTTTGGTCGTGTAAGTATTGGCCAGTTTGTCTGTGAAATCATGAGTAATGCGATGAGCTCCTTCTATTCAATTTGGATTACGAAATTCAGTGAGAATTTTATGGAATTCTTTATTTGCACATTTAGCGTTTTAAAATCTGTCTGAATAGCATTCTTATTTTAACTTTTTGATTGCTGACATATAATCTGTTAAGCTTCTCTAGGTGAAGTTTCTCTTGATTGTTGTGGCCAAGAGCTTTCTAATTTGCTGTTTTATCTCTTTTAGCTCTGTATTTTTCCAAGATGCCTGCTTTCTTTTGTTCTGTTGGGTTGTTCTTAGTGGTATTAGGATATCAAAAGTTTCCTCTACCCACTCATATGGTTTGTGAACAGATTTTATTGTGTCTAGATCTGTACTGGATGTGTTTCTAAGTATTCAAAATTGAGTTTGTTCCACTGTCGATAGGTGCATGCACGTAAGGTAGTTTTAGGTGTGTTGCTTTGTGTTGTTTTATGTTGAAAAGCCAGAAAATGGTGGTCTGACCATGTGAATGGAGTCATTATTTAAATGGTACTTGTTCTGTGTATGCAAAAATGACATCTAGGATGTGTCCAGCAATGATTGTGGATCTGTGGATGATCTGTTCGGTGCATCTAGTTCACTGATTAATTATTTTGGATGGGGCATAAAAGGTTTATCAAACCAAATGTTTAGGTCACCCAGAAGTGTGTTTCAGAATGTTGCATTGCAAGGTAAAGGTATGTAAAGGAGCAGAAAGTTACAGGAGGAAAATGGTGTAGGGTTGAATCTGGTGAAGAGGCCCTTACAACCTTGTATGGAGATCATCAGATTTAGTGATATTTAGCAGTAGCTGGTCCACCTCCTCTTTTGCCTAAACACTTTTGTGTGATAGTTTGATAGCTCAGAGGAATGGCTTCATGCAAGACTGGAGTCATATCATCTCCCAACCATGATTCAGTTATGAAGACTAAGTCAGGTTGTGTATCAGTGAGAAAGTCATAGATGTGATGCTTGTTTTTTGAGAGCGATCAAGCATTTGTGAAAAGGAAGTTTAGAGAATGTGCTTTGGTGATATTGTGACTTTGTTTTGTAGAACAGTTAGAAGTGTTTTGTGGGCTTGTAGCAGGTGTGACCTTAGTGCTGGGATTAGTTATATTAGGATAGAAATAGTGTAGCTGTTTTGTATCGTGTCCCTCGTCCGGTAGGCTAAGAAGGCATTTAGATGTGTATGCGTGTGTTGGTGGTGGAGATTTCTTTTAGGGTGATTTGGTGAGCTGTGTTGTTTTTGTAGAGTAGCCTTGTTGTGCGGTAGACATGGAGAGGCAAAGATGTGAAGAGTGGCATGTTGCTTATTTTGTTTGCGTCTGTTTAGGGTGGAAGAGGTATGATGTAGGGTGGTGCTGCAGCATGTGGTTCATGTTGTAAGATTCTAATTGTCCAATGGATAACAGATAGTTAAAAGAGAGTTGCTGTATATTTCTTCGGTGTGGGGCAAGAGAGAAAGCTTGGCATAGGAGTTTGTTTATGGTGTGTATTATTTGTGTAGTCAGGAAGCTGGGGGTGGGTGTATGTTTCTAGTTTGTGACTGAAAGTATTATGAAGTGTTGTGTATAAGAGCTTTTGGTGTACCGGTGTGAGTGTTATGTTTTGTTTTTTGAGGAGTAGTGAAAAGAGGTGAAGGTGTTTTCTGATAAGGGTTTGTATGTTAAGTATTGTTGGTGAGTGGAAGTGGCAAGGTAAAGGGAGTGGTGATGTGTTTTGGAAACAAGTGTATGTGGTGTGTGAGAGGGGATGAACAAGAGTTAATAGTGTTTGTGTTAGATTTGATTGCTAAAAGAGGTAACAAGTGTTGGTGCATTAGAGTGTAAGTGTTGTGTTGTTTTGTTATTGTGGTAAAAAGAAGAGGAGGTTGTTGGGGGATGTAAAAATGGAAGGCTGGGTATATGTTGCTTGGTGACACAAATGGCTCTGTTATGTGTAATTAGAGCAGACACTGCATGTCTGGATGGGATATAGTTAGGTATGTGTGGATTTGGGTTGCATTTGTGATGAGTAGATTGGTTAGTGGTATAGGATAGAGTGGTATTTTGTATCTAAGCTATGATTAATTGCATTTGTATGCCGTCAAAGAGGACTAAAGCCATTGCACTATTAATCAACTAGGGCTATTAACAGCAACAAAGCAACATTATCACCCCTTTGATGCCTAAATACACCTATTATCAGGCGAAATTTGATAAATTAACTGAAAGCAAAATTTGTGAGTAACCCATCATTCACTTAAGAATGAAACGAATATTTTTTTAAACTGTAGATGACAGTGAATCCTGTGAAAGTGTGGCAAATCCACGATTATCAGATAACAACAGTCTCACAATTGCAGTGGACTAGGTCATTTCTTAGAAAATATCAGTAACTTGTATCTCTTTGAGGACCTCTTCACCGATCATCATAACCTGTCATTAGAAATACAAACATGAACACAAAAATGACACACAGCCTCACTTTTTTTTCCAAAACAACTACAGAAAGCCAAATACAAAAAACATGTTTCCTGATAAAGGAACTTACCCTCTGACTGCGAAGTGCGACACCAGCATGTTTGAAGTCTGGGAACATAATGTCTTAAGTCTCGGGACGGCTTCTCCAACTCTCCAAAATGAAATATCAGACCAGGCAAATTGAAATTTGTTGTCACCGATGGCTAGACATTACCATGGTCCTGCACATGTAAGAAGAGATGCAATGATGTGCCTCTTTCAACAGGTGTGGTTTAATCCGAGATTCAGAGTCACTGCAGAAGCACTGTGGAATAGTTGTGCAGTGTGCCAGCAACAGAAAGCTGGACGAACACAAGTTGTCATGAGTCACATAAGGAAAACCACAGGTACCTTCAACCTGATTCAAATGCACTTCATTGAGATGCCCCCTTGCAATGGATTGAGATATGTTTTGTTCATTGCATGCTGTTAGAAATGAGAGGCTCTAGTTGGTGAAGGTTTGCACCTTTGTCCAAATAGGGGCACTTCCTTCTAGTCAGGATAAGGGGGATACCCTCCTAAAATAACCCCTGCTCACCTCCTTGATAGCTTGGCATGACCAGTCAGGTTTATCTCAGAGGCAGTGTGTGAGGCATTTGCACATAACCAGCAATAATACAGTGAAAACACTACAAAAGGACACCACACAAGTTTTAGCCAAATAACCAATATTTATCTGTGCAAACAAGACCAAAGCGATAAAAGACCAGTATAGAAAGTAGGCATTGTGCAAGTATGACTTAAAAAGTTGGTTGCTCTGTCTGGTGCTACTGCAGTGCTGAAAACAACAGAATCCAATAGTTCCGGCTGACCACGTCGGTGCGGACCGGCATTAGTGTCAGCAGACTCGTTAACAGTACCTTTGGTTTAAACCAACCGCGTTAGTTCGGGCCGGTCGTGGCAACTGTAGTGGCTGCGATCTGAAGCTTATTGGTGCAGCGCGCAAAGCTGCTCGGTGACGGTCGTACAGCGGCATCAGTGAGACCAGGGTTGCGGTGCAGAGTGAGGCGGGGCTCGTGGTGGTGTCGATATGTCACAGTGCAAGCAACATTGCCAGTGGATAAGATGCAGGTGTTGTTTGGCCCAGATTGCAGCGTGGACAGAACTGGGCGAATGTGACTTAACCAAGCATTCCTTTATCACACATACCTTTCCCATGAATTTTGTGGTAAAGGCATGAATGGTAAGGGTGTATGCATGGCTTAGTTTGCCACTACTCCGACCCCCATCAGCTCCAAGCCCTAAATTACAAACCCCCTATCTGCCCCCCTGACCGGAGCCCTAAATTGCAAATCTCCAGCCTACGCCCACCCTGAGCCCTAAAAGCACCCCATTCCTTAAATACTCCCCCAAACACAGCCCTTAAAGCTACCCCAAACCCCTCCTCCTGCCCTGAGCCCTAGAAATGCCCCTACCTTAAAAGTACTCTGACCCCCTCCCCCTCCATGAGCCCTACATTTTTGCTACGGACTCCCCCGAAAGACACACCCTGACCCGACCCTAGCCCCACTTACCTGTCTGTGTCCGCTTTCCATTCCGATGCTCCGGTTCCGTGTCCCCACCCATGGCGAACACAAGAGAGCATTTGCCTTAGACATTCATATGCGTGGTTTAGGCAAATGCGTTGTTTGGGCAAGTGTGTTACACTAGCGAGCTTCAGGAACGAGTGGCTCTGGCCGCGTAGTTCCGGATATTTCCCAGCTCTCATAGGCACCTTATCGGAACTTACGCCGAACAACACAAATTGCATCTTAGCCTTCGCAGCTCCTTATTTGAACTGACACAGAGTGATGCAACTCAACGCGGATCTCACATCACAGCCTTCGCAGCTCCTCATCAGAACTGTCGCAGTAAGATGCAACTCGATGAAGGCCCCTACATTGCTCCTCGGAACCAGCGCTGCACATCACAATATCCTGCATCAGGGACATAATGTACCATTTCCAGCGGGTCTGCACTGCATTGTGATCAGCCTGAACCTGTGACTTTTTCCTGGTCCACCATGACCAGTTAACCACAATTGGTGCTTTGTGCTTTTAAGCACTACTTTCCCTGAAATCTTTCACAGTGATTTTTTTCTGGTTCTACTGAATTGGATTTTTATCTTTTGATGTCAAATCATTTATTACATTTTACTCTATTTTTCTATACTCGTGTGTGATATTTCTTGTGTTGTGTTGCCACGTTATTACTCTTTGTGTGCTTTAGAAAAACTTTACACATTGCTTCTAAGTTAAGTCTGGCTGCTTCTGGCCCAACTACCAAAGTGTTAAGCACAGGTTAATTTGAGCGATTTATGTTCTGCTGCTAATGAAACTGATGTGAGAGGCACCCATTCCTGAGTAATCATAGTCTTGCCAGATTTGGTTGCAAAGTGAGGGGCAGATTTACAAGCCCCTTGCGCCACTTTTGCGTCACTTTTCCCATGTTAAAAGTGACGCAAAAGTGGCGCAAAGGGCTTGTAAATCTGCCCCTGAAAGTCTTACACTGCTGATTATATGGCCAGCGGTATTGGAATTTAGCTATGGCCGCGACAAGAACGAGAAAGATCACATAGGCACGTACAAATGGATATAGGAATGGGAAAATAAAAATGCTACTGATATGGAGGAGTATAAAAAAAAGAAACTAGTTGGAGAAGAGGGACATTGTGCCACGTGTGCCTTGTCCGAGGCTTGGACAAACATACCAGGTTTTAATGCCGTGCGCACACGCAACGTCCAAACGTGGGTGGAGCGTTCCGCCTCAGTGAGAGCACTAACACTATAAAGAGGTGGACTGGTGGAGGAAGTCCTTGCGGGGAGTTGACGCTGAATGCTTGGATTCAGCAGGCATCGATAGTTAGCCCTCTCCCAACCATGAGGGCCTCCGCGGCTTTCCTGCTGGTGGCCGTTGGCTGCTGCTTCAGTAAGTAACCCCGTGACAATATGCCAAAATCCGTCATGCTTGTGGGCAGTCCTCTAATGCTGCCTCTGTTTAATCTGTGGACTTATTCTATCCTATGGACGAGCTTTTAGAGCAGTGTTTTAATATTTGTAATGTTGCTAATGGGACTGTTAGCTTAGAAGACTGTGCGTTTGGTCTGCACAGCAGAATCTTAAAGTGAGTACCCAACCACACCTATAGAGTCTTGGCAGACATGTGTTTTTATCAGAAAGCCTGGAAGGGTATTTGAAGTCAGCACAAATGGCTGATGAGGTGAGTTGGCAATCCAGAAAATTCTGTCAGAGATGGAGATCTTACAACATGTTGGCCACATATACAAAGCAGAACAATAGGACGTGTGCACGCTTTTCCCAAGCTACATCCGGCACAAGTCACAACTATTTTTTATAAAAAAGCCTCCTTTCCCGCTAGCCTGACATTTTAAAATGTGGGTCAAAAATGTTCTTTTCTATTGAGTGGGACAGCATGGCAACTATAAGGGCTCTTGACAAAGAGCTTGGGATTTATGGGGGAGCAGGAATCCGAGTGGGGTCATGAACACATCAGCGGAGTACATAAGGATGGCTCCTGCCGGCAGCATCTGTCGGGTGGTGTCAGTCACTGCAGTCTCGGCTGCACCGGTACTGCCTCAACGAGGGAGGAGAATGCATCATTAATGCACACACAATAGAGTTACTTATTATTACAGTGCCTTGGAGAGAATGGGCCCAAGTCAAAAAGATTTAGGGGCAGATTTATGTTCCCTGGCGCATCCCTGCAAATCAGCATGGATGCGCCAGGGAAGATGCGTCACGCAAGTTTGCCCTTGCGCCACCGCAGATGCGCCGCATTTACAATGCGGCGCATCGTGGCGCATGGACATGCAGATACGTGACGCATCTCCCGGCGTAAGGTTGGCGCAGTGCTGAAGTTGCGTCACAAGCGCGACGCAACTCCAGCACTGTTCCAACCTTTCTTATCCCTAACATGGTGCGTCAAGCCTTACGCCTGTTTCAAGCAGGCGCAGGGTTTTGACGCATCAGCGTTGGGAAAGTGACTCAGTGAAATCTTACAGATTTACCTGAGTCACTTTTCAGGGGTGTTCCTGCGACGGAACACCCCCCCTGAGTTGAAACGCCCACAAGAAACCTGACGCAGGTTTCATGTGGCGCAGGGCTTTACACCATGACGCATCTCCATAGATGCGTCACGATGTAAATGGGGCACAACATGGCGCAGGGTTTACGCTGCCGCTGCGTCACAAAAGTGACGCAACGGCGGCGTAAAAGTGGCACAAGTCCGATATAAATCTGCCCCATTGTTGTAAAAAGATGTCACTTACGCTTGTAATACTTCTGTCTTACTCTCAGCCCAGTCCTGTCATTCAAGAGAATGCCAGGAGTAAGTCACGACTACTCACAGTCACAACCAGGCCCCAGATCTTTTTATTGGTGGCAAATTAGTAGGGTGTAAAGGCTGCTGTTCACCAAGAGACAATAATGATGCAGGTTCATGGATCTTTTAAGAAAATGTTAAGTAGAAGCTATCTTGACTTAGTGCAAGATAGGACATGATTGACGCTATTCAGAAGCTACATTCCTTTCTTTCGGGATAAGATGTCTTGTTCATAAACGTCAGGGGCATAACAAGGGCTCCTCAGCCCTTTAGACTTCTGAGATATGTATGATGATCGGCTCGTGCTTTTGTATAATTGTGGTGTCCCCAGACCCTGCAGCATGCAGCAGTGCGAGAACGATACACGAAATACTGCGTGTTGAACTTGTTGCAAAAAAATCATTTTAAGTTGAGGAAGTTGGTTTTGAGCAATTCTGTTTCAGCATATCACGATAGGGGATCATCAGGTCATTGCAGAGCTATCGATCAGCGGCTCCACTTGGATCAAGGGAAGTACCCTGGCGCCGCAGCTCCCTGGAGTGGGGTAAAGGGGACGAATGCTGGGCCTGCTTTAATGCCCAAGCGCTGAGTAAAGCGGCATCTTTTATGGGGATCGGGCGTCTCTTTTGTTAGAAATGTTGGGCTGCAGCACAGAAGAGCATATTTAAATGTTGTAATGGGCAGTATAAATAATTAGAGATGACTCTGAAAAAGAAAAAAAAAATAGGTTCATGTCTATTTCTCCAAGGGGTCTAAGATAATTAACTGAGTTCCCAATTTTGGGTGCCTTGACAAATTCCACACTTAAATTTCAACAGATCAAACCTGCCGAAATCTACAGAGGAAAATATCCAGTAAATTCTGATATATGCGTAATTTTTAGAGAAAAGAACCATTTGGACATGCAATTCCCAGTTTTCTTGGAGAATTATCTGACCCAGTAAATATGTCACCATGCGGCGTCGCTATTTACAGGTCACTTCCCCCAAGCCCAAAGCACTCCTTCCCTCCCCCCTGAACACATGGTTGAGTGTCTCAGACAGAGTGCTTGGATAACTGGAAAGAGTAACCCATGGCAAGTTAGTAAATATTTAGGGGCAGATTTACGAGGACTGGCGCATCCCTGCATATCAGCAGGGATGCGCCAGGTAAGATGCGTCATAAAAGTTTACCCTTGCGCCACCACAGGTGCGCCGCATTTACAATGCGGCGCATCGTGGCGCAAGGATAGACAGATGTGTGACGCATCTGATGGCGTAAGGGCGGCGCATTTCTGGAGTCGTGTCGCAAGGGCGACGCAACTCCAGCAATGCTCAGGGGCTGCCCATACCTAACATGCTGCGTCACGCCTTACGCCTGCTTCAAGCAGGCGCAAGGTTTTGACGCAGCGGCGTCGGAAAAGTGACTCAGTGAAATCTTGTAGCTTTCACTGCGTCACTTTTCCGAGGCTTTTTCCGACGGAACGCCCACCCTGCATACATTAAACTTTACGCAGGTTTAATGTGGCACAGGGCTTTACAACGTGACGCATCTCCCTCGATGCGTCACGTTGTAAATAAGGCGCAACATGGCGCATGGTTTACGCCACCGCTGCGTCACAGAAGTGACACAACGGCGGTGTAAATGTGTCGCAAGGGGCTTACAAATCTGCCCCTAAACGTCTTTACCATAACGCAGCCCCCTGGCGGTATTCCTGGCAAGAAGTTATAACCAGATAGTGGTTTCTGCCACCTCCCTTATGTCCTACATCCCTTACTCTGAGAAGAAATCGTCCAGGCCAATAATTATCAAAGTTGAGTGTGGGATGCCAGCACTCAGATTCAAGTATCAAAAGTGCGACAATTCATACACTTATTCATGAACAGAAGAAAAAGCAAATGTATGAATTGTCGAAATTGTGATGCTTGAAACCAGGTGTTGCCATTCCAAACACAACTTTGTGACATCAATAAAAGGTATACACTATGGCCCAACCCAGCTAGACTTCACTTCATAAACTGGGATACTAGGAACTTGAATTAGGAACCTGGGTCCTTCTAGTTACTATCCATGCAATATTATACTTCATCAATGAAGCGCATTGTGACCTTTATCTAATTCACTGATTTTCATTTCTTCGTGGTTCACTTTTAGGGCCTCTTTGGTTGACTACAAGTCAGATTTCACAATTTCTGGGATTTTATTGGCACGTTGAAAAACAGCACGGACTTTGTTTGGGGTTGCGAAATTAGAGTGTGTCTTTCCTGGGGGACTTGAGAGGACTTTTGAAAATAGTCTGTGGGTGTCGGTGTGTGGTTACATGCATCGATGTGTGTGAGAGATGTCTGTCAGTCTGTTGTTGCTGATCATTCTTATCCTAAAATGCAATGAATCTGCATAGTGCCGGGAAGGAGGCATGCTCCGACCTAAAAGTGAAAGATTATCAGCCTTTTACATATTTAAAATGTATGTCATCTTTAAAATTGTTGAAAACCATACATCTTTTTCAGTTTTCTTTACGCTAGCATTGTCTATTTTAAACATATTCTCCTGGGTAACTTTACTTTTGTTCTGTCACATTGCTTTTGTTAAGCATCTACTGATGAAGCAAGGAATGTTATTGTGAACTATGCCACCCCCTCCAGCCCGCACACAATATTCCCTATTACTATCACCATTTCTCTCCTCGCCTCCTGCCTCTTACTCCATTACATCTCCATGTATTTCTTTGCATGTGCTCTTGCTTTTCTATTCTTTTTTTCTCTATAATTGTAGGTTAGGTTTCAATAGTGCCTGTAATCAGCAAAAAGTTGTTGACAAATGCATGTATTTCATGAAATAAGGGCCTAATTGATGAGGAATTTGCATATGGAAGGGAAGCAAGGCTTCATGCTGTGCTGCCCCACACCAATGTGAAATAGCAGGAATGCACTGTATTTATGAAATACGGTATATTTCTGTGCTTTCCTTCTGACCTGGCGTACAATTTGCTGCCTAGTCCTAATGCAGGCACCCTGGCACTGTGGTGGAAGGGTGTCTGCTTTGCAGGGTGTGGCACCTTCCTGCACAAAAACAATCCTTAGAGCCGTTTTCCTCTTTCTATGTGTGCTGCAGAATACAGCAAACATGGAAAGAGGAAAACACGGGGAGAAATAAAAATGTTTTTCCTCGTTACGCCTGCTCTGGGGAGGCATAAGGTTCTGGCACTAACCCGGGTTCACCTGATTAACTAAGTCTGGGGCAGCATCAAAATTCATGGGTGTTTCGTGGGAAAACCCACCGCAACGCCTCCCTGCAGCACAGTAAGGCAACGTATAAAATTGCACGGCTTTGTCTTACTCAACATCTATGAGGCCATGCAAAGCCAGGCAAAGTGGCTTCTCATGGAGAGGTTTGCACAGCCAGAGAGTAAGAAAAAGTGATGATCTGGCGATGCAAGCCTCTCATATATAAACTCTTAAAGGTGGATGGTACCTGGTTCAGAGCAGCCATTTAGAACATTTGCCAATGTATGCATTTGCTTGATCCCTTCAGCAACAAGTTAGGTAACAGCCCCAGATCTGTTTGTAGGGTGAAAATTTAAAAAAAGACCTGCATTGAAGCATTATTGACATGTGGATTCTCATCAGGACTTAATGTTTTATAAAATGTATTTATTCATTTATATTGAATCTAACCCGCTGCCCCTGACGACTCTTCAGAACTTGGTTAACAATTACAATAAACAGAAAAATATTACTTACAACATTAAGTTAGTGTTTATAATTGAATTTGTTGGAAGAAAGAGTCTGAGATCCAACAGATCTTCCTACACCTGATCCTGTAATATCTTTGAATTTCTAATCCACTGGTTCAGCAATGGTGAACCTCTTCTACTCCCTGTAAGTAAATAAATATCCCAGGAGATATATCGCCCTCATTTACTAATAGTCTAATGATTGTATAGTGTTGCATACTATCAGCCTGGTTCTTTGCCTTTAACTCCATCTAGAATGCAGGCCAAGGAAGGGTAACATTTTATTGCTGATGAAAATCTTTGAGATAAAAAAAGTTGATTAAAACATTTTTAAGTGGAACATAGAATAGGCGGTGGCTGTCCTTGGTTTGGAGGTTAGAGTTTTGTTACGGGTAAGGGAAGCCCTTAGTCTCAAGAAAAAGTGAGGAAAATAGCAACACATGTGGTTAGTATGGACAGTAACCATTGTGCAAAGGTCGGATTGAGTGAAATATTAGTGGCGGGGATCAGAGCAGACTGTAATGGGGGTCATCTGTGTACGTTCATAAGAGGGGAGAGGGCAACAGTTGGTAAAGAATCAAAATAAAACAGTTATATCTTGGGATTTCTAAAAAAAAGCCAGGAATTATTGAAAAATCATTAACAAACGAAATAGCAATAGCACCATGAAATTAATCACTCATGACAAAGGCATGTGGAGGCTCTGGAGAGCTTGTGAAACGTGTTCCACAGGGTGCATACCCCATGGCAGGAGATACCACCAGCCACACTGCATGCCTGTAAAACCCAGAGGCCATATTTATGCTAAAGTCATGCAGCGCAGATGCAGCACGTCACCTTGCTGCGCTGCGTTACAAGGAAAGGGCAGTAATGCACCATGTTTATAATAATATGGCACATTCCAGCCTTCATCCGTGCGATGCTGCCATTTTGACTGCCTAGCGGCAACGGAGTCACCTTTACACTATGGTTCAAGGGTGCCTGCGCTGTAAGGAAGATTGATTTTCCACAGGAAGGGGCAACTTCCTGCAAAAAAGCAATCTCCTGAGGCATTTTCTTCTTTCTATGTGTGCAGCACACATTGAAAGAGGAAGTAATGAGTAGAATAAAGATATTGCTCTCTATTACGCCTCACTAGGGAAGACGTAGCATTTTGGAAATGCATCAAAATCCATGGATGTTGCATGGGAACACCCATGCGACACACATGAAATGCCTCCCTGGTGCTGAGTAACGCAACAGAGCAATTTGCACTGCATTGCTTTACTCCAAATTAATCAAGCGACTGCGTGGCTTGATTAATCACATTTTGGGCTTGCATCGCACATACACCACGTTGCCTTATGCAAGCGCGTTGCAACCCCATTCATAATATGTCCCCTGTTTAATAAGTCAACTTACTTATGGAAAACTGTTTTTCTGACTCCCCTAGTTTCCAATATATTCTCCTAGAGCAGCAGATACATATGGCATGTTTTACGCACACATCGTTATGCAGGTCCCTGAAGACAACATATTCAGTGGCCTTACAAAAAGTTCTACTTATTGAGTATCACTGAACATGCTAGCAAATCTATATTTACATATGTAATCTGACTGCTGCTTCTACCTCCTCCCACACTAGCAAACAACACCTGAATAGTTTTCAGCTTCATTAGCTTCTCTTCCAAAGCTAGTCTTCTAATAGCTTCCTTTGAAGTTTGACCATGTCTACACTGTATGGTATGTACTGCTGGCATATACCAGCCAAAGATATACGCATGCAACTGTTTTTAAAGGAGAAGGTGGAAACTGTTCTTAAATGTTTTCTTTAAGAAACATCCTCAAACAGTCTCCTTTGCCAGAACCCTTAATTTGTTTGATAATCAAAGAAAGACATAGGAGCATATGTACAAGCTCCCAGCGCCACCGAAACGTCCCTTTTTTGCCCCTCCGGTGGCAGTATGCCCTGCACCTTGCTTGTAAAGTGGCGTTAAGCCACTTTTTGTGGCTTACCACCGCTTTGTAAACATGCTACCCTTTCACACTGGTATCTGCGTTAATGGGCGTGCAGTGGGTGTTGCTGTGGGCATTCTACCTCAAAACCCACTGCTTTTTGACATTGCCCCAGATTTACAAGGAGGTGTAACTCTGTGGCAGCACCAAAAACTAACGCCTTGCAAGACAAGGTTTTAGAAAGATGCACAAGTAGAAATGCTTTTATTTCTCCACGTTTTTGCTTTTTGTAAGTGTGCTGCGTTTTGCCAGAGTGCAGCGCTGCCAAATTTGGCACAGCTCTGCGCTCTGACATTTCCTAGTAAATATGCTCCATAGTGTGTCACAATTGCCCATTGCTAAATTTATTAACCTTTAAATGAAAGCTAAATAATAACCTGAACCTTCCAAGTGTACATTTCAAGAGAAGCTCCAAAAAAGCTCTGTGGTTAGCTATTATTCCTTGTTTAATCAGCAATTGATTTCTAAAAGCTAAACCAAAACTGATCTTTCTCTTTGGAATAAGGGATTGCTGTTTGCCCAACATTGCTGAAGTAATTTCAAAATTACTTGCCATATTACTTAATGAACTGTCTATTCATAAATGCTGAGCATTCTAATTGCAACCCGTCTATTGTTAATACCAACTTGCTGGCACTAATTTCAACAGTCCCTGATTTCAAAAGACAGAATGTGTTTTTAATGAAACCCTGCTTTTTCTGCATCCCTGTATTTTTAAATACACAACTAATCGTATTTCTCTTCTTTTTACTCCAAGTAATCATTTTAGTTCAGCATTACACTTACTGTTTTCAATAAACCTGTTTGAAAAAGAGCGTTGCTTTCACGGGAATTCTATATAGAATATTAGTCACGAGTATTGAGCTAATCAATTTAAATATTAAAAATAACAATCTATTCATAATTTACTCTTCTTTAAAATAATAATTTC
Source organism: Triturus cristatus (assembly GCF_964204655.1). Lineage (NCBI taxonomy): Eukaryota > Metazoa > Chordata > Amphibia > Caudata > Salamandridae > Triturus > Triturus cristatus. The sequence goes on from NC_140590.1 coordinate 1,110,170,214, forward strand.
TATTAATCTAACAAATCTCCTGCATAGCTGCGGGCCACCACCATTAAACATATCACAGCAGGCGTGTGGCAGGATGTGAACCAATGCTATATATAAAGCAATCTTAGCAAGTTTCTCCACTTTCGAAACAAAGTCGGATAAGAGCACAATACATACATCACGGTTCTGTCTGCACCCATGCATTTTCTGCTGGGTTTGGCAATCGCTTGTAACTCCATCCCCCCCCCCACCCCCTCCTAAAATTTCACCGGTGGCAACATAAAGATGTATAGACTAATAGTTATTACTAAAATGAAGGAAAAAAATGACAACGTTTCGCTCTTGTCTACAGATGCCGCAGCTGGACTCTGGTTACCGACTCTGGGTTCCTCCCAGTCTGGCAAAGCTAAATCAAAGGGTGAGTGTTTTTGTGTCTGTTTTAAACTGTAGAGTTATTTATAGGGTGCCTTTCAGACCTATATATTTTTAGGTCTCGCGCCTAGCGTTGCAGTGCGTAACACTGCTCGCGCAGTGCGAGACCTCTTGTACGGGGTTCTGAAAGCTGACCACACGCTCGTTTGTGTGGTCAGGCTTTCGCCAGCTGCCATTGGCTTTAGCGTGTTTTTTTTTTACAAAAATAAGGCACGCAATTGGGCAAAGGCGGGCGCATGTCCCGCCTTTGCTCCACCCATTCCCATTGGTGTCTATTACGCTCACCAAAGGCCATGTGGTTTCAATTAACGTGCCCAGACATGGGCCCGATAATTCAAACAACATGGCCGGCGGTGGCGTGCGTGCGCGCACCACTCGCGGGCGTATTTGTTTTATAATAGCGATCGCTTTCACTGCCGCTTTTTTTAAGGGTATTTTTTCTGTGGCGCACGCAAGTCAGTGCTCTTCCGTGTCACCCCTCCCTCGACGAGCTGTACCCTTAGCCACTTTGCTCTACCTAATTGTCCACTGTGCATTACTTTTCCCGCTTACCCCTTTTTATCTGCCCCTCGACTTTACTTGTGCTCTGTCCGCAGCTGTGTCCTTGCCCACCTTGTCAATGCTCCCTTTCCCTATGACCTCAACTCTACTGTGTTCGCTCACAGTTCCCACTGTCCTATGCCATCCTGTCATGTGCCTTCTGCTTTCCTGCAGTACAGTCAACCCTCGACCTCCCCCGATGCCCAACTGCCAAAATGTCCCCTCGGCCCCTCTCGTGGTCTGCCCCTCTCCATCTCCGTGCTGTGCTCTACCATCAGCCCGGCTCTCCTGTGCGCAGTGCTACCCCCGCCCACCTCCTGGGGCTCTGGGTCCATCCACCCATGGCCCACTCCAGGTTGTAATTTCCGATAGGCACCTCTGTAATCATTGTAAACTCAGTCCTCTCTGTCGCATGTCTGTATTCCCTCAGTCCCCTCCTCTTCATTGTGCCCCCTTGTGCTCTATCACTTGCTTGTGTTCGGCCCAATCATCTGCGCTTTCTCTCACCCCGCGCCACCTGTGTTTTTCCTTCAGTGCCTTGTGCCCTCATACCCCAGCGTTTTGCCATGGGACTTCTGTCCTCTGCGTTCTCTCAGTCACCTACCCCCTCCCCAAAACACTCCGTGTTGTCCCCTCAGCGCGTCACTTTTTCTGCCCTCAGTGCTCTATTCTTTGCGCTCCCCTGACCCCCCGCCTTTTTCCTCGCACGCCCTCAGACGGACCCCTCTGCCCCCTTCTGCTCCAGTGCCCCGATGCGTCGTGCGCTCATGGCAGGAGCCGGACTGAACCACTGCAGCGTCGGTGGGAGGGAGGCTGTAATCCGAGCCGTGTATTCTCTGTGAGCCTGTGACAGGTGCCGCCTCCTCCCCGGGCTCCGCTGCACACACCGTGCCTGTGCAGCGAGCGAGCTGCCCTGCTCTCACCGCGCTGTTCCAGTCCGACCGCCCGCCTCTGACGTGCCCGAGCATGTCCATAGTAGACTCTGGGAGAGACCTATCTGGGCAGGGTGCACACTGCCGGGCACCTACACACCGGGGCGTCTGCATCCTCTGAGAGACCACTGCCAGCACCACGGGCTTCTACAGCACCCTCAAGATCATCTTCTATAAAGTAAGTGGCTCCCCGATACCCCCTGATGCCCGGGGATGGGCGCCTTGGACCCGAGCCTGCATGTTTAACATGTGTGCCAGTGTGCGTGTACACCAAGCAGTTCCCAAGCGGAGTCCGCGGGCTTCGATGCACATGTTGTGGCTTTACTTTCCGACATTTTATGTGGGCGCCTAATGTTGTGTTTCTTGTTTAATGTATTTTTTTGGGGATTACTGTTTTTCTGCCTTCCGGTGCCTGGAGTGTGCATCTGTGTTTTATTGCTCGGATTCTTAAAATACACACGCTGTGAGAATGTTTTGAAAATGTTGCCCCTGCTCTTGCCGAGGCCAAGTGCTGGGCGCTCGAGTGTGGATGCTCGTGTCCTTGTGTTTCCGGCTACCTGTGCCCTGTCCCCATGATACACAGAGTGTTTGATGGGCCTTTGGGCACAGTGCGGCTGTTCATTTCCCTGGTGTCACCTGGCTCTTGCTGCGCCAGGATGTTAGCAAGCCCCACTGCATGGCAGCAATATCTCCAGGAGGAGGCATGCTATCGGTGCCCCCAGAAATGCCACCGCATAGGCATGTGCAGAGAACTATTGAGTAAATAAGATCTGATGATGCGTTCGCCCAAGGCGACGGTGCCCGTATGCCTCCCCAGCATGGCTCACCGGTTGAATGTTGTGCTGTCTCTCTGGAGCTGTGCCGGGGTACAGAAAACAAGAGTAGTATTGAAACATCCTTTCAGTTGTCAGAGGGGCCGGGAATCCTCACTGTGCCTGCTTTTCAAAGTCCCGTGCTCCGGTGGTCTCCCCTGAGCACTTAGCACGGATCGGATTATTGTGTTTGTTTCTCAAGCCATTTTAAAATAAATAGCGGAGTGTGGGTGATGCGGCGTCTGTCCAGTTGTCCCCACTGGCTGATGCCTACACGTGATATTGGCTCCACTGCCGCCCCTGGATGTGTAGGTTTGGTCCGTGGAGGCGAGCCTTGGCTCGGCTTCTGAGAGTAAGAACAGAATATGTGGCAAATGTGGTAAATCCATAAATATGCAGCTAATACCACAGAATCACATATGTCTAGAGGTTCCGCCTCTAAACAGCCATTGCTTATAAACTCCAAAGCAGGCTAAAGATTCCCTAAAATGCAGAGCATGATTGTGTCTAAGGCAGCATAGAAGCATATCTATGAATTCGAAGCAACATGCGTTGTTTAAAAGAGGAAAGTAGAATTAAAATTCTTTGTTTCTGCATCATTCACTAGCCACAATCATCTACTCACAGAGAAAAATCTCCAGAAACAAGGACCTGCAGTAGTCTGTTGAGCTAATATTGTGCTGCAGATTCAGGGCCGCAAATCAAACTCAAACCTTGGTGACAGGCATGTCGCCACACGAGGCTCCCATTTCCTTGTTAATGCTTCTGATATAGACCAGAGGCAATAAGCAACCTAAGACTATGAAGAGAGACTTTTATCTATGCATAAACTGAGCCACAGCGTGCACTTCAGTAAGCACGCTAACATGGCACACACGAAATCGCTTATGCAATAGAAAATAGGAAGGATGTGACTTCACCTTAGCTCCCCTAAGCCTGCATTCACACATCAAAGAACTAGCGCTTCCCCATCAGGGTCTTATTTTTAGACCATGTTCTGGCCTGAAGAGACAAGGGGGCATATTCACAAGAGAATGGTGGAGTGCAGCGGTAAACCAAAATTGCTAATGCCGCGCTCCACTATCCTGCTTTTTCTCTAGCGATGGCACTAAATTCAGCTGCCTAGCGCTAATGCAGGCACCCTTGCTCCATAGGACAAGGGTGCCAGCGTTGATGGAATGAATGTTTATGTGCAGGAAGGTGTGCCTTCCTGCACATAAACAGTCATTAATGGTGATTTGTAACTCCAATATGGGCTGCAATGGGCAGCACACATAGAAGTTGCAAATCATAATTTTTTAATGATTGTTCGTTTGCAGGAAGGGGCACCTTCCTGCAGAAACAGTCATTCATGGCGACTTACTGTTTCTATGTTTGTGCTGCACAATGCAGCTCACATAGAAACAGCAAAAACAAAGAGAAATTAATAATTTCTCCACATTTTGTCATAATAAGACCAGATTTGTTATTGTCTTAATTGTGACGCTGCCCCATATTTACGCCACCGTTGTAAACAGGGGAAGCGTCAAAAATCAATAAGTGTTGCGTCGGAACACCCACCACAGCACCCATTGCCTGCCCCTTTCACGCTAAGGGCTGCATGAAAGGGGGCCTTATTCACAAGGCGGCGTTAAGCCACGTTAAGAGGCATATTTACAATAAAGTGGCTAAGAGTGTTGTAAAGCCAAGAAGGCTAACGACACACTTCGTCTCTTTAGAAACGCTGGGCTGTACCATATTTACTAGAATATGGTGTAGCCCTGCGTTTCCCCCTGTGCTGGCGCTAACTTAAGCTGCCTAGCACCAACACAGGCACCTTTGCACCATAGTGCAAGAGTACCTGTGTTGAGGGGAAGATTGTTTATGTGCAGGAAGGTCCCCCTTCCTGCACATAAACAATCTTTAAATGCTGTTTTGTAATTCTATGTGTGCTGCATTAAACAGCACACATAGAAGTTATTGAAAATTATTTAAAGATTGTTTATGTGCACGAAGGGGGAACTTCCTGCAAATAAATAATCATAGTCAATTTGCTGTTTCTATGTGTGCTGCACAAGGCACCACACATGGACACAGCAACAACAAGGAGAAATAAAGCATTTCTCCTCATTTCACCTGTTTATGACCAGGTTTTCTACGTTCTTAATTTTAGCGCTGCCTCCTATTTCCACTGCCCTTGTAAATAGGGGGCAGTTTCAAAATCAATGGGTGTTGCGGCAGAATGCCCACCTGAACATCCATTGCCCTCCCCTTTCATGTTAAATACAGCATTAAAGGGTGCCTTGTTTACAAGGCAGATTTAAGTGGCTTAACACTGCCTTGTAAATAAGGTGAGGCCCCTATCGCCATCACATCACTGAAAGTGACGCTGTGGTGGCGATAGGGGCTTGTAAATATGCCCCTATGTGGCTTAACGCTGCCTTATAAATAAGGTGATGGGTTTACTGCCACAGGAACCTCATAAAAAGTGATGTTCCTGTGGCGATAAACTCTTGTAAATAGGCCCCAAAGTGGTGTGATGGACGCTATGCGAATGTGACCAATCATTCAATCAAGTTGTACAACCTCACAACCTGGACACCCGATTAAGACTTGAGGCGTTCTGTTCTTGTAGTTCTTGACCTTCCTTGCTTCTTTTGTAACCGAATGCCATTTTATGGCTGTGAAATCATAAAAAAAATCACACAACAATTGACAGGTTATGCAGCAGGCCGAATGTATATTTTGCATTTTATGTCTACTTCCGTACAAGTCATTCCTTATTACTCCCTATATTATGCATTATTAAAAGTTGGATTATGAATTGTCAGGGCGCCTTCTTCCGTTGCCATTTGCTAAATAATGTTTGTATCTTCTCTGCAGATGTTGCAGGTAGTGTCTCCTTGAAGACTTCGGGTTCATCTCAGTCCTCCGGGTTGACCGGTGGCTTTGCGGTTAAAGGTGAGTGTTCTATGTGTGCTGCATTAAACAGCACACATAGAAGTTATTGAAAATTATTTAAAGATTGTTTATGTGCACGAAGGGGGAACTTCCTGCAAATAAATAATCATAGTCAATTTGCTGTTTCTATGTGTGCTGCACAAGGCACCACACATGGACACAGCAACAACAAGGAGAAATAAAGCATTTCTCCTCATTTCACCTGTTTATGACCAGGTTTTCTACGTTCTTAATTTTAGCGCTGCCTCCTATTTCCACTGCCCTTGTAAATAGGGGGCAGTTTCAAAATCAATGGGTGTTGCGGCAGAATGCCCACCTGAACATCCATTGCCCTCCCCTTTCATGTTAAATACAGCATTAAAGGGTGCCTTGTTTACAAGGCAGATTTAAGTGGCTTAACACTGCCTTGTAAATAAGGTGAGGCCCCTATCGCCATCACATCACTGAAAGTGACGCTGTGGTGGCGATAGAGGCTTGTAAATATGCCCCTATGTGGCTTAACGCTGCCTTATAAATAAGGTGATGGGTTTACTGCCACAGGAACCTCATAAAAAGTGATGTTCCTGTGGCGATAAACTCTTGTAAATAGGCCCCAAAGTGGTGTGATGGACGCTATGCGAATGTGACCAATCATTCAATCAAGTTGTACAACCTCACAACCTGGACACCCGATTAAGACTTGAGGCGTTCTGTTCTTGTAGTTCTTGACCTTCCTTGCTTCTTTTGTAACCGAATGCCATTTTATGGCTGTGAAATCATAAAAAAAATCACACAACAATTGACAGGTTATGCAGCAGGCCGAATGTATATTTTGCATTTTATGTCTACTTCCGTACAAGTCATTCCTTATTACTCCCTATATTATGCATTATTAAAAGTTGGATTATGAATTGTCAGGGCGCCTTCTTCCGTTGCCATTTGCTAAATAATGTTTGTATCTTCTCTGCAGATGTTGCAGGTAGTGTCTCCTTGAAGACTTCGGGTTCATCTCAGTCCTCCGGGTTGACCGGTGGCTTTGCGGTTAAAGGTGAGTGTTGGTGGCGCTGTAATAAAGGTTTTTTTAATGGGAGATTGGATTCTCCCGTTTGTCTGTTCATTATGAGTGCTTGTATCATAATACCACGGCCATTGATGGCCGTATCTTAGTCAGTGAGTCTGAGTTGTGCAGACAGTCACCCCAGTGCATTCAGCTACAATGAAGGTGCTATAGTGGTGGACAATAATGGCTGTGAAGGGGCACTTGGAGGGTAGTGAGATGTCAGGGATGCTAGTGGGAAGGACGTGGATAATCTAAACAGCAATTAATTAATATCCGAAAACCAGACCAATCCAGGCCTTGAGGTGTCTGTTATATAAAAATAGTTTGAGGAACACTGCCAATAAATTGATCTGTGAGTTTTTGACCACTTTCCACAAAGTCGAGAAACCCTCAGGGTACATCCACCAATGGCAATGAGATAGCTCAGGAGGTTGAGCTTCTGTTGAAGGTGTGTGTTTAGGAGAGCAAGGGGAAGAAAAGAAAGAGCTAGCGGAGAGAGGGAAAGAGAGAGACCTTGGGGTTCGTTTTATTTTCTGTTAGGTATTTGATATAATGTTGTGGCTGAAACTAGTTCTGAAAATAGGATAGGGGCATTGTTAATGTCAGCAGGGCCTTTCAAACACAAGACATGATAAGTAGAAAGGCAGTATGGTCATGGGGCCTTGTTGAAAGCAGACGTCAACAATCACAATGTTATTAAATAATTGCGCTAGCCCCATGTCAGTATGGCCTTACCAAACAATACACTGCAAAGTAAGTTTTTACATCACACATTTCTTCTGCACCTTGTTGATATGTAAAATTTGAGGTACAGCAAGATACAGCCATTGCTGTGCGTTCATACGACACACAAAAACTAGATCTGATTAGGACAAATGTCTGAAGGTTTGAAGATCAAATAGCTATCTCCTCCCCCACAATCTCCAATATTTGTAAAGATGACTTCTAAAATTGGCTGGGTATAGAGCTTGCGCAAAACCAATAATCTTATAGAAATGTGGATAAATATCTGAAAGGTGCTCCAGGGAACAACAAGGGAAACAACCACCTATGTCCCAATATTCCTCCGTTACTAAAAATACATATATACATGTATATGTATAAAGTACATATAGAAAGTGACGATGATGACGGGAGTACTCTCCTTTTCCGATACATAATTAGCCTATATCATAAGACGCCTTGATTGGAGCTATAGTCTAACAAAGATATTTGCGCTATATGAACCATACTGTATGGGACCACATTCAGGTTTTACCTGAGGTGTGGCGAATTATCTTTCCAATAATTGTTTTTGCCCTGAGGAAGTCGCTGGGCCACCTACCCAAGACAAAACACGTGTTGGCTACCGGCTACATTTTGGCTACAACATCCATGCCAATGTGTTATTGTGAGCTAATGTTAAATGATCACGAGGAGAAGCTTTGAGAAAAAAAGAAAATAAAATAAAGAAGAACACCATCTGATTATATGTTGGACTGAAATTGTATTGGATTGGTTCTGATGCCAGATGTTTGAATGCTTATTTGCTTTTTGCTCGGGAACAACATTTTTCTTAGTATATATATATATATATATATATATATATATATATATATATTCACTGAAAAAACCATAGGTTTCACACACGTAATAGTTAGGAATTAGCATAACCTTGCAAATTCACTTAAAAAAACATAGGTTTCACACATGTTATAGTTAGGTGGATATTTCACTCGTAAAAACCAATGAAATTCCCCCTGCCCCCTTTTTCACTCTCGCCCTGAAAACAAACAAAATGGCGGCCGACACTTCCTGATTTCGACCGATTCGAACGTTGACTAACATGTAACCACCAATCAGAATTACGCTTGCGCACGTTAGGGTGCTCGCACGGTGCGCGCACGGAGCGCGCACCCTTCGCGCGTATAGATATTGATATGCTTTCAAATGCTATTTTCTCAGGAAATACTGAACAGACTTACACCAGACCTGCGAAAGGCACTTCCTTGTCCTTATGGCTACCTCTCTGCCAAATTTCAAGTAATTCTGTTCAGCCGTTCGGGCTGTAGCTGTGTCTAAAGGTCCTATGGAAAAATACATGGGGAAAATGCGTTTTGGGACCCCCCCTTTTTCTCGGCCCCCGCTTGACGAATCACCCCGAGACTTTCAGGGTAGGAGCTGAACGGAGCGCCCCATTAGTTTTGAAAATTTCGCGAGGATTCGTCAACCGACGCCAAAGTTATTCAAAATAGAATTTTGAGATTTCCTATGGAAACACGATCCTAACTATAACTATCTACTGCCGACCGCCAGTAGATAATATATATATATATATATATATATATATATATATATATCAAGCAAAAGTCTCCAAGCACACGGAACCTCCGACCCTACAGGGTGGCCTCTTTACAACAACAGGCATGGAGCAGCCCATCAATCGTCAACGTCAAGACAGGAAAAACACAGAGGCCCGTTTCTGGATGCAGAGCATTTAATCTCAGAGATATTCAAGCAGCACACTTCTTCATTTCCCTTACGCGTTTCAGCAACAGCCTTGATCACAGGTGAGAAGAATTATAAAAGTGCAAAGTGCATTGTGTCCGCTTTTTGTATTGAAAGTCACACGACCAATAGTTAAAATACTAGTCCCAGAATGCATTGTACTGCTTCATGTATTGCATGGAATCATAATTAATTCTCTGTATTCCTCAATATGCTGGAATTATTCTTTGTACTTGCATTTAAGTTGTGGCAATATTTTCCTGGCCGTGCGCTTTCTGATCTTGTGCACATTTTGCATTTCCGATCGTCTTTGAAATAATGCTCGTTTTTCCAAAATGGTCAAAGGGGGGTGTCATCCCCTCCGACTCCCTTTCTCAAGCAGTCGTCAGTTTTTGCTATACTAGCATATCCCCAATGGGCTGGTGACTGCGAGTGGGTCATGCTCCTGATTGAATTCCAAGCAAAAGTCTCCAAGCACACGGAACCTCCGACCCTACAGGGTGGCCTCTTTACAACAACAGGCATGGAGCAGCCCATCAATCGTCAACGTCAAGACAGGAAAAACACAGAGGCCCGTTTCTGGATGCAGAGCATTTAATCTCAGAGATATTCAAGCAGCACACTTCTTCATTTCCCTTACGCGTTTCAGCAACAGCCTTGATCACAGGTGAGAAGAATTATAAAAGTGCAATTATTATATATATATATATTACCTACTGGCAGTCGCCAGTAGGTAGTTATAGTTAGGACCTATTTTCCATAGGAAATCTGCAACATTCTATTCCCAATAAGTCTAGCGCTGGTTGACGAATCTTCACGAAATTTTCCGAACTTTTGGCCAGCTCCAGTCCGCTCCTATCCTGAAAGTTTCGTGGTGATTCGTCAAGCGGGGGCCGAGAAAAAAGGGGGGTCCCAAAACGCATTTTTCCCATGCAATTTCCCATAGGACCTGTTGACGCAGCTACAGCCCGAACTGCTGAACGGAATTACACCAAATTTGGCAAAGAGGTAGTCCTCAGTTCAGACTCGTGCCTTTTGCATAAATGGTGTAAATCCGTTCAGTAGTTCCTGAGAAAATTAGAGTTAAAATGATAGATATATCTATGGCCTCCGAGAATCCGCGCACCCTGAGCGCACCCTCTGCGAAACGAGCGCGCACCCTCCCGATCACGCGCTGAATTCTAATTGGCTGTCAAGTGTCTGTCTACATTCGAAAACAGGAACTGTTGGCAGCCATTTTGTGCCTCGGTAGAAGCGAGGCTGATTAAGTAAGGGAAATAATCGAATCGGTCGAAATCAGGAAGTGTCGGCCACCATTTTGTCACTCTCACTGAAAAGGAAAGGGGGAAAAAAGGTGGAAAACGTGAAAAGGGGGCAGGGAAGAGAGTTTCTGACCCCCTAGCCTTCGTCAGGGGGTCACAGAAGGACCCCCAAGGGGAAAAAAAACATTTAAATTTTTTGTAAAAAATCGCGGGGTGCGCGCACCGTGCGTGCAGCGCACCGTGCGTGCAGCTCACCGTGGGCCCAAAGCGCGTGCACGGTGCACGAAGCGCACGGTGCGCACACGGTGCGTGCACGGTGAAAAACCTTGAAAAAAATAAATAAATAATAAATACATAACTTTGCATTTAAAAAACCGTACAAATTCACTTAAAAAAAACATAGGTTTCACACGCTTTATAGTTAGGAATTAGCATTTAAAAAACCTTGCAAATTCACTTAAAAAACCATAGGTTTCACACAGGTTATAGTTAGGTGGATATTTCACTCGTAAAAAACCAATGAAATTCCTCCGTTATAGTTAGTTCAGATAACTATAACTCGCGCGACCGCCACTCTATCACAAGGATGATGTCATCAGTGATGTCATCAGTGATGCCACTGACCATGTCATGAGTGATGTAATATGTGACGTCATCAGCAGTGGATTGCGGTCGCGCGAGTTACAGTTATCTGAACTAACTATAACGGGGGAATTTCATTGGTTTTTTACGAGTGAAATATCCACCTAATTATAACCTGTGTGAAACCTATGGTTTTTTAAGTGAATATATATATATTTACACAATCATTTACATGCTTTAACTACAGCTAAAATAGACAAAAATAAAATGTGCTCCTACTTTAACACTAGTATGTGTCAAAGGCTCTCAGTAAATTGTGCTTACTTCTCTGTTTACTCCAGTAGGTTATTCCAGATTGTCCTCCCAAATAGTATTTGCCTACGCCTATGAACATGCATATCAATACTGGTACAACTAATTCTCGATCTTCCGGCCCCGCCTCTAAATCGGGTGTTAAAGTCCTTGTTAATTTTGCGTCTCATTTAACTACCACCTTTAGTGTAAATGGCAGTGGAACACCTTTGGACATATATGGGGGTTCCCCTGATACTGGGTAAAGTTCCTAAGCCAGGGACTATAGAACATTTGTATTAAAAAATGCTTAGGCAACTATATATTGGAGTGTCATGTTTATGATGGGGGCATCGAATTATTAATACCTAAACCCAGATATAGGACTGGAATTAGAATATTTATTATATAAAAAATAGAAAATTACATAACACATAAATCTCGATCAAATTATGATATATAGTTCAGTTACTTCAAATAGTGTTTTATCATTACAATATAATGACACAACACTTTTGTTTGTTCATCCTTCACTCATTCTTCTTTCTTTATGTTTTACTTTGTGCAATATTTCATTATCATTTTAATATATTAACATGTTATGGTTTACATGTCACAATGGGGACATATGCTTCTATAATACAAAAAATGGCACTATATTTCACTGTGATCGATTTAGCAATGTTTTTAGTCTTTGTTAAATGAAATATTGTCTCAAATTATAAGGACTTTATGAATTAATGTTTCTTATCCACGATGGACATTCATTCATACAGTCTTAACAATTTAAGACAATATTTCAATTAACAAGGATAAAATATAAGATTGCTCCATTGTTTTGTTTACCCTCATTAAGGTGTGTATCCCTCCATTTGTCTATGATCCCATGGATGCCCTTTAGACATAATTTGTGCAAAGTTCAATCTTTGTTTTATGCTACATGACAGACCCATGTATTTAGATGCTGGATCCAACTGATCTGCTCCATTGTGTTAATATCCCATCAAATTCAATGTCAGCATCTTCGATAGTATGGATGTTCGATAAGTCTTGTAATCAAGCGAAACATCACAATTTCCAAATATATTGTTATTTTATCCCAATAATGATTTGATGGTGCCACCTTGTGGTGTTTTAGTTTATTATCTTATAACGTCTGTGAGTCTTAGTAAATGCTCTGTGTGGGTCTTGAGTGATAACAAATATACATTGTGTGACTGCACCTATTCTTCATTGGTATAAAAAAAAAAATCACACAAAACAAAGATCCAATCCCAGCTCAACTGGGCCCCCATCCTGAATCTGCAACCACATTTCAGCGATAACATTTCTGGGATCTGTCATGCAGACTCTCTTGCTTTCACCCTCTGACATAGCCTGTCTGTTTGTTCAATCAATTCCATATTATGGATCATAAATAAGATTTATAATTCAGAAATATTGCTGTCAGCTTTAGTTACCCACACATACAATATTGGCCTGTATCGAAGTGGGTGTTGTGTGGGCAGTGTTGGGCAATAATGCACAAGCCACCTTGTTGACCTCATCAGATGAACAAAATCTAGTTCCATTTAGAGTAAGAAGTTTGCATCTTTGTCTGCTCCTGCCTCGGCTCCATTCTACCTAGTGTAGCAGCCATATGAATTCTTCTCAACGCAAACACTACATGGCTATTCAAAATCCAAAAATATAAAGTCCCACAGGAGGGCACTGGGTCACGTTTGTGTTATGCTCGTTCCCAATGCTTCAAACCTGCTACCCTCTATGTCACGTGATGAAGTGCTTTCAAGAGCACCCAGAGGAACCCTGTCAATCAAAGCAAGTTTTGGAAAAAACAATAGCTCTGGATTTAAAGGTCTATCGTTTGCAACATTAGCACCCTAGAATAAAACACATAGGAGAGTGGCAGCAAGAGCGAACTGCCCACTACCATTGTAAAGTAATCCCTCATAAAAGTCAATGTAAGTACAGAAGGGAACAATCAAACAACCAATAGTATTAGCTGAGAGATGAATACTCTTCTAGAGTGAACCAATATATGATTGACGCAGTCTCAAGCCAGTAGCTGAAAGAGTCTGGCCAAACAAAGCCAATGGATGAAACAGGTGGAACCTAATCTTGTCATAAGTACACATTTTTAGCAATAGGGCTGTTTGTAAGTTACTGTGCAGTCAAAGCGCAGACAGAAAAAACAAATACAAAATACACACCTAGACACAGTAATGGAGAGTGGGTGCACTGAGACTGCCTTGTCCCTCAAACACAGTCACCAAATAGTTGCTGAATAGCTAAGCTACTGTATGGTATGTCCCGCCAATGTTTCTGATTGGTTGTCTAGGCTCCAGCATTCCACCGTGGATGGTGATGAAAATTGTGAAGAGATTTGAACGGATATACAAAAAGACAATTGCAGACTTTAAAGTAGTTATTTACATACACTTATTGATTGATTCATTGAAATTAGTGTGAGCCTAAGGAACGAAAAGAAATGAATGAGAAATGTTAATGTGCTTTAACAAAGATTGCGTGGCTTTTTGTGACGCCGTTTCACTCTCCGCAGGTACGGCTGGTGGATCCGGGTTTTCATCATCTGGTTCAGCACAGTCTGGTGCTTTGGCCAGTGGCACTCAGCTCAACGGTGAGTGTGTGTGTCACTATTCTGAAGAACAAGGAGCATTCAAGGGTCCACTATTCAGACGTGTTTCCGCCCCTCGAAAGCACACTCGATATTTGTTTATTCCATTACCATGGTCTGGATATTATTTGTTAAAACTCAATGTTACTTATCCCTTCCGAGACTATTGATTTAATTATTATTTATGTAGTTCATATTTTCTGTGATAGAAATAATACATCAGTCATACTCTCTGTCTGTCTCTCATTCTCTCTCTATGTCTTTTAGGTCCCTCAAAATCTATCCATGTCAATAAAAAATGTCTTATCTTTTTACCACAATATCTAAGGGCTATATGTATGAAGAGTAGTAATAGTGATTACCAAGTAGCGATGTTTTGTGAATCGCTATTTTGGTAGTCGTTATTATTAACGTACAAAGAGGTTACTTAGCTCCTATTTCTTAAATAACGATTCATCGAGGATCACAAATGAATATTAATGAGGTAGGTCACAATTTGTGACCCATTACAATTTGCTACCATAACATGGAAGATGGCCTCCATAATGTCTCTGACTGTTTATAAATAAAGCAATTTGTTTTTCAAACACAGCCTGTTTTCCTTAAAGAAGTTAAAATTCAGATTTGAAGAGTAGGCAGTAGTTCTTTGGTCCACTGCCTGCTTTTAAAGAATATTTTTTCAACCATTCTCAAAGGAAAAGGGGTCCAACCCATTTGTGAAAGGGTTAGCACCAACTTTGAGCTGGTGGTAAGGTGCAAATGTTGTGCGGCCACATTTCGGTCACTAAATAGTACATACCAATGCAAATCAGTATTTGGAAGGGACGCCCTAAACACATACCTCCCAAATACTGATTCCCAAACCCAAATTGAGATTCAGTAACAGGTTTCCGACTCGCAATTTGGGATTTGTACATTTGGAAATATCATTTGCGTTCATAAGTGGCCCTATTCTGTGAATCGGGCCGTTTGCGACCTCAAAAAGTCTTCGTACATCTAGCACAAATCAACTAGTAGGTTTCAATGCAGTTAATACTTGAATCAAATACATCTATACGTGGATATATCCATTTGCCTGTTTACCAGCAATTTCCAAACAAGACTGATGAATTAGATCCATATTCTGGTGAACGATCAACCTGCTGCATATGGAAACAAAAACTCTGTGATCCATAAATTTGGGTGCACGAGTGGAAGCAGGAAGAGCACAGAGGTTTGAGAGGTGGAGTGATGAAGGTCAGTATCATGAAGAGGGAGTAGATGACAGTCAACCTACACAGTTTCTAAAAACTCTACCCTCAATAAAACAGTAAAAAGGACAGGTGTGATAGCAAAGCTGCTCTGGTCATTTCAAATGGTGACAGATAGACTGCATTTTAAGATGTTTCATATGTGTAAGACATCACTTGCAAGGAGATTTATTCTGGGGTATTGTAGTGGATAGAGAACTCTGATGGTCAATACGCTTGCTTACGTGAGTACTGTACGGAAAGACGATAGGGGGGTATTAACTGCCACAGGGTACGAAACGGCGCTTGCCTAGTGTCGTGAGTTTGATAATAGGAGGGTTATCAATGCGGTGCAATAAATGAGGGAACACCCTTAATCCCTCTATTATGGATACAGGTCCGTATACATATAACAGCAAGTCCTCTGCACACGCATGTAAGTAGTTACAAAATTCGAGGTAATCGTATTTTAAACAAATAATTACAACATTTTCTTTCTTCAGGTGTAGATTTTATTCATGTGTTGCCTCACAGGCCAGCCAACATGTCTTTCGTCATTGGGTGTATAACCCTTGACTTCTTCAGGGCTCAAGTAGAGTATGAAAAGTCTTTGGACCTCTCAACTGGTGATAATTCTGACCCAGTGGGTCCTAATAGTCACTGCGATGTGTTTTTCTTACTTCATTATTAGAGTAGATCTCTAGATGAAGATTATATTGGTGGGGAATGGCTGTGGGGTGTGTGTGTGCCCACTCCCATAGGGGAGTGGCTACTAAATCAGTGCCTGTTGAGACACTAGAACGTGTCTTGCAGGACACAACAGTGTTAACATGAACAAATATTACATTTAAAAAACGTAAAAACAGATGTTATGGTAGTTGAAAGAAAATGTCATATTTTGCACAGTGAATGTTCTCCATTATATACGCAGCCTTAATCGTACATCATTATTACTACCTGCTAAATGATTCTTTTGTAGCTACAATAAGAAGTGCTTTTGCACTTATGTGGGTTTGCTGCTGTTGTCTTTTTCTGAACGTTGTGCTGCTCGTCTCTGCAGGTGGTGCATCAGGATCTTGGTCGCTATCTGGTTCAACGCAAACCAGCGGCGCACAGGTTAACGGTGAGAGTTTGCATTCCTGTTCTGATTATTGTATTGTTTCCTTGGATACACTGATACACGACCTTATTGCACATTTAACGTTCCTACTAATAACTCATTCATCTGCCTATGAGCTAATCAAGATCCCTGTTTAGTTTTTCGATTGTATTTATCCATGTTCGTAATATACACACTGTGAGAAGTTGGCCTGATATGTAGTGCTCACTATTCTAGTGATCACTGTGTATCATTCCAAACGACCCTTATTGATGATTGGTTGTAAGTCAACCTTTTAGACCAGCTATCCTAGTAGCGTGGATACGAGCAGTCTTTAGGCTAAACTCTAGAGGGCGTGTTAAGCCAGCTGTTTACCATCACATATACCCCTTGAACACCAAGTGAAAGGACACCACACAAGTTGTTATGAAAATAAAAGGATATTTATTTATAACAAGACTACCCTGGCTCTTTATGAGTCAGGGAGCTAAGCACACTACAAAACTCTTAGGAAAATACTTCAGTTGCACAATTTACACAAATGCCCGAGGGGCACGAGAAACCATCTACACTAACAGTGAAATGCGAAGGGTTAGAGTCTGGAGATACTGATTCCGGAGTGATCCGATCAGTGGGACTAAACGAAAAAGGAACTGGACACTTGTAGAGCGAACCTGCGATGGAGCACCGAGATGCTCGAGTTACCTAGCCCGGAGGCTGCGGCTGCGTGAAGTTCGGCAAGATGTCGGGAGTCCTCGTGTAGTCTCAGGAGCCTGAAAGAAGAAGTTGCTGGCAGGCGACCAGTGATGATGTTCAGAGCGATCCAAGCCGGGATCGGTGGTGAAGGAAAACCTGAAAGCAGAGGGGACTCAGTTCTCAACCGCTAGCCAGCGATCGTGTGGGTACCAGGAGGGTACCGGCTGAAGTCACCTCGACCAGGTGAGTGGGTGACGTCGGACTCGGCTGTTCCTCGGACCAGGAGGCGCGGCGGCGACCAGGATGGAGGGCGAGCTGTCCCACGAAGGTGTCTGCTGTCGATGATGCTGGGCCCAGGAAGGGGCAGCGGATCTTGGCAGTGGCCACCCAAGCGGGGGAGTCAAGATGGCGTCGGGAGTGGACCAGGAGGGTCCGTGGTACTCCTCTGTTGAAGGGGAGCAAGAGCCAGTCTGGAGCAACCAGACTAGTGATGAAACAATCGTGGTGCGTCGTGAAGAGGGCCACAAGCCGGTCGGCAAGTGGTCGAACAACGCGGTGAACAACAAGGAGCGGAAGGGCCCCCACGCAGATCTCGGGGATGCTGGGGAGGCAGACTTCGATGCTGGAGCTGCTCAGGGTTAGGGCTTCTCAAACCCTAGGTGCACTCACTCGAGGGTCCCTCGGTAGGCGTGCTAGATAAGCGTCGTGCAGGTTCTGAAGATAGCCGGTCCCGCAGGTCTCGTCACACCTACGACTCTCAGCTGAGCTGATGAGGGAGGTAAAAGGTCAGAGATGGCAGGGAACTCGGGTCTCGTCGAGCTGGGCAGTCTTGATCCGTAGGAGAGACTTACAGCAAACCGCAAGCGCTTAGATGGTGCCTGCTGGTGCAGGGTGGCTACTCCTTAGCCACAAGGGAGAGTCTTCAGAAATAGTCAAGAGTTCCTTTCGTGGAAAGTAGTTCGTGATTCGGAGTTATCCGATTATCTGATTATCCAATTTGGGAAGGGGACTCGCTCCTACCTTTATTCTAAGAAAAAGGGGCTGGCCCGTGACTAGGTTCTACCTATGGGTGGAGCCAGGAGGGGGGTGGTTACACCCCTATCCTTTGTCCGGCTTCGCGCCAGCTCAGGGGCTGGTGTGCCCCCGAAACTGGTTTGAGCCGGGCTATGCACAGTGAGCACCGGGGTGCCACTGGCAATCACCTTCCTTTCAGCCCTGCCTACCTGGGATACACAAACCCTGTCTGGGATGGTGCTAACACCGCCCTCGACAGGAAACCCTTTGTCCAAGCTCCCTTCGCTGGAAGGTCTCCCAGCAGCAGGAGGTCAGACTTGTGTCTGGTGGCAGCATCCATTTTGTGATGCTGAGGCTTGAGTCAACTTTAACCGGGGTTCAAGGTTACTTCCATGTCGTGTCCCTCTAAAAGGGGGGAATGCTAACCCCGTCACCAGGACTGGCGAGGGGTTCGTATTCCCATTCGTATGACACCTTACTCGACATGTATAGGTGATGCGATGCCAAAGTTAGCAAATAACCGCAAGGATTATAATGCATTAAAAGTAGTTGGCCCGCGTCACCATGGAACGGCTATTAGGACTTGGTTCCGCAAGCCGTCGACGGGCTCAGCTCGCGCCAGAGCACCGTCCCACATGATTCCCTGCACTCTGCCTTCAGGATTGTTAAGGCCTGCTATAGGAGTGACTGATAGGAATCCATGTGTCCATTTTAGGGTTTAGGTGTAGGAATACTACCCCTACAGCAACGGGTGATTACACCACGTGGCCCCAGCTGTCGTGCAGCCAGTTGTGTCAGATTTGGGCGGCCATTCCGGGGGTGGCATAATACATGCTTCAGCCCCTGGTAGGCCCTGGGTACACCGATGCCCTGGATACCTGTGGTATGCTGAGACAGGGACTGACAAGGCGGCCCAGTTCCAATTAGTGGATGCACCTAATGTACATGTGTGTTAATTTCGAGAGAGAACAGCTAGGCTGTGGGTCTGATTGGCAGGCCCACAGCCGGAGAAAGTCGTAAACCAATGAAGCAAAAGCAAAAAAATCTGGGTGATCATAGGATTGCAGACCCTACTCTCCTACATGACCCCCCCCCAAACTTTGGGACAATAAGCTAACCTTGACCAGGTGAGTCTTCTTGCTCTAAGTGGAAATACCTGGAGAGCCCATCTGCATTGCCATGATCAGTGCCAGGTCTATGCTCCACTGTGAAGTCCATCCCCTGTAGGGAAATGGACCACCTAAGTAGTTTGGGGTTTTCACCCTTCATTTGATTTAGCCACAAGAGGGGCTTATGGTCGGTCTG
Source organism: Triturus cristatus (assembly GCF_964204655.1). Taxonomy (NCBI): domain Eukaryota; kingdom Metazoa; phylum Chordata; class Amphibia; order Caudata; family Salamandridae; genus Triturus; species Triturus cristatus. The sequence goes on from NC_140590.1 coordinate 1,110,189,488, forward strand.
AATCTTGAAGTGAGTGCCAAACAAGTATGGCCTCAACTTCTTCAGGGCCCAAACCACAGCAAAGGCCTCCCTCTCAATAGCTGACCAATTCTTCTCTCTGGGGGTCAGCCTCCTGCTAATAAAAGCTATGGGCTGGTCATGACCATCAAAATTCAGTTGCGATAGAACAGCTCCCACACCCAGCTCCGAAGCGTCTGTTTGGACAATGAATGGTTTGGAGTAGTCTGGACTCTTTAGGATAGGTGCTGTGCACATGGCCTGCTTTAGGTCATCGAATGCCTTCTGACAGCTTGCTGTCCACTGAACTTTTTTTGGCATCTTTTTACTTGTCAGGTCGTTTAGCGGGGTCACAATGGATCCATAATTTCTGACAAATTTCCGGTAATAACCAGTCAGGCCCAAGAAAGCTCGAACCTGAGTCTGGGTGGTTGGAGGAGCCCAGTCCTGGATGGCCTGTATTTTGCTCTCCAATGGTTGAACCTGGCCTCCACCTACAAGGTGGCCCAGGTATACAACCTGTGTCTGCCCTATCTGGCACTTGGTGGCCTTGATAGTGAGGCCTGCCTTCTGCAGGGCCTCTAACACTTTCCTCAGGTGGACCAGGTGATCCTCCCAGGTGGAGCTAAAGACAGCGATATCGTCCAGATACGCCGCACAGAAGTCGTCCAACCCAGTGAGAACTCGATTCACCAGCCTTTGGAAGGTGGCAGGTGCATTTTTCAAACCAAAGGGCATTACCACGAACTGATAATGCCCACCCGGGGTAGAAAATGCTGTTTTGGGCTTGGCCTCCTCAGCTAACCTGATTTGCCAATACCCAGCTGTCAGGTCAAACGTACTTAAGTAGTTGGCCGATGCCAACCGGTCGATAAGTTCGTCTGCTCTGGGTATCGGGTGGGCGTCGGTCTTAGTGACCGCATTGAGACCTCTGTAGTCCACGCAAAACCTCATCTCTTTCTTACCGCCCTGGGTGTGAGGTTTCGGCACGAGCACTACGGGACTGGCCCAGGGGCTGTCCGAGGGTTCAATGACTCCCAGCTCCAACATTTTCTGCACCTCTGTCTTGATGCAGTCTCTGACATGATCAGGTTGCCGATAGATTTTACTCTTTACGGGCAGACTGTCCCCAGTGTCGACCTCGTGGGTACACCACTTGGTCTGACTGGGTGTCAGAGAGAACATATGTCGAAAGGATTGAAGAACCTGTTTACAATCCTCTTGTTGATGTCCAGAGAGGCTGCCACAAAAGACAACACCATCTACTGATCCATCGTCAGGGTTCTGAGAGAGCAGGTCTGGGAGAGGGTCACTCTCCTCCTCCTGTCCCTCATCTGTGGCCATGAGCAAGCCCATGCCCTCCCTGTCGACATATGCCTTGAGCCTGTTTACATGGAGCACCCTGTGGGGGCTCCGGGGAGTTCCCAGGTCTACCAAGTAGGTGACCTCTCCCTTTTGCTCAATGATCGTGTGGGGCCCAGACCATTTGTCTTTGAGTGCTGCTGGGGCCACTGGCTCCAGCACCCACACCTTCTGTCCAGGCTGATACACAGTTAGGACAGCCTTTTGGTCGTGCCAAGCTTTCTGTAATTCTTGGCTCGCCTCAAGGTTTTTAGACGCCTTCTCCATGTACTCCGCCATCCGCGAGCGGAGACCGAGCACATAGTCCACAATGTTTGATGCCGGCTTTCTGAGAGGTCTCTCCCATCCTTCCTTTACCAAACAAAGGGGTCCCCTTACAGGATGTCCAAACAGAAGCTCAAAAGGGCTGTAGCCAACCCCCTTCTGCGGGACCTCTTTGTAGGCGAACAAGAGGCAGGGTATCAGGACATCCCATCTCCGCCGAAGCTTTTCAGGTAGTCCGTGAATCATCCCTTTTAGGGTCCGGTTGAATCTCTCAACCAGCCCATTGCATTGTGGGTGATAGGGTGTGGTGAACTTGTAGTTGACACCACATTCCTTCCACATAGCAGTCAGATATCCCGACATGAAGTTTGCACCTCTGTCTGAGACGACCTCCTTAGGGAAGCCCACTCTGGAGAACACTCCAAGTAGGGCCCGTGCCACCACAGGTGCTGTAGTGGTCCTAAGGGGAATAGCTTCAGGATACCTGGTGGCGTGGTCCACCACCACCAGTATAAACTTGTGCCCTGATGCTGTCTGGGGTTCCATTGGTCCGACAATGTCGATCCCCACTCGTTCAAAGGGTACCCCCACCACTGGTAGTGGTATGAGGGGGGCCTTTGTCGTGCCACCTGACTTACCACTGGCTTGGCAAGTGACACAGGAGCGGCAAAACTCCTTCGTATCTTCGGACATGTGGGGCCAGTGAAAGTGTGGAACAATTCTGTCCCAAGTCTTATTCTGGCCTAAGTGACCTGCAAGGGGAATCTCGTGGGCCAAGGTGAGAAGGAAACCTCTCAGAGACAAGGGGATGACCAGCCTCCTGGTCGCACCAGGTTTGGGGTCTCTTGCCTCAGAGTACAGGAGTCCATCGTCCCAGTACACTTTGTGGGTACCTGTGGCGTTCCCTGCAGCCTCAGCAGCGGCCTGCTGTCTGAGGGGTTCAAGTGAGGGGCAGTCTAACTGTGCCTTCCCCAGGTCTTCCCTGGAGGGTCCCCCTGAGCCCAGAAACTCAACCTGACCAGGTTCAAGCTCTTGCGGCTCAGTTTCCCTCAGTTCTTTAAGGTCAGCCTCCTCGGAGACTTGATCCACGACCTGGGGCAAGGGGGAAGGCGAAGCCTTACCCTTACTGCTCCTTTTCTTGGAAGGTGTCTGGTCCGTTCTTCCAGGATCCAGCACCTGTTCAGTGGGGCATCTCTTGGCCTGTGACCTGGTCACAGCAAGGACATGTGCTGGCAAACCTAACATTTCCATGTGAGTCCTCTGCTCCACTTCTGACCATTGTGACGTTTCCAAATCATTGCCCAACAGACATTCTACGGGGAGGTCTGAGCTAACCACAACCTTTTTCGGGCCACTTACCCCTCCCCAGGAGAAATCAACAACTGCCATACTGTGATTGGTAGTGACGTTGCTGGCATTGGTCACTAGGTAACTGGTACCTAGCATGATCTGTCCAGGGTCCACGAAGTTAGGCGTCACCATGGTGACACTGGCACACGTGTCCCTGTAGGCCTGAGCCACTTTTCCATTTATCAAAGGTGTCTGCCTGTATTTGCCCAAAGTATTGGGACTGGCATCAGGGGACATATCCATATCCCCTGTACAGACAAGGACGGCCTGAGTGAGCGTGCCGACTAAGTCGTCACTCCCCTCGGTTCCCAAGGTTAACCCAACTAATGCCTTGGGAGGCGCACTACCACTGCTGACTGTACTAGGGGGCGCAGGTGCCTTAGGGGCTGCAGTGGTAGGAGATTGCCCTCCTTTCTTGGTGCACTCACTAAACCAGTGAGTCTTACTTTTACAGTATTGGCACCACCTTTTTGACTGGCCTTCTTGAGTCTTCTTCTTCTGTGAAGCCTGACCCCCACCCTCTTTGGTTTGTTGGGGACCTGTCGAAGACTTCTGGTCATTTTGTTCGTTCTTGTTACCCTTTTGGTCTGCTTTCTTCTGACCACCCTGGTTCTGATTCTGGTTCTGCTTGACCCTTGTTCTGACCCATCTGTCTGCCTTCTTTCCCAATTCTTGGGGAGAGGTCAGATCCGAGTCGACAAGGTGCTGATGCAACAATTGGTTCTGACAGTTGTTTAAAATCTGTTCTCGCATGATAAGATTGTACAATCCTGTGTAATCAGTAACCTTGCTACCCAGCAACCAGCCTTCCAAAGCCTTAGTGGCACAATCGACAAAGTCAGCCCAATCCTGAGACTGAATTTTCTGGGTGTCCCGGAACAGCACCCGGTACTGTTCCGTGGTTAAGCCGAACCCATCAATCAGTGTGTTCTTCAGGACTTGGTAGTTGTTAGCATCCTCAGCTCTTGTAGTGAGGAGCTTGTCCCTTCCTTTACCTTCAAAGGAAAGCCACAGTATAGCTGCCCACTGACTTGGGGGGACGCACTGGACAGTGCAGGCCCTCTCCAAGGCAGTTATCCACTTGTGGATGTCGTCGCCTTGTTTAAAGGGGGGCACTATTTTACTCAGGTGTCTAGTGTCTATACCCCTGTCTTTCTCTCTATTGAGAATGCTGCCACCAGTGGGATCTAACCCACTTAATTTCTGCTCTCGGGCTAAGGCAAGTCTTTCTTTGGCGAGGGCAAGTTCTTCCCGCTCGATCCTCAGATTGACCTCCCGCATCTTCGCTTCATGCTCCCTCCTCTGAGGGGAAGTCATTCCTCTCTGAGAAGGTGCCTGAGAGACATGTGTATGAACCGATCTGCCAGAGCCTCTGGAGAGAGACCTAGCTCGTCCGTTCCCAAGGTTAAGCCTGCTTGAGCGTGGGCCCGGGGCTCCCCCAGTTCCATTCTCATGCCTGCTTAAGTTGGTCCTTGTAAGCCTGCCGACTACCACTGGACCTTTGTCTGCCTCGTCTCCCGATAACTCGTCCTCGTCCTCCTCCTCTGTGTGGAGGTCGAGGTCTGGGTCACCGAGGGTTCCCTCTAAGGGAGGCATGTTCCCATCTGCACTGGGGGGACCTGGGTTAGAGGACCTCCTAGCATCGTACGCCTCTAAGAGACCTATCAGTATTGCGATGGTAGGGTTAGAACCCTGGTTTAGCTTCCTGGAGGCACACAGTTGTCGCATCTCCTTGAAGCTAAGAGTTGCATATCGTGACACGACCTGTGGAGGGTCACTGACCACTAAGGGAGTCCCTGCAGACTCTCCGTGGACCGACATGCTTTTCTAGTGAGGTGTAAGTGTTGCACCTACCTACACTATGGGTTTACCTACTGATCCCTTGCTAAGAGTTGTAGTCAGGGTGTGCTAAGCCCTGTTACACTACAACAGCCGGTTCAGTAGAACTCGGAGTATTCTAAGTTAAGTTATATGTACCTGGGTACTTATGTGATCTTTCACTGCGATATTCTTAGGATACGTGTGTGGTAAAACAACAGCAAGCTCAAATCCCAACCGCTGCTCACCAATGTGAGAAGTTGGCCTGATATGTAGTGCTCACTATTCTAGTGATCACTGTGTATCATTCCAAACGACCCTTATTGATGATTGGTTGTAAGTCAACCTTTTAGACCAGCTATCCTAGTAGCGTGGATACGAGCAGTCTTTAGGCTAAACTCTAGAGGGCGTGTTAAGCCAGCTGTTTACCATCACATATACCCCTTGAACACCAAGTGAAAGGACACCACACAAGTTGTTATGAAAATAAAAGGATATTTATTTATAACAAGACTACCCTGGCTCTTTATGAGTCAGGGAGCTAAGCACACTACAAAACTCTTAGGAAAATACTTCAGTTGCACAATTTACACAAATGCCCGAGGGGCACGAGAAACCATCTACACTAACAGTGAAATGCGAATGGTTAGAGTCCGGAGATACTGATTCCGGAGTGATCCGATCAGTGGGACTAAACGAAAAAGGAACTGGACACTTGTAGAGCGAACCTGCGATGGAGCACCGAGATGCTCGAGTTACCTAGCCCGGAGGCTGCGGCTGCGTGAAGTTCGGCAAGATGTCGGGAGTCCTCGTGTAGTCTCAGGAGCCTGAAAGAAGAAGTTGCTGGCAGGCGACCAGTGACGATGTTCAGAGCGATCCAAGCCGGGATCGGTGGTGAAGGAAAACCTGAAAGCAGAGGGGACTCAGTTCTCAACCGCTAGCCAGCGATCGTGTGGGTACCAGGAGGGTACCGGCTGAAGTCACCTCGACCAGGTGAGTGGGTGACGTCGGACTCGGCTGTTCCTCGGACCAGGAGGCGCGGCGGCGACCAGGATGGAGGGCGAGCTGTCCCACGAAGGTGTCTGCTGTCGATGATGCTGGGCCCAGGAAGGGGCAGCGGATCTTGGCAGTGGCCACCCAAGCGGGGGAGTCAAGATGGCGTCGGGAGTGGACCAGGAGGGTCCGTGGTACTCCTCTGTTGAAGGGGAGCAAGAGCCAGTCTGGAGCAACCAGACTAGTGATGAAACAATCGTGGTGCGTCGTGAAGAGGGCCACAAGCCGGTCGGCAAGTGGTCGAACAACGCGGTGAACAACAAGGAGCGGAAGGGCCCCCACGCAGATCTCGGGGATGCTGGGGAGGCAGACTTCGATGCTGGAGCTGCTCAGGGTTAGGGCTTCTCAAACCCTAGGTGCACTCACTCGAGGGTCCCTCGGTAGGCGTGCTAGATAAGCGTCGTGCAGGTTCTGAAGATAGCCGGTCCCGCAGGTCTCGTCACACCTACGACTCTCAGCTGAGCTGATGAGGGAGGTAAAAGGTCAGAGATGGCAGGGAACTCGGGTCTCGTCGAGCTGGGCAGTCTTGATCCGTAGGAGAGACTTACAGCAAACCGCAAGCGCTTAGATGGTGCCTGCTGGTGCAGGGTGGCTACTCCTTAGCCACAAGGGAGAGTCTTCAGAAATAGTCAAGAGTTCCTTTCGTGGAAAGTAGTTCGTGATTCGGAGTTATCCGATTATCTGATTATCCAATTTGGGAAGGGGACTCGCTCCTACCTTTATTCTAAGAAAAAGGGGCTGGCCCGTGACTAGGTTCTACCTATGGGTGGAGCCAGGAGGGGGGTGGTTACACCCCTATCCTTTGTCCGGCTTCGCGCCAGCTCAGGGGCTGGTGTGCCCCCGAAACTGGTTTGAGCCGGGCTATGCACAGTGAGCACCGGGGTGCCACTGGCAATCACCTTCCTTTCAGCCCTGCCTACCTGGGATACACAAACCCTGTCTGGGATGGTGCTAACACCGCCCTCGACAGGAAACCCTTTGTCCAAGCTCCCTTCGCTGGAAGGTCTCCCAGCAGCAGGAGGTCAGACTTGTGTCTGGTGGCAGCATCCATTTTGTGATGCTGAGGCTTGAGTCAACTTTAACCGGGGTTCAAGGTTACTTCCATGTCGTGTCCCTCTAAAAGGGGGGAATGCTAACCCCGTCACCAGGACTGGCGAGGGGTTCGTATTCCCATTCGTATGACACCTTACTCGACATGTATAGGTGATGCGATGCCAAAGTTAGCAAATAACCGCAAGGATTATAATGCATTAAAAGTAGTTGGCCCGCGTCACCATGGAACGGCTATTAGGACTTGGTTCCGCAAGCCGTCGACGGGCTCAGCTCGCGCCAGAGCACCGTCCCACATGATTCCCTGCACTCTGCCTTCAGGATTGTTAAGGCCTGCTATAGGAGTGACTGATAGGAATCCATGTGTCCATTTTAGGGTTTAGGTGTAGGAATACTACCCCTACAGCAACGGGTGATTACACCACGTGGCCCCAGCTGTCGTGCAGCCAGTTGTGTCAGATTTGGGCGGCCATTCCGGGGGTGGCATAATACATGCTTCAGCCCCTGGTAGGCCCTGGGTACACCGATGCCCTGGATACCTGTGGTATGCTGAGACAGGGACTGACAAGGCGGCCCAGTTCCAATTAGTGGATGCACCTAATGTACATGTGTGTTAATTTCGAGAGAGAACAGCTAGGCTGTGGGTCTGATTGGCAGGCCCACAGCCGGAGAAAGTGGTAAACCAATGAAGCAAAAGCAAAAAAATCTGGGTGATCATAGGATTGCAGACCCTACTCTCCTACACACACAATCAATCTTTACTCCGATATAGTAACATAACCCTCATCAATTGTCTCGATTTCTTTGACTTCTTCATCAAACTAGTTCTACTACTTTCATTTTCTTTATACTGAAATTGGAGGAACCATGTATCTCTAGATCAATTAACATATCAAATGTGCATCACTATCCATTCATCCATCCATCCTTCCAGCATCCATCCATCCATCCATCCATCCATCCATCCCTCCCTCCTTGGTACTCTACTTAGATGTCTTTCAGTATTCAAGCATTCCATGACACAGAATATCTAGGGGCATATTTGCTTACATTTGACACACTGCAGTGCAACAACCAAAGTTGCTGCATTGCTAAAAATGGAGAGAGTAGAAGATTGCAATCCATGCTAAGATTTGGTGCTGGTGCTGTTCCTCTCCCCCCCTGTGCTGGCATACCTTTGGATTCCTTATTAAATGCACACTCCTAAGCACCGTAGGGTGTGTGATTGGTTTAGCATACGGTTTGTACTTGAAGGGTTCCCTTCCAGTACAAAATACTCAGCTGAGACGTAGTTTAATACATTTCCAAATCTGTATGTAGGCTGTAAAGAACAGCACATGTTCTCCATTACGTCTGCCTCAAGGATGCGTAGTTTGTTTTAAACTTATACCAGTTCATCAACGTTAGCAGATAGGACATTGCATCAAAAGCCCTGGATGGTTTCATGGGAATGTCTTTGTACCACCATGGTCTGCCCCATTGATGCAAAGTAGAGGAAAGAAGCTCCTAGCGCTATTTAGCTTTACCTTATGGCTGCTTTTCAGTGCAATATTGGGCTGGAGAGTACATCCCAATGTTTCACTTTCTGCTAGTTTGCCTCACTTTTGTAACTCAAATGCAGCGCAAACAGTCTTTATTATTGAAGAAAGCCCATTTCATCTCCCCTTTTTGTATTGAAAATGTCATATTTTGGAAAGTGAATGTTTTCCATTATAAACTCAAAAAGGTTTGGGAGGGACCCTAGTACTTGGAAAAGGGAATCCTCATGTTTTCAGAGTAGAAGGAGAAGAGAACTTAGTGTTTGTTTCAGTGTTTTCCATTATATACACAGCCTTAATCATACATCATTATTACTACCTGCTAAATTATTCTTTGTTAAATAGAATAAGGGGTGCTTTGCCCTTCTATGGGTTTGCTGCTGATGTCTTTTTCTGAATGTTGTGCTGCCCATCTCTGCAGGTGGAGCATCAGGATCTTGGTCGCTACCTGGCTCAACACAAACCAGCGGCGCACTGGTTAATGGTGAGAGTTTGCACCCCTGTGCTGAATGTTGTATTGTTTGCTTGGATGCACTCATGCTCCACCTCATTGCACCTTTTAGGTTCCTACGAACAACTCATTCATTGGGCTATGACCTAATGAAGATCCATGTTTAGTTTTTCGATTGTATTTACCCATGTTAGTAATATACACAAAATCAATCTTTACTCCGATATAGTAACATAACCCTTGTCAATTTTTTCAATTTCTTTGTTTCTTCATTGAATCACTTCTACTACTTTGCTTTTCTGCATTCTGGCATTGGTGGAACCATGTATCTATAGATCAATTCACATATATTCATTGTGCATAATTCTCCATCAAGCCGTCCATGTATGTTTCCATCTATCCATCCACTCACCTGCCCATCTATCATCCATCCATTCATCCATCATCCATCCATCATCCATCCGTCCATCGCTCCTTGGTACTCTACATAGATGTCTTTCAGTTTTGAAGCATTTAATGACACAGAATATACAGGGGTATATTTACTTATATTTGACACAATGCAGTGCAATAACCAAAGTTGCTGTGTTGCACCAAAAGGAGACAGCAGAAGAGTGCAATACATATTAAGATATGGTGCTGTTACTCTCTCCCCTGCGCTGACATACTTTTGGCTTCCTTGTGAAATGCACGCACCCAAGCACCATAGTGCAAGTGTGTGTGATTGGTTTAGCAGACGGTTTGTACTTGAAGGGTTCCCTTCCATTACGAAATACTAAGTTGAGATGTAGTTTAATACATTTCCAAGTCTGTATGTGCGCTGTGAAGGACAGCATATGTTCTCCATTGTGCCCGCCTCAAGGAGGCGTAGTTTGTTTTAAACATATCCCAGTTCACCAACGTTAGCAGATAGGACATTGCATCAAAACGCCTGGATGGTTTCATGGGAATGTCCTTGTACCACCATGGTCTGCCCCATTGATGCAAAGTAGAGGAAAGATGCTTGTAGCACTATTTAGCTTTACCTTATGGCTACTTTTCAGTGCAATATTGAGCTGGAGAATAAATCCCAATGCTTCACTTTCTGACAGTTTGCTACACTTAAGTAACTCAAACGTGGCACAAACAGTCTTTATTATTGAAGAAAGCCCATTTAATCTTCCCTTTTTGTATTGAAAATGTCATATTTTGGACAGTGAATGTTTTCCATTATATACACAGCTTTGATCGTACGTCATTATTACTACCTGCTAAATTATTCTTTGGTAAACAGAATAAGAAGTGCTTTTGCACTTCTGTTGATTTGATGCTCTTGTCTTTTTCTGAACGTTGTGCTGCTCGTCTCTGCAGGTGGAGCATCAGGATCTTGGTCGCTACCTGGCTCAACACAAACCAGCGGCGCACAGGTTAATGGTGAGAGTTTGCATCCCTGTGCTGAATGTTGTACTGTTTGCTTAGATGCACTCATGCCCTACCTTATTGCACATTTGAGGTTCCTACGAACAACTCATTCATCGGGCTATGACCTACTGAAGAACCCTGTTTAGTTTTTCAATTGTATTTATCCATGTTCGTAATATACACACAATCAATATTTACTCCGATATAGTAACATAACCCTCATCAATGTTCTCAAATTTCTTTAATTTCTTCGTCAAACCAGCTCTACTACTTTGCTTTTCTTCATTTGGTCATTGGTGGAACCAAGCATCTATAGATCAATTCACATATATGCATTGTGCATCACTATCCTTCAAGCCATCCATCTATATTTCCATCAATCCATCCATCCATCCATCCACTCAGCTGCCCATTCATTCATCCATCCACCCATCCATCCATTCATCCATCCATCATCCATCCATCCATCCATCATCCATCCATCAATGCATCGCTCCTTGGTACCTTACATAGATGTCTTTCAGTATTCAAGCATGCAATGACACAGAATATCTAGGGGCATATTTACTTACATTTGACACACTGCAGTGCAACAACCAAAGCTGCTGTGTTGCACCAAAACGAGACAGCAGAAGAGTGCAATACATATTAAGATATGGTGCTGTTACTCTCTCCCCTGCGCTGACATACTTTTGGCTTCCTTGTGAAATGCACGCACCCAAGCACCATAGTGCAAGTGTGTGTGATTGGTTTAGCAGATGGTTTGTACTTGAAGGGTTCCCTTCCAGTACGAAATACTAAGTTGAGATGTAGTTTAATACATTTCCAAGTCTGTATGTGCGCTGTGAAGGACAGCATATGTTCTCCATTGTGCCCGCCTCAAGGAGGTGTTGTTTGTTTTAAACAAATCCCAGTTCACCAACGTTAGCAGATAGGACATTGCATCAAAAAGCCTGCATGGTTTCATGGGAATGTCCTTGTACCACCATGGTCTGCCCCACTGACACAAAGTAGGGGAAAGATGCTTGTAGCACTATTTAGCTTTACCTAATGGCTGCTCTTCAGTGCAATATTGCGCTGGAGAGTAAATCCCAATGCTTCACTTTTTGATAGTTTGCTACACTTAAGTAACTCAAACCTTGCACAAACAGTCTTTATTATTGAAGAAAGCCCATTTAATCTTCCCTTTTTGTATTGAAAATGTAATCTTTTGGACAGTGAATGTTTTCCATTATATACACAGCTTTGATCGTACGTCATTATTACTACCTGCTAAATTATTCTTTGGTACATAGAATAAGAAATGCTTTTGCACTTCTGTTGATTTGATGCTCTTGTCTTTTTCTGAATGTTGTGCTGCCCATCTCTGCAGGTGGAGCATCAGGATCTTGGTCGCTACCTGGCTCAACACAAACCAGCGGCGCACAGGTTAATGGTGAGAGTTTGCATCCCTGTGCTGAATGTTGTATTGTTTGCTTGGATGCACTCATGCCTTACCTTATTGCATATTTGAGGTTCCTACGAACAACTCATTCACCTGCCTATGAGCTTAGTTTTTCGATTGTATTTTTCCATGTTCGTAATATACACACAATTAATCTTAACTCCAATAGAGTAACATATCCCTCGCCAATTTTCTTGATTTCGTTGGCTTCTTCAATCAATCACAGTATTTATAGAGCATGCTACACACCCGCGAGGGTCTCAAGGCGCTAAAGGGGGGTGGGGGCTGCTGCTACTGCTCGAAGAGCCAGGTCTTGAGGATCCTCCTGAAGGCAAGCAGGTCCTGGGTCTGCCGTAGGTGGGTTGGGAGGGTGTTCCAGGTCCTGGCCGCGAGGAAGGAGAAGGATCTGCCTCCGAAGGTGCTTCGTTGGATTTGGGGGACGGCGGCGAGGGCGAGGCTTGCAGGACGGAGCTGGCAGGCGGGGGTGTAGAAGTTGAGTCTGCCGTTCAGGTACACTGGTCCAGAGTTGTGGAGCGCTTTGTGTGCGTGGGTGAGGAGTTTGAAGGTGATCGTCTTTTTGATGGGTAGCCAGTGCAGGTCACTCAGGTGAGGGGTGATGTGGCTGCAGCAGGGGAGGTTGAGGATCAGGCAGGCCGAGGCGTTCTTGATGTGTTGTAGGCGTTGTAGGTGTTTGGTGGGGATTCCGGCGTAGAGAGCGTTGCCGTAGTCCAGACGGCTGCTGACGAGGGCTTGGGCCACTGTTCTTCTGGTTTCAATCGGGATCCACTTGTAGATCCTGTGGGGAATACGGAGGGTGTTGAAGCAGGAGGAGGAGATGGCGTTGACCTGCTTCGACATGGAGAGGAGTCAAGGATAAATCCCAAGTTGTGTGCGTGTTCCGTGGGTGTCGGAGCTCTTCCTAGTGCAGTCGGCCACCAGGAGTCGTCCCAGGCAGACGGAGATGGGCTGAGGATGAGGACTTCTGTCTTGTCCGAGTTCAGCTTCAGGCGGCTGTTCCTCATCCACTCGGCGACGGCCTTCATACCCTTGTGGAGGTTGGTTTTGGCGGTGTGCGGGTCCTTGGTGAGGGAGAGGATGAGCTGGGTGTCGTCGGCGTAGGAGATGATGTTCAGGTCGTGTTGGCGGGCCACTTGTGCGAGGGGGGCCATGTAGATGTTGAACAGCGTCAGGCTGAGGGATGAGCCCTGGGGAACGACGCAGATGAGGTCAGTTGCTTCTGCTCTGTAGGGTGGGAGGCGGACTCTCTGGGTTCTGCCAGTGAGGAAGGAGGATGCCCAGTCCAGGGCTTTCTCCCAGATTCCGGCTTCTTGGAGGCGCGATCTTAGCGTGTGGTGGCAGACCGTGTCGAAGGCAGCAGACAGGTCCAGGAGGATGAGGGCAGAGGTTTCCCCATTGTCTAGTTGGCGTCGGATGTCGTCTGTGGCGGCGATGAGGGCTGTTTCGGTGCTGTGGTTCCATCTGAATCCTGATTGCGCTGTGTCTAGGATCTTGTTGTCTTCAAGGTGGCGGGTCAGCTGTATGTTGGCGATCTTCTCAATGACCTTCGCCGGGAAGGGGAGCAAAGATATGGTCCGGAAGTTCTTGAGGTCTTTGGGGTCCACCTTGGGCTTCTTGAGGAGGGCGTTGATTTCGGCGTGCTTCCAGCTCTCCGGGAATGTCGCTGAGTCGAAGGAGATGTTGATGACTTTCCGTAGTTGGGGTGCGATGGTAGCGTCTGCTTTGTTGAACACGTGGTGTGGTCAGGGGTCTGGTGGTGATCCCGAGTGGGTGGCGTTCATGATCTTGCGTGTTTCGGTGTTGCTTACGTGAGCCATGAGGTCAGAAGGTTGGTGTTGTTCGGAGTGGGGTCTGTCGAGGTCGGGGTGGTCAGAACGTTGAAGCTGTCTTGGATGTCGATGATCTTGCGGTGAAAGAAAGTGGCCAGTGAGTCGCATAGTTCTTGCTAGGGTGGGATGTCGTTGGTGTTGGCGCTGGGGTTCGAGAGTTCCTTTACGATGCTGAAGAGTTCTCTGCAGTCGTGTGCATTATTGTCCAGGCGGTATTTGAAGGAGGATCTTTTGGTTGTTCTGATGAGCTGGTGATGTCTGCGGGTGGCGTCCTTGAGGGCAGTGTGGTTGTCCGGCGTGCGCTCATGGAGCCAGATCTTTTCCAGCTTCCGACATGTGTGTTTGGAGGTCCGGAGTTCCTCAGTGAACCAGGTGGCCTTTTTGCTGGGAAGGTTGATGGGTGGTTTCTTCAGCGGGGCGAGAGTGTTGGCGCATTCTTCGATCCATTGTCTGAGTTTCCGGGCGGCAGTGTCTGGGTCGGTGGGGTCGCCAGGAGGGTTCAGCGCGAGGATGGAGGTCAGCTGGTCCTTGGTGACTTTGCCCCAGCAGCAGCGGGGCAGCTGTTGGGTGCGGTGGTGCGTGGATGGCTTCTTGAAAGTGGAGTGGATGCATCGGTGGTCGGTCCAGTGAAGTTCGGTGGTGTGGTTGAAGGTGATGTGGGTGCTTGTAGAGAAGATGGGGTCAAACGTGTGGCCGGCGGCGTGGGTGGGTACGGTGATGAGTTGTCGGAGTCCGAGGTTGGCGAGGTTGGCGATCATGGTGGCGGAGTTGGAGTCGTTGTTGTTCTCGAGGTGGTAGTTCAGGTCCCCGAGGAGGATGTAGTCTGTGGAGGCGAGTGCGTGGCTGCTGGCGAGGTCGGCGATGGAGTCGCTGAACCGGGCTCGGGGTCCGGGTGGTCTGTAGATGAGTGTTCCTCTGAGGGTGGTGTTCAGCAAACTAATTCTGAAATTAGAGGAACCATGTATCTCTAGATCAATTCACATAACCATTGTGCATCACTATCCATCCATCCATCCATCCATCCATCCATCCATCCATCTTTCGTTGGTACTCTACTTAGATGTTTTTCAGTATTGAAGCATTCAATGACACATAATATCCCGGGGCAAATTTACTTACATTTGACTTAATGCAGCGCAATAACCAAAGCTGCTGTGTTGCACCAAAAGGAGAGAGCAGAAGAGTGCAATACATACTAAGATATGGTGCTGTTACTCTCTCCCCCTGAGATGACATGCTTTTGACTTTGTTGTGACATGCCCACACCAAAGCACCGTAGTGCAAGGGTGTGTGATTGGTTTAGCACAAGGTTTGTAATTGAAGGGTTCCCTTCCAGTATAAAATACTAAGCTGAGATGTTTCCATGTCTTTATGTGCGCTGTAAAGTTCAGCACATGTCACCATTACGCCTGCCTCAAGGAGGCGTAATTAGTTTTAAACTTATCCCAGTCCATCAACTTAAGCAATTATGACATTACTTCAAAAACCCTGGATGGATTCATGGGAATGTCCTTGGACCACCATGGTATGCCTCATTGACGCAAAGTAGAGGAAAGAAGCTCCTAGCGCTTTTTTGTTTTACCTCATGGCTACTTTCCATTGCAATATTGAGCTGGAGAGTAAATCCCAATGCTTCACTTTCTGCTAGTTTGCTTCACTTTTGTAACTCAAACGCGGCACAAACAGTCTTTATTATTGAAGAAAGCCCATTTCACCTCACCTTTTTGTATTGAAAATGTCATTTTTTGCACAGTGAATATACTCCATGATATACACAGCCTTAATCGTACGTCATTATTAGTACCTACTAAATTATTAATTGGTAGCTGACATAAGAAGTGCTTTTGCACTTCTATGGGTTTGCTGCTGTTGTCTTTTTCTGAATATTGTGCTTCTCGTCTCTGCAGGTGGTGCATCAGGATCTTGGTTGCAACTTGGTTCAACAAAAACCAGTGGTGCACAGGATAACGGTGAGAGTTTGCATCCATGTTCTGAATGTTGTACTGTTTCCTTGGATGCACTCATACTCTTCCTTATTGCACATTTGAGGTTCCTACTAATAACTCATTCATCTGCTATAAGCTAATCAAGATCCCTGTTTAGTTTTTCGATTGTATTTATCCATGTTCGTTATATACACACAATCAATCTTAACTCCGTTATAGTAACATAACCCTCGTCAATTATCTCTATTTCTTTGACTTCTTCATCGAACTAGTTCTACTACTTTCCTCTTTCTGATATTGGAGGAACCATGTATCTATAGATCAATTCACATAGCCATTGTGCATCTCCATCCATCTATCCATCCATCCCTCCCTTCCTACTTGGAACTCTACTTAGATGTCTTTCAGTATTCAAACATTCTATGACAAAGAATTTCAAGGGGCATATTTACTCACATTTGACACAATGCAGTGCAACAATCACATTTGCTGTGTTGCACCAAAAGGAGAGAGCAGAAGAGGGCAGTACATGCTAAGATATGGTGCTGTTACTCTTTCCCCCTGCGTTGACATACTTTTAGCTTGCTTGTGAAATGCACACACCCAGGCACCGTAGTGCAAGAGTGTGTGATTGGTTTAGCATACAGTTTTTACTTAAAGGGTTTCCTTCCAGTATAAAATACTAAGCTGAGATGTAGTTTAATACGTTTCCAAGTCTGTATGTACACTGTAAAATACAGCACATGTCACCATTATGCCTGCCTCAAGGAGGCGTAGTTTGTTTAAACTTATCCCAGTTCTTCAATGTAAGCAAAAAGGACATTGCTTCAAAAACCCTGGATAGTTTCATGGGAATGTCCTTGGACCACCATGGTATGGCCCATTGACGTATAGTAGAGGAAAGAAGCGCCTAGGATAGGATAGGATAGGATAGGATAACCATTTATAAAGCGCAACGAATGCCAAAGCGTCTTAGTGCTATTTTGTTTTACCTTATGGTTACTTTCCAGTGCATATTGCGCTGGAGAGTAAATCCCAATGCTGCACTTTCTGCTAGAGCGGCGATAAGGGGCTTGATAATATGCCCTAGAGAATTCCAATAGAAGCCCAGGTTCTGGTGTGAAGGACCACATAACTCTTTCAGTCTCTACCACTTTTTTCTCAGTCTCTCCAGCTTTCTCATCTTACTTTCTGTTCCTCGTCAGTCTTATTGTGTCTGTCTGACAGTCTTTGGTAAATATATCCATATCTTTCTAAATATCATATAAATTGCATTCAATGGAAATATGCATAAAATGGTATTCCCGTCACTCTCAGTCCCTCTCTCTCTCTCTCTCTCTATCTCTCTCTCTCGCTGTCTGTTTGTCTTCTGTCTGTCTCTCTGTCTATGTATCTAATATATATCTAGCTTTCTATCCATCTTTGTGATGGTTTATTAACTCCGTTTCCATTGGTGTTCAGTCATTTATTGATGTAGTTTCTTCACTGTAAGGAGTTTTCAGTTGCTATTTTGTTGTGTATTAAAACCCTCTCCAGCCAAAATTCTTGTAGTCTAAATATAATTGCAATCACCCTCATCAGTCTATTTTAGATAAAAGAAAAACCATAAAACCACAGTAAAACAATCAATAAATTGCCAGCATGTGTTGGAACAACAATTTAAGAAACCCAAAAATGAGACTTACTACCAATATTTAAAAAGTATAAGCTAAAATTGTAGACCGTCACCAAACTGCATGTGCAAAACAAGAGATAAATAACAGCCTTGGTGAAGGAATGTCAGTTCCATTTCAAGGGAGTATTACATTACCATTCTTCATAATAAAAAGTGGCAATCCTTAACTGCAAACTGGATTATGTCTTTTTACTTAAAGCCTCCATGAGTGCTCCAATGGTTCTCAACCTACAAGGTAACCTATAATAGAGTCTAATAATAATAATAATAATAATAATAATATTAATAATAATATAATAGAGCCCCCATAATAGAGTCTGCTTAATGCTAAGCTTCCATATTGCACACAGATAGATATAAGACGGCAATAGAATCAGGGGGGCATGTCAGAATCCAAATGCTCACCTCTCTCGTGTTCACTCCATTTATGTATAAACCATGCTGCATGCATATATTTGTATACTGCAATGACAACGACTTCACAAGTGTCTGTACGCCCCAAAACGTGCAAAACTGCGTAAGTCATTTCCCACATGAGCAGACATAAGCACTGCAAAAGAAGGCAAAATGGTGAATAGTTTACTCTTCCTGATTGAATGAGGGGCACTTGCTAGTGATGGAATTAATAATAGACCAATTTGCTGTACATGTTTAACAGGAAGTACACCATATCTCCATTTTATCAATAGTAACTTTGCAGGGCACCATGGGATGACGTCAAGGAATGATTCATATGCGGGAATAATTTTAATATACATTGGGCAGAAGAGTGGGCACAAAACATTAAATCGACCAGGAGACTTGTTGTTTTGAGTTGGCTGTTTAATATTAGATTCTGAAAGTCACATTTCTAAACATAAATATGCTGCCTGAATCGGACTGTGAGTTACAATTTGATACCCACGTTGTGATTAATAACAAATAAGAAGAAATGAAAGAGAGCATTCTCTATTACCTCTGCCCTATTTCTTCACATGAACCTTGTTCCTGTTCAGCAAGAACATTTTCTCCCTCCCTTCAAAAAAAGTTGCAGAAGACAGTACAAACCTTTCCAAAGTACCACTTGAGGTTTTGAACTATTGCACTCTATTGGCATGCTTCATTTGCATGTGGACTCAAGGCAGCATAGTCATGTGAAATTAAATATTTCGTTATAAAACAGAAGTGAAATAGTATATTACCTTCATTACACGGCATGATATATACATCACTGTTCCTGTTCCTGTGATAATCCATTGGAAGATGAGTTAAACTTTATTGCAGGTGATGGAGGTGGATCCTGGTCATAATTATATATTTGATTATTAAGTATGTTAATTGTGTAAATACATGTTTTGAATGTTATTTTTAGGAGCTGGATATTGTGTTTGTAGGGGTATAGGGTGGGAATTCATGTAAATATTTGTTAATTATTGCTGAATTATAATTCAATTAATTGTTAATTAATTACGTTTTAGGTGTGGGCTGTTGGGTTTGTAGGGGTATAGGGTGGAAAGTTAATTGAATAATAATTGATTAAATATTAATGATAGATATATCAAAAAATGAATTGTAAGTTAATTATGTTAATGGTGTAATTATTAAAAAAAAATGTATTTACATTTTAGATGTGGGTTTTTGGGTTTGTAGGGGTATAGGGTCGGAAGTTAGTAAAAAAAATTCTATGACTGTGAATCTGGCAGTCCAGCACCTGCTGTTTCTTAATATTATATTGCCTTCATTTTCACAGAATGATATGTATACCAATGTTTATGTCCCAATGATTATCCACCCAGTTTTAATGCATGTCAAGTGCTTTTCTGTTGTTGCCTTTTTCATAACAACAATTTGATTTTCATTGCAGGCGATGGAGGTGGATCCTGGTCAATTCCTCCTGGGTCATCAAAGTCATGGTCAAGTGGTATTAAAATGAACGGTGGGTGATTGTGTCACTGCTGAGATCTACACCTAGCTTTCCTGTGTATATTATGTTTGCATGTCTGTTTTTCCATCATGACAGCAGTAGAGATGATGCTTCGTGTCTACTCATTGCTTAAGGTTATTGTGATTTTTACGACTGTTTTGATTGGTATTCAGAGAAAATATCGATTCAAAAATATAGATTTACAGAAATATCAATTTTTTAGTATCATGACAAAGAAAAATCATTGTCAAAATTTAATTGACAAGAATATCGATTTCTTAAGGTAAGAAATATCTTTAAGTATTTAAATAATATTGTAAGTGTATATGTTTTATTTTTGTGTGTAATTGTTGGTAATGTTTTTAAACATAGTTTGCAACTTTAAGGTATTTATATTTTAAATAGAATTGCAAAATAGTCATTTATAGTGATGAAGGGGTTTTGAGGTTTGTTGGGGTACAGGGTGCGATATTTATCAAGTAAATTTTAATTATATATTTTTGATCATTAATATTAATTATGTATTTGATTATTAAGTATGTTATTTGTGTAAATACAAGTTTTGAAAGTTATTTTTTAGGAGCTGGTTATTGTGTTTTTAGGGGTATAGGGTGGGAATTCATTGAAATAATTGTTAATTAATTATTGCTGAATTATAATTCAATTCATTGTTAATTATTTACGTTTTAGGTGTGGGTTTTTGGGTTTGTAGGGGTATATGGTGGAAAGTTAATTGAAAATTAATTGATTAAATATTAATGATAGATATATTATCAAAAAATGAATTGTTATTTAATTATGTTATATGTGTAATTATTACTTTTTTTTAATTTGCATTTTAGATGTGGGTTTTTGGGTTTGTAGGTGTATAGGGTCGGAAGTTAGTATAATATTTTCTATGACTGTGAACCTGGCAGTCCAGCACCTGCTGTTGCTTTCTGACTGTCTGAACGGCCACATACCTCGGGGTCCAACTGTAACATATCTGGACATAAATAAGCAGTCTGATGTGGCCTGGGAATTAGATGCAATGCCCAAAATGTGATTAATAAAAAAGAAGAAGAAATTTAATAGAAAATTATCTATTTTCTCTGCCCCATTTCTTTGCTTGAACTGTGTTTTTCGTTTAACAAGAACATTTTCCTATTCCCTTCAAGGAGATGTGCAGAAGCCAGTGCAAACCTTTCTAAATTATCATTGAGATCTTGAATTGATGCACGTTATTGGCATGCTCCACTTGTATGTGAACTAAAGGCAGATTTGCCTATGTGAGAAATAAATATTATATTGCCTTCATTTTCACAGCATGATATGTATACCAAAGATTTTGTCCCAATGAATATCCATCCAGTTTTAATGCATGTCAAGAGCTTTTCTGTTGTTGCCTTTTTCATAACAACAATTTGATTTTCATTACAGGCGATGGAGGTGGATCCTGGTCAATTCCTCCTGGGTCATCAAAGTCATGGTCAAGTGGTATTAAAATGAACGGTGGGTGATTGTGTCACTGCTGGGATCTACACCTAGCTTTCATGTGTATAGTATGTTTGTATGTCCGTTTTTCCATCATGACAGCATTATAGATGATGCTTCGTGTCTACTCATTGCTTAAGGTTATTGAGATTTTTACGACTGTTTTGATTGGTATTCGGACAAAATATCAATTCAAAAATATAGATTTACAGAAATATCAATTTTTTAGTATCATGACACCGAAATATCATTGTCAAAATTTAAATGACAAGAATATCGATTTCTTAAGGTAAGAAATATCTTTAAGTATTTAAATACTATTGTAAGTGTGTATGTTTTATTTGTGTGTGTAATTGTCGGTAATGTTTTTAAACTTATTTTGTAATTTTAAGTTATTTATATTTTAATTAGAATTGCAAAATAGTCGTTTGTAGTTTTTTCAAGGGGTTGTAAGGTTTGTTGGGGTACAGGGTGCGAAATTAATGAAGTAAAATGTAATTATATATTTTTGATAATTAATATTAATTATTTATTTGATTATTAAGTAGTTATTTGTGTAAATACATGTTTTGAAAGTTATTTTTTAGGAGCTAGTTATTGTGTTTGTAGAGGTATAGGGTGGGAATTCAATTATATAATTGTTACTTGATTATTTCTGAATTATAATTCAATGAATTGTTAATTGTTTACGTTTAGGTGTGGGTTGTTGGGTTTGTAGGGGTATAGGGTAGAAAGTTAATTAAATAATAATTGATTAAATATTAATGATAGATATATTATCAAAAAATGAATGGTTAGTTAATTATGTTAATTGTGTAATTATCACATTTTCTTATTTAAATTTTAGATGTGGGTTTTTGGATTTGTAGGGGTATAAGGTCGGAAGTTAGTAAAATCATTTCTATGACTGTGAACCTGGCAGTCCAGCACCTGCTGTTGCTTTCTGACTGTCTGAACGGCCACATACCCGGTGGTCCAACTGCTACATTTCTAGACATAAATAAGCAGTCTGATGTGGCCTGTGAATTAGATGAAATGCCCAAAATGTGATTAATGACAAAGAAGAAGAAATTAAATAGAACGTTATCTATTTCCTCTGCCCCATTTCTTCACATGAACTGTGTTCCTGTTTAACAAGAACATTTTCCTATTCCCTTCAAGATGATGTGCAGAAGCCAGTGCAAACCTTTCTAAATTATCACTTGAGATCTTGAATTGATTCACCGTATTGGCATGCTCCACTTGTATGTGAACTCAAGGCAGATTTGTCTATGTGAGAAATAGATATTATATTGCCTTCATTTTCACAGCATGATATGTATACCAATGTTTCTGTCCCAATGATTATCCATGCAGTTTTAATGCATGTCAAGATATTTTCTGTTGTTGCCTTTTTCATAACAACAATTTGATTTTCATTGCAGGCGATGGAGGTGGATCCTGGTCAATTCCTCCTGGGTCATCAAAGTCATGGTTAAGTGGTATTAAAATGAACGGTGAGTGATTGTGTCACTGCTGGGATCTACACCTAGCTTTCATGTGTATAGTATGTTTGCATGTCTGTTTTTCCATCATGGCAGCATTAGAGATGATTCTTCATGTCTACTCATAGCTTAAGGTTATTGTGATTTTTATGAATGTTTTGATTGGTATTCGGACAAAATACCGATTCAAAAACTATAGACGTACATAAATATAAATTTTTTAGTATCATGACACAGAAATATCATTGTCAAAATTTAAATGACAAGAATATCGATTTCTTAAGGTAAGAAATATCTTTAAGTGTTGAAATAATATTGTAAGTGTATATGTTGTATTTTTGGGTGTAATTGTTGGCAATGTTTTTAACATAGTTTGTAATTTAAGTGATTTATATTTTAAATCCAATTGCAAAATAGTCATTTATAGTGTTGAAGGGGTTGTGAGGTTTGTTGGGGTACAGAGTGCAAAATTAATCAAGTAAAATTTAATTATATATTTTTGATAATTAATATTAATTATTTATTTGATTATTAAGTACGTTATTTTTGTAAATACATGTTTTGAAAGTTATTTTTAGGAGCTGGTTATTGTGTTTGTAGGGGTATAGGGTGGGAATTCATGTAAATATTTTTTATTAATTTTTGCTGAATTATAATTCAATTAATTGTAAATTATTTACGTTTTAGGTGTGGGTTGTTGGGTTTGTAGGGGTATAGGGTGGAAAGTTAATTGAATAATAATTGATTAAATATTAATGATAGATATATTATCCAAAAATGAATTGTTAGTTAATTATGTTAATTGTGTAATAATCACATTTTCTTATTTACATTTTAGATGTGTGTTTTTGGGTTTGTAGGGGTATAAGGTCGAAAGTTAGTAAAATAATTTCTATGACTGTGAACCTGGCAGTCCAGCACCTGCTGTTGCTTTCTGACTGTCTGAACGGCCACATACCCGGTGGTCCAACTGCTACATTTCTAGACATAAATAAGCAGTCTGATGTGGCCTGTGAATTAGATTCAATGCCCAAAATGTGATTAATGACAAAGAAGAAGAAATTAAATAGAACGTTATCTATTTCCTCTGCCCCATTTCTTCACATGAACTGTGTTCCTGTTTAACAAGAACATTTTCCTATTCCCTTCAAGATGATGTGCAGAAGCCAGTGCAAACCTTTCTAAATAATCACTTAAGATCTTGAATTGATGCACCATATTGGCATGCTCCATTTGTATGTGAACTCAAGGCAGATTTGTCTATGTGAGAAATAAATATTATATTGCCTTCATTTTCACAGCATGATATGTATACCAATGTTTCTGTCCCAATGATTATCCATGCAGTTTTAATGCATGTCAAGAGCTTTTCTGTTGTTGCCTTTTTCATAACAACAATTTGATTTTCATTGCAGGCGATGGAGGTGGATCCTGGTCAATTCCTCCTGGGTCATCAAACTCATGGTCAAGTGGTATTAAAATGAACGGTGGGTGATTGTGTCACTGCTGGGATCTACACCTAGCTTTCATGTTTATAGTATGTTTGCATGTCTGTTTTTCCATCATGGCAGCATTAGAGATGATGCTTCGTGTCTACTCATTGCTTAAGGTTATTGTGATTTTTAGCACTGTTTTGATTGGTATTCTGACAAAATATCGATTCAAAAATATAGATTTACCGAAATATCAATTTTTTAGTAACATGACACAGAAATATCATTGTCAAAATGTAATTGACAAGAATATCGATTTCTTAAGGTAAGAAACATCTTTAAGTGTTTAAATAATATTGTAAGTTTATATGTTTTATATTTGTGTGTAATTGTTGGTAATGTTTTTAAACAGAGTTTGTAATTTTAAGGTATTTATATTAAATAGAATTTCAAAATAGTCATTTATAGTGTTGAAGGGGTTGTGAGGTTTGTTGGGGCACAGGGTGCGAAATTAATCAAGTAAAATTGAATTATATATTTGTGATAATTAATATTAATTATGTATTTGATCATTAAGTATGTTATTTGCGTAAATACAAGTTTTGAAAGTTATTTTTTAGGAGCTGGTCATTGTGTTTGTAGGGGTATAGGGTGGGAATTCATTTAAATAATTGTTAATTAATTATTGCTGAATTATAATTCAATTAATTGTTAATTATTTACGTTTTAGGTGTGGGTTGTTGAGTGTGTAGCGGTATAGGGTGGAAAGTTCATTGAATATTAATCGATTAAATATTAATGATAGATATATTATCAAAAAATGAATGGTTAGTTAATTGTGTTAATTGTGTAATTATCACATTTTCTTATTTAAATTTTAGATGTGGGTTTTTGGATTTGTAGGGGTATAAGGTCGGAAGTTAGTAAAATAATTTCTATGACTGTGAACCTGGCAGTCCAGCTTCTGCTGTTGCTTTCTGACTGTCTGAACGGCCACATACCCGGTGGTCCAACTGCTACATTTCTAGACATAAATAAGCAGTCTGCTGTGGCCTGTGAATTAGATTAAATGCCCAAAATGTGATTAATGACAAAGAAGAAGAAATTAAATAGAACGTTATCTATTTCCGCTGCCCCATTTCTTCACATGAACTGTGTTCCTGTTTAACAAGAACATTTTCCTATTTCCTTCAACATGATGTGCAGAAGCCAGTGCAAACCTTTCTAAATTATCACTTGAGATCTTGAATTGATTCACCGTATTGGCATGCTCCACTTGTATGTGAACTCAAGGCAGCTTTGTCTATGTGAGAAATAGATATTAAATTGCCTTCATTTTCACAGCATGATATGTATACCAATTTTTCTGTCCCAATGATTATCCATGCAGTTTTAATACTTGTGAAGATCTTTTCTGTTGTTGCCTTTTTCATAACAACAATTTTATTTTCATTGCAGGCGATGGAGGTGGATCCTGGTCAATTCCTCCTGGGTCATCAAAGTCATGGTCAAGTGGTATTAAAATGAACGGTGGGTGATTGTGTCACTGCTGGGATCTACACCTAGCTTTCATGTGTATATTATGTTTGTATGTCTGTTTTTCCATCATGGCAGCATGAGAGATGATTCTTCATGTCTACTCATAGCTTAAGGTTATTGTGATTTTAAGGACTGTTTTGATTGGTATTCGGACAAAATATCGATTCAAAAATATAGACGTACATAAATATCAATTTTTTAGTATCATGACACAGAGATATCATTGTCAAAATTTAAATGACAAGAATATCGATTTCTTAAGGTAAGAAATATCTTTAAGGTGTTGATTCCGATCCGGTAAAAAAAAATTGCGTACGAATCGTATCCGTACATTTTCACGTACGAATTGTACAAGTACCTTACAAACAGCGAAGTACGATGAAAATTACCTACGAATAGCGTCGGGAAAAGCGTTATGAGAGGGACCCGGGAATTTTTACGTCCGAATAGCGTTGGGAAAAGCGTACGAGAGGGAGTCGGAAATTTGTCCGTGCAAATCGTAAAACACAAGTCCGAGCGCGCAAGTACGATCCGTACCGGCCGTCCGAATACACAACCGCATGTAAAAGGCCCCGTACGGAGCGAACGCTGTAGCACACATGTACACAGGTAAACTTGTGCCCGGATACGAGACGTACAGCCCCCCGCACCCCCCATATGTCAGCACCGTACCCCCTGTATGTCAGCACCGTACCCCCTCCGCACCGTACCCCAACACCGTAGCCCAGCTTCCCGCACCCGTACGCACCGCACAACAACACCGTAGCCCAGCCCCGCACCTGTACGCACCATACCCCAACACCGTAGCACAGCCCCTCACCTGTACGCACCGTACCCCAACACCGTAGCACAGCACCGCACCTGTACGCACCGTACTCCAACACCGTAGCACAGCACCGCACCCGTACGCACCGTACCCCAACACCGTAGCCCAGCCCTGCACCTGTACGCACCGTACCCCAACACCGTAGCACAGCCCTGCACCCGTACGCACCGTACCCCAACACCGTAGCACAGCACTGCACTTGTACGCACCGTACCCCAACACCGTAGCACAGCACCGCACCTGTACGCACCGTACCCCAACACCGTAGCACAGCACCGCACCTGTACGAACCGTACCTCCACACCGTAGCCCAGCCCCGCACCTGTACGCACCGTACCCCAACACCGTAGCACAGCACAGCACCTGTATGCATCGTACCCCAACACCATAGCACGGCACCGCACCTGTACGCACCGGACCTCCACACCGCAGACAAGCACCGCAACTGTACGCACCGTACCACAACACCGTAGCACAGCACCCTCACCCAGCATCGCGTGTGTACGGACCGTAGCACTATGGTAGTGGTGCCATAGGCGTACGCCATAGTGCTACGGACCGTACCCGTGTGTGTACGGACCGTAGCACTATGGTAGTGGTGCCATAGGCGTACGCCATAGTGCTACGTACCGTACCCGCGTGTGTACGGACCGCAGCACTATGGCACCACTACCTAGTGCTACGGTCCGTACACACGCGTGTACGGTCCGTAGCACTATGGCGTATGCCTATGGCACCACTACCATAGTGCTACGGTCCATACACATGCGTGTACGGTCCGTAGCACTATGGCGTACGCCTATGGCACCACTATCATAGTGCTACGGTCCGTACACACGCGTGTACGGTCCGTAGCACTATGGCGTACGCCTATGGCACCACTACCATAGTGCTACGGTCCGTACACATGTGGGTACGGTCCGTATCACTGGAGTAGTGGTGCCCTAGGGGTACGTGTGGAACGCACCATACCTGTGTGTGGATAGTGAAATTACATAGGGAATACATGAGGGACAAGTATAAGGGCCTAAATGCATGCTGGTTGTCATGGAGACCGAGTTTCCAGTTCAAAAATTTGCATCAGGTGGCCAGCAAAAGTCAGTTGGAGACAATATACTATGTTACAAAGTGGTTGTTGACTTGACATCATGCTCTAATTTTGAACCATGCAAAGGCCCTCACTGGGGTAGGTTTAAAGGGATTGGAGGAAACGTAGGATGCAAAAGAGATTGACCAATCACTCTGTACTCCTGTAAATGAAACAGCCCAGCAAGGGAGATAAAAGGCAGCCAGGACCCATGAGAGAGCACTTGCCTGCACAACCTTTCATTCCACACCACTGCTGCTGCTTGTGATTCCTCTGGCAACATGTCCAGGTCTGTGGAGAGGGCCCAGCCTTTCACCCAAGAGGAGAATGAGGCGTTGCTGGACGTCATCCTCCCACAGTACACCAGCCTGTATGGCAGACCAGGGGAGCAGGTGAGTGCTGACTCCACTAGCTTTGACTGTGCCCCTTTTTTGTGTCTGTCACTTCTGGCATTGTGTCCAGGTGTGACAGACATGCAATGTTGTTCATGGTGGGTCCCAGGGAGGGGGAATGCCTTATGTCTCCCATGCAGAGCATGATGTGGTTCATATCTGCACTCCTCACTTGCATTGTGCTTACTGTGACAATCACTGCATGGTGCATGCCACATTCAGCCTGGCTAATCCTCTTGGGAATGTTGTTTCTATAGTCCTGATGTGATTCTGTGGTCCCCCCAGTGTGACAGGTGACTGTACCCACAGATGTGTGTGAGTTGAGTGTACCTGTGGTGATAGTGTCCAAATGATGTGTACGGCCCCTGGAGATTGGTGTGTGTGTAAGTCCCCTGTCATGTGGGTGAGTGTCTATGTAGAGTGTTGCACCCCAGCTGCATGGAGGATGCATATGCCCTACCCATCTGATGTGAGCAGGGAGCCGTGCTGTGTGTCTGATGTGCTGAGCTAGCCCCACACCTGTGACTCCCCCCAGTCAAGTGGCACATGTGCAGAGTGATGTTTGTACCCGCAGTTGCCAATGGCAGGTGATTGTCCTGTGCCTGTGTGTGTCTGTGTACTCCGCTGAGGTTGCGTCAGTGGCCTGGGGCATGTGACTGCTTTGAGGTGCTGTCCATAATCCTGGTGTTGCTTGTGATGCACAGTGTGAGCCATGATTATTGATTCTGTCGCACCCCTCATGCCACCTGTGTACTTTAAATGCCACGTAGTGCATTTGGCCTTCCCCAGAGGATAATGTCCCTATGACAAAGGTGCAATGAGTTGGCTGCATACTATGCCCTGTTCAAACAAGCCTAATTGTTCTAATGTGTGTCTCTGTGACATGGAGCAGGTGTATTGATGTTGTCTCACTTTGTCATCCTCACAGGTTGCCACCTACGCCAAGGGGGAGATATGGAAGCGGGCCGTCAGGGCCGTGAGGTCGGTGGAGGGTCGCAGTCGGAGCCTGGCCCAGGCAAACGTTGGCAGGACATCCGGTGCTGGACCAGGAGGATCGCCCGGGTCCTGCTGGGGGACTCACCAGAAGGAAAGAACCGTGGGCGCCGGCGCCTGACCCACCAAATGAAGCGTGTCCTGGCGGTGGTCTTCCCTGACATGGATAGGCGGTTACGGGAGAAGCAGCAGCAGGAAGGGGGTAGGT
Organism: Triturus cristatus; assembly: GCF_964204655.1. Lineage (NCBI taxonomy): Eukaryota > Metazoa > Chordata > Amphibia > Caudata > Salamandridae > Triturus > Triturus cristatus. The sequence goes on from NC_140590.1 coordinate 1,110,218,022, forward strand.
ACATGTGTGTTTGTTGTGTGTCACCAGCTTTTGGAAGTGCTCAGTCGCATGGATACACTGCCAGGGTTGATATGTGCTTTGCATATTCTGTTCCCCAGAGTCATCCACTGCTGTTCTTCCTCCCTTCCCCTCCTTGACATGTGTTCCCTGGTCTGTGTGTAGTCACTCTTGCACAAGGTAATCTAGGCTGGCAGTTAATCCAAGTGCCCAATGCTTGCAGCATCATGTGTGGGGGTGGTTTGGGACCTTGCCTGTGCCCTGTCCAGTTCAGTCATTTGGGGGTCCATGATTGTTGGCACTGATGCAGAGTCTCAACATAGGAGTGTGAGGCTTAAAATGAACTGCCTTGCAGCATGCATGACTGATGTTGTGGCCTTAGACATGATGTGCATGAGGGGGAGATATGCATAGTGCGGGGACAGTTGCTCCTGTTGCAGTCAGATCTATCTAGGATCATGGAGCAGTGTGGCCACTACAGTCCCCTGAGACACCTTTTCCTAGGAATCATGTGTGTCATCCAACACTGTGGAAATTCTCAGTGTCTTCAGCATAGGTTGGCCTCTGTGGCATTGTACCCTGGCCTCATTTGCATTTACGTAAAGTGTGCTACATGTGTCCACTGTACAGGGTGACCCAATGTGGCCTGTGCATCCTCACACTGGCCAGTGCCTGTGTGTCTGTGTACAACTATCTGATGATGGTTGTTTGTCAATAATATGTGTGGTCAGCCCCACGAGGGGTAGTTAGAGTGCAATTAGGATTTAATGGAGCCCATTTTTGTGATCCCTGATTAAGTGGTGTAAGTCCTTCCTCTGTCTCAATCACATTGTCTCAGGTGGGGGGGGGGGGTTTGTGCGGGCAAGGCCTACATGTCCAAACCTTATTTGTCTCCTTGCCAGGTCTGGCCTGTGTGTGATGATAGTCTGAACAGACACTCAACAAGTATTGACCCAGTCATGTTGTGCAGGGTTTAATGTTTGTGCTTTGCAGCATGTGTCAAAAGTTAAAAGACATGGTTCCTGTTCATCCATTTTTGGCAACGGTGTGTGGTCCAGATGCTGTGTTCGACTGTCCACAGACACTAGCTTCTCTGTATAATTCGATATCAAGTTCTTTGCTGTTGTGTCATGCTCTCCATTGTTTCAAAGTGGCATGGTGGGTCAACCAACTGTGTAGTGCAGGGCCTACATATGTGCATAGTATTGCAGATGTTACTCATGATGCTTTTCATGCTATGCACTGTGACCTATGTAGTTTGGACTCATGTGTCATATGTATACAGGTGTCTGATTATTTCCTGTCTCTTCACCTTGCCCACAGCATCGTCGGGGGACACCGAGGGAGACACCGGCACGGACGTGGAGGAAGGATCCAGCACCGGTGCCACCAGTGCTGGGGAGTCTGGCGCAGCAAGTGGCACGGAGGGCGAGGGGAGTCAGGCGGAGGACCTGTCCAGTCCCAACACCGACTATGACGCAGACGGGTCCGAGGCTGAGCTCCCAGAGGGGGCGGAGGCTGCTCCCACAGCTGAAAGCAGCAGTACATCTCTCGCCACCCCCTCCATTTCCATCACCGCCCTCCCACTTGCTCGGGTCCCTTATGTCCGTGCTAGGCGACAACATGTCTCCTTCGTGCCAGGCACCGCACACCCTGCCCCTGTCTCTGCTGCTGGCGTCAATGCCGAGTCTGTGGACATCCTGCGGCAGTTGCAGGTTGGTCAGACATCGCTGCTTAATGTCCTCCATGGCCACACCAGACTGCTGACACAGATGGTGTCGTACATGGAGGGCATGTCAGCAGCGATGTCTGACAAACGGATGTTGCTGAGGTCCATGGACTCGTCACTGACGGCAGTAGTGGGTCTCCTGCAGTGCTCTGTCCCCCCGACCCCTGCACCATCCACACTTCCCACTCCCATGCCTATCCCAAGCACACCCAGACATCCCCATGCATGCACCCAACCAGACACAGGCAGCACACCAACAGGGAAGGCCAAGCGCACACCTCCTGTCACGCACACACAGGGGGAAGTAGGCACACCCACTGGGTCAGGGGGCAAACGGCAGACAGGCAGCCACAGTGGGAGTCCGCAGTCCCCACGACCCACTTCCTCCAAAACCACTCCCCTTAGCTCCCCTGCCCAACAGTCGGGCAAGAGTCCTTCATGGCCAGTCTGTCCCTCAGCCCCAGTGTGACACCACCCCGCAAGCGGTCGAGGAAGTCCCCGGGCAGGGGAGTTGAGTCCCCCCCCCCTGTCCACACCCTCCCCCAGTAGCGCTGCAACCCATCCCTCCGACCCCCCCCTCCTTGGGGCCTGTGGTTCCTTCAGGTGGAGGGGAGACGCTGGGAGACCTTGCAACCGTGTGCAGCGCCATCCTAACCACCACCTTTGGCGCTGCCCCACCCTGTGGTGGAGTCGTCCGTCCCTGCACTCACAACACCTACCCTTGCCCCTCCTGTCCCTGCGGTGCCTGGTACTCCCCCCCCCACATGATGCCCCCCCCTGTGGATGAAAAGGAACTCTGAAATGTGCAGGCAAGCTAGGGGAGACGCGTCCCAATATGTCCCCCCCCAGGAATTCGCATATGGACTGGCCTATGGGCCTTGTATATAGTGTACATTTCTAATCAAATAATTTTTTATGCTGAATAAAGCATTTTGTTTTTCATTTGCACACAAATGCTTTTCTGGTATTGCTGTTGGTGCTGCTGCTCCCTGAGTTGGGGTGGTGATAATGTGTTAGGTGTCTGGGAAATGTTGTAGTGTGCTGCTCATGGGAGGGACCCTGGTATCTGTGTGCCATCACAAGGTCTCTGCAAATAATCTTTGGTCATGTAAGCTCTTACTGTATGGTGACATTGTCCCAAGGAGTGTTCCTTCCTCTGTGGCACCTGACTTCTTCACTGCAGGGTGTTTCCCAATTGTTGTGCTGACCTGTGTCTACATTTCCTTGCTGTGTGAGGGATCCCTTCAACTTTGCCCATGCCTGCTCAGCAATGTCTCCACCTGCATCGTCTGTGCCATCCTTGGTAGTCACTGTACTTGTGTATGGAGTATGTTGCCATGGCTTCATGTGGACATGGTCCCTTTTCCGCACTATGCATGTGTGTACTCCCAGCCTAGCACACATGTGTTACTTGTTCTGCAGGGTATTTGGGCACCTGACTGACAATTGTGGGCATTGTATCTGTGGGTACTCCACCATTTTCCTTCCATGGGAGGCAACAACTTGTTGGCTGCCCCGGCACCTGTACATTCCTATCAGTCCTGGAATGTGGGTGACAGTGTGTGTTCCCTTAGGCCAGAGGTCTTCAAACTGTGGGGCGCACCCCCCTGGGGGGGCGTGGATGGGTTCCCAGGGGGGCGCGAATACCTCTGCAGATGCATGTAAATGAAGATGGCCTGGAAGTGTGGCGATCTTTATTTGCCGCATTTCCAGGCTGTCTTCATTTATTCCAGTGAGGGCAGGGGTCAGTAAATGTGCTGGCAGGGTCAAGGAGGTTTCCTAAAAAGAAATCTGGTGAGCGCGAGGCACAGTGCACGCAGCGCGCGCCACTTATCAAGTCATCCTCGATGGCTCTGAGGAGCACAGATGTTATCCGGGCGTGTGCGGTGGTTCAGTCAAAGGCCTCAGCCCTGGTAACACTGTAATGCATACCTTTATATGCATTGTATTTCCAGTTGAGGACCATATAGCAGTGACCGGTCTTGCAAGCTGTTGGGACAGAATGTTGAGCTATGTCAGTCAAGATATGAATACAGAAATGTGATAGACAGAAGCTCCTCGATACAGGGTTCAGGCACCACTCAAACAGCAAAACAGCTCAAATGGGGATTATCACTGGCGTCATTTGTATACAGAGAGGAGCCACGTGCAAGCGGGCGCTGCTGCCTGGGAGTTTCTGCCAGGTGTTCGCATTTCATACACACGAGAACCCATGTAAGTAAGTGTTTTGTGTTTTCACAGTAAAGGTCTGGCATTGGAAAAAGTTTAAACTATTGGCGTCATGAATTGTAATGTTTGTTATTTACTTTTTGGGTCTGTAGTGGAGTGATTGTTTAAGGAACAAAGTGCATGTGATTCTATATTATTAGAATTAGTTGGGGCGTTAAGGAGTTGAGGGGCGGAGGGGCGGAGGGCTATGATGACAGGAAGAGGAGGAAGATGGACAGAGGTTTAGGTGGAAAAAGATGAGGTGTGAGGTAGAATAGTGAGATGAATTGAACATGCTTTGGATGGAAAAGGCACATAGAAAATTGCAAGAGGTTATGGAAATCTAAAATGGTAGATGGTCGGTAGGTATGTCAGATGTACACTAGGAGAGCAACAAGGGAATAAATGAGCGAATGTGGGAAAATGCAGATAGATTTCCATGCAGCACACTCCTGTACATGTGTGTTTCTCATAAGAAACAACTACAAGAATTCATCGTTAGTAGTTTACTGGCCTTAATGGCCCCACGTTGTTAGTTTCAATGTCCCCATGTTGTTAGTTTGCTTGTTAAAGTTGCAACGTCAAAAGATGTTGTTTTCGTTTCCTTGTGGTTCTGTTTCAGTGGAGACACTTTGCTCATTTTTTATTATGTTCAGTAAATCGAGTGTTTCATGTGTCTGATATTGTGCACTAAGGAAATTAATACATTTTCTCATAAACACATATGGTGGACATATTTGTTACTCACTGTGGACAGCATTAATTGCATGTGGCGACTAATTAGGTCTTTGAGTATTTGAATTTTTTTCTGAATGGTACCTAGGAGTGCCATGGTTTTGTTAGAGTACCAGAACCTACTGAGGCACAAGTATTGTAAATATGGTTTATTTAGCTCTGTGATTGATTGTTTGCGGGGGGGAGGGTGCATGCCCCTGAACATAGCCATGTCCCTCCCGCTACCCCAATCTATACATAAAGTTATGGAGGGGGGCCCGACCTCAAAGCATTTTGGTCAAGGGGGGGCTCAGAGCTAAAAAGTTTGAAGACCTCTGCCTTAGTCTCTCTTAGTTTAGTGGGGTTTAATATGAGGATACAGTCTTGTTGCATGATCTCAGTGTGTGTATTGTGCTGCCACCGCCAGGGGTGGGTGTGCATGTGTAATTTGTCATCACACCCACATGTGGTATGTCATGCGGTGGGGGAAGGACATCCATCCTCATGGGAGTGGGACACTGCTGTCAGTGATGTGTTGTCATGCCACTCTCAACATAGTCGCACATTGTGGATGCCTTCATGCACCCATGGAGTTTTGCTCATCGGAGGATGATGTACATACCCCCATGTCTCTGTCCACTGCTGGGAGTCCTCTGCACCCACCCCTCATTTGTCTGGGCACTTCTGGGAGTCCACTGCACCCACCCCTCATATGTCTGGGCACTGCTGGGAGTCCTCTGCACCCACCCCTCATATGTCTGGGCACTGCTGGGAGTGATAGGCACCCAACCCTCATATGTCTGGGCACTGCTGGGAGAGATAGGTACCCACCCCTCATATGTCTGGGCACTGCTGGGAGTGATAGGCACCCACCCCTCAGATGTCTGGGCACTACTGGGAGTGCTCTGCACCCACCCCTCAGATGTCTAGGCACTGCTGGGAGTCCTCTGCACCCACCCCTCATTTGTCTGGGCAATGTTGGGAGTCTTCTGCACCCACCCCTCATATGTCTGGGTACTGCTGGGAGTCCTCTGCACCCACCCCTCATATGTCTGGGCACTGCTGGGAGTGATAGGCACCCACCCCTCATATGTCTGGGCACTGCTGGGGGTGATAGGCACCCACCCCTCACATGTATCTGTCCACTGCTGGGAGTACTCTGCACCCACCCATCATATGTCTGGGCACTGCTGGGGGTACTCTGTACCCACCCCTCATATGTCTGGGAACTGCTGGGAGTCCTCTGCACCCACCCCTCATATGTCTGGGCACTGCTGGGAGTGATAGGCACCCACCCCTCATATGTCTGGGCACTGCTGGGGGTCCTCTGCACCCACCCCTCATATGTCTGGGCACTGCTGGGAGTCCTCTGCACCCACCCCTCATATGTCTGGGCACTGCTGGGAGTGATAGACAGCCACCCCTCATATGTCTGGGCACTGCTGGGAGTCCTCTGCACCCACCCCTCAGATGTTGGGGCACTACTTGGAGTCCTCTGCACCCACCCCTCAGATGTCTGGGCACTGCTGGGAGTGATAGGCACCCACCCCTATGTCTCTGTCCACTGATGTGGATCGTAGCACGACACCCACCCAACCGCCCACATGCTCTGAAGGCCTGGGTACGGGCCATACCCCCAATGTTGGGGTGCCGTAGGGGTACGGCCCGTACCCAGGCATTCAGAGCGTGGGTACGGGTCGCACCACGCGTACCCCTACGTCACCCCATGAATGGTGGTACGGCTCGTAACCAGGCCTTCAGAACGTGTGTACTGGCCGTACCACCATTGTTGGGGTGAGGTAGGGGTAGGCGTGGTACCACCCGTACCCACGCTCTTAAGGCCTGGTACGGGCCGTACCCCTACGGCACCCCAACAAAGGTGGTACGGCCCGTACCCACGTTCTGAAGGCCTGGGTACGGGCCGTACCCCCAATGTTGGGGTGACATAGGGGTACGGCCCGTACCCAGGCCTACAGAACGTGGGTACATGCCGTACCACCATTGTTGGGGTGACGTAGGGGTAGGCGTGGTACGACCCGTACCCACGCTCTTCAGGCCTGGGTACGGGCCGTACCCCTACGGCATCCCAACATTGGGGGTACGGCCCGTACCCAGGCCTTCAGAACGTGGGTACGGGCCGTACCACCATTGTTGGGGTGACATAGGGGTAGGCATGGTACAACCCGTACCCACGCTCTTCAGGCCTGGGTACGGGCCGTACCCCTACGTTACCCCAACAATGGTGGTACGGCCTGTACCCACGTTCTGAAGGCCTGGGTACGGGCCGTACCCCCAATGTTGGGGTGACGTAGGGGTAGGCATGGTACGACCCGTACCCACGTTCTGTAGGCCTGGGTACGGGCCGTACCCACACGGCACCCCAACATTGGGGGTACGGCCCATACCCAGGCCTTCAGAACGTAGGTACGGGCCGTACCACCATTGTTGGGGTGACGTAGGGGTACGGCCCGTACCCAGGCCTGAAGAGCGTGGGTACGGGTCATTAGGGGTGGGCGGAATTTGCGAAATTCACTTTCGCAAATTATCACGAAAATGTTCAAAATCACCGCAAACACGCGGAAATATCGCGAAGATGCGAACGTTTTTTTCCCGCCCGGTCGCGGTATTTTCTGCATGATTGCGGCTTGCCCACTTACCCATGTGGTTGCTCGCGGGTGCAGCCATCTTGTTTTCAGTTGTCTCGCGGTGCATGATCGCAAGAAGAAAGACGTGATCGCGCAACGCATGACGTCACTGCGGGCGCTAACTGTCGCGAGACAGCGCAAATGGCTACCAACAATTAATATAAAATTAATATTAAATATTTATTTGATTATTAAGTACGTTATTTGTGTAAATACATGTTTTGAAAGTTATTTTTAGGAGCTGGTTATTGTGTTTGTAGGGTTATAGGGTGGGAATTCATGTAAATAATTTTTAATTAATTATTGCTGAATTATAATTCAATTACTTGTTAATTATTTACGTTTTAGGTGAGGGTTGTTGGGTTTGTAGGGGTATAGGGTGGAAAGTTAATTGAATAATAATTGATTAAATATTAATGATAGATATATTATCCAAAAATGAATTGTTAGTTAATTATGTTAACTGTGTAATTATCACATTTTTTTATTTACATTTTAGATGTAGGTTTTTGGGTTTGTAGGGGTATAGGGTCGGAAGTTAGTAAAAAAAATTCTATGTCTGTGAACCTGGCAGTCCAGCACCTGCTGTTGCTTTCTGACTGTCTGAACGGCCACATACCCGGTGGTCCAACTGCTACATTTCTAGACATCAATAAGCAGTCTGATGTGGCCTGTGAATTAGATTTAATGCCCAAAATGTGATTAATGACAAAGAAGAAGAAATTAAATAGAACATTATCTATTTCCTCTGCCCCATTTATTCACATGAACTGTGTTCCTTTTTAACAAGAACATTTTCCAATTCCCTTCAAGGAGATTTGCAGAAGCCAGTGCAAACCTTTCTAAATTATCACTTGAGACCTTTAATTGATGCATCGTATTGGCATGCTCCACTTGTATGTGAACTCAAGGCAGATTTGTCTATGTGAGAAATAAATATTACATTGCCTTCATTTTCACAGCATGATATGTATACCAATGTTTCTGTCCCAATGATTATCCATCCAGTTTTAATGCATGTCAAGAGCTTTTCTGTTGTTGCCTTTTTCATAACAACAATTTGATTTTCATTACAGGCGATGGAGGTGGATCCTGGTCAATTCATCCTGGGTCATCAAACTCATGGTCAAGTGGTATTAAAATGAACGGTGGGTGATTGTGTCAATGCTGGGATCTACATCTAGCTTTCATGTGTATAGTATGTTTGCATGTCTGTTTTTTCATCATGTCAGCATTAGAGATGATTCTTCATGTCTACTCATAGCTTAAGGTTATTGTTATTTTTACGACTGTTTTAATTGGTATACGGACACAATATTGATTCAAAAATATAGATTTACATAAATATAATCTTTTTAGTATCATGACACAGAAATATCATTGTCAAAATTTAAATGACAAGAATATTGATTTCTTAAAGTAAGAAATATCTTTAAGTGTTTAAATAATATTATAAGTGTATATGTTTTATTTTTGTGTGTAATTGTTGGTAATGTTTTTAAACATAGTTTGTAATTTTAAGTTATTTATATTTTAAATCCAATTGCAAAATAGTCATTTATAGTGTTGAAGAGGTTGTGAGGTTTGTTGGGGTACAGGGTGCGAAATTAATCAAGTAAAATTTTATTATTTATTTTTGATAATTAATATTAATAATGTATTTGATTATTAAGTACGTTATTTGTGTAAATACTTGTTTTGAAAGTTATTTTTTAGGAGCTGGTTATTGTGTTTATAGGGGTATAGGGAGGGAATTCATTTAAATAATTGTTAATTAATTATTGCTGAACTATAATTCAATTAATTGTTAATTATTTACGTTTTAGGTGTGGGTTTTTGGGTTTGTAGGGGTAAAGGGTGGAAAGTTAATTGAATAATAATTGATTAAATATTAATGATAGATATATTATTAATAAATGAATTGTTAGTTAATTATGTTAATTGTGTAATTATCACATTTTTTTAATTTACATTTTAGATGTGGGTTTTTGGGTTTGTAGGGGTTTAGGGTCGGAAGTTAGTGAAATAATTTCTATGACTGTGAACCTGCTGTTGCTTTCTGACTGTCTGACGGGCCACATACCCGGTGGTCCAACTGTTACATATCTGGACATAAATAAGCAGTCTGCTGTGGCCTGTGAATTACATTCAATGCCCAAAATGTGATTAATAACAAAGAAGAAGAAATGAAATAGAACATTATCTATTTCCTTTGCCCCATTTCTTCTCATGAACTGTGTTCCTGTTTAACAAGAACATTTTCCTATTCCCTTCATGGAGATGTGCAGAAGCCAGTGCAAACCTTTCTAAATTATCACTTGAGATCTTGAATTGATGCACGGTATTGGCATGCTCCACTTGTATGTGAACTCAAGGCAGATTTGTCTATGTGAGAAATAAATATTATATTGCCTTCATTTTCACAGCATGATATGTATACCAATGTTTCTGTACCAATGATTATCCATCCAGTTTTAATGCATGTCAAGAGCTTTTCTTTTTCATAACAACAGTTTGATTTTCATTGCAGGCGATGGAGGTGGATCCTGGTCAATGTCTCCTGGGTCATCAAAGTCAAGGTCTAGTGGTGCTCAGATGAACGGTGGGTGTTTGTGTCACTGTTGGGAACTTTCATATATTGTTTTCATGTATTCAATTGGTTTGCATATGTGTCTATTCATAATGACCGGATTAGAGGTGATGCTTCACATCACAATTCTTTTTCTGCTCATTGATTAAGGTTATTGTGATTCTTAGTCCTGTGTTGAATTATATATGATTTATATAATAATCTCTACTAACAACAAAACAATCTAAAATAGATCTATCTATCTATCTATCTATCTATCTATCTATCTATCTATCTATCTATCTATCTATCTATCTATCTATCTATCTATCTATCTATCTATCTATCTATCTATCTACCTATCTTTGTGATGTTTACGATCCTCATTTCCATCATCCTTCAGGTATTTATTATTACAGAGTTTCTTCTTTGGTTAATTTCACATGATTAGTCTCTTATTGTTTTGAGGAGTTTTCAGTTGTACTTTGTTGTGTATTCAACCTCTTCCCACCTAATTCGATGCCGTCTAAACATAATTTAAAATCACTTTGTATAGAAGAACAGACACAAACATTAAATTCACCAGGAGACTTGTCCATTTGAGTTGGCTGTTTAGTAACGTCACATTTCTGGTCATAAATTAGCAGACCAAATTCCTGGTCAATGTCTCCTGGGTCATCAAAGTCAAGGACTAGTGGTGTTCAGATGAACGGTGGGTGTTTGTGTCACTGTTGGGAACTTTCTTAGATAGTTTTCACGTGTGGAAGATGTTTGCATGTTTGTCTATTCATCATGACCGCATTAGAGGTGATGCTTCACATCACAATTCTGTGTCTACTCATTGATTAATGTTATTGTGATTCTTATTACTGTGTTGAATTATATACTATCTTTCGAATTTAATATGTAGTGGTGTGTATTTTATTCTGTGTTTTATCTGACTTGCGTTCATGCTGCGCTCTTTGCCAACCATCCTGATCTTAGGGTTTAGTCTCCAAGGTTACTTTATAGTTAAGGAAGAACGTAGCTGTGTGGCAGTGGTTTTACTGCCATTTTCCTTTATTGAGGCTGTGTTTGTCTTCTCTGCAGAATATCCAGCAGGATCCCAGACCAATAACTCACCAAGTGGAACTCAGACGGCTGGTGAGATCTTGTGCCACTGCTCTGATATTAAATTGCATTGGGCGTATATAAAATTGTCATTTGTTTACCGTCGCTAGAGTAATTTCTCTTCCCTATTGATAGAGTAAGGTATTCATACACACTCTCTAATATTATCAATCACTTTCACTTTTGCATCTAGAAAAAGGCGATATGCAGTGCATCATAAAATTACATTAAGCAAATATTAATGATGTGTGTAGTTGTACCACTAGGACCAACATATTGCTACCCCAACACAGATGTACCATACACTGCTTTGGAGTAACCTTGTCGCCGTTTTATTTCAATGAAGTTCAGTCATTCCACATAGCTGCGATCATTCTGACTGTTATATTGGCACATTAAAAACTTCCATCTCTTTTGCAAATTATTTTTCAAACCATACCCAACTAAGAAGATTGACAGTACTTGCATTTGGCAGTCATTGGTGAAGTGTCTGAGTGCTATTTGGGGGGATTATTTCATCAAGCAGATTCCTAATGCTTTCCTTCAGTTGTTGGCCCTTAGGCCTTATGGCTTCTTGTCTTCTTGGCTGTGCTGCTTGGTATACTAGATACTGAGGGATTTCCTTTCCTACTCCTTTTGGACCTCTTGAGGCCTGGGGCTTCCTTAGGTTTGCTGCATGAACCGCTCACACACTCTTGCTCTACTACGACGTATCTCTTCTTGATTGTTTGCCTGGTGCTGATGAGTGTGTTGATGTCCACAGTGCTCTGCTTTCAGTGGCTCATGGTCCAGGTAGCCTTAACCCTCCACTTTTTATCTGTCCATGCTGCCAAGCCATTGGTTAGTTCAAATTCCGACTTTGACCTCGACCAATCAGTTTGAAAGGAGCTGTGGTGGAAAGCCTCCTCCATTTTCATACTTTATGGCCCCCAGCTGCCAACCTTGGTGTGCACTTGCCCTTGCCCCTTTCTGGCCCAGATGACCACCATTACTTCACCTGTGGGCTCTCCGTCTGGTTATGACTGCAGCTCGCTCACTGCATTCTTCACATGCTGTGCTTTTGTTTATCAATTTCTTGCTACATATTTGAATTCACGAAGGTCTGTTTTTTTAATCTGTCTATCTGTCTGTCTATCTATCTATCTATCTATCTATCTATCTATCTATCTATCTATCTATCTATCTATCTATCTATCTATCTATCTATCTATCTATCTATCTATCTACCTATCTGTGGTTAGCTGCTGCGATCATTTGCATGAATTTAATTGCCCTGCACATTTTCTCACCAGTGTCAGAACATGTGTTGATACATAAATAAAACAGAGAATGAGCACGGTTTAAAGGTACTTGTTCTATGATAATTGTCATACCTGCACTGTTTCCCGTTGTGAAATTTGCCTGGTAAAACCAAGTTTAACCAAGCAGACTATATCAAGGGAAACAGCTCATTTCTCCTGCCAAAATTCTGAATGAGTGGTGTTTACAGTAATTAGCAAATATCTCATACCAGAGTATCAGTATTTACCCACTGCGGTAACCCTTCCTGCACAAAAACAATCCTGCATGCAACACAGACACCCTTGCGCCATGGTGCAAGGGTGTCTGCGGTGGCACTAAGTAGCAAATGGTGCACCAGTGCAGGGGGAAAGGATAGGAATGCACAGTATTTTCTTAATATGGTGCATTCCTACCTTTTTTCACATTGGAATAGGGAAGCTCAGTAGGAAGACTTTCGGAGTTGCCCTACACCTGTTGCCAATAAATGAGAACCAAAGTCTCTGAGGATGTTCTCCTTGCCACTTCACACTTTGCCCGTGTTATCATGTGAGATTCAGATGTGAATTAAAATTGGCATTCTGAAGAGACTTGAGACTATGGACTGCTTTTAAAATTCCGATAAGCATTCTGTCTTGTCGATTATTGGGATTTAAGAGACGCCAGTTACAGCACAACAATATGACCTATTAGTTGATCAAGAGATCTATTAAAATGTCAGTTATCATGCTTTTCCCTAAACGTCTTTTTGTGGGTGTCAGAATATTGTCTTTAGAAATATCATGTTTCATAATTATGGTGAACTAAACATGTTTTAAAAATATCATATATTTTATGTGTAGAAATAGTATTATTAACTCCAAATTGGTGATATTTCTGTAAACTATTATTTTCTGTATGATGTTGTGCTCTTCTCTGCAGATGGTCAAGGAGGATCTCAGCCATCAGCTTCAGGTTCATCCATGCCCAATGAATCACTAATTGGCCAACCAGAAAGTGAGTTTTTCTTCCACAGGACTGAACTTTGGACTGCTCTCAAGTGTTCACCATTTTATACTCATCAATTTAACTTATAAGTGTCAGGTCTACTGATGAATGTAGCATTGCTGTGCTCTGTCAGTGCTTTGTAACTCTGTCAACTGATTTAGGTATTATTCTCCTGAACATTCCATATAACAAAAACATACCTTTACTGCCCATCACATTTCTGTCTCAAAGACTGTAACACCTGTCTTTCCAGCTTAGACTCTCTTCTGCATTGTGGACTTATTTATTAATACTTGATGGAAGTGACGCACCAACCAAAGTTTCTGTGCTGCCTTGTGTAAGAGGGAGAGCAGAAACATGTGCGGCCTCTACTGAGATATGGCACATGGTTTTTCTAAACAAGTGTTTGAACACATTTGACTGCCATTTACCAATGCCCACACTCTTGAAACATAGTGCATGGGTGTGCGCATTCTCTAAAGAATAGGTTTTGTACTGGAACAGGCCCCCAGTACTATGCATATGCATCAAGACTTCTCTGACTTTGTATGTGTGCTGTACAACACAGAACACAACCAAAGTTGGAAAAATAAGGAATATTTCTCTTTGTTCCCCCTAGTCATATGATTTTGGCATGAATCCCTCTCCCCCCAAATTAGTGAATGGAGATGTACATAAACCCCATTGGTGGTTGCATGGAAAGGACATGTACCACCCATGGAAAACACCCATGATGCAGCATAGTACCAAGTAGTGCATAGGGCAACTTTAAGTTACTTTGGGATACTTTCCAACACTTATCACAGTTTGCGGTGTGTTTCATAGAAGTGATGCAAACCTGTACAAAGAGTTTGTATATGTGGCCTTTATGTCTATAATTGTATTAATTTCAATTGACCCATATAAAGGATCTATCTATCTATCTATCTATCTATCTATCTATCTATCTATCTATCTATCTATCTATCTATCTATCTATCTATCTATCTATCTATCTATCTATCTATCTATCTATCTATCTATCTATCTATCTATCTATCTATCTATCTATCTATCTATCTATCTATCTATCTTTCTGTCTTTCTTTCTTTCTTTCTTTCTTTCTTTCTTTCTTTCTTTCTTTCTTTCTTTCTTTCTTTCTTTCTTTCTTTCTTTCTTTCTTTCTTTCTTTTCTATCTTTCTTTCTACATCACATCCCTGTGATGTGTAGTTTGCTGGTTTGAGCATTTCCATTGAATTGACGTGCACATTTTCTCATCAGTTTCAATGCATGTATGTTGATACATAAAAAAGGAGCAATAGCAGCAGGGTTTAGAGTTACTGATTCTGGGATAATTGTCATTCCCGACTTATCTCTTTTTGGATTTTGCCAAGTAAAGTCAGGATCAACCAGAGTAAAATGTACAAAGGGAAAAAAAACTACTTTTCATGCCCTCCATTTGAATGGGCAGTATTGACAGGAATTTGCAAATTTATCATCATGAATTATATATGATTGGCAAATATCACCCCCTAATCTGCTGACCTCATAATCAGGGTCTCTGAATATTTTTCTTTCTTTAGACACCTTCTGGTATGAAACATTTCATTGTATTAATACGCTGCAATACGTTTAGGATTTTCGAACTTTAGACCAAATGAGCTGCTCTACGCTTGATGGTGATATACCACGTGTGCACTAACTGAGATGGAACACACACTCTCTGATGATGTTTTCATAGGTAGGGCATCGTTGGCCAATGTATTATCTGAGATTCAGCTTTGAATTACTATCAGCAGTCAGATGCAACTTGTAACGATGGACTGCTTTTAAATTTCCAATAGGCATTCTTTCCATTTATTTGGTGATTATTGGGATTTAATATACACCACTTACAACATAAAAACTTGAGCTATCAATTGATTGAGAGATCTGTCAGATTTAAATTATGATAATCTTTGCTATACATCTTTCTGTTGTGTGCCAGAATATCATCTGCGGAAATATCATGTGTAATAATATGGTGTACTAAATATTGTTTAAAAATACCACATTCTGCGAGTAGAATTTGTATTATCAATACTAAATAGGTGATATTTCTGTGAACTATACTTTTCTTGTCTTCATGATGTTGTGCTCTTCTCTGCAGATGTTCAAGGAGGATCGCAGCCATCAGCTCCAGGTTCATCAATGCCCAATGAGCCATTAAGTGGCAACCAACCAGACAGTGAGTGTTTCAGCCACAGCAGTGAACCGTGGATGATCTCTAGTGTTCACCATGTTTATGACCATCAATTTAAATTACAAATGTTTGGTCTACTGACTAATGAAGCACTGTTGTTTTTTAACTCTTTCAACTGATTTTGTTATTATTAGCCTTAACATTTTCTATAGCAATAGAACATCACTTCTGTCCATCACATTCCTTCCTCAAAGACTGTAAAAACCTATCTTTCCAGCTTGGTCTGTCTTCTGCATTTTGGCCCATATGTATTCATATTTTATGGAAAGTGGTGCAGAAAAAGTTGCTGTGCTGCCTTTACTTAAAGGAAGAGAGGAAAACTGTACTGTCCCTACTGAGAAATATCACATCATTTCTGTCACCCAGTGCTAGCACACTTTTGTCTGCAATAAGCCAATGCACACCCATGGAAAACACCCTTGATGCAATATAGTACAAAGCTGTGCATATGGCAAATTTAAATTACTTTGAGATATTTTCCAACACTTATCCAGGTTTGCGTTGGAGAGAAAACCCCACCCCAACACTTTGCACTGGGTGTGTGTCATAGAAGTTATGCAAACCTGTGCAAAGAGTTTGTACATCTGGGCCTTTATATCTATAATTGAATGGATTTCAATCGTCCCTTATAAAGTATTCTAGCAAGTAGTAATTTGTTCTCAACAACTATCACTGAATATGATTCGTGTATCTTTTTCTGAATCTATCTATCTATCTATCTATCTATCTATCTATCTATCTATCTATCTATCTATCTATCTATCAATCAATCTATCTATCTATCTATCTATCTATCTATCTATCTATCTATCTATCTATCTATCTCCGTCACATACCTGTGAGGTGTGGTTTGCTGGTTTGATCATTTACATTTAATTGACCTGCAATTTTTTCTCCTCAGTTTCAATACATTTAGGTTTATAGATGAAGAAAAGGAGCATTATCAGCATGGTTTAGGGTTACTCCTTCTGGGATAATTGTCATGCCAACCCTTTTTCCTTTTTGAATTTTGCCAGTAAGGGCAGGTTAAACCAGAGTAAAATTTAAAAAGGGAAACATCCTATTTTCATGTCCACAATTCAGAATGGCCAGTATTTACAGGAATTTGCAAATATCACATCACAGATCATTGTAATTTACGCAGTGTGGTAAATATCACCCTCATAATCAGGGTCTCTGAATATTTCTCTTTCTTTAGTGGAGTAAAGTTGACACCTTCTGGTATAAAACATTTTGTTGTAATAATAAGCTATAATACATTTATTCAAGCTATAAACCAAATGAGCTGCTTCAAGTTTGATTGTGATAGACCATGTGTAGACTCGCTGTGATGGAACACACACTCTATGAGAATGTTTCATAGCTAGGGCCCCATTGACCAATGTATCATCTGAGATTCAGCTTTGAATTATAATTAGCATCTTTCGACTATAAACTGCTTTTAAAATTCCAGTAGCCATTCTACCCATTAAATTGGTGATTATTAGGATTTAATATACACCACTTACAGCACATAAATATGAACAATCAATTGATTGAAAGATATGTTGAAGTTAAATTATGATAATCTTTGCTAACTATCTTTTTGATGTGTGTCGGAATATTATCTTCAGGAATATCATGTGTCATATATTTTGTGCACTAAATATTAGTTAAAAATACCACACATTTTGGGTGTACAATATGTATTATTAACTCCAAAAGGGTGATATTTCTGTGAACTATACTTTTCCTTTTTTTAAACATCTTGTTCTCTTCTCTGCAGATGGTCAAGGAGGATACCAGCCACCAGCTCCAGGCTCATCCATGCCCAATGAACCATCAAGTGGAACTGAACCAGAATGTGAGTGTTTGCAACACAGCACTGAACTATGGCTGCTCTTAGCAGTTCACCATGTTTATACCCATCAATTTAAGTTACAACTGTTAGGACTACTGACTAATGAAGCATTGTTGTTTTTTAACTCTGTCAACTTATTTAGTTATTATTTGCTTTAGCACTTCCTACAGCAAAACCTCATCTCTTTTGTCTAGCACATTCCTGCCTGCCTCAAAGACTGTATACAACTGTCTTTCCAGCTTGGCCTCTCTTCTGCATTTTGACCCATACGTATTCATATTTGATTAAAAGTTGTGCATACGCCAAAGTTGCTGTGCTGCTTTTTATCAAAGGAAGAGAGGAAAAATGTTCTGCATCTACTAAGAAATGGCAAACTGAATCTGTCTCCCAATGCTGGCACACTGTTGGTTGCTATAAGCCAATGCACACACATTTGAACCACAGGGCATTGATGTGTTCATTCTCTAAAGAATAGGTTTTATACTGGAAGGGGCCCCAGTACAACAACTATGCATATGCATTAATACTTTCCCCACTTTGTATGTGTGCTGTACAATGCAGTACACAAGGAAAATTGGAAAAATTAGGAGAAACTAAAACATTTCTCTTTATTCCCCTATTTCAGAGAGGCATATAGATATCAGCACACATCCATCTCCACCAACATTAGTGGATAGAGATTTACATCAAAACACGTTGGTGGTTGCATGGAAAGGCCATGTATCACCCATGGAATACCCCCTTAAGTCAATGTGGTGCAAAGTAGAAAATAGAGCATCATTATTTTAATTTGGGATGGGTTCTAAGACTAAACATCTTTTGTGTTGGATATTATATCCCTCCCCAACACTTTGCACTGGGTTTGTGTCATAAAAGAGATGCAAACCTGTGCAAACAATTAGTATATCTGGCCCTTTATTTCTATAATTGTATTATTTTCAATTTACCCATGTAATGTATTATAGTAAGAAGTAATAAGGTCTGTTGTTGTACATATTTCACGTTGTAGGTTTTTGAATATGTTTTTCTGAATCTATCTATCTATCTATCTATCTATCTATCTATCTATCTATCTATCTATCTATCTATCTATCTATCTATCTATCTATCTATCTATCTATCTATCTATCTATCTATCTTTCTTTCTTTCTTTCTTTCTTTCTTTCTTTCTTTCTTTCTTTCTTTCTTTCTTTCTTTCTACATCACATCCCTGTGATGTGTAGTTTGCTGGTTTGAGCATTTCCATGGAATTGACCTGCACATTTTCTCATCAGTTTCAATGCATGTATGTTGATACATAAAAAAGGAGCAATAGCAGCAGGGTTTAGAGTTACTGATTCTGGGATAATTGTCATTCCCAACTTATCTCTTTTTGGATTTTGCCAAGTAAAGCCAGGATCAACCAGAGTAAAATGTACAAAGGGAAAAAAACCTACTTTTCATGCCCTCCATTTGAATGGGCAGTATTGACAGGAATTTTCAAATTTATCATCATGAATTATATATGATTGGCAAATATCACCCCCTAATCTGCTGACCTCATAATCAGGGTCTCTGAATATTTTTCTTTCTTTAGACACCTTCTGGTATGAAACATTTCATTGTATTAATACGCTGCAATAAGTTTAGGATTTACAAACTTTAGACCAAATGAGCTGCTCTACGCTTGATGGTGATATACCACGTGTGCACTAACTGAGATGGAACACACACTCTCTGATGATGTTTTCATAGGTTGGACATCGTTGGCCAATGTATTATCTGAGATTCAGCTTTGAATTACTATCAGCAGTCAGATGCAACTTGCAACGATGGACTGCTTTTAAAATTCCAATAGGCATTCTTTCCATTTATTTGGTGATTATTGGGATTTAATATACACCACTTACAGCATAAAAACTTGAGCTATCAATTGATTGAGAGATCTGTCAGATTTAAATTATGATAATCTTTGCTATACATCTTTCTGTTGTGTGCCAGAATATCATCTGCGGAAATATCATGTGTCATAAATATGGCGTACTAAATATTGTTTAAAAATACCACATTCTGCGAGCAGAATTTGTATTATCAATACTAAATAGGTGATATTTCTGTGAACTATACTTTTCTTGTCTTCATGATGTTGTGCTCTTCTCTGCAGATGTTCAAGGAGGATCGCAGCCATCAGCTCCAGGTTCATCAATGCCCAATGAGCCATCAAGTGGCAACCAACCAGACAGTGAGTGTTTCAGCCACAGCAGTGAACCGTGGATGATCTCTAGTGTTCACCATGTTTATGACCATCAATTTAAATTACAAATGTTTGGTCTACTGACTAATGAAGCACTGTTGTTTTTTAACTCTTTCAACTGATTTTGATATTATTAGCCTTACCATTTTCTATAGCAATAGAACATCACTTCTGTCCATCACATTCCTTCCTCAAAGACTGTAAAAACCTATCTTTCCAGCTTGGTCTGTCTTCTGCATGTTGGCCCATATGTATTCATATTTTATGGAAAGTGGTGCAGAAAAAGTTGCTGTGCTGCCTTTACTTAAAGGAAGAGAGGAAAACTGTACTGTCCCTACTGAGAAATATCACATCATTTCTGTCACCCAGTGCTAGCACACTTTTGTCTGCAATAAGCCAATGCACACCCATGGAAAACACCCTTGATGCAATATAGTACAAAGCTGTGCATATGGCAAATTTAAATTACTTTGAGATATTTTCCAACACTTATCCAGGTTTGCGTTGGAGAGAAAACCCCACCCCAACACTTTGCACTGGGTGTGTGTCATAGAAGTTATGCAAACCTGTGCAAAGAGTTTGTACATCTGGGCCTTTATATCTATAATTGAATGGATTTCAATCGTCCCTTATAAAGTATTCTAGCAAGTAGTAATTTGTTCTCTACAACTATCACTGAATATGATTAGTGTATCCTTTTCTGAATCTATCTATCTATCTATCTATCTATCTATCTATCTATCTATCTATCTATCTATCTATCTATCTATCTATCTATCTATCTATCTATCTATCTATCTATCTATCTATCTATCTATCTATCTATCTCCGTCACATACCTGTGAGGTGTGGTTTGCTGGTTTGATCATTTACATTTAATTGACCTGCAATTTTTTCTCCTCAGTTTCAATACATTTAGGTTTATAGATGAAGAAAAGGAGCATTATCAGCATGGTTTAGGGTTACTCCTTCTGGGATAATTGTCATGCCAACCCTTTTTCCTTTTTGAATTTTGCCAGTACGGGCAGGTTAAGCCAGAGTAAAATTTAAAAAGGGAAACATCTTATTTTCATGTCCACAATTCAGAATGGCCAGTATTTACAGGAATTTGCAAATATCACATCACAGATCATTGTAATTTACGCAGTGTGGTAAATATCACCCTCATAATCAGGGTCTCTGAATATTTCTCTTTCTTTAGTGGAGTAAAGTAGACACCTTCTGGTATAAAACATTTTGTTGTAATAATAAGCTATAATACATTTATTCAAGCTATAAACCAAATGAGCTGCTTCAAGTTTGATTGTGATAGACCATGTGTAGACTCGCTGTGATGGAACACACACTCTATGAGAATGTTTCATAGCTAGGGCCCCATTGACCAATGTATCATCTGAGATTCAGCTTTGAATTATAATTAGCATCTTTCGACTATAAACTGCTTTTAAAATTCCAGTAGCCATTCTACCCATTTATTTGGTGATTATTAGGATTTAATATACACCACTTACAGCACATAAATATGAACAATCAATTGATTGAAAGATATGTTGAAGTTAAATTATGATAATCTTTGCTAACTATCTTTTTGTTGTGTGTCGGAATATTATCTTCAGGAATATCATGTGTCATATATTTTGTGCACTAAATATTAGTTAAAAATACCACACATTTTGGGTGTACAATATGTATTATTAACTCCAAAAGGGTGATATTTCTGTGAACTATACTTTTCCTTTTTTAAACATCTTGTTCTCTTCTCTGCAGATGTTCAAGGAGGATACCAGCCACCAGCTCCAGGCTCATCCATGCCCAATGAACCATCAAGTGGAACTGAACCAGAATGTGAGTGTTTGCAACACAGCACTGAACTATGGCTGCTCTTAGCAGTTCACCATGTTTATACCCATCAATTTAAGTTACAACTGTTAGGACTACTGACTAATGAAGCATTGTTGTTTTTTAACTCTGTCAACTTATTTAGTTATTATTTGCTTTAACACTTCCTACAGCAAAACCTCATCTCTTTTGTCTAGCACATTCCTGCCTGCCTCACAGACTGTATACAACTGTCTTTCCAGCTTGGCCTCTCTTCTGCATTTTGACCCATACGTATTCATATTTGATTAAAAGTTGTGCATACGCCAAAGTTGCTGTGCTGCTTTTTATCAAAGGAAGAGAGGAAAAATGTTCTGTATCTTTTAAGAAATGGCAAACTGAATCTTTCTCCCAATGCTGGCACACTGTTGGTTGCTATAAGCCAATGCACACACATTTGAACCACAGGGCATTGATGTGTTCATTCTCTAAAGAATAGGTTTTATACTGGAAGGGGCCCCAGCACAACAACTATGCATATGCATTAAGACTTTCCCCACTTTGTATGTGTGCTGTACAATGCAGTACACAAGGAAAATTTGAAAAATTAGGAGAAACTAAAACATTTCTCTTTATTTCCCTATTTCAGAGAGGCATATAGATATCAGCACACATCCATCTCCACCAACATTAGTGGATAGAGATTTACATCAAAACACGTTGGTGGTTGCATGGGAAGGCCCATGTATCACCCATGGAATACCCCCTTAAGTCAATGTGGTGCAAAGTAGAAAATAGAGCATCATTTTTTTTAATTTGGGATGGGTTCTAAGACTAAACATCTTTTGTGTTGGATATTATATCCCTCCCCTACACTTTGCACTGGGTTTGTGTCATAAAAGAGATGCAAACCTGTGCAAACAATTAGTATATCTGGCCCTTTATTTCTATAATTGTATTATTTTCAATTTACCTATATAATGTATTATATTAAGAAGTAATAAGGTCTGTTGTTGTACATATTTCACGTTGTAGGTTTTTGTATATGTTTTTCTGAATCTATCTATCTATTTATCTATCTATCTATCTATCTATCTATCTATCTATCTATCTATCTATCTATCTATCTATCTATCTATCTATCTATCTATCTATCTATCTATCTATCTATCTATCTATCTATCTATCTATCTATCTATCTATCTATCTATCTATCTATCTATCTATCTATCTATCTATATTTCTTTCTTTCTTTCTTTCTTTCTTTCTTTCTTTCTTTCTTTCTTTCTTTCTTTCTTTCTTTCTTTCTTCATCACATCCCTGTGATGTGTAGTTTGCTGGTTTGAGCATTTCCATGGAATTGACCTGCACATTTTCTCATCAGTTTCAATGCATGTATGTTGATACATAAAAAAGGAGCAATAGCAGCAGGGTTTAGAGTTACTGATTCTGGGATAATTGTCATTCCCGATTTATCTCTTTTTGGATTTTGCCAAGTAAAGCCAGGATCAACCAGAGTAAAATGTACAAAGGGAAAAAAAACTACTTTTCATGCCCTCCATTTGAATGGGCAGTATTGACAGGAATTTTCAAATTTATCATCATGAATTATATATGATTGGCAAATATCACCCCCTAATCTGCTGACCTCATAATCAGGGTCTCTGAATATTTTTCTTTCTTTAGACACCTTCTGGTATGAAACATTTCATTGTATTAATACACTGCAATACGTTTAGGAGTTCAAAGCTTTAGACCAAATGAGCTGCTCTGCGCTTGATGGTGATATACCACGTGTACACTAACTGAGATGGAACACACACTCTCTGATGATGTTTTCATAGGTAGGGCATCGTTGGCCAATGTATTATCTGAGATTCAGCTTTGAATTACTATCAGCAGTCAGATGCAACTTGCAACGATGGACTGCTTTTAAAATTCCAATAGGCATTCTTTCCATTTATTTGGTGATTATTGGGATTTAATATACACCACTTACAGCATAAAAACTTGAGCTATCAATTGATTGAGAGATTTGTCAGATTTAAAATATGATAATCTTTGCTATACATCTTTCTGTTGTGTGCCAGAATATAATCTGCGGAAATATCATGTTCATAAATATGGTGTACTAAATATTGTTTAAAAATACCACATTCTGCGAGTAGAATTTGTATTATCAATACTAAATAGGTGATATTTCTGTGAACTATACTTTTCTTGTCTTCATGATGTTGTGCTCTTCTCTGCAGATGTTCAAGGAGGATCGCAGCCATTAGCTCCAGGTTCATCAATGCCCAATGAGCCATCAAGTGGCAACCAACCAGACAGTGAGTGTTTCTGCCACAGCAGTGAACCGTGGATGATCTCTAGTGTTCACCATGTTTATGACCATCAATTTAAATTACAAATGTTAGGTCTACTGACTAATGAAGCACTGTTGTTTTTTAACTCTTTCAACTGATTTTGTTATTATTAGCCTTAACATTTTCTATAGCAATAGAACATCACTTCTGTCCATCACATTCCTTCCTCAAAGACTGTAAAAACCTATCTTTCCAGCTTGGTCTGTCTTCTGCATTTTGGCCCATATGTATTCATATTTTATGGAAAGTGGTGCAGAAAAAGTTGCTGTGCTGCCTTTACTTAAAGGAAGAGAGGAAAACTGTACTGTCCCTACTGAGAAATATCACATCATTTCTGTCACCCAGTGCTAGCACACTTTCGTCTGCAATAAGCCAATGCACACCCATGGAAAACACCTTTGATGCAATATAGTACAAAGCTGTGCATATGGCAAATTTAAATTACTTTGAGATATTTTCCAACACTTATCCAGGTTTGCGTTGGAGAGAAAACCCCACCCCAACACTTTGCACTGGGTGTGTGTCATAGAAGTGATGCAAACCTGTGCAAAGAGTTTGTACATCTGGGCCTTTATATCTATAATTGAATGGATTTCAATCGTCCCTTATAAAGTATTCTAGCAAGTAGTAATTTGTTCTCTACAACTTTCACTGAATATGATTAGTGTATCTTTTTCTGAATCTATCTATCTATCTATCTATCTATCTATCTATCTATCTATCTATCTATCTATCTATCTATCTATCTATCTATCTATCTATCTATCTATCTATCTATCTATCTATCTATCTATCTATCTATCTATCTATCTATATATCTATCTATCTATCTATCTATCTCTCTCCATCACATACCTGTGAGGTGTAGTTTGCTGGTTTGATCATTTACATTTAATTGACCTGCAATTTTTTCTCCTCAGTTTCAATACATTCAGGTTTATAGATGAAGAAAAGGAGCATTATCAGCATGGTTTAGGGTTACTCCTTTGGGATAGTTGTCATGCCAACCCTTTTTCCTTTTTGAATTTTGCCAGTAAGGGCAGGTTAAACCAGAGTAAAATTTAAAAAGGGAAACATCTTATTTTCATGTCCACAATTCAGAATGGGCAGTATTTACAGGAATTTGCAAATATCACATCACAGATCAATGTAATTTACGCAGTGTGGTAAATATCACCCTCATAATCAGGGTCTCTGAATATTTCTCTTTCTTTAGTGAAGTAAAGTTGACACCTTCTGGTATAAAAGATTTTGTTGTAATAATAAGCTATAATACATTTATTCAAGCTATAAATCAAATGAGCTGCTTCAAGTTTGATTCTGATACACCATGTGTAGACTCGCTGTGATGGAACACACACTCTCTGAGAATGTTTTCATAGCTAGGGCCCAATAAACCAATGTATCATCTGAGATTCAGCTTTGAATTATAATTAGCATCTTTCGACTATAAACTGCGTTTAAAATTCCAGTAGCCATTCTACCCATTTATTTGGTGATTATTAGGATTATTAGGATTTACAGCACATAAATATGAACAATCAATTGATTGAAAGATCTGTTGAGTTTAAATTATGATAATCTTTGCTAACTATCTTTTTGTTGTGTGTCGGAATATTATCTACAGGAATATCATGTGTCATATATTTGGTGCACTAAATATTAGTTAAAAATACCACACATTTTGGGTGTACAATATGTATTATTAACTCCAAAAGGGTGATATTTCTGTGAACTATACTTTTCCTTTCTTCAACATCTTGTTCTCTTCTCTGTAGATGTTCAAGGAGGATACCAGCCACCAGCTCCAGGCTCATCCATGCCCGATGAACCATCAAGTTTAACTGAACCAGAATGTGAGTGTTTGCAACACAGTATTGAACTATGGCTGCTCTTAGCAGTTCACCATGTTTATACCCATCAATTTAAGTTACAACTGTTAGGAATACTGACTAATGAAGCATTGTTGTTTTTTAACTCTGTCAACCTATTTAGTTATTATTTGCCTTAACACTTCCTACAGCAAAACCTCATCTCTTTTGTCTAGCACATTCCTGCCTGCCTCAAAGACTGTATACAACTGTCTTTCCAGCTTGGCCTCTCTTCTGCATTTTGACCCATACGTATTCATATTTGATTAAAAGTTGTGCAAACGCCAAAGTATCTGTGCTGCTTTTTATCAAAGGAAGAGAGGAAACATGTGCTGTATCTACTAAGAAATGGCAAACTGAATCTTTCTCCCAATGCTGGCACACTGTTGGTTGCTATAAGCCAATGCACACACATTTGAACCACAGGGCATTGATGTGTTCATTCTCTAAAGAATAGGTTTTATACTGGAAGGGGCCCCAGTACAACAACTATGCATATGCATTAATACTTTCCCCACTTTGTATGTGTGCTGTACAATGCAGTACACAAGGAAAATTGGAAAAATTAGGAGAAACTAAAACATTTCTCTTTATTCCCCTATTTCAGAGAGGCATATAGATATCAGCACACATCCATCTCCACCAACATTAGTGGATAGAGATTTACATCAAAACACGTTAGTGGTTGCATGGGAAGGCCCATGTATCACCCATGGAATACCCCCTTAAGTCAATGTGGTGCAAAGTAGAAAATAGAGCATCATTAATTTAATTTGGGATGGGTTCTAAGACTAAACATCTTTTGTGTTGGATATTATATCCCTCCCCTACACTTTGCACTGGGTTTGTGTCATAAAAGAGATGCAAACCTGTGCAAACAATTAGTATATCTGGCCCTTTATTTCTATAATTGTATCATTTTCAATTTACCCATATAATGTATTATAGTAAGAAGTAATAAGGTCTGTTGTTGTACATATTTCACGTTGTAGGTTGTTGTATATGTTTTTCTGAATCTATCTATCTATCTATCTATCTATCTATCTATCTATCTATCTATCTATCTATCTATCTATCTATCTATCTATCTATCTATCTTTCTTTCTTTCTTTCTTTCTTTCTTTCTTTCTTTCTTTCTTTCTTTCTTTCTTTCTTTCTCTCTTTCTTTCTACATCACATCCCTGTGATGTGTAGTTTGCTGGTTTGAGCATTTCCATGGAATTGACCTGCACATTTTCTCATCAGTTTCAATGCAAGTATGTTGATACATAAAAAAGGAGCAATAGCAGCAGGGTTTAAAGTTACTGATTCTGGGATAAATGTCATTCCCGACTTATCTCTTTTTGGATTTTGCCAAGTAAAGCCAGGATCAACCAGAGTAAAATGTACAAAGGGAAAAAAAACTACTTTTCATGCCCTCCATTTGAATGGGCAGTATTGACAGGAATTTGCAAATTTATCATCATGAATTATATATGATTTGCAAATATCACCCCCTAATCTGCTGACCTCATAATCAGGGTCTCTGAATATTTTTCTTTCTTTAGACACCTTCTGGTATGAAACATTTCATTGTATTAATACGCTGCAATACGTTTAGGATTTTCGAACTTTAGACCAAATGAGCTGCTCTACGCTTGATGGTGATATACCACGTGTACACTAACTGAGATGGAACACACACTCTCTGATGATGTTTTCATAGGTAGGGCATTGTTGGCCAATGTATTATCTGAGATTCAGCTTTGAATTACTATCAGCAGTCAGATGCAACTTGCAACGATGGACTGCTTTTAAAATTCCAATAGGCATTCTTTCCATTTATTTGGTGATTATTGGGATTTAATCAACACCA
This sequence comes from Triturus cristatus, assembly GCF_964204655.1. Taxonomy (NCBI): domain Eukaryota; kingdom Metazoa; phylum Chordata; class Amphibia; order Caudata; family Salamandridae; genus Triturus; species Triturus cristatus. The sequence goes on from NC_140590.1 coordinate 1,110,245,464, forward strand.
TTTACAGCATACAAAACTTGAGCTATCAATTGATTGAGAGATTTGTCAGATTTAAAATGTGATAATCTTTGCTATACATCTTTCTGTTGTGTGCCAGAATATAATCTGCGGAAATATCATGTGTCATAAATATGGTGTACTAAATATTGTTTAAAAATACCACATTCTGCGAGTAGAATTTGTATTATCAATACTAAATAGGTGATATTTCTGTGAACTATACTTTTCTTGTCTTCATGATGTTGTGCTCTTCTCTGCAGATGTTCAAGGAGGATCGCAGCCATCAGCTCCAGGTTCATCAATGCCCAATGAGCCATCAAGTGGCAACCAACCAGACAGTGAGTGTTTCTGCCACAGCAGTGAACCGTGGATGATCTCTAGTGTTCACCATGTTTATGACCATCAATTTAAATTACAAATGTTAGGTCTACTGACTAATGAAGCACTGTTGTTTTTTAACTCTTTCAACTGATTTTGTTATTATTAGCCTTAACATTTTCTATAGCAATAGAACATCACTTCTGTCCATCACATTCCTTCCTCAAAGACTGTAAAAACCTATCTTTCCAGCTTGGTCTGTCTTCTGCATTTTGGCCCATATGTATTCATATTTTATGGAAAGTGGTGCAGAAAAAGTTGCTGTGCTGCCTTTACTTAAAGGAAGAGAGGAAAACTGTACTGTCCCTACTGAGAAATATCACATCATTTCTGTCACCCAGTGCTAGCACACTTTTGTCTGCAATAAGCCAATGCACACCCATGGAAAACACCTTTGATGCAATATAGTACAAAGCTGTGCATATGGCAAATTTAAATTACTTTGAGATATTTTCCAACACTTATCCAGGTTTGCGTTGGAGAGAAAACCCCACCCCAACACTTTGCACTGGGTGTGTGTCATAGAAGTGATGCAAACCTGTGCAAAGAGTTTGTACATCTGGGCCTTTATATCTATAATTGAATGGATTTCAATCGTCCCTTATAAAGTATTCTAGCAAGTAGTAATTTGTTCTCTACATCTTTCACTGAATATGATTAGTGTATCTTTTTCTGAATCTATCTATCTATCTATCTATCTATCTATCTATCTATCTATCTATCTATCTATCTATCTATCTATCTATCTATCTATCTATCTATCTATCTATCTATCTATCTATCTATCTATCTATCTATCTATCTATCTATCTATCTATCTATCTATCTATCTATCTATCTTTCTTTCTTTCTTTCTTTCTTTCTTTCTTTCTTATTTTCTTTCTTTCTTCATCACATCCCTGTGATGTGTAGTTTGCTGGTTTGAGCATTTCCATGGAATTGACCTGCACATTTTCTCATCAGTTTCAATGCATGTATGTTGATACATAAAAAAGGAGCAATAGCAGCAGGGTTTAAAGTTACTGATTCTGGGATAAATGTCATTCCCGACTTATCTCTTTTTGGATTTTGCCAAGTAAAGCCAGGATCAACCAGAGTAAAATGTACAAAGGGAAAAAAAACTACTTTTCATGCCCTCCATTTGAATGGGCAGTATTGACAGGAATTTTCAAATTCATCATCATGAATTATATATGATTGGCAAATTTCACCCCCTAATCTGCTGACCTCATAATCAGGGTCTCTGAATATTTTTATTTCTTTAGACACCTTCTGGTATGAAACATTTCATTGTATTAATACGCTGCAATACGTTTAGGATTTTCGAACTTTAGACCAAATGAGCTGCTCTACGCTTGATGGTGATATACCACGTGTGCACTAACTGAGATGGAATACACACTCTCTGATGATGTTTTCATAGGTAGGGCATTGTTGGCCAATGTATTATCTGAGATTCAGCTTTGAATTACTATCAGCAGTCAGATGCAACTTGCAACGATGGACTGCTTTTAAAATTCCAATAGGCATTCTTTCCATTTATTTGGTGATTATTGGGATTTAATCAACACCATTTACAGCATACAAAACTTGAGCTATCAATTGATTGAGAGATTTGTCAGATTTAAAATATGATAATCTTTGCTATACATCTTTCTGTTGTGTGCCAGAATATAATCTGCGGAAATATCATGTGTCATAAATATGGTGTACTAAATATTGTTTAAAAATACCACATTCTGCGAGTAGAATTTGTATTATCAATACTAAATAGGTGATATTTCTGTGAACTATACTTTTCTTGTCTTCATGATGTTGTGCCCTTCTCTGCAGATGTTCAAGGAGGATCGCAGCCATTAGCTCCAGGTTCATCAATGCCCAATGAGCCATCAAGTGGCAACCAACCAGACAGTGAGTGTTTCTGCCACAGCAGTGAACCGTGGATGATCTCTAGTGTTCACCATGTTTATGACCATCAATTTAAATTACAAATGTTAGGTCTACTGACTAATGAAGCACTGTTGTTTTTTAACTCTTTCAACTGATTTTGTTATTATTAGCCTTAACATTTTCTATAGCAATAGAACATCACTTCTGTCCATCCCATTCCTTCCTCAAAGACTGTAAAAACCTATCTTTCCAGCTTGGTCTGTCTTCTGCATTTTGGCCCATATGTATTCATATTTTATGGAAAGTGGTGCAGAAAAAGTTGCTGTGCTGCCTTTACTTAAAGGAAGAGAGGAAAACTGTACTGTCCCTACTGAGAAATATCACATCATTTCTGTCACCCAGTGCTAGCACACTTTTGTCTGCAATAAGCCAATGCACACCCATGGAAAACACCTTTGATGCAATATAGTACAAAGCTGTGCATATGGCAAATTTAAATTACTTTGAGATATTTTCCAACACTTATCCAGGTTTGCGTTGGAGAGAAAACCCCACCCCAACACTTTGCACTGGGTGTGTGTCATAGAAGTGATGCAAACCTGTGCAAAGAGTTTGTACATCTGGGCCTTTATATCTATAATTGAATGGATTTCAATCGTCCCTTATAAAGTATTCTAGCAAGTAGTAATTTGTTCTCTACAACTTTCACTGAATATGATTAGTGTATCTTTTTCTGAATCTATCTATCTATCTATCTATCTATCTATCTATCTATCTATCTATCTATCTATCTATCTATCTATCTATCTATCTATCTATCTATCTATCTATCTATCTATCTATCTATCTATCTTTCTTTCTTTCTTTCTTTCTTTCTTTCTTTCTTTCTTTCTTTCTTTCTTATTTTCTTTCTTTCTTCATCACATCCCTGTGATGTGTAGTTTGCTGGTTTGAGCATTTCCATGGAATTGACCTGCACATTTTCTCATCAGTTTCAATGCATGTATGTTGATACATAAAAAAAGGAGCAATAGCAGCAGGGTTTAAAGTTACTGATTCTGGGATAAATGTCATTCCCGACTTATCTCTTTTTGGATTTTGCCAAGTAAAGCCAGGATCAACCAGAGTAAAATGTACAAAGGGAAAAAAAACTACTTTTCATGCCCTCCATTTGAATGGGCAGTATTGACAGGAATTTTCAAATTCATCATCATAAATTATATATGATTGGCAAATTTCACCCCCTAATCTGCTGACCTCATAATCAGGGTCTCTGAATATTTTTCTTTCTTTAGACACCTTCTGGTATGAAACATTTCATTGTATTAATACGCTGCAATACGTTTAGGATTTTCGAACTTTAGACCAAATGAGCTGCTCTACGCTTGATGGTGATATACCACGTGTGCACTAACTGAGATGAAACACACACTCTCTGATGATGTTTTCATAGGTAGGGCATTGTTGGCCAATGTATTATCTGAGATTCAGCTTTGAATTACTATCAGCAGTCAGATGCAACTTGCAACGATGGACTGCTTTTAAAATTTCAATAGGCATTCTTTCCATTTATTTGGTGATTATTGGGATTTAATCAACACCATTTACAGCATACAAAACTTGAGCTATCAATTGATTGAGAGATTTGTCAGATTTAAAATATGATAATCTTTGCTATACATCTTTCTGTTGTGTGCCAGAATATAATCTGCGGAAATATCATGTGTCATAAATATGGTGTACTAAATATTGTTTAAAAATACCACATTCTGCGAGTAGAATTTGTATTATCAATACTAAATAGGTGATATTTCTGTGAACTATACTTTTCTTGTCTTCATGATGTTGTGCTCTTCTCTGCAGATGTTCAAGGAGGATCGCAGCCATTAGCTCCAGGTTCATCAATGCCCAATGAGCCATCAAGTGGCAACCAACCAGACAGTGAGTGTTTCTGCCACAGCAGTGAACCGTGGATGATCTCTAGTGTTCACCATGTTTATGACCATCAATTTAAATTACAAATGTTAGGTCTACTGACTAATGAAGCACTGTTGTTTTTTAACTCTTTCAACTGATTTTGTTATTATTAGCCTTAACATTTTCTATAGCAATAGAACATCACTTCTGTCCATCCCATTCCTTCCTCAAAGACTGTAAAAACCTATCTTTCCAGCTTGGTCTGTCTTCTGCATTTTGGCCCATATGTATTCATATTTTATGGAAAGTGGTGCAGAAAAAGTTGCTGTGCTGCCTTTACTTAAAGGAAGAGAGGAAAACTGTACTGTCCCTACTGAGAAATATCACATCATTTCTGTCACCCAGTGCTAGCACACTTTTGTCTGCAATAAGCCAATGCACACCCATGGAAAACACCTTTGATGCAATATAGTACAAAGCTGTGCATATGGCAAATTTAAATTACTTTGAGATATTTTCCAACACTTATCCAGGTTTGCGTTGGAGAGAAAACCCCACCCCAACACTTTGCACTGGGTGTGTGTCATAGAAGTGATGCAAACCTGTGCAAAGAGTTTGTACATCTGGGCCTTTATATCTATAATTGAATGGATTTCAATCGTCCCTTATAAAGTATTCTAGCAAGTAGTAATTTGTTCTCTACAACTTTCACTGAATATGATTAGTGTATCTTTTTCTGAATCTATCTATCTATCTATCTATCTATCTATCTATCTATCTATCTATCTATCTATCTATCTATCTATCTATCTATCTATCTATCTATCTATCTATCTATCTATCTATCTATCTATCTATCTATCTATCTATCTATCTATCTATCTATCTATCTATCTATCTATCTATCTATCTATCTATCTATCTATCTATCTATCTATCTATCTATCTATCTATCTATCTATCTATCTCTCTCCATCACATACCTGTGAGGTGTAGTTTGCTGGTTTGATCATTTACATTTAATTGACCTGCAATTTTTTCTCCTCAGTTTCAATACATTCAGGTTTATAGATGAAGAAAAGGAGCATTATCAGCATGGTTTAGGGTTACTCCTTTGGGATAGTTGTCATGCCAACCCTTTTTCCTTTTTGAATTTTGCCAGTAAGGGCAGGTTAAACCAGAGTAAAATTTAAAAAGGGAAACATCTTATTTTCATGTCCACAATTCAGAATGGGCAGTATTTACAGGAATTTGCAAATATCACATCACAGATCAATGTAATTTAAGCAGTGTGGTAAATATCACCCTCATAATCAGGGTCTCTGAATATTTCTCTTTCTTTAGTGGAGTAAAGTTGACACCTTCTGGTATAAAAGATTTTGTTGTAATAATAAGCTATAATACATTTATTCAAGCTATAAATCAAATGAGCTGCTTCAAGTTTGATTCTGATACACCATGTGTAGACTCGCTGTGATGGAACACACACTCTCTGAGAATGTTTTCATAGCTAGGGCCCAATAAACCAATGTATCATCTGAGATTCAGCTTTGAATTATAATTAGCATCTTTCGACTATAAACTGCTTTTAAAATTCCAGTAGCCATTCTACCCATTTATTTGGTGATTATTAGGATTATTAGGATTTACAGCACATAAATATGAACAATCAATTGATTGAAAGATCTGTTGAGTTTAAATTATGATAATCTTTGCTAACTATCTTTTTGTTGTGTGTCGGAATATTATCTTCAGGAATATCATGTGTCATATATTTGGTTCACTAAATATTAGTTAAAAATACCACACATTTTGGGTGTACAATATGTATTATTAACTCCAAAAGGGTGATATTTCTGTGAACTATACTTTTCCTTTCTTCAACATCTTGTTCTCTTCTCTGCAGATGTTCAAGGAGGATACCAGCCACCAGCTCCAGGCTCATCCATGCCCGATGAACCATCAAGTTTAACTGAACCAGAATGTGAGTGTTTGCAACACAGTATTGAACTATGGCTGCTCTTAGCAGTTCACCATGTTTATACCCATCAATTTAAGTTACAACTGTTAGGAATACTGACTAATGAAGCATTGTTGTTTTTTAACTCTGTCAACCTATTTAGTTATTATTTGCCTTAACACTTCCTACAGCAAAACCTCATCTCTTTTGTCTAGCACATTCCTGCCTGCCTCAAAGACTGTATACAACTGTCTTTCCAGCTTGGCCTCTCTTCTGCATTTTGACCCATACGTATTCATATTTGATTAAAAGTTGTGCATACGCCAAAGTATCTGTGCTGCTTTTTATCAAAGGAAGAGAGGAAAAATGTGCTGTATCTACTAAGAAATGGCAAAGTGAATCTTTCTCCCAATGCTGGCACACTGTTGGTTGCTATAAGCCAATGCACACACATTTGAACCACAGGGCATTGATGTGTTCATTCTCTAAAGAATAGGTTTTATACTGGAAGGGGCCCCAGTACAACAACTATGCATATGCATTAATACTTTCCCCACTTTGTATGTGTGCTGTACAATGCAGTACACAAGGAAAATTGGAAAAATTAGGAGAAACTAAAACATTTCTCTTTATTCCCCTATTTCAGAGAGGCATATAGATATCAGCACACATCCATCTCCACCAACATTAGTGGATAGAGATTTACATCAAAACACGTTAGTGGTTGCATGGGAAGGCCCATGTATCACCCATGGAATACCCCCTTAAGTCAATGTGGTGCAAAGTAGAAAATAGAGCATCATTAATTTAATTTGGGATGGGTTCTAAGACTAAACATCTTTTGTGTTGGATATTATATCCCTCCCCTACACTTTGCACTGGGTTTGTGTCATAAAAGAGATGCAAACCTGTGCAAACAATTAGTATATCTGGCCCTTTATTTCTATAATTGTATCATTTTCAATTTACCCATATAATGTATTATAGTAAGAAGTAATAAGGTCTGTTGTTATACGTATTTCACATTGTAGGTTTTTGTATATGTTTTTCTGAATCTATCTATCTATCAATCTATCTATCTATCTATCTATCTATCTATCTATCTATCTATCTATCTATCTATCTATCTATCTATCTATCTATCTATCTATCTATCTATCTATCTATCTATCTATCTATCTATCTATCTATCTATCTATCTATCTATCTATCTATCTATCTTTCTTTCTTTCTTTCTTACTTTCTTTCTTTCTTTCTTTCTTCATCACATCCCTGTGATGTGTAGTTTGCTGGTTTGAGCATTTCCATGGAATTGACCTGCACATTTTCTCATCAGTTTCAATGCATGTATGTTGATACATAAAAAAGGAGCAATAGCAGCAGGGTTTAAAGTTACTGATTCTGGGATAAATGTCATTCCCGACTTATCTCTTTTTGGATTTTGCCAAGTAAAGCCAGGATCAACCAGAGTAAAATGTACAAAGGGAAAAAAAACTACTTTTCATGCCCTCCATTTGAATGGGCAGTATTGACAGGAATTTTCAAATTCATCATCATGAATTATATATGATTGGCAAATTTCACCCCCTAATCTGCTGACCTCATAATCAGGGTCTCTGAATATTTTTCTTTCTTTAGACACCTTCTGGTATGAAACATTTCATTGTATTAATACGCTGCAATACGTTTAGGATTTTCGAACTTTAGACCAAATGAGCTGCTCTACGCTTGATGGTGATATACCACGTGTGCACTAACTGAGATGGAACACACACTCTCTGATGATGTTTTCATAGGTAGGGCATTGTTGGCCAATGTATTATCTGAGATTCAGCTTTGAATTACTATCAGCAGTCAGATGCAACTTGCAACGACGGACTGCTTTTAAAATTCCAATAGGCATTCTTTCCATTTATTTGGTGATTATTGGGATTTAATCAACACCATTTACAGCATACAAAACTTGAGCTATCAATTGATTGAGAGATTTGTCAGATTTAAAATATGATAATCTTTGCTATACATCTTTCTGTTGTGTGCCAGAATATAATCTGCGGAAATATCATGTGTCATAAATATGGTGTACTAAATATTGTTTAAAAATACCACATTCTGCGAGTAGAATTTGTATTATCAATACTAAATAGGTGATATTTCTGTGAACTATACTTTTCTTGTCTTCATGATGTTGTGCTCTTCTCTGCAGATGTTCAAGGAGGATCGCAGCCATCAGCTCCAGGTTCATCAATGCCCAATGAGCCATCAAGTGGCAACCAACCAGACAGTGAGTGTTTCTGCCACAGCAGTGAACCGTGGATGATCTCTAGTGTTCACCATGTTTATGACCATCAATTTAAATTACAAATGTTAGGTCTACTGACTAATGAAGCACTGTTGTTTTTTAACTCTTTCAACTGATTTTGTTATTATTAGCCTTAACATTTTCTATAGCAATAGAACATCACTTCTGTCCATCCCATTCCTTCCTCAAAGACTGTAAAAACCTATCTTTCCAGCTTGGTCTGTCTTCTGCATTTTGGCCCATATGTATTCATATTTTATGGAAAGTGGTGCAGAAAAAGTTGCTGTGCTGCCTTTACTTAAAGGAAGAGAGGAAAACTGTACTGTCCCTACTGAGAAATATCACATCATTTCTGTCACCCAGTGCTAGCACACTTTTGTCTGCAATAAGCCAATGCACACCCATGGAAAACACCTTTGATGCAATATAGTACAAAGCTGTGCATATGGCAAATTTAAATTACTTTGAGATATTTTCCAACACTTATCCAGGTTTGCGTTGGAGAGAAAACCCCACCCCAACACTTTGCACTTGGTGTGTGTCATAGAAGTGATGCAAACCTGTGCAAAGAGTTTGTACATCTGGGCCTTTATATCTATAATTGAATGGATTTCAATCGTCCCTTATAAAGTATTCTAGCAAGTAGTAATTTGTTCTCTACAACTTTCACTGAATATGATTAGTGTATCTTTTTCTGAATCTATCTATCTATCTATCTATCTATCTATCTATCTATCTATCTATCTATCTATCTATCTATCTATCTATCTATCTATCTATCTATCTTTCTTTCTTTCTTTCTTTCTTTCTTTCTTTCTTATTTTCTTTCTTTCTTCATCACATCCCTGTGATGTGTAGTTTGCTGGTTTGAGCATTTCCATGGAATTGACCTGCACATTTTCTCATCAGTTTCAATGCATGTATGTTGATACATAAAAAAGGAGCAATAGCAGCAGGGTTTAAAGTTACTGATTCTGGGATAAATGTCATTCCCGACTTATCTCTTTTTGGATTTTGCCAAGTAAAGCCAGGATCAACCAGAGTAAAATGTACAAAGGGAAAAAAAACTACTTTTCATGCCCTCCATTTGAATGGGCAGTATTGACAGGAATTTTCAAATTCATCATCATGAATTATATATGATTGGCAAATTTCACCCCCTAATCTGCTGACCTCATAATCAGGGTCTCTGAATATTTTTCTTTCTTTAGACACCTTCTGGTATGAAACATTTCATTGTATTAATACGCTGCAATACGTTTAGGATTTTCGAACTTTAGACCAAATGAGCTGCTCTACGCTTGATGGTGATATACCACGTGTGCACTAACTGAGATGGAACACACACTCTCTGATGATGTTTTCATAGGTAGGGCATTGTTGGCCAATGTATTATCTGAGATTCAGCTTTGAATTACTATCAGCAGTCAGATGCAACTTGCAACGATGGACTGCTTTTAAAATTCCAATAGGCATTCTTTCCATTTATTTGGTGATTATTGGGATTTAATCAACACCATTTACAGCATACAAAACTTGAGCTATCAATTGATTGAGAGATTTGTCAGATTTAAAATATGATAATCTTTGCTATACATCTTTCTGTTGTGTGCCAGAATATAATCTGCGGAAATATCATGTGTCATAAATATGGTGTACTAAATATTGTTTAAAAATACCACATTCTGCGAGTAGAATTTGTATTATCAATACTAAATAGGTGATATTTCTGTGAACTATACTTTTCTTGTCTTCATGATGTTGTGTTCTTCTCTGCAGATGTTCAAGGAGGATCGCAGCCATTAGCTCCAGGTTCATCAATGCCCAATGAGCCATCAAGTGGCAACCAACCAGACAGTGAGTGTTTCTGCCACAGCAGTGAACCGTGGATGATCTCTAGTGTTCACCATGTTTATGACCATCAATTTAAATTACAAATGTTATGTCTACTGACTAATGAAGCACTGTTGTTTTTTAACTCTTTCAACTGATTTTGTTATTATTAGCCTTAACATTTTCTATAGCAATAGAACATCACTTCTGTCCATCCCATTCCTTCCTCAAAGACTGTAAAAACCTATCTTTCCAGCTTGGTCTGTCTTCTGCATTTTGGCCCATATGTATTCATATTTTATGGAAAGTGGTGCAGAAAAAGTTGCTGTGCTGCCTTTACTTAAAGGAAGAGAGGAAAACTGTACTGTCCCTACTGCTGAGAAATATCACATCATTTCTGTCACCCAGTGCTAGCACACTTTTGTCTGCAATGAGCCAATGCACACCCATGGAAAACACCTTTGATGCAATATAGTACAAAGCTGTGCATATGGCAAATTTAAATTACTTTGAGATATTTTCCAACACTTATCCAGGTTTGCGTTGGAGAGAAAACCCCACCCCAACACTTTGCACTGGGTGTGTGTCATAGAAGTGATGCAAACCTGTGCAAAGAGTTTGTACATCTGGGCCTTTATATCTATAATTGAATGGATTTCAATCGTCCCTTATAAAGTATTCTAGCAAGTAGTAATTTGTTCTCTACAACTTTCACTGAATATGATTAGTGTATCTTTTTCTGAATCTATCTATCTATCTATCTATCTATCTATCTATCTATCTATCTATCTATCTATCTATCTATCTATCTATCTATCTATCTATCTATCTTTCTTTCTTTCTTTCTTTCTTTCTTTCTTTCTTTCTTTCTTTCTTTCTTTCTTTCTTTCTTTCTTTCTTTCTTTCTTATTTTCTTTCTTTCTTCATCACATCCCTGTGATGTGTAGTTTGCTGGTTTGAGCATTTCCATGGAATTGACCTGCACATTTTCTCATCAGTTTCAATGCATGTATGTTGATACATAAAAAAGGAGCAATAGCAGCAGGGTTTAAAGTTACTGATTCTGGGATAAATGTCATTCCCGACTTATCTCTTTTTGGATTTTGCCAAGTAAAGCCAGGATCAACCAGAGTAAAATGTACAAAGGGAAAAAAAACTACTTTTCATGCCCTCCATTTGAATGGGCAGTATTGACAGGAATTTTCAAATTCATCATCATGAATTATATATGATTGGCAAATTTCACCCCCTAATCTGCTGACCTCATAATCAGGGTCTCTGAATATTTTTCTTTCTTTAGACACCTTCTGGTATGAAACATTTCATTGTATTAATACGCTGCAATACGTTTAGGATTTTCGAACTTTAGACCAAATGAGCTGCTCTACGCTTGATGGTGATATACCACGTGTGCACTAACTGAGATGGAACACACACTCTCTGATGATGTTTTCATAGGTAGGGCATTGTTGGCCAATGTATTATCTGAGATTCAGCTTTGAATTACTATCAGCAGTCAGATGCAACTTGCAACGATGGACTGCTTTTAAAATTCCAATAGGCATTCTTTCCATTTATTTGGGGATTATTGGGATTTAATCAACACCATTTACAGCATACAAAACTTGAGCTATCAATTGATTGAGAGATTTGTCAGATTTAAAATATGATAATCTTTGCTATACATCTTTCTGTTGTGTGCCAGAATATAATCTGCGGAAATATCATGTGTCATAAATATGGTGTACTAAATATTGTTTAAAAATACCACATTCTGCGAGTAGAATTTGTATTATCAATACTAAATAGGTGATATTTCTGTGAACTATACTTTTCTTGTCTTCATGATGTTGTGCTCTTCTCTGCAGATGTTCAAGGAGGATCGCAGCCATTAGCTCCAGGTTCATCAATGCCCAATGAGCCATCAAGTGGCAACCAACCAGACAGTGAGTGTTTCTGCCACAGCAGTGAACCGTGGATGATCTCTAGTGTTCACCATGTTTATGACCATCAATTTAAATTACAAATGTTATGTCTACTGACTAATGAAGCACTGTTGTTTTTTAACTCTTTCAACTGATTTTGTTATTAGTAGCCTTAACATTTTCTATAGCAATAGAACATCACTTCTGTCCATCCCATTCCTTCCTCAAAGACTGTAAAAACCTATCTTTCCAGCTTGGTCTGTCTTCTGCATTTTGGCCCATATGTATTCATATTTTATGGAAAGTGGTGCAGAAAAAGTTGCTGTGCTGCCTTTACTTAAAGGAAGAGAGGAAAACTGTACTGTCCCTACTGAGAAATATCACATCATTTCTGTCACCCAGTGCTAGCACACTTTTGTCTGCAATAAGCCAATGCACACCCATGGAAAACACCTTTGATGCAATATAGTACAAAGCTGTGCATATGGCAAATTTAAATTACTTTGAGATATTTTCCAACACTTATCCAGGTTTGCGTTGGAGAGAAAACCCCACCCCAACACTTTGAACTGGGTGTGTGTCATAGAAGTGATGCAAACCTGTGCAAAGAGTTTGTACATCTGGGCCTTTATATCTATAATTGAATGGATTTCAATCGTCCCTTATAAAGTATTCTAGCAAGTAGTAATTTGTTCTCTACAACTTTCACTGAATATGATTAGTGTATCTTTTTCTGAATCTATCTATCTATCTATCTATCTATCTATCTATCTATCTATCTATCTATCTATCTATCTATCTATCTATCTATCTATCTATCTATCTATCTATCTATCTATCTATCTATCTATCTATCTATCTATCTATCTATCTATCTATCTATCTATCTTTCTTTCTTTCTTTCTTTCTTTCTTTCTTTCTTTCTTTCTTTCTTTCTTATTTTCTTTCTTTCTTCATCACATCCCTGTGATGTGTAGTTTGCTGGTTTGAGCATTTCCATGGAATTGACCTGCACATTTTCTCATCAGTTTCAATGCATGTATGTTGATACATAAAAAAGGAGCAATAGCAGCAGGGTTTAAAGTTACTGATTCTGGGATAAATGTCATTCCCGACTTATCTCTTTTTGGATTTTGCCAAGTAAAGCCAGGATCAACCAGAGTAAAATGTACAAAGGGAAAAAAAACTACTTTTCATGCCCTCCATTTGAATGGGCAGTATTGACAGGAATTTTCAAATTCATCATCATGAATTATATATGATTGGCAAATTTCACCCCCTAATCTGCTGACCTCATAATCAGGGTCTCTGAATATTTTTCTTTCTTTAGACACCTTCTGGTATGAAACATTTCATTGTATTAATACGCTGCAATACGTTTAGGATTTTCGAACTTTAGACCAAATGAGCTGCTCTACGCTTGATGGTGATATACCACGTGTGCACTAACTGAGATGAAACACACACTCTCTGATGATGTTTTCATAGGTAGGGCATTGTTGGCCAATGTATTATCTGAGATTCAGCTTTGAATTACTATCAGCAGTCAGATGCAACTTGCAACGATGGACTGCTTTTAAAATTTCAATAGGCATTCTTTCCATTTATTTGGTGATTATTGGGATTTAATCAACACCGTTTACAGCATACAAAACTTGAGCTATCAATTGATTGAGAGATTTGTCAGATTTAAAATATGATAATCTTTGCTATACATCTTTCTGTTGTGTGCCAGAATATAATCTGCGGAAATATCATGTGTCATAAATATGGTGTACTAAATATTGTTTAAAAATACCACATTCTGCGAGTAGAATTTGTATTATCAATACTAAATAGGTGATATTTCTGTGAACTATACTTTTCTTGTCTTCATGATGTTGTGCTCTTCTCTGCAGATGTTCAAGGAGGATCGCAGCCATTAGCTCCAGGTTCATCAATGCCCAATGAGCCATCAAGTGGCAACCAACCAGACAGTGAGTGTTTCTGCCACAGCAGTGAACCGTGGATGATCTCTAGTGTTCACCATGTTTATGACCATCAATTTAAATTACAAATGTTAGGTCTACTGACTAATGAAGCACTGTTGTTTTTTAACTCTTTCAACTGATTTTGTTATTATTAGCCTTAACATTTTCTATAGCAATAGAACATCACTTCTGTCCATCCCATTCCTTCCTCAAAGACTGTAAAAACCTATCTTTCCAGCTTGGTCTGTCTTCTGCATTTTGGCCCATATGTATTCATATTTTATGGAAAGTGGTGCAGAAAAAGTTGCTGTGCTGCCTTTACTTAAAGGAAGAGAGGAAAACTGTACTGTCCCTACTGAGAAATATCACATCATTTCTGTCACCCAGTGCTAGCACACTTTTGTCTGCAATAAGCCAATGCACACCCATGGAAAACACCTTTGATGCAATATAGTACAAAGCTGTGCATATGGCAAATTTAAATTACTTTGAGATATTTTCCAACACTTATCCAGGTTTGCGTTGGAGAGAAAACCCCACCCCAACACTTTGCACTGGGTGTGTGTCATAGAAGTGATGCAAACCTGTGCAAAGAGTTTGTACATCTGGGCCTTTATATCTTTAATTGAATGGATTTCAATCGCCCCTTATAAAGTATTCTAGCAAGTAGTAATTTGTTCTCTACAACTTTCACTGAATATGATTAGTGTATCTTTTTCTGAATCTATCTATCTATCTATCTATCTATCTATCTATCTATCTATCTATCTATCTATCTTTCTTTCTTTCTTTCTTTCTTTCTTTCTTTCTTTCTTTCTTTCTTTCTTTCTTTCTTTCTTTCTTTCTTTCTTTCTTTCTTATTTTCTTTCTTTCTTCATCACATCCCTGTGATGTGTAGTTTGCTGGTTTGAGCATTTCCATGGAATTGACCTGCACATTTTCTCATCAGTTTCAATGCATGTATGTTGATACATAAAAAAGGAGCAATAGCAGCAGGGTTTAAAGTTACTGATTCTGGGATAAATGTCATTCCCGACTTATCTCTTTTTGGATTTTGCCAAGTAAAGCCAGGATCAACCAGAGTAAAATGTACAAAGGGAAAAAAAACTACTTTTCATGCCCTCCATTTGAATGGGCAGTATTGACAGGAATTTTCAAATTCATCATCATGAATTATATATGATTGGCAAATTTCACCCCCTAATCTGCTGACCTCATAATCAGGGTCTCTGAATATTTTTCTTTCTTTAGACACCTTCTGGTATGAAACATTTCATTGTATTAATACGCTGCAATACGTTTAGGATTTTCGAACTTTAGACCAAATGAGCTGCTCTACGCTTGATGGTGATATACCACGTGTGCACTAACTGAGATGGAACACACACTCTCTGATGATGTTTTCATAGGTAGGGCATTGTTGGCCAATGTATTATCTGAGATTCAGCTTTGAATTACTATCAGCAGTCAGATGCAACTTGCAACGATGGACTGCTTTTAAAATTCCAATAGGCATTCTTTCCATTTATTTGGTGATTATTGGGATTTAATCAACACCATTTACAGCATACAAAACTTGAGCTATCAATTGATTGAGAGATTTGTCAGATTTAAAATATGATAATCTTTGCTATACATCTTTCTGTTGTGTGCCAGAATATAATCTGCGGAAATATCATGTGTCATAAATATGGTGTACTAAATATTGTTTAAAAATACCACATTCTGCGAGTAGAATTTGTATTATCAATACTAAATAGGTGATATTTCTGTGAACTATACTTTTCTTGTCTTCATGATGTTGTGCTCTTCTCTGCAGATGTTCAAGGAGGATCGCAGCCATTAGCTCCAGGTTCATCAATGCCCAATGAGCCATCAAGTGGCGACCAACCAGACAGTGAGTGTTTCTGCCACAGCAGTGAACCGTGGATGATCTCTAGTGTTCACCATGTTTATGACCATCAATTTAAATTACAAATGTTAGGTCTACTGACTAATGAAGCACTGTTGTTTTTTAACTCTTTCAACTGATTTTGTTATTATTAGCCTTAACATTTTCTATAGCAATAGAACATCACTTCTGTCCATCACATTCCTTCCTCAAAGACTGTAAAAACCTATCTTTCCAGCTTGGTCTGTCTTCTGCATTTTGGCCCATATGTATTCATATTTTATGGAAAGTGGTGCAGAAAAAGTTGCTGTGCTGCCTTTACTTAAAGGAAGAGAGGAAAACTGTACTGTCCCTACTGAGAAATATCACATCATTTCTGTCACCCAGTGCTAGCACACTTTTGTCTGCAATAAGCCAATGCACACCCATGGAAAACACCTTTGATGCAATATAGTACAAAGCTGTGCATATGGCAAATTTAAATTACTTTGAGATATTTTCCAACACTTATCCAGGTTTGCGTTGGAGAGAAAACCCCACCCCAACACTTTGCACTGGGTGTGTGTCATAGAAGTGATGCAAACCTGTGCAAAGAGTTTGTACATCTTGGCCTTTATATCTATAATTGAATGGATTTCAATCGTCCCTTATAAAGTATTCTAGCAAGTAGTAATTTGTTCTCTACAACTTTCACTGAATATGATTAGTGTATCTTTTTCTGAATCTATCTATCTATCTATCTATCTATCTATCTATCTATCTATCTATCTATCTATCTATCTATCTATCTATCTATCTATCTATCTATCTATCTATCTATCTATCTATCTATCTATCTATCTATCTATCTATCTATCTATCTATCTATCTATCTATCTATCTTTCTTTCTTTCTTTCTTTCTTTCTTTATTTCTTTCTTTCTTTCTTTCTTTCTTTCTTTCTTTCTTTCTTTCTTTCTTCATCACATCCCTGTGATGTGTAGTTTGCTGGTTTGAGCATTTCCATGGAATTGACCTGCACATTTTCTCATCAGTTTCAATGCATGTATGTTGATACATAAAAAAGGAGCAATAGCAGCAGGGTTTAAAGTTACTGATTCTGGGATAAATGTCATTCCCGACTTATCTCTTTTTGGATTTTACCAAGTAAAGCCAGGATCAACCAGAGTAAAATGTACAAAGGGAAAAAAAACTACTTTTCATGCCCTCCATTTGAATGGGCAGTATTGACAGGAATTTTCAAATTCATCATCATGAATTATATATGATTGGCAAATTTCACCCCCTAATCTGCTGACCTCATAATCAGGGTCTCTGAATATTTTTCTTTCTTTAGACACCTTCTGGTATGAAACATTTCATTGTATTAATACGCTGCAATACGTTTAGGATTTTCGAACTTTAGACCAAATGAGCTGCTCTACGCTTGATGGTGATATACCACGTGTGCACTAACTGAGATGGAACACACACTCTCTGATGATGTTTTCATAGGTAGGGCATCGTTGGCCAATGTATCATCTGAGATTCAGCTTTGAATTACTATCAGCAGTCAGATGCAACTTGCAACGATGGACTGCTTTTAAAATTCCAATAGGCATTCTTTCCATTTATTTGGTGATTATTGGGATTTAATCAACACCATTTACAGCATACAAAACTTGAGCTATCAATTGATTGAGAGATTTGTCAGATTTAAAATGTGATAATCTTTGCTATACATCTTTCTGTTGTGTGCCAGAATATAATCTGCGGAAATATCATGTGTCATAAATATGGTGTACTAAATATTGTTTAAAAATACCACATTCTGCGAGTAGAATTTGTATTATCAATACTAAATAGGTGATATTTCTGTGAACTATACTTTTCTTGTCTTCATGATGTTGTGCTCTTCTCTGCAGATGTTCAAGGAGGATCGCAGCCATCAGCTCCAGGTTCATCAATGCCCAATGAGCCATCAAGTGGCAACCAACCAGACAGTGAGTGTTTCTGCCACAGCAGTGAACCGTGGATGATCTCTAGTGTTCACCATGTTTATGACCATCAATTTAAATTACAAATGTTAGGTCTACTGACTAATGAAGCACTGTTGTTTTTTAACTCTTTCAACTGATTTTGTTATTATTAGCCTTAACATTTTCTATAGCAATAGAACATCACTTCTGTCCATCACATTCCTTCCTCAAAGACTGTAAAAACCTATCTTTCCAGCTTGGTCTGTCTTCTGCATTTTGGCCCATATGTATTCATATTTTATGGAAAGTGGTGCAGAAAAAGTTGCTGTGCTGCCTTTACTTAAAGGAAGAGAGGAAAACTGTACTGTCCCTACTGAGAAATATCACATCATTTCTGTCACCCAGTGCTAGCACACTTTTGTCTGCAATAAGCCAATGCACACCCATGGAAAACACCTTTGATGCAATATAGTACAAAGCTGTGCATATGGCAAATTTAAATTACTTTGAGATATTTTCCAACACTTATCCAGGTTTGCGTTGGAGAGAAAACCCCACCCCAACACTTTGCACTGGGTGTGTGTCATAGAAGTGATGCAAACCTGTGCAAAGAGTTTGTACATCTGGGCCTTTATATCTATAATTGAATGGATTTCAATCGTCCCTTATAAAGTATTCTAGCAAGTAGTAATTTGTTCTCTACATCTTTCACTGAATATGATTAGTGTATCTTTTTCTGAATCTATCTATCTATCTATCTATCTATCTATCTATCTATCTATCTATCTATCTATCTATCTATCTATCTATCTATCTATCTATCTATCTATCTATCTATCTATCTATCTATCTATCTTTCTTTCTTTCTTTCTTTCTTTCTTTCTTTCTTTCTTATTTTCTTTCTTTCTTCATCACATCCCTGTGATGTGTAGTTTGCTGGTTTGAGCATTTCCATGGAATTGACCTGCACATTTTCTCATCAGTTTCAATGCATGTATGTTGATACATAAAAAAGGAGCAATAGCAGCAGGGTTTAAAGTTACTGATTCTGGGATAAATGTCATTCCCGACTTATCTCTTTTTGGATTTTGCCAAGTAAAGCCAGGATCAACCAGAGTAAAATGTACAAAGGGAAAAAAAACTACTTTTCATGCCCTCCATTTGAATGGGCAGTATTGACAGGAATTTTGAAATTCATCATCATGAATTATATATGATTGGCAAATTTCACCCCCTAATCTGCTGACCTCATAATCAGGGTCTCTGAATATTTTTATTTCTTTAGACACCTTCTGGTATGAAACATTTCATTGTATTAATACGCTGCAATACGTTTAGGATTTTCGAACTTTAGACCAAATGAGCTGCTCTACGCTTGATGGTGATATACCACGTGTGCACTAACTGAGATGGAATACACACTCTCTGATGATGTTTTCATAGGTAGGGCATTGTTGGCCAATGTATTATCTGAGATTCAGCTTTGAATTACTATCAGCAGTCAGATGCAACTTGCAACGATGGACTGCTTTTAAAATTCCAATAGGCATTCTTTCCATTTATTTGGTGATTATTGGGATTTAATCAACACCATTTACAGCATACAAAACTTGAGCTATCAATTGATTGAGAGATTTGTCAGATTTAAAATATGATAATCTTTGCTATACATCTTTCTGTTGTGTGCCAGAATATAATCTGCGGAAATATCATGTGTCATAAATATGGTGTACTAAATATTGTTTAAAAATACCACATTCTGCGAGTAGAATTTGTATTATCAATACTAAATAGGTGATATTTCTGTGAACTATACTTTTCTTGTCTTCATGATGTTGTGCCCTTCTCTGCAGATGTTCAAGGAGGATCGCAGCCATTAGCTCCAGGTTCATCAATGCCCAATGAGCCATCAAGTGGCAACCAACCAGACAGTGAGTGTTTCTGCCACAGCAGTGAACCGTGGATGATCTCTAGTGTTCACCATGTTTATGACCATCAATTTAAATTACAAATGTTAGGTCTACTGACTAATGAAGCACTGTTGTTTTTTAACTCTTTCAACTGATTTTGTTATTATTAGCCTTAACATTTTCTATAGCAATAGAACATCACTTCTGTCCATCCCATTCCTTCCTCAAAGACTGTAAAAACCTATCTTTCCAGCTTGGTCTGTCTTCTGCATTTTGGCCCATATGTATTCATATTTTATGGAAAGTGGTGCAGAAAAAGTTGCTGTGCTGCCTTTACTTAAAGGAAGAGAGGAAAACTGTACTGTCCCTACTGAGAAATATCACATCATTTCTGTCACCCAGTGCTAGCACACTTTTGTCTGCAATAAGCCAATGCACACCCATGGAAAACACCTTTGATGCAATATAGTACAAAGCTGTGCATATGGCAAATTTAAATTACTTTGAGATATTTTCCAACACTTATCCAGGTTTGCGTTGGAGAGAAAACCCCACCCCAACACTTTGCACTGGGTGTGTGTCATAGAAGTGATGCAAACCTGTGCAAAGAGTTTGTACATCTGGGCCTTTATATCTATAATTGAATGGATTTCAATCGTCCCTTATAAAGTATTCTAGCAAGTAGTAATTTGTTCTCTACAACTTTCACTGAATATGATTAGTGTATCTTTTTCTGAATCTATCTATCTATCTATCTATCTATCTATCTATCTATCTATCTATCTATCTATCTATCTATCTATCTATCTATCTATCTATCTATCTATCTATCTATCTATCTATCTATCTATCTATCTATCTATCTATCTATCTATCTATCTATCTATCTATCTATCTATCTATCTATCTATCTTTCTTTCTTTCTTTCTTTCTTTCTTTCTTTCTTTCTTTCTTTCTTTCTTTCTTTCTTTCTTATTTTCTTTCTTTCTTCATCACATCCCTGTGATGTGTAGTTTGCTGGTTTGAGCATTTCCATGGAATTGACCTGCACATTTTCTCATCAGTTTCAATGCATGTATGTTGATACATAAAAAAAGGAGCAATAGCAGCAGGGTTTAAAGTTACTGATTCTGGGATAAATGTCATTCCCGACTTATCTCTTTTTGGATTTTGCCAAGTATAGCCAGGATCAACCAGAGTAAAATGTACAAAGGGAAAAAAAACTACTTTTCATGCCCTCCATTTGAATGGGCAGTATTGACAGGAATTTTCAAATTCATCATCATAAATTATATATGATTGGCAAATTTCACCCCCTAATCTGCTGACCTCATAATCAGGGTCTCTGAATATTTTTCTTTCTTTAGACACCTTCTGGTATGAAACATTTCATTGTATTAATACGCTGCAATACGTTTAGGATTTTCGAACTTTAGACCAAATGAGCTGCTCTACGCTTGATGGTGATATACCACGTGTGCACTAACTGAGATGAAACACACACTCTCTGATGATGTTTTCATAGGTAGGGCATTGTTGGCCAATGTATTATCTGAGATTCAGCTTTGAATTACTATCAGCAGTCAGATGCAACTTGCAACGATGGACTGCTTTTAAAATTTCAATAGGCATTCTTTCCATTTATTTGGTGATTATTGGGATTTAATCAACACCATTTACAGCATACAAAACTTGAGCTATCAATTGATTGAGAGATTTGTCAGATTTAAAATATGATAATCTTTGCTATACATCTTTCTGTTGTGTGCCAGAATATAATCTGCGGAAATATCATGTGTCATAAATATGGTGTACTAAATATTGTTTAAAAATACCACATTCTGCGAGTAGAATTTGTATTATCAATACTAAATAGGTGATATTTCTGTGAACTATACTTTTCTTGTCTTCATGATGTTGTGCTCTTCTCTGCAGATGTTCAAGGAGGATCGCAGCCATTAGCTCCAGGTTCATCAATGCCCAATGAGCCATCAAGTGGCAACCAACCAGACAGTGAGTGTTTCTGCCACAGCAGTGAACCGTGGATGATCTCTAGTGTTCACCATGTTTATGACCATCAATTTAAATTACAAATGTTAGGTCTACTGACTAATGAAGCACTGTTGTTTTTTAACTCTTTCAACTGATTTTGTTATTATTAGCCTTAACATTTTCTATAGCAATAGAACATCACTTCTGTCCATCCCATTCCTTCCTCAAAGACTGTAAAAACCTATCTTTCCAGCTTGGTCTGTCTTCTGCATTTTGGCCCATATGTATTCATATTTTATGGAAAGTGGTGCAGAAAAAGTTGCTGTGCTGCCTTTACTTAAAGGAAGAGAGGAAAACTGTACTGTCCCTACTGAGAAATATCACATCATTTCTGTCACCCAGTGCTAGCACACTTTTGTCTGCAATAAGCCAATGCACACCCATGGAAAACACCTTTGATGCAATATAGTACAAAGCTGTGCATATGGCAAATTTAAATTACTTTGAGATATTTTCCAACACTTATCCAGGTTTGCGTTGGAGAGAAAACCCCACCCCAACACTTTGCACTGGGTGTGTGTCATAGAAGTGATGCAAACCTGTGCAAAGAGTTTGTACATCTGGGCCTTTATATCTATAATTGAATGGATTTCAATCGTCCCTTATAAAGTATTCTAGCAAGTAGTAATTTGTTCTCTACAACTTTCACTGAATATGATTAGTGTATCTTTTTCTGAATCTATCTATCTATCTATCTATCTATCTATCTATCTATCTATCTATCTATCTATCTATCTATCTATCTATCTATCTATCTATCTATCTATCTATCTATCTATCTATCTATCTATCTATCTATCTATCTATCTATCTATCTATCTATCTATCTATCTATCTATCTATCTATCTATCTATCTATCTATCTATCTATCTCTCTCCATCACATACCTGTGAGGTGTAGTTTGCTGGTTTGATCATTTACATTTAATTGACCTGCAATTTTTTCTCCTCAGTTTCAATACATTCAGGTTTATAGATGAAGAAAAGGAGCATTATCAGCATGGTTTAGGGTTACTCCTTTGGGATAGTTGTCATGCCAACCCTTTTTCCTTTTTGAATTTTGCCAGTAAGGGCAGGTTAAACCAGAGTAAAATTTAAAAAGGGAAACATCTTATTTTCATGTCCACAATTCAGAATGGGCAGTATTTACAGGAATTTGCAAATATCACATCACAGATCAATGTAATTTAAGCAGTGTGGTAAATATCACCCTCATAATCAGGGTCTCTGAATATTTCTCTTTCTTTAGTGGAGTAAAGTTGACACCTTCTGGTATAAAAGATTTTGTTGTAATAATAAGCTATAATACATTTATTCAAGCTATAAATCAAATGAGCTGCTTCAAGTTTGATTCTGATACACCATGTGTAGACTCGCTGTGATGGAACACACACTCTCTGAGAATGTTTTCATAGCTAGGGCCCAATAAACCAATGTATCATCTGAGATTCAGCTTTGAATTATAATTAGCATCTTTCGACTATAAACTGCTTTTAAAATTCCAGTAGCCATTCTACCCATTTATTTGGTGATTATTAGGATTATTAGGATTTACAGCACATAAATATGAACAATCAATTGATTGAAAGATCTGTTGAGTTTAAATTATGATAATCTTTGCTAACTATCTTTTTGTTGTGTGTCGGAATATTATCTTCAGGAATATCATGTGTCATATATTTGGTGCACTAAATATTAGTTAAAAATACCACACATTTTGGGTGTACAATATGTATTATTAACTCCAAAAGGGTGATATTTCTGTGAACTATACTTTTCCTTTCTTCAACATCTTGTTCTCTTCTCTGCAGATGTTCAAGGAGGATACCAGCCACCAGCTCCAGGCTCATCCATGCCCGATGAACCATCAAGTTTAACTGAACCAGAATGTGAGTGTTTGCAACACAGTATTGAACTATGGCTGCTCTTAGCAGTTCACCATGTTTATACCCATCAATTTAAGTTACAACTGTTAGGAATACTGACTAATGAAGCATTGTTGTTTTTTAACTCTGTCAACCTATTTAGTTATTATTTGCCTTAACACTTCCTACAGCAAAACCTCATCTCTTTTGTCTAGCACATTCCTGCCTGCCTCAAAGACTGTATACAACTGTCTTTCCAGCTTGGCCTCTCTTCTGCATTTTGACCCATACGTATTCATATTTGATTAAAAGTTGTGCATACGCCAAAGTATCTGTGCTGCTTTTTATCAAAGGAAGAGAGAGGAAAAATGTGCTGTATCTACTAAGAAATGGCAAAGTGAATCTTTCTCCCAATGCTGGCACACTGTTGGTTGCTATAAGCCAATGCACACACATTTGAACCACAGGGCATTGATGTGTTCATTCTCTAAAGAATAGGTTTTATACTGGAAGGGGCCCCAGTACAACAACTATGCATATGCATTAATACTTTCCCCACTTTGTATGTGTGCTGTACAATGCAGTACACAAGGAAAATTGGAAAAATTAGGAGAAACTAAAACATTTCTCTTTATTCCCCTATTTCAGAGAGGCATATAGATATCAGCACACATCCATCTCCACCAACATTAGTGGATAGAGATTTACATCAAAACACGTTAGTGGTTGCATGGGAAGGCCCATGTATCACCCATGGAATACCCCCTTAAGTCAATGTGGTGCAAAGTAGAAAATAGAGCATCATTAATTTAATTTGGGATGGGTTCTAAGACTAAACATCTTTTGTGTTGGATATTATATCCCTCCCCTACACTTTGCACTGGGTTTGTGTCATAAAAGAGATGCAAACCTGTGCAAACAATTAGTATATCTGGCCCTTTATTTCTATAATTGTATCATTTTCAATTTACCCATATAATGTATTATAGTAAGAAGTAATAAGGTCTGTTGTTATACGTATTTCACATTGTAGGTTTTTGTATATGTTTTTCTGAATCTATCTATCTATCTATCTATCTATCTATCTATCTATCTATCTATCTATCTATCTATCTATCTATCTATCTATCTATCTATCTATCTATCTATCTATCTATCTATCTATCTATCTATCTATCTATCTATCTATCTATCTATCTATCTATCTATCTATCTATCTATCTTTCTTTCTTTCTTTCTTACTTTCTTTCTTTCTTTCTTTCTTCATCACATCCCTGTGATGTGTAGTTTGCTGGTTTGAGCATTTCCATGGAATTGACCTGCACATTTTCTCATCAGTTTCAATGCATGTATGTTGATACATAAAAAAGGAGCAATAGCAGCAGGGTTTAAAGTTACTGATTCTGGGATAAATGTCATTCCCGACTTATCTCTTTTTGGATTTTGCCAAGTAAAGCCAGGATCAACCAGAGTAAAATGTACAAAGGGAAAAAAAACTACTTTTCATGCCCTCCATTTGAATGGGCAGTATTGACAGGAATTTTCAAATTCATCATCATGAATTATATATGATTGGCAAATTTCACCCCCTAATCTGCTGACCTCATAATCAGGGTCTCTGAATATTTTTCTTTCTTTAGACACCTTCTGGTATGAAACATTTCATTGTATTAATACGCTGCAATACATTTAGGATTTTCGAACTTTAGACCAAATGAGCTGCTCTACGCTTGATGGTGATATACCACGTGTGCACTAACTGAGATGGAACACACACTCTCTGATGATGTTTTCATAGGTAGGGCATTGTTGGCCAATGTATTATCTGAGATTCAGCTTTGAATTACTATCAGCAGTCAGATGCAACTTGCAACGACGGACTGCTTTTAAAATTCCAATAGGCATTCTTTCCATTTATTTGGTGATTATTGGGATTTAATCAACACCATTTACAGCATACAAAACTTGAGCTATCAATTGATTGAGAGATTTGTCAGATTTAAAATATGATAATCTTTGCTATACATGTTTCTGTTGTGTGCCAGAATATAATCTGCGGAAATATCATGTGTCATAAATATGGTGTACTAAATATTGTTTAAAAATACCACATTCTGCGAGTAGAATTTGTATTATCAATACTAAATAGGTGATATTTCTGTGAACTATACTTTTCTTGTCTTCATGATGTTGTGCTCTTCTCTGCAGATGTTCAAGGAGGATCGCAGCCATCAGCTCCAGGTTCATCAATGCCCAATGAGCCATCAAGTGGCAACCAACCAGACAGTGAGTGTTTCTGCCACAGCAGTGAACCGTGGATGATCT
Source organism: Triturus cristatus (assembly GCF_964204655.1). Taxonomy (NCBI): domain Eukaryota; kingdom Metazoa; phylum Chordata; class Amphibia; order Caudata; family Salamandridae; genus Triturus; species Triturus cristatus. The sequence goes on from NC_140590.1 coordinate 1,110,271,639, forward strand.
CTAGTGTTCACCATGTTTATGACCATCAATTTAAATTACAAATGTTAGGTCTACTGACTAATGAAGCACTGTTGTTTTTTAACTCTTTCAACTGATTTTGTTATTATTAGCCTTAACATTTTCTATAGCAATAGAACATCACTTCTGTCCATCCCATTCCTTCCTCAAAGACTGTAAAAACCTATCTTTCCAGCTTGGTCTGTCTTCTGCATTTTGGCCCATATGTATTCATATTTTATGGAAAGTGGTGCAGAAAAAGTTGCTGTGCTGCCTTTACTTAAAGGAAGAGAGGAAAACTGTACTGTCCCTACTGAGAAATATCACATCATTTCTGTCACCCAGTGCTAGCACACTTTTGTCTGCAATAAGCCAATGCACACCCATGGAAAACACCTTTGATGCAATATAGTACAAAGCTGTGCATATGGCAAATTTAAATTACTTTGAGATATTTTCCAACACTTATCCAGGTTTGCGTTGGAGAGAAAACCCCACCCCAACACTTTGCACTTGGTGTGTGTCATAGAAGTGATGCAAACCTGTGCAAAGAGTTTGTACATCTGGGCCTTTATATCTATAATTGAATGGATTTCAATCGTCCCTTATAAAGTATTCTAGCAAGTAGTAATTTGTTCTCTACAACTTTCACTGAATATGATTAGTGTATCTTTTTCTGAATCTATCTATCTATCTATCTATCTATCTATCTATCTATCTATCTATCTATCTATCTATCTATCTATCTATCTATCTATCTATCTATCTTTCTTTCTTTCTTTCTTTCTTTCTTTCTTATTTTCTTTCTTTCTTCATCACATCCCTGTGATGTGTAGTTTGCTGGTTTGAGCATTTCCATGGAATTGACCTGCACATTTTCTCATCAGTTTCAATGCATGTATGTTGATACATAAAAAAGGAGCAATAGCAGCAGGGTTTAAAGTTACTGATTCTGGGATAAATGTCATTCCCGACTTATCTCTTTTTGGATTTTGCCAAGTAAAGCCAGGATCAACCAGAGTAAAATGTACAAAGGGAAAAAAAACTACTTTTCATGCCCTCCATTTGAATGGGCAGTATTGACAGGAATTTTCAAATTCATCATCATGAATTATATATGATTGGCAAATTTCACCCCCTAATCTGCTGACCTCATAATCAGGGTCTCTGAATATTTTTCTTTCTTTAGACACCTTCTGGTATGAAACATTTCATTGTATTAATACGCTGCAATACGTTTAGGATTTTCGAACTTTAGACCAAATGAGCTGCTCTACGCTTGATGGTGATATACCACGTGTGCACTAACTGAGATGGAACACACACTCTCTGATGATGTTTTCATAGGTAGGGCATTGTTGGCCAATGTATTATCTGAGATTCAGCTTTGAATTACTATCAGCAGTCAGATGCAACTTGCAACGATGGACTGCTTTTAAAATTCCAATAGGCATTCTTTCCATTTATTTGGTGATTATTGGGATTTAATCAACACCATTTACAGCATACAAAACTTGAGCTATCAATTGATTGAGAGATTTGTCAGATTTAAAATATGATAATCTTTGCTATACATCTTTCTGTTGTGTGCCAGAATATAATCTGCGGAAATATCATGTGTCATAAATATGGTGTACTAAATATTGTTTAAAAATACCACATTCTGCGAGTAGAATTTGTATTATCAATACTAAATAGGTGATATTTCTGTGAACTATACTTTTCTTGTCTTCATGATGTTGTGCTCTTCTCTGCAGATGTTCAAGGAGGATCGCAGCCATTAGCTCCAGGTTCATCAATGCCCAATGAGCCATCAAGTGGCAACCAACCAGACAGTGAGTGTTTCTGCCACAGCAGTGAACCGTGGATGATCTCTAGTGTTCACCATGTTTATGACCATCAATTTAAATTACAAATGTTATGTCTACTGACTAATGAAGCACTGTTGTTTTTTAACTCTTTCAACTGATTTTGTTATTATTAGCCTTAACATTTTCTATAGCAATAGAACATCACTTCTGTCCATCCCATTCCTTCCTCAAAGACTGTAAAAACCTATCTTTCCAGCTTGGTCTGTCTTCTGCATTTTGGCCCATATGTATTCATATTTTATGGAAAGTGGTGCAGAAAAAGTTGCTGTGCTGCCTTTACTTAAAGGAAGAGAGGAAAACTGTACTGTCCCTACTGCTGAGAAATATCACATCATTTCTGCCACCCAGTGCTAGCACACTTTTGTCTGCAATAAGCCAATGCACACCCATGGAAAACACCTTTGATGCAATATAGTACAAAGCTGTGCATATGGCAAATTTAAATTACTTTGAGATATTTTCCAACACTTATCCAGGTTTGCGTTGGAGAGAAAACCCCACCCCAACACTTTGCACTGGGTGTGTGTCATAGAAGTGATGCAAACCTGTGCAAAGAGTTTGTACATCTGGGCCTTTATATCTATAATTGAATGGATTTCAATCGTCCCTTATAAAGTATTCTAGCAAGTAGTAATTTGTTCTCTACAACTTTCACTGAATATGATTAGTGTATCTTTTTCTGAATCTATCTATCTATCTATCTATCTATCTATCTATCTATCTATCTATCTATCTATCTATCTATCTATCTATCTATCTATCTATCTATCTATCTATCTATCTATCTATCTATCTATCTATCTATCTATCTATCTATCTATCTTTCTTTCTTTCTTTCTTTCTTTCTTTCTTTCTTTCTTTCTTTCTTTCTTTCTTTCTTTCTTATTTTCTTTCTTTCTTCATCACATCCCTGTGATGTGTAGTTTGCTGGTTTGAGCATTTCCATGGAATTGACCTGCACATTTTCTCATCAGTTTCAATGCATGTATGTTGATACATAAAAAAGGAGCAATAGCAGCAGGGTTTAAAGTTACTGATTCTGGGATAAATGTCATTCCCGACTTATCTCTTTTTGGATTTTGCCAAGTAAAGCCAGGATCAACCAGAGTAAAATGTACAAAGGGAAAAAAAACTACTTTTCATGCCCTCCATTTGAATGGGCAGTATTGACAGGAATTTTCAAATTCATCATCATGAATTATATATGATTGGCAAATTTCACCCCCTAATCTGCTGACCTCATAATCAGGGTCTCTGAATATTTTTCTTTCTTTAGACACCTTCTGGTATGAAACATTTCATTGTATTAATACGCTGCAATACGTTTAGGATTTTCGAACTTTAGACCAAATGAGCTGCTCTACGCTTGATGGTGATATACCACGTGTGCACTAACTGAGATGGAACACACACTCTCTGATGATGTTTTCATAGGTAGGGCATTGTTGGCCAATGTATTATCTGAGATTCAGCTTTGAATTACTATCAGCAGTCAGATGCAACTTGCAACGATGGACTGCTTTTAAAATTCCAATAGGCATTCTTTCCATTTATTTGGGGATTATTGGGATTTAATCAACACCATTTACAGCATACAAAACTTGAGCTATCAATTGATTGAGAGATTTGTCAGATTTAAAATATGATAATCTTTGCTATACATCTTTCTGTTGTGTGCCAGAATATAATCTGCGGAAATATCATGTGTCATAAATATGGTGTACTAAATATTGTTTAAAAATACCACATTCTGCGAGTAGAATTTGTATTATCAATACTAAATAGGTGATATTTCTGTGAACTATACTTTTCTTGTCTTCATGATGTTGTGCTCTTCTCTGCAGATGTTCAAGGAGGATCGCAGCCATTAGCTCCAGGTTCATCAATGCCCAATGAGCCATCAAGTGGCAACCAACCAGACAGTGAGTGTTTCTGCCACAGCAGTGAACCGTGGATGATCTCTAGTGTTCACCATGTTTATGACCATCAATTTAAATTACAAATGTTATGTCTACTGACTAATGAAGCACTGTTGTTTTTTAACTCTTTCAACTGATTTTGTTATTAGTAGCCTTAACATTTTCTATAGCAATAGAACATCACTTCTGTCCATCCCATTCCTTCCTCAAAGACTGTAAAAACCTATCTTTCCAGCTTGGTCTGTCTTCTGCATTTTGGCCCATATGTATTCATATTTTATGGAAAGTGGTGCAGAAAAAGTTGCTGTGCTGCCTTTACTTAAAGGAAGAGAGGAAAACTGTACTGTCCCTACTGAGAAATATCACATCATTTCTGTCACCCAGTGCTAGCACACTTTTGTCTGCAATAAGCCAATGCACACCCATGGAAAACACCTTTGATGCAATATAGTACAAAGCTGTGCATATGGCAAATTTAAATTACTTTGAGATATTTTCCAACACTTATCCAGGTTTGCGTTGGAGAGAAAACCCCACCCCAACACTTTGAACTGGGTGTGTGTCATAGAAGTGATGCAAACCTGTGCAAAGAGTTTGTACATCTGGGCCTTTATATCTATAATTGAATGGATTTCAATCGTCCCTTATAAAGTATTCTAGCAAGTAGTAATTTGTTCTCTACAACTTTCACTGAATATGATTAGTGTATCTTTTTCTGAATCTATCTATCTATCTATCTATCTATCTATCTATCTATCTATCTATCTATCTATCTATCTATCTATCTATCTATCTATCTATCTATCTATCTATCTATCTATCTATCTATCTATCTATCTTTCTTTCTTTCTTTCTTTCTTTCTTTCTTTCTTTCTTTCTTTCTTTCTTTCTTTCTTATTTTCTTTCTTTCTTCATCACATCCCTGTGATGTGTAGTTTGCTGGTTTGAGCATTTCCATGGAATTGACCTGCACATTTTCTCATCAGTTTCAATGCATGTATGTTGATACATAAAAAAGGAGCAATAGCAGCAGGGTTTAAAGTTACTGATTCTGGGATAAATGTCATTCCCGACTTATCTCTTTTTGGATTTTGCCAAGTAAAGCCAGGATCAACCAGAGTAAAATGTACAAAGGGAAAAAAAACTACTTTTCATGCCCTCCATTTGAATGGGCAGTATTGACAGGAATTTTCAAATTCATCATCATGAATTATATATGATTGGCAAATTTCACCCCCTAATCTGCTGACCTCATAATCAGGGTCTCTGAATATTTTTCTTTCTTTAGACACCTTCTGGTATGAAACATTTCATTGTATTAATACGCTGCAATACGTTTAGGATTTTCGAACTTTAGACCAAATGAGCTGCTCTACGCTTGATGGTGATATACCACGTGTGCACTAACTGAGATGAAACACACACTCTCTGATGATGTTTTCATAGGTAGGGCATTGTTGGCCAATGTATTATCTGAGATTCAGCTTTGAATTACTATCAGCAGTCAGATGCAACTTGCAACGATGGACTGCTTTTAAAATTTCAATAGGCATTCTTTCCATTTATTTGGTGATTATTGGGATTTAATCAACACCGTTTACAGCATACAAAACTTGAGCTATCAATTGATTGAGAGATTTGTCAGATTTAAAATATGATAATCTTTGCTATACATCTTTCTGTTGTGTGCCAGAATATAATCTGCGGAAATATCATGTGTCATAAATATGGTGTACTAAATATTGTTTAAAAATACCACATTCTGCGAGTAGAATTTGTATTATCAATACTAAATAGGTGATATTTCTGTGAACTATACTTTTCTTGTCTTCATGATGTTGTGCTCTTCTCTGCAGATGTTCAAGGAGGATCGCAGCCATTAGCTCCAGGTTCATCAATGCCCAATGAGCCATCAAGTGGCAACCAACCAGACAGTGAGTGTTTCTGCCACAGCAGTGAACCGTGGATGATCTCTAGTGTTCACCATGTTTATGACCATCAATTTAAATTACAAATGTTAGGTCTACTGACTAATGAAGCACTGTTGTTTTTTAACTCTTTCAACTGATTTTGTTATTATTAGCCTTAACATTTTCTATAGCAATAGAACATCACTTCTGTCCATCCCATTCCTTCCTCAAAGACTGTAAAAACCTATCTTTCCAGCTTGGTCTGTCTTCTGCATTTTGGCCCATATGTATTCATATTTTATGGAAAGTGGTGCAGAAAAAGTTGCTGTGCTGCCTTTACTTAAAGGAAGAGAGGAAAACTGTACTGTCCCTACTGAGAAATATCACATCATTTCTGTCACCCAGTGCTAGCACACTTTTGTCTGCAATAAGCCAATGCACACCCATGGAAAACACCTTTGATGCAATATAGTACAAAGCTGTGCATATGGCAAATTTAAATTACTTTGAGATATTTTCCAACACTTATCCAGGTTTGCGTTGGAGAGAAAACCCCACCCCAACACTTTGCACTGGGTGTGTGTCATAGAAGTGATGCAAACCTGTGCAAAGAGTTTGTACATCTGGGCCTTTATATCTTTAATTGAATGGATTTCAATCGCCCCTTATAAAGTATTCTAGCAAGTAGTAATTTGTTCTCTACAACTTTCACTGAATATGATTAGTGTATCTTTTTCTGAATCTATCTATCTATCTATCTATCTATCTATCTATCTATCTATCTATCTATCTATCTATCTATCTATCTATCTATCTATCTATCTATCTATCTATCTATCTTTCTTTCTTTCTTTCTTTCTTTCTTTCTTTCTTTCTTTCTTTCTTTCTTTCTTTCTTATTTTCTTTCTTTCTTCATCACATCCCTGTGATGTGTAGTTTGCTGGTTTGAGCATTTCCATGGAATTGACCTGCACATTTTCTCATCAGTTTCAATGCATGTATGTTGATACATAAAAAAGGAGCAATAGCAGCAGGGTTTAAAGTTACTGATTCTGGGATAAATGTCATTCCCGACTTATCTCTTTTTGGATTTTGCCAAGTAAAGCCAGGATCAACCAGAGTAAAATGTACAAAGGGAAAAAAAACTACTTTTCATGCCCTCCATTTGAATGGGCAGTATTGACAGGAATTTTCAAATTCATCATCATGAATTATATATGATTGGCAAATTTCACCCCCTAATCTGCTGACCTCATAATCAGGGTCTCTGAATATTTTTCTTTCTTTAGACACCTTCTGGTATGAAACATTTCATTGTATTAATACGCTGCAATACGTTTAGGATTTTCGAACTTTAGACCAAATGAGCTGCTCTACGCTTGATGGTGATATACCACGTGTGCACTAACTGAGATGGAACACACACTCTCTGATGATGTTTTCATAGGTAGGGCATTGTTGGCCAATGTATTATCTGAGATTCAGCTTTGAATTACTATCAGCAGTCAGATGCAACTTGCAACGATGGACTGCTTTTAAAATTCCAATAGGCATTCTTTCCATTTATTTGGTGATTATTGGGATTTAATCAACACCATTTACAGCATACAAAACTTGAGCTATCAATTGATTGAGAGATTTGTCAGATTTAAAATATGATAATCTTTGCTATACATCTTTCTGTTGTGTGCCAGAATATAATCTGCGGAAATATCATGTGTCATAAATATGGTGTACTAAATATTGTTTAAAAATACCACATTCTGCGAGTAGAATTTGTATTATCAATACTAAATAGGTGATATTTCTGTGAACTATACTTTTCTTGTCTTCATGATGTTGTGCTCTTCTCTGCAGATGTTCAAGGAGGATCGCAGCCATTAGCTCCAGGTTCATCAATGCCCAATGAGCCATCAAGTGGCGACCAACCAGACAGTGAGTGTTTCTGCCACAGCAGTGAACCGTGGATGATCTCTAGTGTTCACCATGTTTATGACCATCAATTTAAATTACAAATGTTAGGTCTACTGACTAATGAAGCACTGTTGTTTTTTAACTCTTTCAACTGATTTTGTTATTATTAGCCTTAACATTTTCTATAGCAATAGAACATCACTTCTGTCCATCACATTCCTTCCTCAAAGACTGTAAAAACCTATCTTTCCAGCTTGGTCTGTCTTCTGCATTTTGGCCCATATGTATTCATATTTTATGGAAAGTGGTGCAGAAAAAGTTGCTGTGCTGCCTTTACTTAAAGGAAGAGAGGAAAACTGTACTGTCCCTACTGAGAAATATCACATCATTTCTGTCACCCAGTGCTAGCACACTTTTGTCTGCAATAAGCCAATGCACACCCATGGAAAACACCTTTGATGCAATATAGTACAAAGCTGTGCATATGGCAAATTTAAATTACTTTGAGATATTTTCCAACACTTATCCAGGTTTGCGTTGGAGAGAAAACCCCACCCCAACACTTTGCACTGGGTGTGTGTCATAGAAGTGATGCAAACCTGTGCAAAGAGTTTGTACATCTGGGCCTTTATATCTATAATTGAATGGATTTCAATCGTCCCTTATAAAGTATTCTAGCAAGTAGTAATTTGTTCTCTACAACTTTCACTGAATATGATTAGTGTATCTTTTTCTGAATCTATCTATCTATCTATCTATCTATCTATCTATCTATCTATCTATCTATCTATCTATCTATCTATCTATCTATCTATCTATCTATCTATCTATCTTTCTTTCTTTCTTTCTTTCTTTATTTCTTTCTTTCTTTCTTTCTTTCTTTCTTTCTTTCTTTCTTTCTTCATCACATCCCTGTGATGTGTAGTTTGCTGGTTTGAGCATTTCCATGGAATTGACCTGCACATTTTCTCATCAGTTTCAATGCATGTATGTTGATACATAAAAAAGGAGCAATAGCAGCAGGGTTTAAAGTTACTGATTCTGGGATAAATGTCATTCCCGACTTATCTCTTTTTGGATTTTACCAAGTAAAGCCAGGATCAACCAGAGTAAAATGTACAAAGGGAAAAAAAACTACTTTTCATGCCCTCCATTTGAATGGGCAGTATTGACAGGAATTTTCAAATTCATCATCATGAATTATATATGATTGGCAAATTTCACCCCCTAATCTGCTGACCTCATAATCAGGGTCTCTGAATATTTTTCTTTCTTTAGACACCTTCTGGTATGAAACATTTCATTGTATTAATACGCTGCAATACGTTTAGGATTTTCGAACTTTAGACCAAATGAGCTGCTCTACGCTTGATGGTGATATACCACGTGTGCACTAACTGAGATGGAACACACACTCTCTGATGATGTTTTCATAGGTAGGGCATCGTTGGCCAATGTATCATCTGAGATTCAGCTTTGAATTACTATCAGCAGTCAGATGCAACTTGCAACGATGGACTGCTTTTAAAATTCCAATAGGCATTCTTTCCATTTATTTGGTGATTATTGGGATTTAATCAACACCATTTACAGCATACAAAACTTGAGCTATCAATTGATTGAGAGATTTGTCAGATTTAAAATATGATAATCTTTGCTATACATCTTTCTGTTGTGTGCCAGAATATAATCTGCGGAAATATCATGTGTCATAAATATGGTGTACTAAATATTGTTTAAAAATACCACATTCTGCGAGTAGAATTTGTATTATCAATACTAAATAGGTGATATTTCTGTGAACTATACTTTTCTTGTCTTCATGATGTTGTGCTCTTCTCTGCAGATGTTCAAGGAGGATCGCAGCCATTAGCTCCAGGTTCATCAATGCCCAATGAGCCATCAAGTGGCAACCAACCAGACAGTGAGTGTTTCTGCCACAGCAGTGAACCGTAGATGATCTCTAGTGTTCACCATGTTTATGACCATCAATTTAAATTACAAATGTTAGGTCTACTGACTAATGAAGCACTGTTGTTTTTTAACTCTTTCAACTGATTTTGTTATTATTAGCCTTAACATTTTCTATAGCAATAGAACATCACTTCTGTCCATCACATTCCTTCCTCAAAGACTGTAAAAACCTATCTTTCCAGCTTGGTCTGTCTTCTGCATTTTGGCCCATATGTATTCATATTTTATGGAAAGTGGTGCAGAAAAAGTTGCTGTGCTGCCTTTACTTAAAGGAAGAGAGGAAAACTGTACTGTCCCTACTGAGAAATATCACATCATTTCTGTCACCCAGTGCTAGCACACTTTTGTCTGCAATAAGCCAATGCACACCCATGGAAAACACCTTTGATGCAATATAGTACAAAGCTGTGCATATGGCAAATTTAAATTACTTTGAGATATTTTCCAACACTTATCCAGGTTTGCGTTGGAGAGAAAACCCCACCCCAACACTTTGCACTGGGTGTGTGTCATAGAAGTGATGCAAACCTGTGCAAAGAGTTTGTACATCTGGGCCTTTATATCTATAATTGAATGGATTTCAATCGTCCCTTATAAAGTATTCTAGCAAGTAGTAATTTGTTCTCTACAACTTTCACTGAATATGATTAGTGTATCTTTTTCTGAATCTATCTATCTATCTATCTATCTATCTATCTATCTATCTATCTATCTATCTATCTATCTATCTATCTATCTATCTATCTATCTATCTATCTATCTATCTATCTTTCTTTCTTTCTTTCTTTCTTTCTTTCTTTCTTTCTTTCTTTCTTTCTTTCTTTCTTCATCACATCCCTGTGATGTGTAGTTTGCTGGTTTGAGCATTTCCATGGAATTGACCTGCACATTTTCTCATCAGTTTCAATGCATGTATGTTGATACATAAAAAAGGAGCAATAGCAGCAGGGTTTAAAGTTACTGATTCTGGGATAAATGTCATTCCCGACTTATCTCTTTTTGGATTTTGCCAAGTAAAGCCAGGATCAACCAGAGTAAAATGTACAAAGGGAAAAAAAACTACTTTTCATGCCCTCCATTTGAATGGGCAGTATTGACAGGAATTTTCAAATTCATCATCATGAATTATATATGATTGGCAAATTTCACCCCCTAATCTGCTGACCTCATAATCAGGGTCTCTGAATATTTTTCTTTCTTTAGACACCTTCTGGTATGAAACATTTCATTGTATTAATACGCTGCAATACGTTTAGGATTTTCGAACTTTAGACCAAATGAGCTGCTCTACGCTTGATGGTGATATACCACGTGTGCACTAACTGAGATGGAACACACACTCTCTGATGATGTTTTCATAGGTAGGGCATTGTTGGCCAATGTATTATCTGAGATTCAGCTTTGAATTACTATCAGCAGTCAGATGCAACTTGCAACGATGGACTGCTTTTAAAATTCCAATAGGTATTCTTTCCATTTATTTGGTGATTATTGGGATTTAATCAACACCATTTACAGCATACAAAACTTGAGCTATCAATTGATTGAGAGATTTGTCAGATTTAAAATATGATAATCTTTGCTATACATCTTTCTGTTGTGTGCCAGAATATAATCTGCGGAAATATCATGTGTCATAAATATGGTGTACTAAATATTGTTTAAAAATACCACATTCTGCGAGTAGAATTTGTATTATCAATACTAAATAGGTGATATTTCTGTGAACTATACTTTTCTTGTCTTCATGATGTTGTGCTCTTCTCTGCAGATGTTCAAGGAGGATCGCAGCCATTAGCTCCAGGTTCATCAATGCCCAATGAGCCATCAAGTGGCGACCAACCAGACAGTGAGTGTTTCTGCCACAGCAGTGAACCGTGGATGATCTCTAGTGTTCACCATGTTTATGACCATCAATTTAAATTACAAATGTTAGGTCTACTGACTAATGAAGCACTGTTGTTTTTTAACTCTTTCAACTGATTTTGTTATTATTAGCCTTAACATTTTCTATAGCAATAGAACATCACTTCTGTCCATCACATTCCTTCCTCAAAGACTGTAAAAACCTATCTTTCCAGCTTGGTCTGTCTTCTGCATTTTGGCCCATATGTATTCATATTTTATGGAAAGTGGTGCAGAAAAAGTTGCTGTGCTGCCTTTACTTAAAGGAAGAGAGGAAAACTGTACTGTCCCTACTGAGAAATATCACATCATTTCTGTCACCCAGTGCTAGCACACTTTTGTCTGCAATAAGCCAATGCACACCCATGGAAAACACCTTTGATACAATATAGTACAAATCTGTGCATATGGCAAATTTAAATTACTTTGAGATATTTTCCAACACTTATCCAGGTTTGCATTGGAGAGAAAACCCCACCCCAACACTTTGCACTGGGTGTGTGTCATAGAAGTGATGCAAACCTGTGCAAAGAGTTTGTACATCTGGGCCTTTATATCTATAATTGAATGGATTTCAATCGTCCCTTATAAAGTATTCTAGCAAGTAGTAATTTGTTCTCTACAACTTTCACTGAATATGATTAGTGTATCTTTTTCTGAATCTATCTATCTATCTATCTATCTATCTATCTATCTATCTATCTATCTATCTATCTATCTATCTATCTATCTATCTATCTATCTATCTATCTATCTTTCTTTCTTTCTTTCTTTCTTTCTTTCTTTCTTTCTTTCTTTCTTTCTTTCTTTCTTTCTTTCTTTCTTATGTTCTTTCTTTCTTCATCACATCCCTGTGATGTGTAGTTTGCTGGTTTGAGCATTTCCATGGAATTGACCTGCACATTTTCTCATCAGTTTCAATGCATGTATGTTGATACATAAAAAAGGAGCAATAGCAGCAGGGTTTAAAGTTACTGATTCTGGGATAAATGTAATTCCCGACTTATCTCCTTTTGGATTTTGCCAAGTAAAGCCAGGATCAACCAGAGTAAAATGTACAAAGGGAAAAAAAACTACTTTTCATGCCCTCCATTTGAATGGGCAGTATTGACAGGAATTTTCAAATTCATCATCATGAATTATATATGATTGGCAAATTTCACCCCCTAATCTGCTGACCTCATAATCAGGGTCTCTGAATATTTTTCTTTCTTTAGACACCTTCTGGTATGAAACATTTCATTGTATTAATACGCTGCAATACGTTTAGGATTTTCGAACTTTAGACCAAATGAGCTGCTCTACGCTTGATGGTGATATACCACGTGTGCACTAACTGAGATGGAACACACACTCTCTGATGATGTTTTCATAGGTAGGGCATTGTTGGCCAATGTATTATCTGAGATTCAGCTTTGAATTACTATCAGCAGTCAGATGCAACTTGCAACGATGGACTGCTTTTAAAATTCCAATAGGCATTCTTTCCATTTATTTGGTGATTATTGGGATTTAATCAACACCATTTGCAGCATACAAAACTTGAGCTATCAATTGATTGAGAGATTTGTCAGATTTAAAATATGATAATCTTTGCTATACATCTTTCTGTTGTGTGCCAGAATATAATCTGCGGAAATATCATGTGTCATAAATATGGTGTACTAAATATTGTTTAAAAATACCACATTCTGCGAGTAGAATTTGTATTATCAATACTAAATAGGTGATATTTCTGTGAACTATACTTTTCTTGTCTTCATGATGTTGTGCTCTTCTCTGCAGATGTTCAAGGAGGATCGCAGCCATTAGCTCCAGGTTCATCAATGCCCAATGAGCCATCAAGTGGCAACCAACCAGACAGTGAGTGTTTCTGACACAGCAGTGAACCGTGGATGATCTCTAGTGTTCACCATGTTTATGACCATCAATTTAAATTACAAATGTTAGGTCTACTGACTAATGAAGCACTGTTGTTTTTTAACTCTTTCAACTGATTTTGTTATTATTAGCCTTAACATTTTCTATAGCAATAGAACATCACTTCTGTCCATCCCATTCCTTCCTCAAAGACTGTAAAAACCTATCTTTCCAGCTTGGTCTGTCTTCTGCATTTTGGCCCATATGTATTCATATTTTATGGAAAGTGGTGCAGAAAAAGTTGCTGTGCTGCCTTTACTTAAAGGAAGAGAGGAAAACTGTACTGTCCCTACTGAGAAATATCACATCATTTCTGTCACCCAGTGCTAGCACACTTTTGTCTGCAATAAGCCAATGCACACCCATGGAAAACACCTTTGATGCAATATAGTACAAAGCTGTGCATATGGCAAATTTAAATTACTTTGAGATATTTTCCAACACTTATCCAGGTTTGCGTTGGAGAGAAAACCCCACCCCAACACTTTGCACTGGGTGTGTGTCATAGAAGTGATGCAAACCTGTGCAAATAGTTTGTACATCTGGGCCTTTATATCTATAATTGAATGGATTTCAATCGTCCCTTATAAAGTATTCTAGCAAGTAGTAATTTGTTCTCTACAACTTTCACTGAATATGATTAGTGTATCTTTTTCTGAATCTATCTATCTATCTATCTATCTATCTATCTATCTATCTATCTATCTATCTATCTATCTATCTATCTATCTATCTATCTATCTATCTATCTATCTATCTATCTATCTATCTATCTATCTATCTATCTATCTATCTATCTTTCTTTCTTTCTTTCTTTCTTTCTTTCTTTCTTTCTTTCTTTCTTTCTTTCTTTCTTATTTTCTTTCTTTCTTCATCACATCCCTGTGATGTGTAGTTTGCTGGTTTGAGCATTTCCATGGAATTGACCTGCACATTTTCTCATCAGTTTCAATGCATGTATGTTGATACATAAAAAAGGAGCAATAGCAGCAGGGTTTAAAGTTACTGATTCTGGGATAAATGTCATTCCCGACTTATCTCTTTTTGGATTTTGCCAAGTAAAGCCAGGATCAACCAGAGTAAAATGTACAAAGGGAAAAAAAACTACTTTCCATGCCTTCCATTTGAATGGGCAGTATTGACAGGAATTTTCAAATTCATCATCATGAATTATATATGATTGGCAAATTTCACCCCCTAATCTTCTGACCTCATAATCAGGGTCTCTGAATATTTTTCTTTCTTTAGACACCTTCTGGTATGAAACATTTCATTGTATTAATACGCTGCAATACGTTTAGGATTTTCGAACTTTAGACCAAATGAGCTGCTCTACGCTTGATGGTGATATACCACGTGTGCACTAACTGAGATGGAACACACACTCTCTGATGATGTTTTCATAGGTAGGGCATTGTTGGCCAATGTATTATCTGAGATTCAGCTTTGAATTACTATCAGCAGTCAGATGCAACTTGCAACGATGGACTGCTTTTAAAATTCCAATAGGCATTCTTTCCATTTATTTGGTGATTATTGGGATTTAATCAACACCATTTACAGCATACAAAACTTGAGCTATCAATTGATTGAGAGATTTGTCAGATTTAAAATATGATAATCTTTGCTATACATCTTTCTGTTGTGTGCCAGAATATAATCTGCGGAAATATCATGTGTCATAAATATGGTGTACTAAATATTGTTTAAAAATACCACATTCTGCGAGTAGAATTTGTATTATCAATACTAAATAGGTGATATTTCTGTGAACTATACTTTTCTTGTCTTCATGATGTTGTGCTCTTCTCTGCAGATGTTCAAGGAGGATCGCAGCCATTAGCTCCAGGTTCATCAATGCCCAATGAGCCATTAAGTGGCAACCAACCAGACAGTGAGTGTTTCTGCCACAGCAGTGAACCGTGGATGATCTCTAGTGTTCACCATGTTTATGACCATCAATTTAAATTACAAATGTTAGGTCTACTGACTAATGAAGCACTGTTGTTTTTTAACTCTTTCAACTGATTTTGTTATTATTAGCCTTAACATTTTCTATAGCAATAGAACATCACTTCTGTCCATCCCATTCCTTCCTCAAAGACTGTAAAAACCTATCTTTCCAGCTTGGTCTGTCTTCTGCATTTTGGCCCATATGTATTCATATTTTATGGAAAGTGGTGCAGAAAAAGTTGCTGTGCTGCCTTTACTTAAAGGAAGAGAGGAAAACTGTACTGTCCCTACTGAGAAATATCACATCATTTCTGTCACCCAGTGCTAGCACACTTTTGTCTGCAATAAGCCAATGCACACCCATGGAAAACACCTTTGATGCAATATAGTACAAAGCTGTGCATATGGCAAATTTAAATTACTTTGAGATATTTTCCAACACTTATCCAGGTTTGCGTTGGAGAGAAAACCCCACCCCAACACTTTGCACTGGGTGTGTGTCATAGAAGTGATGCAAACCTGTGCAAAGAGTTTGTACATCTGGGCCTTTATATCTATAATTGAATGGATTTCAATCGTCCCTTATAAAGTATTCTAGCAAGTAGTAATTTGTTCTCTACAACTTTCACTGAATATGATTAGTGTATCTTTTTCTGAATCTATCTATCTATCTATCTATCTATCTATCTATCTATCTATCTATCTATCTATCTATCTATCTATCTATCTATCTATCTATCTATCTATCTATCTATCTTTCTTTCTTTCTTTCTTTCTTTCTTTCTTTCTTTCTTTCTTTCTTTCTTTCTTTCTTTCTTTCTTTCTTATTTTCTTTCTTTCTTCATCACATCCCTGTGATGTGTAGTTTGCTGGTTTGAGCATTTCCATGGAATTGACCTGCACATTTTCTCATCAGTTTCAATGCATGTATGTTGATACATAAAAAAGGAGCAATAGCAGCAGGGTTTAAAGTTACTGATTCTGGGATAAATGTCATTCCCGACTTATCTCTTTTTGGATTTTGCCAAGTAAAGCCAGGATCAACCAGAGTAAAATGTACAAAGGGAAAAAAAACTACTTTCCATGCCCTCCATTTGAATGGGCAGTATTGACAGGAATTTTCAAATTCATCATCATGAATTATATATGATTGGCAAATTTCACCCCCTAATCTGCTGACCTCATAATCAGGGTCTCTGAATATTTTTCTTTCTTTAGACACCTTCTGGTATGAAACATTTCATTGTATTAATACGCTGCAATACGTTTAGGATTTTCGAACTTTAGACCAAATGAGCTGCTCTACGCTTGATGGTGATATACCACGTGTCCACTAACTGAGATGGAACACACACTCTCTGATGATGTTTTCATAGGTAGGGCATTGTTGGCCAATGTATTATCTGAGATTCAGCTTTGAATTACTATCAGCAGTCAGATGCAACTTGCAACGATGGACTGCTTTTAAAATTCCAATAGGCATTCTTTCCATTTATTTGGTGATTATTGGGATTTAATCAACACCATTTGCAGCATACAAAACTTTAGCTATCAATTGATTGAGAGATTTGTCAGATTTAAAATATGATAATCTTTGCTATACATCTTTCTGTTGTGTGCCAGAATATAATCTGCGAAAATATCATGTGTCATAAATATGGTGTACTAAATATTGTTTAAAAATACCACATTCTGCGAGTAGAATTTGTATTATCAATACTAAATAGGTGATATTTCTGTGAACTATACTTTTCTTGTCTTCATGATGTTGTGCTCTTCTCTGCAGATGTTCAAGGAGGATCGCAGCCATTAGCTCCAGGTTCATCAATGCCCAATGATCCATCAAGTGGCAACCAACCAGACAGTGAGTGTTTCTGCCACAGCAGTGAACCGTGGATGATCTCTAGTGTTCACCATGTTTATGACCATCAATTTAAATTACAAATGTTAGGTCTACTGACTAATGAAGCACTGTTGTTTTTTAACTCTTTCAACTGATTTTGTTATTATTAGCCTTAACATTTTCTATAGCAATAGAACATCACTTCTGTCCATCCCATTCCTTCCTCAAAGACTGTAAAAACCTATCTTTCCAGCTTGGTCTGTCTTCTGCATTTTGGCCCATATGTATTCATATTTTATGGAAAGTGGTGCAGAAAAAGTTGCTGTGCTGCCTTTACTTAAAGGAAGAGAGGAAAACTGTACTGTCCCTACTGAGAAATATCACATCATTTCTGTCACCCAGTGCTAGCACACTTTTGTCTGCAATAAGCCAATGCACACCCATGGAAAACACCTTTGATGCAATATAGTACAAAGCTGTGCATATGGCAAATTTAAATTACTTTGAGATATTTTCCAACACTTATCCAGGTTTGCGTTGGAGAGAAAACCCCACCCCAACACTTTGCACTGGGTGTGTGTCATAGAAGTGATGCAAACCTGTGCAAAGAGTTTGTACATCTGGGCCTTTATATCTATAATTGAATGGATTTCAATCGTCCCTTATAAAGTATTCTAGCAAGTAGTAATTTGTTCTCTACAACTTTCACTGAATATGATTAGTGTATCTTTTTCTGAATCTATCTATCTATCTATCTATCTATCTATCTATCTATCTATCTATCTATCTATCTATCTATCTATCTATCTATCTATCTATCTATCTTTCTTTCTTTCTTTCTTTCTTTCTTTCTTTCTTTCTTTCTTTCTTTCTTTCTTTCTTTCTTTCTTATTTTCTTTCTTTCTTCATCACATCCCTGTGATGTGTAGTTTGCTGGTTTGAGCATTTCCATGGAATTGACCTGCACATTTTCTCATCAGTTTCAATGCATGTATGTTGATACATAAAAAAGGAGCAATAGCAGCAGGGTTTAAAGTTACTGATTCTGGGATAAATTTCATTCCCGACTTATCTCTTTTTGGATTTTGCCAAGTAAAGCCAGGATCAACCAGAGTAAAATGTACAAAGGGAAAAAAAACTACTTTTCATGCCCTCCATTTGAATGGGCAGTATTGACAGGAATTTTCAAATTCATCATCATGAATTATATATGATTGGCAAATTTCACCCCCTAATCTGCTGACCTCATAATCAGGGTCTCTGAATATTTTTCTTTCTTTAGACACCTTCTGGTATGAAACATTTCATTGTATTAATACGCTGCAATACGTTTAGGATTTTCGAACTTTAGACCAAATGAGCTGCTCTACGCTTGATGGTGATATACCACGTGTGCACTAACTGAGATGGAACACACACTCTCTGATGATGTTTTCATAGGTAGGGCATTGTTGGCCAATGTATTATCTGAGATTCAGCTTTGAATTACTATCAGCAGTCAGATGCAACTTGCAACGATGGACTGCTTTTAAAATTCCAATAGGCATTCTTTCCATTTATTTGGTGATTATTGGGATTTAATCAACACCATTTACAGCATACAAAACTTGAGCTATCAATTGATTGAGAGATTTGTCAGATTTAAAATATGATAATCTTTGCTATACATCTTTCTGTTGTGTGCCAGAATATAATCTGCGAAAATATCATGTGTCATAAATATGGTGTACTAAATATTGTTTAAAAATACCACATTCTGCGAGTAGAATTTGTATTATCAATACTAAATAGGTGATATTTCTGTGAACTATACTTTTCTTGTCTTCATGATGTTGTGCTCTTCTCTGCAGATGTTCAAGGAGGATCGCAGCCATTAGCTCCAGGTTCATCAATGCCCAATGATCCATCAAGTGGCAACCAACCAGACAGTGAGTGTTTCTGCCACAGCAGTGAACCGTGGATGATCTCTAGTGTTCACCATGTTTATGACCATCAATTTAAATTACAAATGTTAGGTCTACTGACTAATGAAGCACTGTTGTTTTTTAACTCTTTCAACTGATTTTGTTATTATTAGCCTTAACATTTTCTATAGCAATAGAACATCACTTCTGTCCATCCCATTCCTTCCTCAAAGACTGTAAAAACCTATCTTTCCAGCTTGGTCTGTCTTCTGCATTTTGGCCCATATGTATTCATATTTTATGGAAAGTGGTGCAGAAAAAGTTGCTGTGCTGCCTTTACTTAAAGGAAGAGAGGAAAACTGTACTGTCCCTACTGAGAAATATCACATCATTTCTGTCACCCAGTGCTAGCACACTTTTGTCTGCAATAAGCCAATGCACACCCATGGAAAACACCTTTGATGCAATATAGTACAAAGCTGTGCATATGGCAAATTTAAATTACTTTGAGATATTTTCCAACACTTATCCAGGTTTGCGTTGGAGAGAAAACCCCACCCCAACACTTTGCACTGGGTGTGTGTCATAGAAGTGATGCAAACCTGTGCAAAGAGTTTGTACATCTGGGCCTTTATATCTATAATTGAATGGATTTCAATCGTCCCTTATAAAGTATTCTAGCAAGTAGTAATTTGTTCTCTACAACTTTCACTGAATATGATTAGTGTATCTTTTTCTGAATCTATCTATCTATCTATCTATCTATCTATCTATCTATCTATCTATCTATCTATCTATCTATCTATCTATCTATCTATCTATCTATCTATCTATCTTTCTTTCTTTCTTTCTTTCTTTCTTTCTTTCTTTCTTTCTTTCTTTCTTTCTTTCTTTCTTTCTTTCTTTCTTATTTTCTTTCTTTCTTCATCACATCCCTGTGATGTGTAGTTTGCTGGTTTGAGCATTTCCATGGAATTGACCTGCACATTTTCTCATCAGTTTCAATGCATGTATGTTGATACATAAAAAAGGAGCAATAGCAGCAGGGTTTAAAGTTACTGATTCTGGGATAAATTTCATTCCCGACTTATCTCTTTTTGGATTTTGCCAAGTAAAGCCAGGATCAACCAGAGTAAAATGTACAAAGGGAAAAAAAACTACTTTTCATGCCCTCCATTTGAATGGGCAGTATTGACAGGAATTTTCAAATTCATCATCATGAATTATATATGATTGGCAAATTTCACCCCCTAATCTGCTGACCTCATAATCAGGGTCTCTGAATATTTTTCTTTCTTTAGACACCTTCTGGTATGAAACATTTCATTGTATTAATACGCTGCAATACGTTTAGGATTTTCGAACTTTAGACCAAATGAGCTGCTCTACGCTTGATGGTGATATACCACGTGTGCACTAACTGAGATGGAACACACACTCTCTGATGATGTTTTCATAGGTAGGGCATTGTTGGCCAATGTATTATCTGAGATTCAGCTTTGAATTACTATCAGCAGTCAGATGCAACTTGCAACGATGGACTGCTTTTAAAATTCCAATAGGCATTCTTTCCATTTATTTGGTGATTATTGGGATTTAATCAACACCATTTACAGCATACAAAACTTGAGCTATCAATTGATTGAGAGATTTGTCAGATTTAAAATATGATAATCTTTGCTATACATCTTTCTGTTGTGTGCCAGAATATAATCTGCGGAAATATCATGTGTCATAAATATGGTGTACTAAATATTGTTTAAAAATACCACATTCTGCGAGTAGAATTTGTATTATCAATACTAAATAGGTGATATTTCTGTGAACTATACTTTTCTTCTCTTCATGATGTTGTGCTCTTCTCTGCAGATGTTCAAGGAGGATCGCAGCCATTAGCTCCAGGTTCATCAATGCCCAATGAGCCATCAAGTGGCGACCAACCAGACAGTGAGTGTTTCTGCCACAGCAGTGAACCGTGGATGATCTCTAGTGTTCACCATGTTTATGACCATCAATTTAAATTACAAATGTTAGGTCTACTGACTAATGAAGCACTTTTGTTTTTTAACTCTTTCAACTGATTTTGTTATTATTAGCCTTAACATTTTCTATAGCAATAGAACATCACTTCTGTCCATCCCATTCCTTCCTCAAAGACTGTAAAAACCTATCTTTCCAGCTTGGTCTGTCTTCTGCATTTTGGCCCATATGTATTCATATTTTATGGAAAGTGGTGCAGAAAAAGTTGCTGTGCTGCCTTTACTTAAAGGAAGAGAGGAAAACTGTACTGTCCCTACTGAGAAATATCACATCATTTCTGTCACCCAGTGCTAGCACACTTTTGTCTGCAATAAGCCAATGCACACCCATGGAAAACACCTTTGATGCAATATAGTACAAAGCTGTGCATATGGCAAATTTAAATTACTTTGAGATATTTTCCAACACTTATCCAGGTTTGCGTTGGAGAGAAAACCCCACCCCAACACTTTGCACTGGGTGTGTGTCATAGAAGTGATGCAAACCTGTGCAAAGAGTTTGTACATCTGGGCCTTTATATCTATAATTGAATGGATTTCAATCGTCCCTTATAAAGTATTCTAGCAAGTAGTAATTTGTTCTCTACAACTTTCACTGAATATGATTAGTGTATCTTTTTCTGAATCTATCTATCTATCTATCTATCTATCTATCTATCTATCTATCTATCTATCTATCTATCTATCTATCTATCTATCTATCTATCTATCTATCTATCTATCTATCTATCTATCTATCTATCTATCTATCTATCTATCTATCTATCTATCTATCCATCTATCTATCTATCTCTCTCCATCACATACCTGTGAGGTGTAGTTTGCTGGTTTGATCATTTACATTTAATTGACCTGCAATTTTTTCTCCTCAGTTTCAATACATTTAGGTTTATAGATGAAGAAAAGGAGCATTATCAGCATGGTTTAGGGTTACTCCTTCTGGGATAATTGTCATGCCAACCCTTTTTCCTTTTTGAATTTTGCCAGTAAGGGCAGGTTAAACCAGAGTAAAATTTAAAAAGGGAAACATTTTATTTTCATGTCCACAATTCAGAATGGGCAGTATTTACAGGAATTTGCAAATATCACATCACAGATCAATGTAATTTACGCAGTGTGGTAAATATCACCCTCATAATCAGAGTCTCTGAATATTTCTCTTTCTTTAGTGGAGTAAAGTTGACACCTTCTGGTATAAAAGATTTTGTTGTAATAATAAGCTATAATACATTTATTCAAGCTATAAATCAAATGAGCTGCTTCAAGTTTGATTCTGATACACCATGTGTAGACTCGCTGTGATGGAACACACACTCTCTGAGAATTTTTTCATAGCTAGTGCCCAATTAACCAATGTATCATCTGAGATTCAGCTTTGAATTATAATTAGCATCTTTCGACTATAAACTGCTTTTAAAATTCCAGTAGCCATTCTACCCATTTATTTGGTGATTATTAAGATTATTAGGATTTACAGCACATAAATATGAACAATCAATTGATTGAAAGATCTGTTGAATTTAAATTATGATAATCTTTGCTAACTATCTTTTTGTTGTGTGTCGGAATATTATCTTCAGGAATATCATGTGTCATATATTTGGTGCACTAAATATTAGTTAAAAATACCACACATATTGGGTGTACAATATGTATTATTAACTCCAAAAGGGTGATATTTCTGTGAACTATACTTTTCCTTTCTTCAACATCTTGTTCTCTTCTCTGCAGATGTTCAAGGAGGATACCAGCCACCAGCTCCAGGCTCATCCATGCCCGATGAACCATCAAGTATAACTGAACCAGAATGTGAGTGTTTGCAACACAGCATTGAACTATGGCTGCTCTTAGCAGTTCACCATGTTTATACCCATCAATTTAAGTTACAACTGTTAGGACTACTGACTAATGAAGCATTGTTGTTTTTTAACTCTGTCAACCTATTTAGTTATTATTTGCCTTAACACTTCCTACAGCAAAACCTCATCTCTTTTGTCTAGCACATTCCTGCCTGCCTCAAAGACTGTATACAACTGTCTTTCCAGCTTGGCCTCTCTTTTGCATTTTGACCCATACGTATTCATATTTGATTAAAAGTTGTGCATACGCCAAAGTATCTGTGCTGCTTTTTATCAAAGGAAGAGAGGAAAAATGTGCTGTATCTACTAAGAAATGGCAAACTGAATTTGTCTCCCAATGCTGTGAGGAAATATGAATTTTGTGATCAGTTATGTCCCCTATCGTAGACCCCAACGGCTCCATGTGCATGCTATAAGTACATGTATGTTCCCTCCAGTTCCAGTTTTGAAGACGCAAATATATGTGCGTCCACCGTCAACATGTCCTCTTTCAGATCCGCCATGAATGGGTCAGATATTCCATTCCTAAGTATGAAAGGCCACCGACTTTATGTGGTTCACTTTCCACATTTTACAGATTCAGGCGAGTAGGCCCAGAATTCTGTCATCAAGCCTTTTCCTGCTTTCTGCCTCTGAAAGCTCCAGTCTGAGCCTGCATCTGTATCCATGAACTTTGTCCTACTCCCTGCACGGCTAACGGTGCCTGATGCAGCCTGTTGCCTGCCAAAAACTGTATTTCACCTTCAAGATTATCTGCTCCGCTCCTCATCCGATGCATTCCTGTCTAGTAGTTTAGGTAAACATTCCCCCAGCTACCGTGCAAAGGGCCAGGCCTCGCTGTCCTCATGCAAGTAATTCATAGCCCCCGTTACCATGAAATATTCCTACCCCCTCGCATCTCATGTAGACACTTAGACGCTTGTACACGCACTAACAGTCAGTATAGAATAGATTCTATCCTAGAGACCTTTCCTTTTGGATAACACAGTTCTTTAAACATAGGATATTAGATATGATTTGGGATTAGGTTGACATGAACCCCAGACTTCTGTCTCCACATGTAGAGCTAAATGTCAAGTCCCCTTCACCCTCTAGTTGCACGTCAATCACAAGTCATGCGGCTGCGCGCGCATCTCTGCCAAATATTTCTGCTGACATTGCAGGATTCTTTTATGGATCCACCCACTTGTGACATCATGTATAATGACGTTTACTAAGTTACGCCTATATGTCCGCCTCTATTAGTTACGTATGCACATTTTATCTGTATTATCAGCTGTTACGCCTCTTGCATCTGTTTTACTGTAATACAATTCCTATAAAACTGATTATCTGTCAATAATGTATGCCCTTCCTTCCTGAACTTTCGTGGTGATGGAATAGAAGCCTGCAATTCGAATTGTATTCCTTTGTATAGGAATAAAGCCTTTTAGAACCTCTAATACCACGGATTCTGCCTCTTATATTTACTGAGTTATTCTTACTAGACTTTACCGCATAAAAATAGTACCGGTAATGAAATATTTACCACATAAATTGGCGCCCGAATAGGGACACTTTCTCATCTCACGCGCCGGAGGTGCGTTGCAGGCCCGGTCTCCTGCCACAGCTGAACGGACAAAAACGCGTACCTGCAGGATTTCCTGTATCTCCCTCCGGCCAAGCGGGGGCGACTGAGGCTGCGATCAACACCCAGACGAGGCGGTGAGACGTGCGAAGTATCCCGACCAGAGCCTAGCTGAGAAAGCAAGATCCGAGGTATACAGAGGCCCACCAGGTTCCGAAGTTCCGAGTCCAGTCGAGTCGAGTCCAGTCCGGTCCAGTTTCAGTTCAGTTCCGAGGCCTTCCGTTCCGAGCTACCCGGTGAGTACCATTACCGGGGAGGCATTTAACGTGCACATAGTCTGTGCCGGTCAAGACGGGTTTGGGTACACAAATCTGGTCTGCACTGTTTTAGCAGTGTATCTGTACTGTTTAGCAGTATATATAGTATGTCTTGCATATAAATAAATATTATCTAGTGTCAGTATTATGTCAGTAACTAGTTTTCTATTAGTTATCATCATTCGTTAAACTGTTAAGTGTTAAATGTTTTAATACGTTCTATATATCGTGGTGTGAATGACTGTTCATTATTGTGTTTATTGTATAAAGTGTGTTCTAGTAATAAGGTCTAAAAATGCCGCTCTTTTCGAAATTAAGACAGATCAAAACTAGAAAAGGGGTACTCGAAGAAGCTGTTCCCATCCCACCAAGGGACACTCCAGGGTACTTTATGTATCATAAGCATGGCCTAGATGCCATATTATTTCTTGATTTATGGGTGGACTACACCAAGGATTTGCCAGAAAATCAGAGATGGCCCGCAGCGGGGACCTGGGATGCAGATTGCATCATGAGAGTAGAAGAAGAATTATGGAAAAAGAAAGCCAGACAGTCACAGAAAGATGCCATTGAATTATGGCGTAAAGAATCATATAGACGTACAGAAAAAGCGCTCAGACAGGAAGAGAAAGGTAGAGAGAATTCAAATAAAACCCGAGAAAATCTATTAATTGAGGAAGGTACCCGAGTAAAATCAGAACAAGTAGATAGACAAAGAAATACTCTTATGAATGGTATGTATCCTCTTCTGGCCGAAGGGTTACCTAAGGCTATCCCGGAAATACCAAAAGACTTAACTCCTCCATTGCTCCCGATAAAAGCACATCCCAAAACACATCCCAAAACAGCAAAGGACGTTTTCCTTTCCTCCTATTTAGATGACGTAGCTCCCGAGTATGCTAATACCATACCACACACACCGCTTGCCGATGGTGCTCAACACCAAGAGCATCCGTCTGTATCCCCGCAACTACAAACTCCTACACAAGTTCCCACAGGTCCGTCCGTTTCTACAGTTTTTCCCGCATCTACAATCTCTATCCTACGTCCAACGAATCCTTTCTTGCCCAGCACCTCAGATGGTGCTACAGGAGGTACGACAGACATGTTTGCCACACCGCCGCGAAATAAACAGACCCTTAGAGATTTAGCACTCCAACGTACACCTCAACTAGCGACATCCGACATGTTTAAAGAACAGCTTGTGGATTGTAGATATGACCCAGTACCAGGTAGACAGGACAAATTGCTCATATCATCACTACGTATACGACGAGCTACATTGTATTTAATGACGATACCAGGAATGGTTGAACACCTAGACGATATATATCGCTTTGTCCAAACAGGGCGAGGTCCAGAGAGTATTAACGAAGCCATGGAATACCAGAAAATGGATGTACAAAGACAACTACTACGCTTTTTCATAAATTGCGTGATTAGGAACCAAGACAGGCCTGGGGCAGATCATGATACCATGCAAAAACTTGCCAAATGGGGTCAGAACATATCAGAAGAGAAACATGATAGACAGGCGTGTATAATCGCCATGTATCGAAAGATCCGCAAGGAAGTAGAACGAATACATAAAGAAAGACGAGAAGCAGACAGAGTAGAATCAGAAGAAGAGGAGGAGCAAGACTCAGAACAATTAGAAACGATAGCTTACGTAGGTAGAGGAAGACCCCATAATAATACTAGAGGCTTTAATGACCCGATACGTCCAATACGTCCAGAATATAATAGACATTTTGCAAACCCTATGTTAAATACAAGATCCCCTGAACACCTATTCCAAACCGTTGATAAATTACTCCGAGATCGAAGGGGGTACCATATGCTCGATTCCATGGACGAACAAGAATTAGCCAGGTCAGCAGTACAATGGGCTGATAGTCCCAGCGAATACAATGATGATGCACTAGCACACACGTTTCTGAATCTTGACCCATACGAACAGCGTTTAGCTAGTATATACATGATTCAACACCTCCTTATATTATATAAAAGCCAACACTCTGATCCAGGACCCTTACCTGACATATTGACAGAACTACTCACGAATAAATGGAGAGGGTCAGGTACTGATTTAATTAATGAAATTCTAGAATTCCGAAACCAGTATATAGCTTTCGTATGCCCAGAACACGTTCCAGTTCCCATCACGGGAAGAAAAATGTATCACATAGATAGACAGAACCCGTTACGCGAAGTACACCCAATCAGAGGTGACGGTAATAACTTTACACGCGTGTTTGTGTACACGCCCATAACTAAAATGGAATTATTAGAAATGAAAAAAGTAGTACCCAGCCATGACAAGGATCCAGCAGGTTTCCACCGTGAAATAAAAGACATGTTACTCATGGGAGAGTATACCTACCCCGACATTATGAAAATATTAAAAGTCCTATTACCCGCCGGTGTTTATGAGAAACTCAAAGAAAAGGAATGGGAGGTGGGAGACCAAAAGATAGATTGGACAGCATTAGAAAACGAAGAAAGGGCCCGAGCTGCAGGAGCAGGGCTTGGGGAAAAGACTACAGCACTACCAGGGCTACTAGTGCAGGTACTGCCATGTTTATTAACTACGAAAAAGGAAGACTGGGGTGCAATATCAGCCTGTAAACAAAAGCCAGATGAAGACACTAGTGATTTCTATTCCCGATTTGAAAAATGTTTTGGTATAAATAGTGGCATAAAAGCCAGTAGTGAGTCATATCCACATCTGTTTGTGACAAAATTAGTTGAAAATTCTCTGCTACAAGTCAAGAATAGAGTATTGAAATTCGAAAGTACCTGGCAAGGTAATACCCCATCACAGATGTTACAGATGTTACAATATCACCACAATAGAATTAGAGAAGAACAAGAACACGAACAAAGACGTATGAAAGATACAAAAATGAAAATGCTTGTTGCTCAGTCAGTTCCAGCCGATGGTCATCAAAAGGGTGATTCCGCAGGTCCTACGAAAGGGACATGCAACTATTGTAAACAACAAGGTCATTATATACACGATTGTCCAGTCCTGAAACATAATATTGCTACAGGTAGAACCCAGGAGAGACCACGTCCACCTAGACAGGATCAGAATCAACAACAAATCCCTCAGCATGCACAACCTAGGTTAGCTCCGCAACAACTAGCTCCGCAACAGGGAGCTCCACAACAGACCGTAGCACCACCACAAGCGCAGCCTATTGCTGCCACACAAGCAACAACACAACAGATGTATCAGTATGCACAAGCAGATTATCCCGATTATCAGCGATATACATGAAATAGCCTAGAGAGGGAAGTTGGCTTACCCCTTATTGAGGTTCCTGTAGACCAAGAGGGACCTTATGTACATAGGGGAAGACAGAAAGTTTTTACTTGATACAGGGGCAAGCAGAACAACTATAAGACGCAGTGAAGTTCCAGGGGCACCCCTCTCAGGCTCACAGAATATTTCCCTTGGATTCTCAGGAAAACCCATAATTAATGAAGTAACACAACCTCTTCCACTGACGGTTGGTCCATTGACACGTACTACAGATTTATTGCTTACTAAATCATGTCCAGAAAACTTGTTAGGTATAAAAACATTGAAAGCTCTAGGAGCTATAATATGTTGTTCTCCGGAAGGAGTACGATTATTTTTGCGTGACTTTAAAGGTCACTACATGTCTAGAGACATGGATCACCGGCTGCAGAATTTACCTACACATTTATGGGCACAAGGCCCCACTGATGTTGGTTGCATGAACATTACACCATATCGTGTCACTCTAAAAACAGGAGTAGTACTACCGCGAATGCGACAATACAAGTTACCACCAGATGCTGTTGTGGCTTTGCTGCAAATCATTGACGAGCTCATTGCACAAGGAGTGGTTGTCGAAACCGACTCCAATGTATGTAATTCCCCGATAATTCTGATTCTTAAAAGAACGGATCCAAAAGCACCACCAGTATATCGATTAGTTATTGATCTGCGCGAATTAAATAAATGTATTGTACCACAATACCCTGTGGTCCCAGATATCTCTTCATTACTAACAGCTATTGACTCGGAAGCAACGTTCTTCACTGTAATTGATCTCAAGAATGCTTTCTTTAGCGTCCCAATAGACCCGGAAAGTCAATATCTGTTCGGATTCAGTTTAAATGGACGAAGTTTTAAATTCACACGCGCACCTCAAGGATTTACAGAAAGCCCCAGCATCTATAGCCAAGCACTGAAACGAGAACTTGACAGTATCCACATGCCAGTTAACACTGCCTTGCTTCAATATGTCGATGATCTGCTGATCACCGCCCGAAGCGAACCTGAATGTGAAAAAGCGTCACTGACGGTTTTAAAATTTCTGGCCGACAAGGGGCACAAGGTGTCCCCTTCTAAGCTGCAATTCTGTGTCCAGCGAGTTGTTTACCTTGGGCACTCGCTGTCCAAGGAGGGAAGGCAGCTTACACCCGACCGTATCCAGTTAATTGCTAACATGTCACCACCCAAGACACAAAAGGAGGTGCGGGCTTTTATAGGTCTCACTTCATACTGTAGGCAGTGGATCCCTCAATATGCATTTCTAGCAAAACCACTCATCCAGTTGACAACACAGGAGGCAGCCACATCGACTGTCCTCCCGTGGACTCAAGAACATACACACGCCTTTGAAAGCTTAAAGAAAGCTTTATGCCAAGCACCTGTATTAGCAACACCATGTTACAGTAAACAGTTTACACTTTTTGTTACAGAACGCGAAGGTACTGCCTTGTCAGTACTCACTCAGGAACAAGCAGGATCACACAAACCATGTGCTTATTTCTCTAGTACATTAGATCCAGTAGCTCAGGCTCTTCCTGCGTGCCTGAAATCGGTGGCAGCAACAGCTTTAGCAATCAGACAAAGCGATGCCATAGTGTTAGGACACCAATTGACAGTACAAGTACCACACGCAGTAGAGGTTCTCTTGAACCGCACACAAACACAACACTTGACTATAGCGAGACTCACTGGTTACGAATTGACACTATTTCAGCCACACATAGAAATCAGACGTTGTAATACGTTAAATCCTGCCACACTGTTACCAGTAGGCGGAACAGATCCATTGGCACATGATTGTGTCGAAGTCATTACTATCACGACGAAACCCAGACAAGACTTGACAGACATCCCTTTGTCAGATCCAGACTTAACATTGTATGTAGATGGGTCATGTATGAGAACAAGTACAGGAGAGTTAGTGGCCGCTTACGCAGTCACAACAGACACTGAAGTCATTGAAACAAATTGTATTAACACTTTGTCAGCTCAAGCAGCAGAGCTCATCGCTCTGACACAAGCCTGTATTCAAGCCAAGAATAAGAAAGTCAACATATACACAGATTCACGTTATGCATTCGGAGTCGTCCATGACTTTGGCGTACTGTGGCGAGAGAGAGGTTATTTAACTTCTCACGGTGCCCACATCCAACACGGACCCCTCATTCAAGCCCTATTAGACGCGATTCATCTACCTACTGCAATATCGATTATGAAATGCAAAGCCCATACAAAAGTTACCGATATCATTTCTCAGGGTAATGACCTAGCTGACAGAACAGCTAAACAGACTGCTCAGAATCAGACTCACACAACTGACGTGACAAAGACAATAGTTCCGACACCAACATATTGCATGACAGTTAAGGATCCCACCCTTGATGTAATTGACATACAGACACATGCTACACCAGAAGAAATAAAGAAATGGACTGAATTAGGAGGGATCCAAACGGATCAAGGATGGATGACGAAGGTAAAATCTATATGGTTTCTTCCCGACTCCATGGTTCAAGCCATCATTAACACAATACATAGTCCAGCGCACCTAGGAGAAAAAGCTATGCTAGACAGCATTCAACACATTTGGTTCAACAAACACTTGCGAGCAGCAGCTAAACAAAAAGTTCGTACCTGTATGATATGTTGTCAGTTTAATCCAGGTAAAAGCATCCCCGTAGAGCAGGGTGGATTTCAACCTCCCGATCATGCTTTTGAAGTCCTCCAGATGGATTATATCCAGATGGAACGATGTCGAGGATTCAAATATGTTCTCGTAGTTGTCTGTGCTCTTTCCCGTTGGACAGAAGCCTACCCGGTTTCAGATTACACTGCCCCGACTACTGCCAAACAGTTAGTTCGAGAATTTTTCCCACGGTACGGTTTACCACGTGTTGTCTACTCAGATAACGGCCAGCCGTTCTCCTCCGAACTGATGAACCACGTTTCCCTTTTGTTAGGCTACCAATGGAAATTTCACTGTGTCCGACATCCCGAGGCAGCAGGTCTCGTGGAACGCCATAATCAAACTCTGAAAATTAGATTGTCCAAAATATGTAGAGAAAAAGGTGTCGATTGGATAGTAGCCTTACCAGTTGCGCTCTTTTACATGAGAATGGTAGCACATTCTCGAACAGGGCTATCCCCGTACGAGGTGATCTTCGGTAGACCACCAAATATGTGGGGGACGCCTATACCTCGCAAAATCACTGATGTTGACTGTAATATGCTGACAGATTACCTGGCTTCCTTGATGTCTGCACTACAATCTTGTCGTTCACAGGTAGCCGCAGCTTTTCCCGATAATACTGAGGTGAAGCCCCATGACGTGGTTCCTGGTGACCTGGTTCTGGTCCGGAATTTCGACCGGAAGACCCAACTGGAGCCTAGGTGGAAGTCGCCGAAGCTTGTTCTACTAACTACAAGGACAGCCGTGAAGATCGAGGGACGTAAAGGGTGGTTGCACTCGAGTCATATCAAGAAATTTTATGGACTACCATCTAGTGTGAACGCTCAGCCCTGCATTCCCTCACAGACAGACTCAAAGCTCCCCTTGGTTGAACCAACAAACATTGAACTTTACAAACTAAAATTAAGGTCTAGCAAGTCAGACAATTTGATTGTTTAAGTCCTCTCCAAGGTGAATCGGTTGAATTTGTCTCTGACATGTATCCTCTAGACCGGAATAGAGAAAGAAATCAACAGATGCAGCTTAAAAAGCATGCGTATTGTAAATCACTTCGTAGTCACTGCACAGTAACATTATTAATTTTGTTTTTTCTAAGTCTTCTGATCATCATTTCCAGCATACTATTGCACATGTATTACCCTATTCTTAAGCGTGCTTACAATGTAACTGCAGAACATTCTTTTAGCGAATTACCTCTGCATGAGTTGTCCTATAGATTTGCGCTGCGCAACAACACATTCATTAGTATGTTACATCATTCCCATCAGACCAGCAATGCCACAAATTGTTGGATATGTGGCCGACTCCCTCCCTATCAGAACTATAAGGGAGTTTTGCCCCTCTTTCCCTATCCGTTCACACACAATGGCTCCTGTGGAGCATGGTTTAGTTTGATTAATTCCCTAGATTCAAATTCCGCAGTTTATCAAGACAACTGGGTATGGGGAAACCTGAACCTAGTTTTGCTTAAAGTCTGCTACCCTAACAAGGAGGGACTTCCCAAAAGAACAGGAACTGACCTAGAAAATGAAGTATGTGGATTAGGTAATTTTACACTTAACCTCATGATCCTGAACGTTGAATCTGAAGCTACACCAATCTTGCCCGCCATGTCAGTATTCCCAGTAAAAGGGGAATTATGTGTAAGAAAGAATGGTTCCATACACATGGGTCATAGTAAATGCACCACTGTAATAAAATTCAGTGATCAAGGCAAGTCTACATTTAGAGCTTCCCATCATTCCTACTTCATATGTGGCCAGACCGCATATATATGTCTACCTTTAGATTGGGATGGTACCTGTTACATAGCATTCCTTCTGCCACCTGTTTTCCTAGCTCCTCCTGATTATCATAGAAATACCCATTTAGTACACAATAGACAGCAGAGAGATCTCCCAATTGTCGATTACACTGAAACAGCATGGGAACAATACACAGATTTCAATAAAGGTTTCTTTCCCTATATAGGTACAGTCACTAATAGTAAGCTGATACGTAGATTAACCAGAACCCTTGAAGCAGTAGTGAACGAGACTACTTCCGCCTTAGGCAATTTAACAGAAGAGCAGTCTGCTATGCGGATTGTTGTGCTTCAAAATCGTCTTGTCCTTGACGTCATCCTGGCCGATAGGGGCGGAGCTTGTAGGGTCATCGGATCAAGTTGCTGCGTTTTCATACCAGAAAATTCGCCGTCAGTATATAAAGCCATAACTCGCCTTCATAAGATTATGAGCCAGATACACCAGAGTCCAGGCACCTGGACTTGGTCCGGTTGGTTTTGGAGGGTGTTGTCAGCCTGGGGATGGAGAATCCTATCCTTCCTAGGTATTGGCTTTCTCATACTATTCAGTTGCTGCTTATGTCTACAATGTGGGCCAGCGATTTGTGGTCTGTGTGCCACATCGTGTATCCCACATCCAAGTTTTCGTTCAAAATCCCGGAAGAAGAAAGAAGAACAAATGATGCTATATGAACAGATCGATGGATTGATGAAGATCGATATCTCCTGAGGGTCCGTAGGGGACAAGGAGGGAATGAGGAAATATGAATTTTGTGATCAGTTATGTCCCCTATCGTAGACCCCAACGGCTCCATGTGCATGCTATAAGTACATGTATGTTCCCTCCAGTTCCAGTTTTGAAGACGCAAATATATGTGCGTCCACCGTCAACATGTCCTCTTTCAGATCCGCCATGAATGGGTCAGATATTCCATTCCTAAGTATGAAAGGCCACCGACTTTATGTGGTTCACTTTCCACATTTTACAGATTCAGGCGAGTAGGCCCAGAATTCTGTCATCAAGCCTTTTCCTGCTTTCTGCCTCTGAAAGCTCCAGTCTGAGCCTGCATCTGTATCCATGAACTTTGTCCTACTCCCTGCACGGCTAACGGTGCCTGATCCAGCCTGTTGCCTGCCAAAAACTGTATTTCACCTTCAAGATTATCTGCTCCGCTCCTCATCCGATGCATTCCTGTCTAGTAGTTTAGGTAAACATTCCCCCAGCTACCGTGCAAAGGGCCAGGCCTCGCTGTCCTCATGCAAGTAATTCATAGCCCCCGTTACCATGAAATATTCCTACCCCCTCGCATCTCATGTAGACACTTAGACGCTTGTACACGCACTAACAGTCAGTATAGAATAGATTCTATCCTAGAGACCTTTCCTTTTGGATAACACAGTTCTTTAAACATAGGATATTAGATATGATTTGGGATTAGGTTGACATGAACCCCAGACTTCTGTCTCCACATGTAGAGCTAAATGTCAAGTCCCCTTCACCCTCTAGTTGCACGTCAATCACACGTCATGCGGCTGCGCGCGCATCTCTGCCAAATATTTCTGCTGACATTGCAGGATTCTTTTATGGATCCACCCACTTGTGACATCATGTATAATGACGTTTACTAAGTTACGCCTATATGTCCGCCTCTATTAGTTACGTATGCACATTTTATCTGTATTATCAGCTGTTACGCCTCTTGCATCTGTTTTACTGTAATACAATTCCTATAAAACTGATTATCTGTCAATAATGTATGCCCTTCCTTCCTGAACTTTCGTGGTGATGGAATAGAAGCCTGCAATTCGAATTGTATTCCTTTGTATAGGAATAAAGCCTTTTAGAACCTCTAATACCACGGATTCTGCCTCTTATATTTACTGAGTTATTCTTACTAGACTTTACCGCATAAAAATAGTACCGGTAATGAAATATTTACCACAGCTGGCACACTGTTGGTTGCTATAAGCCAATGCACACACATTTGAACCACAGGGCATTGATGTGTTCATTCTCTAAAGAATAGGTTTTATACTGGAAGGGGCCCCAGTACAACAACTATGCATATGCATTAATACTTTCCCCACTTTGTATGTGTGCTGTACAATGCAGTACACAAGGAAAATTGGAAAAATTAGGAGAAACTAAAACATTTCTCTTTATTTCCCTATTTCAGAGAGGCATATAGATATCAGCACACATCCATCTCCACCAACATTAGTGGATAGAGATTTACATCAAAACACGTTGGTGGTTGCATGGGAAGGCCCATGTATCACCCATGGAATACCCCCTTAAGTCAATGTGGTGCAAAGTAGAAAATAGAGCATCATTAATTTAATTTGGGATGGTTTCTAAGACTAAACATCTTTTGTGTTGGATATTATATCCCTCCCCTACACTTTGCACTGGGTTTGTGTCATAAAAGAGAAGCAAACCTGTGCAAACAATTAGTATATCTGGCCCTTTATTTCTATAATTGTATTATTTTCAATTTACCCATATAATGTATTATAGTAAGAAGTAATAAGGTCTGTTGTTGTACGTATTTCACGTTGTAGGTTTTTGTATATGTTTTTCTGAATCTATCTATCTATCTATCTATCTATCTATCTATCTATCTATCTATCTATCTATCTATCTATCTATCTATCTATCTATCTATCTATCTATCTATCTATCTATCTTTCTTTCTTTCTTTCTTTCTTTCTTTCTTTCTTTCTTTCTTTCTTTCTTTCTACATCACATCCCTGTGATGTGTAGTTTGCTGGTTTGAGCATTTCCATGGAATTGACCTGCACATTTTCTCATCAGTTTCAATGCATGTATGTTGATACATAAAAAAGGAGCAATAGCAGCAGGGTTTAAAGTTACTGATTCTGGGATAATTGTCATTCCCGACTTATCTCTTTTTGGATTTTGCCAAGTAAAGCCAGGATCAACCAGAGTAAAATGTACAAAGGGAAAAAAAACTACTTTTCATGCCCTCCATTTGAATGGGCAGTATTGACAGGAATTTTCAAATTTATCATCATGAATTATATATGATTGGCAAATATCACCCCCTAATCTGCTGACCTCATAATCAGGGTCTCTGAATATTTTTCTTTCTTTAGACACCTTCTGGTATGAAACATTTCATTGTATTAATACGCTGCAATACGTTTAGGATTTTCGAACTTTAGACCAAATGAGCTGCTCTACGCTTGATGGTGATATACCACGTGTGCACTAACTGAGATGGAACACACACTCTCTGATGATGTTTTCATAGGTAGGGCATTGTTGGCCAATGTATTATCTGAGATTCAGCTTTGAATTACTATCAGCAGTCAGATGCAACTTGCAACGATGGACTGCTTTTAAAATTCCAATAGGCATTCTTTCCATTTATTTGGTGATTATTGGGATTTAATATACACCACTTACAGCATACAAAACTTGAGCTATCAATTGATTGAGAGATTTGTCAGATTTAAAATATGATAATCTTTGCTATACATCTTTCTGTTGTGTGCCAGAATATAATCTGCGGAAATATCATGTGTCATAAATATGGTGTACTAAATATTGTTTAAAAATACCACATTCTGCGAGTAGAATTTGTATTATTAATACTAAATAGGTGATATTTCTGTGAACTATACTTTTCTTGTCTTCATGATGTTGTGCTCTTCTCTGCAGATGTTCAAGGAGGATCGCAGCCATTAGCTCCAGGTTCATCAA
This sequence comes from Triturus cristatus, assembly GCF_964204655.1. Lineage (NCBI taxonomy): Eukaryota > Metazoa > Chordata > Amphibia > Caudata > Salamandridae > Triturus > Triturus cristatus. The sequence continues at coordinate 1,110,308,040 of NC_140590.1, forward strand.
TGCCCAATGAGCCATCAAGTGGCAACCAACCAGACAGTGAGTGTTTCTGCCACAGCAGTGAACCGTGGATGATCTCTAGTGTTCACCATGTTTATGACGATGAATTTAAATTACAAATGTTAGGTCTACTGACTAATGAAGCACTGTTGTTTTTTAACTCTTTCAACTGATTTTTTTATTATTAGCCTTAACATTTTCTATACCAATAGAACATCACTTCTGTCCATCACATTCCTTCCTCAAAGACTGTAAAAACCTATCTTTCCAGCTTGGTCTGTCTTCTGCATTTTGGCCCATATGTATTCATATTTTATGGAAAGTGGTGCAGAAAAAGTTGCTGTGCTGCCTTTACTTAAAGGAAGAGAGGAAAACTGTACTGTCCCTACTGAGAAATATCACATCATTTCTGTCACCCAGTGCTAGCACACTTTTGTCTGCAATAAGCCAATGCACACCCATGGAAAACACCTTTGATGCAATATAGTACAAAGCTGTGCATATGGCAAATTTAAATTACTTTGAGATATTTTCCAACACTTATCCAGGTTTGCGTTGGAGAGAAAATCCCACCCCAACACTTTGCACTGGGTGTGTGTCATAGAAGTGATGCAAACCTGTGCAAAGAGTTTGTACATCTGGGCCTTTATATCTATAATTGAATGGATTTCAATCGTCCCTTATAAAGTATTCTAGCAAGTAGTAATTTGTTCTCTACAACTTTCACTGAATATGATTAGTGTATCTTTTTCTGAATCTATCTATCTATCTATCTATCTATCTATCTATCTATCTATCTATCTATCTATCTATCTATCTATCTATCTATCTATCTATCTATCTATCTATCTATCTATCTATCTATCTATCTATCTATCTATCTATCTATCTATCTATCTATCTATCTATCTATCTATCTCTCTCCATCACATACCTGTGAGGTGTAGTTTGCTGGTTTGATCATTTACATTTAATTGACCTGCAATTTTTTCTCCTCAGTTTCAATACATTTAGGTTTATAGATGAAGAAAAGGAGCATTATCAGCATGGTTTAGGGTTACTCCTTCTGGGATAATTGTCATGCCAACCCTTTTTCCTTTTTGAATTTTGCCAGTAAGGGCAGGTTAAACCAGAGTAAAATTTAAAAAGGGAAACATTTTATTTTCATGTCCACAATTCAGAATGGGCAGTATTTAGAGGAATTTGCAAATATCACATCACAGATCAATGTAATTTACGCAGTGTGGTAAATATCACCCTCATAATCAGGGTCTCTGAATATTTCTCTTTCTTTAGTGGAGTAAAGTTGACACCTTCTGGTATAAAAGATTTTGTTGTAATAATAAGCTATAATACATTTATTCAAGCTATAAATCAAATGAGCTGCTTCAAGTTTGATTCTGATACACCATGTGTAGACTCGCTGTGATGGAACACACACTCTCTGAGAATGTTTTCATAGCTAGGGCCCAATTAACCAATGCATCATCTGAGATTCAGCTTTGAATTATAATTAGCATCTTTCGACTATAAACTGCTTTTAAAATTCCAGTAGCCATTCTACCCATTTATTTGGTGATTATTAGGATTATTAGGATTTACAGCACATAAATATGAACAATCAATTGATTGAAAGATCTGTTGAATTTAAATTATGATAATCTTTGCTAACTATCTTTTTGTTGTGTGTCGGAATATTATCTTCAGGAATATCATGTGTCATATATTTGGTGCACTAAATATTAGTTAAAAATACCACACATTTTGGGTGTACAATATGTATTATTAACTCCAAAAGGGTGATATTTCTGTGAACTATACTTTTCCTTTCTTCAACATCTTGTTCTCTTCTCTGCAGATGTTCAAGGAGGATACCAGCCACCAGCTCCAGGCTCATCCATGCCCGATGAACCATCAAGTATAACTGAACCAGAATGTGAGTGTTTGCAACACAGCATTGAACTATGGCTGCTCTTAGCAGTTCACCATATTTATACCCATCAATTTAAGTTACAACTGTTAGGACTACTGACTAATGAAGCATTGTTGTTTTTTAACTCTGTCAACCTATTTAGTTATTATCTGCCTTAACACTTCCTACAGCAAAACCTCATCTCTTTTGTCTAGCACATTCCTGCCTGCCTCAAAGACTGTATACAACTGTCTTTCCAGCTTGGCCTCTCTTCTGCATTTTGACCCATACGTATTCATATTTGATTAAAAGTTGTGCATACGCCAAAGTTTCTGTGCTGCTTTTTATCAAAGGAAGAGAGGAAAAATGTGCTGTATCTACTAAGAAATGGCAAACTGAATCTGTCTCCCAATGCTGGCACACTGTTGGTTGCTATAAGCCAATGCACAAACATTTGAACCACAGGGCATTGATGTGTTCATTCTCTAAAGAATAGGTTTTATACTGGAAGGGGCCCCAGTACAAGAACTATGCATATGCATTAATACTTTCCCCACTTTGTATGTGTGCTGTACAATGCAGTACACAAGGAAAATTGGAAAAATTAGGAGAAACTAAAACATTTCTCTTTATTCCCCTATTTCAGAGAGGCATATAGATATCAGCACACATCCATCTCCACCAACATTACTGGATATATATTTACATCAAAACTCGTTGGTGGTTGCATGGGAAGGCCCATGTATCACCCATGGAATACCCCCTTAAGTCAATGTGCTGCAAAATAGAAAATAGAGCATCATTAATTTAATTTGGGATGGGTTCTAAGACTAAACATCTTTTGTGTTGGATATTATATCCCTCCCCTACACTTTGCACTGGGTTTGTGTCATAAAAGAGATGCAAACCTGTGCAAACAATTAGTATATCTGGCCCTTTATTTCTATAATTGTATTATTTTCAATTTACCCATATAATGTATTATAGTAAGAAGTAATAAGGTCTGTTGTTGTACGTATTTCACGTTGTAGGTTTTTGTATATGTTTTTCTGAATCTATCTATCTATCTATCTATCTATCTATCTATCTATCTATCTATCTATCTATCTATCTATCTATCTATCTATCTATCTATCTATCTATCTATCTATCTATCTATCTATCTATCTATCTATCTATCTATCTATCTATCTATCTATCTATCTTTTTTCTTTCTTTCTTTCTTTCTTTCTTTCTTTCTTTCTTTCTTTCTTTCTACATCACATCCCTGTGATGTGTAGTTTGCTGGTTTGAGCATTTCCATGGAATTGACCTGCACATTTTCTCATCAGTTTCAATGCATGTATGTTGATACATAAAAAAGGATCAATAGCAGCAGGGTTTAAAGTTACTGATTCTGGGATAATTGTCATTCCCGACTTATCTCTTTTTGGATTTTGCCAAGTAAAGCCAGGATCAACCAGAGTAAAATGTACAAAAGGAAAAAAAACTACTTTTCATGCCCTCCATTTGAATGGGCAGTATTGACAGGAATTTGCAAATTTAACATCATGAATTATATATGATTTGCAAATATCACCCCCTAATCTGCTGACCTCATAATCAGGGTCTCTGAATATTTTTATTTCTTTAGACACCTTCTAGTATGAAACATTTCATTGTATTAATACGCTGCAATACTTTTAGGATTTTCAAACTTTAGACCAAATGAGCTGCTCTGCGCTTGATGGTGATATACCACGTGTACACTAACTGAGATGGAACACACACACTCTGATGATGTTTTCATAGGTAGGGCATTGTTGGCCAATGTATTATCTGAGATTCAGCTTTGAATTACTATCAGCAGTCAGATGCAACTTGCAACGATGGACTGCTTTTAAAATTCCAATAGGCATTCTTTCCATTTATTTGGTGATTATTGGGATTTAATATACACCACTTACAGCATAAAAACTTGAGCTATCAATTGATTGAGAGATTTGTCAGATTTAAAATGTGATAATCTTTGCTATACATCTTTCTGTTGTGTGCCAGAATATAATCTGCGGAAATATCATGTGTCATAAATATGCTGTACTAAATATTGTTTAAAAATACCACATTCTGCGAGTAGAATTTGTATTATCAATACTAAATAGGTGATATTTCTGTGAACTATACTTTTCTTGTCTTCATGATGTTGTGCTCTTCTCTGCAGATGTTCAAGGAGGATCGCAGCCATTAGCTCCAGGTTCATCAATGCCCAATGAGCCATCAAGTGGCAACCAACCAGACAGTGAGTGTTTCTGCCACAGCAGTGAACCGTGGATGATCTCTAGTGTTCACCATGTTTATGACCATCAATTTAAATTACAAATGTTAGGTCTACTGACTAATGAAGCACTGTTGTTTTTTAACTCTTTCAACTGATTTTGTTATTATTGGCCTTAAAATTTTCTATAGCAATAGAACATCACTTCTGTCCATCCCATTCCTTCCTCAAAGACTGTAAAAACCTATCTTTCCAGCTTGGTCTGTCTTCTGCATTTTGGCCCATATGTATTCATATTTTATGGAAAGTGGTGCAGAAAAAGTTGCTGTGCTGCCTTTACTTAAAGGAAGAGAGGAAAACTGTACTGTCCCTACTGAGAAATATCACATAATTTCTGTCACCCAGTGCTAGCACACTTTTGTCTGCAATAAGCCAATGCACACCCATGGAAAACACCTTTGATGCAATATAGTACAAAGCTGTGCATATGGCAAATTTATATTACTTTGAGATATTTTCCAACACTTATCCAGGTTTGCGTTGGAGAGAAAACCCCACCCCAACACTTTGCACTGGGTGTGTGTCATAGAAGTGATGCAAACCTGTGCAAAGAGTTTGTACATCTGGGCCTTTATATCTATAATTGAATGGATTTCAATCGTCCCTTATAAAGTATTCTAGCAAGTAGTAATTTGTTCTCTACAACTTTCACTGAATATGATTAGTGTATCTTTTTCTGAATCTATCTATCTATCTATCTATCTATCTATCTATCTATCTATCTATCTATCTATCTATCTATCTATCTATCTATCTATCTATCTATCTATCTATCTATCTATCTATCTATCTATCTATCTATCTATCTATCTATCTATCTATCTCTCTCCATCACATACCTGTGAGGTGTAGTTTGCTGGTTTGATCATTTACATTTAATTGACCTGCAATTTTTTCTCCTCAGTTTCAATACATTTAGGTTTATAGATGAAGAAAAGGAGCATTATCAGCATGGTTTAGGGTTACTTCTTCTGGGATAGTTGTCATGCCAACCCTTTTTCCTTTTTGAATTTTGCCAGTAAGGGCAGGTTAAACCAGAGTAAAATTTAAAAAGGGACACATCTTATTTTCATGTCCACAATTCAGAATGGGCAGTATTTACAGGAATTTGCAAATAACACATCACAGATCAATGTAATTTACGCAGTGTGGTAAATATCACTCTCATAATCAGGGTCTCTGAATATTTCTCTTTCTTTAGTGGAGTAAAGTTGACACCTTCTGGTATAAAATATGTTGTTGTAATAATAAGCTATAATACATTTATTCAAGCTATAAATCAAATGAGCTGCTTCAAGTTTGATTCTGATACACCACGTGTAGACTCGCTGTGATGGAACACACACTCTCTGAGAATGTTTTCATAGCTAGGGCCCAATAAACCAATGTATCATCTGAGATTCAGCTTTGAATTATAATTAGCATCTTTCGACTATAAACTGCTTTTAAAATTCCAGTAGCCATTCTACCCATTTATTTGGTGATTATTAGGATTATTAGGATTTACAGCACATAAATATGAACAATCAATTGATTGAAAGATCTGTTGAGTTTAAATTATGATAATCTTTGCTAACTATCTTTTTGTTGTGTGTCGGAATATTATCTTCAGGAATATCATGTGTCATATTTTTGGTGCACTAAATATTAGTTAAAAATACCACACATTTTGGGTGTACAATATGTATTATTAACTCCAAAAGGGTGATATTTCTGTGAACTATACTTTTCCTTTCTTCAACATCTTGTTCTCTTCTCTGCAGATGTTCAAGGAGGATACCAGCCACCAGCTCCAGGCTCATCCATGCCCGATGAACCATCAAGTATAACTGAACCAGAATGTGAGTGTTTGCAACACAGCATTGAACTATGGCTGCTCTTAGCAGTTCACCATGTTTATACCCATCGATTTAAGTTACAACTGTTAGGAATACTGACTAATGAAGCATTGTTGTTTTTTAACTCTGTCAACCTATTTAGTTATTATTTGCCTTAACACTTCCTACAGCAAAACCTCATCTCTTTTGTCTAGCACATTCCTGCCTGCCTCAAAGACTGTATACAACTGTCTTTCCAGCTTGGCCTCTCTTTTGCATTTTGACCCATACGTATTCATATTTGATTAAAAGTTGTGCATACGCCAAAGTATCTGTGCTGCTTTTTATCAAAGGAAGAGAGGAAAAATGTGCTGTATCTACTAAGAAATGGCAAACTGAATTTGTCTCCCAATGCTGGCACACTGTTGGTTGCTATAAGCCAATGCACACACATTTGAACCACAGGGCATTGATGTGTTCATTCTCTAAAGAATAGGTTTTATACTGGAAGGGGCCCCAGTACAACAACTATGCATATGCATTAATACTTTCCCCACTTTGTATGTGTGCTGTACAATGCAGTACACAAGGAAAATTGGAAAAATTAGGAGAAACTAAAACATTTCTCTTTATTTCCCTATTTCAGAGAGGCATATAGATATCAGCACACATCCATCTCCACCAACATTAGTGGATAGAGATTTACATCAAAACACGTTGGTGGTTGCATGGGAAGGCCCATGTATCACCCATGGAATACCCCCTTAAGTCAATGTGGTGCAAAGTAGAAAATAGAGCATCATTAATTTAATTTGGGATGGTTTCTAAGACTAAACATCTTTTGTGTTGGATATTATATCCCTCCCCTACACTTTGCACTGGGTTTGTGTCATAAAAGAGATGCAAACCTGTGCAAACAATTAGTATATCTGGCCCTTTATTTCTATAATTGTATTATTTTCAATTTACCCATATAATGTATTATAGTAAGAAGTAATAAGGTCTGTTGTTGTACGTATTTCACGTTGTAGGTTTTTGTATATGTTTTTCTGAATCTATCTATCTATCTATCTATCTATCTATCTATCTATCTATCTATCTATCTATCTATCTATCTATCTATCTATCTATCTATCTATCTATCTATCTATCTATCTATCTATCTATCTATCTATCTATCTATCTATCTATCTATCTATCTTTCTTTCCTTCTTTCTTTCTTTCTTTCTTTCTTTCTTTCTTTCTTTCTTTCTTTCTTTCTTTCTTTCTTTCTTTCTTTCTTTCTTTCTACATCACATCCCTGTGATGTGTAGTTTGCTGGTTTGAGCATTTCCATGGAATTGACCTGCACATTTTCTCATCAGTTTCAATGCATGTATGTTGATACATAAAAAAGGAGCAATAGCAGCAGGGTTTAAAGTTACTGATTCTGGGATAATTGTCATTCCCGACTTATCTCTTTTTGGATTTTGCCAAGTAAAGCCAGGATCAACCAGAGTAAAATGTACAAAGCGAAAAAAAACTACTTTTCATGCCCTCCATTTGAATGGGCAGTATTGACAGGAATTTTCAAATTTATCATCATGAATTATATATGATTGGCAAATATCACCCCCTAATCTGCTGACCTCATAATCAGGGTCTCTGAATATTTTTCTTTCTTTAGACACCTTCTGGTATGAAACATTTCATTGTATTAATACGCTGCAATACGTTTAGGATTTTCAAACTTTAGACCAAATGAGCTGCTCTACGCTTGATGGTGATATACCACGTGTACACTAACTGAGATGGAACACACACTCTCTGATGATGTTTTCATAGGTAGGGCATTGTTGGCCAATGTTTTATCTGAGATTCAGCTTTGAATTACTATCAGCAGTCAGATGCAACTTGCAACGATAGACTGCTTTTAAAATTCCAATAGGCATTCTTTCCATTTATTTGGTGATTATTGGGATTTAATATGCACCACTTACAGCATAAAAACTTGAGCTATCAATTGATTGAGAGATTTGTCAGATTTAAAATATGATAATCTTTGCTATACATCTTTCTGTTGTGTGCCAGAATATAATCTGCGGAAATATCATGTGTCATAAATATGGTGTACTAAATATTGTTTAAAAATACCACATTCTGCAAGTAGAATTTGTATTATCAATACTAAATAGGTGATATTTCTGTGAACTATACTTTTCTTGTCTTCATGATGTTGTGCTCTTCTCTGCAGATGTTCAAGGAGGATCGCAGCCATTAGCTCCAGGTTCATCAATGCCCAATGAGCCATCAAGTGGCAACCAACCAGACAGTGAGTGTTTCTGCCACAGCAGTGAACTGTGGATGATCTCTAGTGTTCACCATGTTTATGACCATCAATTTAAATTACAAATGTTAGGTCTACTGACTAATGAAGCACTGTTGTTTTTTAACTCTTTCAACTGATTTTGTTATTATTAGCCTTAACATTTTCTATAGCAATAGAACATCACTTCTGTCCATCACATTCCTTCCTCAAAGACTGTAAAAACCTATCTTTCCAGCTTGGTCTGTCTTCTGCATTTTGGCCCATATGTATTCATATTTTATGGAAAGTGGTGCAGAAAAAGTTGCTGTGCTGCCTTTACTTAAAGGAAGAGAGGAAAACTGTACTGTCCCTACTGAGAAATATCACATCATTTCTGTCACCCAGTGCTAGCACACTTTTGTCTGCAATAAGCCAATGCACACCCATGGAAAACACCTTTGATGCAATATAGTACAAAGCTGTGCATATGGCAAATTTAAATTACTTTGAGATATTTTCCAACACTTATCCAGGTTTGCGTTGGAGAGAAAACCCCACCCCAACACTTTGCACTGGGTGTGTGTCATAGAAGTGATGCAAACCTGTGCAAAGAGTTTGTACCTCTGGGCCTTTATATCTATAATTGAATGGATTTCAATCGTCCCTTATAAAGTATTCTAGCAAGTAGTAATTTGTTCTCTACAACTTTCACTGAATATGATTAGTGTATCTTTTTCTGAATCTATCTATCTATCTATCTATCTATCTATCTATCTATCTATCTATCTATCTATCTATCTATCTATCTATCTATCTATCTCTCTCCATCACATACCTGTGAGGTGTAGTTTGCTGGTTTGATCATTTACATTTAATTGACCTGCAATTTTTTCTCCTCAGTTTCAATACATTTAGGTTTATAGATAAAGAAAAGGAGCATTATCAGCATGGTTTAGGGTTACTCCTTCTGGGATAATTGTCATGCCAACCCTTTTTCCTTTTTGAATTTTGCCAGTAAGGGCAGGTTAAACCAGAGTAAAATTTAAAAAGGGAAAAATTTTATTTTCATGTCCACAATTCAGAATGGGCAGTATTTACAGGAATTTGCAAATATCACATCACAGATCAATGTAATTTACGCAGTGTGGTAAATATCACCCTCATAATCAGGGTCTCTGAATATTTCTCTTTCTTTAGTGGAGTAAAGTTGACACCTTCTGGTATAAAAGATTTTGTTGTAATAATAAGCTACAATACATTTATTCAAGCTATAAATCAAATGAGCTGCTTCAAGTTTGATTCTGATACACCATGTGTAGACTCGCTGTGATGGAACACACACTTTCTGAGAATGTTTTCATAGCTAGGGCCCAATTGACCAATGTATCATCTGAGATTCAGCTTTGAATTATAATTAGCATCTTTCGACTATAAACTGCTTTTAAAATTCCAGTAGCCATTCTACCCATTTATTTGGTGATTATTAGGATTATTAGGATTTACAGCACATAAATATGAACAATCAATTGATTGAAAGATCTGTTGAATTCAAATTATGATAATCTTTGCTAACTATCTTTTTGTTGTGTGTCGGAATATTATCTTCAGGAATATCATGTGTCATATATTTGGTGCACTAAATATTAGTTAAAAATACCGCACATTTTGGGTGTACAATATGTATTATTAACTCCAAAAGGGTGATATTTCTGTGAACTATACTTTTCCTTTCTTCAACATCTTGTTCTCTTCTCTGCAGATGTTCAAGGAGGATACCAGCCACCAGCTCCAGGCTCATCCATGCCCGATGAACCATCAAGTATAACTGAACCAGAATGTGAGTGTTTGCAACACAGCATTGAACTATGGCTGCTCTTAGCAGTTCACCATGTTTATACCCATCAATTTAAGTTACAACCGTTAGGACTACTGACTAATGAAGCATTGTTGTTTTTTAACTCTGTCAACCTATTTAGTTAATTTTTGCCTTAACACTTCCTACAGCAAAACCTCATCTCTTTTGTCTAGCACATTCCTGCCTGCCTCAAAGACTGTATGCAACTGTCTTTCCAGCTTGGCCTCTCTTCTGCATTTTAACCCATACGTATTCATATTTGATTAAAAGTTGTGCATACGCCAAAGATGCTGTGCTGCTTTTTATCAAAGGAAGAGAGGAAAAATGTGCTGTATCTACTAAGAAATGGCAAACTGAATCTGTCTCCCAATGCTGGCACACTGTTGGTTGCTATAAGCCAATGCACACACATTTGAACCACAGGGCATTGATGTGTTCATTCTCTAAAGAATAGGTTTTATACTGGAAGGGGCCCCAGCACAACAACTATGCATATGCATTAAGACTTTCCCCACTTTGTATGTGTGCTGTACAATGCAGTACACAAGGAAAATTGGAAAAATTAGGAGAAACTAAAACATTTCTCTTTATTCCCCTATTTCAGAGAGGCATATAGATATCAGCACACATCCATCTCCACCAACATTAGTGGATAGAGATTTACATCAAAACACGTTAGTGGTTGCATGGGAAGGCCCATGTATCACCCATGGAATACCCCCTTAAGTCAATGTGGTGCAAAGTAGAAAACAGAGCATCATTAATTTAATTTGGGATGGGTTCTAAGACTAAACATCTTTTGTGTTGGATATTATATCCCTCCCCTACACTTTGCACTGGGTTTGTGTCATAAAAGAGATGCAAACCTGTGCAAACAATTAGTATATCTGGCCCTTTATTTCTATAATTGTATTATTTTCAATTTACCCATATAATATATTATAGTAAGAAGTAATAAGGTCTGTTGTTGTACATATTTCACGTTGTAGGTTGTTGTATATGTTTTTCTGAATCTATCTATCTATCTATCTATCTATCTATCTATCTATCTATCTATCTATCTATCTATCTATCTATCTATCTATCTATCTATCTATCTATCTTTCTTTCTTTCTTTCTTTCTTTCTTTCTTTCTTTCTTTCTTTCTTTCTTTCTTTCTTTCTTTCTTTCTCTCTTTCTTTCTACATCACATCTCTGTGATGTGTAGTTGGCTGGTTTGAGCATTTCCATGGAATTGACCTGCACATTTTCTCATCAGTTTCAATGCATGTATGTTGATACATAAAAAAGGAGCAATAGCAGCAGGGTTTAAAGTTACTGATTCTGGGATAAATGTCATTCCCGACTTATCTCTTTTTGGATTTTGCCAAGTAAAGCCAGGATCAACCAGAGTAAAATGTACAAAGGGAAAAAAAACTACTTTTCATGCCCTCCCTTTGAATGGGCAGTATTGACAGGAATTTGCAAATTTATCATCATGAATTATATATGGTTTGCAAATATCACCCCCTAATCTGCTGACCTCATAATCAGGGTCTCTGAATATTTTTCTTTCTTTAGACACCTTCTAGTATGAAACATTTAATTGTATTAATACGCTGCAATACGTTTAGGATTTTCAAACTTTAGACCAAACGAGCTGCTCTACGCTTGATGGTGATATACCACGTGTGCACTAACTGAGATGGAACACACACTCTCTGATGATGTTTTCATAGGTAGGGCATCGTTGGCCAATGTATTATCTGAGATTCCGCTTTGAATTACTATCAGCAGTCAGATGCAACTTGCAACGATGGACTGCTTTTAAAATTCCAATAGGCATTCTTTCCATTTATTTGGTGATTATTGGGATTTAATATACACCACTTACAGCATAAAAACTTGAGCTATCAATTGATTGAGTGATCTGTCAGATTTAAATTATGATAATCTTTGCTATACATGTTTCTGTTGTGTGCCAGAATATCATCTGCGGAAATATCATGTGTCATAAATATGGTGTACTAAATATTGTTTAAAAATACCACATTCTGCGAGTAGAATTTTTATTATCAATACTAAATAGGTGATATTTCTGTGAACTATACTTTTCTTGTCTTCATGATGTTGTGCTCTTCTCTGCAGATGTTCAAGGAGGATCGCAGCCATCAGCTCCAGGTTCATCAATGCCCAATGAGCCATTAAGTGGCAACCAACCAGACAGTGAGTGTTTCTGCCACAGCAGTGAACTGTGGATGATCTCTAGTGTTCACCATGTTTATGACCATCAATTTAAATTACAAATGTTAGGTCTACTGACTAATGAAGCACTGTTGTTTTTTAACTCTTTCAACTGATTTTGTTATTATTAGCCTTAACATTTTCTATAGCAATAGAACATCACTTCTGTCCATCACATTCCTTCCTCAAAGACTGTAAAAACCTATCTTTCCAGCTTGGTCTGTCTTCTGCATTTTGGCCCATATGTATTCATATTTTATGGAAAGTGGTGCAGAAAAAGTTGCTGTGCTGCCTTTACTTAAAGGAAGAGAGGAAAACTGTACTGTCCCTACTGAGAAATATCACATCATTTCTGTCACCCAGTGCTAGCACACTTTTGTCTGCAATAAGCCAATGCACACCCATGGAAAACACCTTTGATGCAATATAGTACAAAGCTGTGCATATGGCAAATTTAAATTACTTTGAGATATTTTCCAACACTTATCCAGGTTTGCGTTGGAGAGAAAACCCCACCCCAACACTTTGCACTGGGTGTGTGTCATAGAAGTGATGCAAACCTGTGCAAAGAGTTTGTACCTCTGGGCCTTTATATCTATAATTGAATGGATTTCAATCGTCCCTTATAAAGTATTCTAGCAAGTAGTAATTTGTTCTCTACAACTTTCACTGAATATGATTAGTGTATCTTTTTCTGAATCTATCTATCTATCTATCTATCTATCTATCTATCTATCTATCTATCTATCTATCTATCTATCTATCTATCTATCTATCTATCTATCTATCTATCTATCTATCTATCTATCTCTCTCCATCACATACCTGTGAGGTGTAGTTTGCTGGTTTGATCATTTACATTTAATTGACCTGCAATTTTTTCTCCTCAGTTTCAATACATTTAGGTTTATAGATAAAGAAAAGGAGCATTATCAGCATGGTTTAGGGTTACTCCTTCTGGGATAATTGTCATGCCAACCCTTTTTCCTTTTTGAATTTTGCCAGTAAGGGCAGGTTAAACCAGAGTAAAATTTAAAAAGGGAAAAATTTTATTTTCATGTCCACAATTCAGAATGGGCAGTATTTACAGGAATTTGCAAATATCACATCACAGATCAATGTAATTTACGCAGTGTGGTAAATATCACCCTCATAATCAGGGTCTCTGAATATTTCTCTTTCTTTAGTGGAGTAAAGTTGACACCTTCTGGTATAAAAGATTTTGTTGTAATAATAAGCTACAATACATTTATTCAAGCTATAAATCAAATGAGCTGCTTCAAGTTTGATTCTGATACACCATGTGTAGACTCGCTGTGATGGAACACACACTTTCTGAGAATGTTTTCATAGCTAGGGCCCAATTGACCAATGTATCATCTGAGATTCAGCTTTGAATTATAATTAGCATCTTTCGACTATAAACTGCTTTTAAAATTCCAGTAGCCATTCTACCCATTTATTTGGTGATTATTAGGATTATTAGGATTTACAGCACATAAATATGAACAATCAATTGATTGAAAGATCTGTTGAATTCAAATTATGATAATCTTTGCTAACTATCTTTTTGTTGTGTGTCGGAATATTATCTTCAGGAATATCATGTGTCATATATTTGGTGCACTAAATATTAGTTAAAAATACCGCACATTTTGGGTGTACAATATGTATTATTAACTCCAAAAGGGTGATATTTCTGTGAACTATACTTTTCCTTTCTTCAACATCTTGTTCTCTTCTCTGCAGATGTTCAAGGAGGATACCAGCCACCAGCTCCAGGCTCATCCATGCCCGATGAACCATCAAGTATAACTGAACCAGAATGTGAGTGTTTGCAACACAGCATTGAACTATGGCTGCTCTTAGCAGTTCACCATGTTTATACCCATCAATTTAAGTTACAACCGTTAGGACTACTGACTAATGAAGCATTGTTGTTTTTTAACTCTGTCAACCTATTTAGTTAATTTTTGCCTTAACACTTCCTACAGCAAAACCTCATCTCTTTTGTCTAGCACATTCCTGCCTGCCTCAAAGACTGTATGCAACTGTCTTTCCAGCTTGGCCTCTCTTCTGCATTTTAACCCATACGTATTCATATTTGATTAAAAGTTGTGCATACGCCAAAGATGCTGTGCTGCTTTTTATCAAAGGAAGAGAGGAAAAATGTGCTGTATCTACTAAGAAATGGCAAACTGAATCTGTCTCCCAATGCTGGCACACTGTTGGTTGCTATAAGCCAATGCACACACATTTGAACCACAGGGCATTGATGTGTTCATTCTCTAAAGAATAGGTTTTATACTGGAAGGGGCCCCAGCACAACAACTATGCATATGCATTAAGACTTTCCCCACTTTGTATGTGTGCTGTACAATGCAGTACACAAGGAAAATTGGAAAAATTAGGAGAAACTAAAACATTTCTCTTTATTCCCCTATTTCAGAGAGGCATATAGATATCAGCACACATCCATCTCCACCAACATTAGTGGATAGAGATTTACATCAAAACACGTTAGTGGTTGCATGGGAAGGCCCATGTATCACCCATGGAATACCCCCTTAAGTCAATGTGGTGCAAAGTAGAAAACAGAGCATCATTAATTTAATTTGGGATGGGTTCTAAGACTAAACATCTTTTGTGTTGGATATTATATCCCTCCCCTACACTTTGCACTGGGTTTGTGTCATAAAAGAGATGCAAACCTGTGCAAACAATTAGTATATCTGGCCCTTTATTTCTATAATTGTATTATTTTCAATTTACCCATATAATATATTATAGTAAGAAGTAATAAGGTCTGTTGTTGTACATATTTCACGTTGTAGGTTGTTGTATATGTTTTTCTGAATCTATCTATCTATCTATCTATCTATCTATCTATCTATCTATCTATCTATCTATCTATCTATCTATCTATCTATCTATCTATCTATCTATCTATCTTTCTTTCTTTCTTTCTTTCTTTCTTTCTTTCTTTCTTTCTTTCTTTCTTTCTTTCTTTCTTTCTTTCTCTCTTTCTTTCTACATCACATCTCTGTGATGTGTAGTTGGCTGGTTTGAGCATTTCCATGGAATTGACCTGCACATTTTCTCATCAGTTTCAATGCATGTATGTTGATACATAAAAAAGGAGCAATAGCAGCAGGGTTTAAAGTTACTGATTCTGGGATAAATGTCATTCCCGACTTATCTCTTTTTGGATTTTGCCAAGTAAAGCCAGGATCAACCAGAGTAAAATGTACAAAGGGAAAAAAAACTACTTTTCATGCCCTCCCTTTGAATGGGCAGTATTGACAGGAATTTGCAAATTTATCATCATGAATTATATATGGTTTGCAAATATCACCCCCTAATCTGCTGACCTCATAATCAGGGTCTCTGAATATTTTTCTTTCTTTAGACACCTTCTAGTATGAAACATTTAATTGTATTAATACGCTGCAATACGTTTAGGATTTTCAAACTTTAGACCAAACGAGCTGCTCTACGCTTGATGGTGATATACCACGTGTGCACTAACTGAGATGGAACACACACTCTCTGATGATGTTTTCATAGGTAGGGCATCGTTGGCCAATGTATTATCTGAGATTCCGCTTTGAATTACTATCAGCAGTCAGATGCAACTTGCAACGATGGACTGCTTTTAAAATTCCAATAGGCATTCTTTCCATTTATTTGGTGATTATTGGGATTTAATATACACCACTTACAGCATAAAAACTTGAGCTATCAATTGATTGAGTGATCTGTCAGATTTAAATTATGATAATCTTTGCTATACATGTTTCTGTTGTGTGCCAGAATATCATCTGCGGAAATATCATGTGTCATAAATATGGTGTACTAAATATTGTTTAAAAATACCACATTCTGCGAGTAGAATTTTTATTATCAATACTAAATAGGTGATATTTCTGTGAACTATACTTTTCTTGTCTTCATGATGTTGTGCTCTTCTCTGCAGATGTTCAAGGAGGATCGCAGCCATCAGCTCCAGGTTCATCAATGCCCAATGAGCCATTAAGTGGCAACCAACCAGACAGTGAGTGTTTCTGCCACAGCAGTGAACTGTG
Source organism: Triturus cristatus (assembly GCF_964204655.1). Taxonomy (NCBI): domain Eukaryota; kingdom Metazoa; phylum Chordata; class Amphibia; order Caudata; family Salamandridae; genus Triturus; species Triturus cristatus. Next base: position 1,110,324,530 of record NC_140590.1, read on the forward strand.
GATGATCTCTAGTGTTCACCATGTTTATGACCATCAATTTAAATTACAAATGTTAGGTCTACTGACTAATGAAGCACTGTTGTTTTTTAACTCTTTCAACTGATTTTGTTATTATTAGCCTTAACATTTTCTATAGCAATAGAACATCACTTCTGTCCATCACATTCCTTCCTCAAAGACTGTAAAAACCTATCTTTCCAGCTTGGTCTGTCTTCTGCATTTTGGCCCATATGTATTCATATTTTATGGAAAGTGGTGCAGAAAAAGTTGCTGTGCTGCCTTTACTTAAAGGAAGAGAGGAAAACTGTACTGTCCCTACTGAGAAATATCACATCATTTCTGTCACCCAGTGCTAGCACACTTTTGTCTGCAATAAGCCAATGCACACCCATGGAAAACACCTTTGATGCAATATAGTACAAAGCTGTGCATATGGCAAATTTAAATTACTTTGAGATATTTTCCAACACTTATCCAGGTTTGCGTTGGAGAGAAAACCCCACCCCAACACTTTGCACTGGGTGTGTGTCATAGAAGTGATGCAAACCTGTGCAAAGAGTTTGTACCTCTGGGCCTTTATATCTATAATTGAATGGATTTCAATCGTCCCTTATAAAGTATTCTAGCAAGTAGTAATTTGTTCTCTACAACTTTCACTGAATATGATTAGTGTATCTTTTTCTGAATCTATCTATCTATCTATCTATCTATCTATCTATCTATCTATCTATCTATCTATCTATCTATCTATCTATCTATCTATCTATCTATCTATCTATCTATCTCTCTCCATCACATACCTGTGAGGTGTAGTTTGCTGGTTTGATCATTTACATTTAATTGACCTGCAATTTTTTCTCCTCAGTTTCAATACATTTAGGTTTATAGATAAAGAAAAGGAGCATTATCAGCATGGTTTAGGGTTACTCCTTCTGGGATAATTGTCATGCCAACCCTTTTTCCTTTTTGAATTTTGCCAGTAAGGGCAGGTTAAACCAGAGTAAAATTTAAAAAGGGAAACATTTTATTTTCATGTCCACAATTCAGAATGGGCAGTATTTACAGGAATTTGCAAATATCACATCACAGATCAATGTAATTTACGCAGTGTGGTAAATATCACCCTCATAATCAGGGTCTCTGAATATTTCTCTTTCTTTAGTGGAGTAAAGTTGACACCTTCTGGTATAAAAGATTTTGTTGTAATAATAAGCTACAATACATTTATTCAAGCTATAAATCAAATGAGCTGCTTCAAGTTTGATTCTGATACACCATGTGTAGACTCGCTGTGATGGAACACACACTTTCTGAGAATGTTTTCATAGCTAGGGCCCAATTGACCAATGTATCATCTGAGATTCAGCTTTGAATTATAATTAGCATCTTTCGACTATAAACTGCTTTTAAAATTCCAGTAGCCATTCTACCCATTTATTTGGTGATTATTAGGATTATTAGGATTTACAGCACATAAATATGAACAATCAATTGATTGAAAGATCTGTTGAATTCAAATTATGATAATCTTTGCTAACTATCTTTTTGTTGTGTGTCGGAATATTATCTTCAGGAATATCATGTGTCATATATTTGGTGCACTAAATATTAGTTAAAAATACCGCACATTTTGGGTGTACAATATGTATTATTAACTCCAAAAGGGTGATATTTCTGTGAACTATACTTTTCCTTTCTTCAACATCTTGTTCTCTTCTCTGCAGATGTTCAAGGAGGATACCAGCCACCAGCTCCAGGCTCATCCATGCCCGATGAACCATCAAGTATAACTGAACCAGAATGTGAGTGTTTGCAACACAGCATTGAACTATGGCTGCTCTTAGCAGTTCACCATGTTTATACCCATCAATTTAAGTTACAACCGTTAGGACTACTGACTAATGAAGCATTGTTGTTTTTTAACTCTGTCAACCTATTTAGTTAATTTTTGCCTTAACACTTCCTACAGCAAAACCTCATCTCTTTTGTCTAGCACATTCCTGCCTGCCTCAAAGACTGTATGCAACTGTCTTTCCAGCTTGGCCTCTCTTCTGCATTTTAACCCATACGTATTCATATTTGATTAAAAGTTGTGCATACGCCAAAGATGCTGTGCTGCTTTTTATCAAAGGAAGAGAGGAAAAATGTGCTGTATCTACTAAGAAATGGCAAACTGAATCTGTCTCCCAATGCTGGCACACTGTTGGTTGCTATAAGCCAATGCACACACATTTGAACCACAGGGCATTGATGTGTTCATTCTCTAAAGAATAGGTTTTATACTGGAAGGGGCCCCAGCACAACAACTATGCATATGCATTAAGACTTTCCCCACTTTGTATGTGTGCTGTACAATGCAGTACACAAGGAAAATTGGAAAAATTAGGAGAAACTAAAACATTTCTCTTTATTCCCCTATTTCAGAGAGGCATATAGATATCAGCACACATCCATCTCCACCAACATTAGTGGATAGAGATTTACATCAAAACACGTTAGTGGTTGCATGGGAAGGCCCATGTATCACCCATGGAATACCCCCTTAAGTCAATGTGGTGCAAAGTAGAAAACAGAGCATCATTAATTTAATTTGGGATGGGTTCTAAGACTAAACATCTTTTGTGTTGGATATTATATCCCTCCCCTACACTTTGCACTGGGTTTGTGTCATAAAAGAGATGCAAACCTGTGCAAACAATTAGTATATCTGGCCCTTTATTTCTATAATTGTATTATTTTCAATTTACCCATATAATATATTATAGTAAGAAGTAATAAGGTCTGTTGTTGTACATATTTCACGTTGTAGGTTGTTGTATATGTTTTTCTGAATCTATCTATCTATCTATCTATCTATCTATCTATCTATCTATCTATCTATCTATCTATCTATCTATCTATCTATCTATCTATCTATCTATCTATCTTTCTTTCTTTCTTTCTTTCTTTCTTTCTTTCTTTCTTTCTTTCTTTCTTTCTTTCTTTCTTTCTTTCTCTCTTTCTTTCTACATCACATCTCTGTGATGTGTAGTTGGCTGGTTTGAGCATTTCCATGGAATTGACCTGCACATTTTCTCATCAGTTTCAATGCATGTATGTTGATACATAAAAAAGGAGCAATAGCAGCAGGGTTTAAAGTTACTGATTCTGGGATAAATGTCATTCCCGACTTATCTCTTTTTGGATTTTGCCAAGTAAAGCCAGGATCAACCAGAGTAAAATGTACAAAGGGAAAAAAAACTACTTTTCATGCCCTCCCTTTGAATGGGCAGTATTGACAGGAATTTGCAAATTTATCATCATGAATTATATATGGTTTGCAAATATCACCCCCTAATCTGCTGACCTCATAATCAGGGTCTCTGAATATTTTTCTTTCTTTAGACACCTTCTAGTATGAAACATTTAATTGTATTAATACGCTGCAATACGTTTAGGATTTTCAAACTTTAGACCAAACGAGCTGCTCTACGCTTGATGGTGATATACCACGTGTGCACTAACTGAGATGGAACACACACTCTCTGATGATGTTTTCATAGGTAGGGCATCGTTGGCCAATGTATTATCTGAGATTCCGCTTTGAATTACTATCAGCAGTCAGATGCAACTTGCAACGATGGACTGCTTTTAAAATTCCAATAGGCATTCTTTCCATTTATTTGGTGATTATTGGGATTTAATATACACCACTTACAGCATAAAAACTTGAGCTATCAATTGATTGAGTGATCTGTCAGATTTAAATTATGATAATCTTTGCTATACATGTTTCTGTTGTGTGCCAGAATATCATCTGCGGAAATATCATGTGTCATAAATATGGTGTACTAAATATTGTTTAAAAATACCACATTCTGCGAGTAGAATTTTTATTATCAATACTAAATAGGTGATATTTCTGTGAAATATACTTTTCTTGTCTTCATGATGTTGTGCTCTTCTCTGCAGATGTTCAAGGAGGATCGCAGCCATCAGCTCCAGGTTCATCAATGCCCAATGAGCCATTAAGTGGCAACCAACCAGACAGTGAGTGTTTCTGCCACAGCAGTGAACCGTGGATGATCTCTAGTGTTCACCATGTTTATGACCATCAATTTAAATTACAAATGTTAGGTCTACTGACTAATGAAGCACTGTTGTTTTTTAACTCTTTCAACTGATTTTGTTATTATTATCCTTAACATTTTCTATAGCAATAGAACATCACTTCTGTCCATCACATTCCTTCCTCAAAGACTGTAAAAACCTATCTTTCCAGCTTGGTCTGTCTTCTTCATTTTGGCCCATATGTATTCATATTTTATGGAAAGTGGCGCAGAAAAAGTTGCTGTGCTGCCTTTACTTAAAGGAAGAGAGGAAAACTGTACTGTACCTACTGAGAAATATCACATCATTTCTGTCACCCAGTGCTAGCACACTTTTGTCTGCAATAAGCCAATGCACACCCATGGAAAAAACCCTTGATGCAATATAGTACAAAGCTGTGCATATGGCAAATTTAAATTACTTTGAGATATTTTCCAACACTTATCCAGGTTTGCGTTGGAGAGAAACCCCCACCCCAACACTTTGCACTGGGTGTGTCATAGAAGTTATGCAAACCTGTGCAAAAAGTTTGTACATCTGGGCCTTTATACCTATAACTGAATGGATTTCAATCGTCCCTTATAAAGTATTCTAGCAAGTAGTAATGTGTTCTCTACAACTTTCACTGAATATGATTAGTGTATCTTTTTCTGAATCTATCTATCTATCTATCTATCTATCTATCTATCTATCTATCTATCTATCTATCTATCTATCTATCTATCTATCTATCTATCTATCTATCTATCTATCTATCTATCTATCTATCTATCTATCTATCTATCTATCTATCTATCTATCTTTCTTTCTTTCTTTCTTTCTTTCTACATCACATCCCTGTGATGTGTAGTTTGCTGGTTTGAGCATTTCCATGGAATTGACCTGCACATTTTCTCATCAGTTTCAATGCATGTATGTTGATACATAAAAAAGGAGCAATAGCAGCAGGGTTTAGAGTTACTGATTCTGGGATAATTGTCATTCCCGACGTATCTCTTTTTGGATTTTGCCAAGTAAAGCCAGGATCAACCAGAGTAAAATGTACAAAGGGAAAAAAAACTACTTTTCATGCCCTCCATTTGAATTGGCAGTATTGACAGGAATTTGCAAATGTATCATCATGAATTATATATGATTGGCAAATATCACCCCCTAATCTGCTGACCTCATAATCAGGGTCTCTGAATATTTTTCTTTCTTTAAACACCTTCTGGTATGAAACATTTCATTGTATTAATACGCTGCAATACGTTCAGGATTTTCAAACTTTAGACCAAATGAGCTGCTCTACGCTTGATTGTGATATACCACGTGTACACTAACTGAGATGGAACACACACTCTCTGATGATGTTTTCATAGGTAGGGCATCGTTGGCCAATGTATTATCTGAGATTCAGCTTTGAATTACTATCAGCAGTCAGATGCAACTTGCAACAATGGACTGCTTTTAAAATTCCAATAGGCATTCTTTCCATTTATTTGGTGATTATTGGGATTTAATATACACCACTTACAGCATAAAAACTTGAGCTATCAATTGATTGAGAGATCTGTCAGATTTAAATTATGATAATCTTTGCTATACATCTTTCTGTTCTGTGCCAGAATATCATCTGCGGAAATATCATGTGTCATAAATATGGTGTACTAAATGTTGTTTAAAAATACCACATTCTGCGAGTAGAATTTGGATTATCAATACTAAATAGGTGATATTTCTGTGAACTATACTTTTCTTGTCTTCATGATGTTGTGCTCTTCTCTGCAGATGTTCAAGGAGGATCGCAGCCATCAGTTCCAGGTTCATCAATGCCCAATGAGCCATTAAGTGGCAACCAACCAGACAGTGAGTGTTTCTGCCACAGCAGTGAACCGTGGATGATCTCTAGTGTTCACCATGTTTATGACCATCAATTTAAATTACAAATGTTAGGTCTACTGACTAATGAAGCACTGTTGTTTTTTAACTCTTTCAACTGATTTTGTTATTATTAGCCTTAACATTTTCTATAGCAATAGAACATCACTTCTGTCCATCACATTCCTTCCTCAAAGACTGTAAAAACCCATCTTTCCAGCTTGGTCTGTCTTCTGCATTTTGGCCCATATGTATTCATATTTTATGGAAAGTGGTGCAGACAAAGTTGCTGTGCTGCCTTTACTTAAAGGAAGAGAGGAAAACTGTACTGTCCCTACTGAGAAATATCACATCATTTCTGTCACCCAGTGCTAGCACACTTTTGTCTGCAATAAGCCAATGCACACCCATGGAAAATACCCTTGATGCAATATAGTACAAAGCTGTGCATATGGCAAATTTAAATTACTTTGAGATATTTTCCAACACTTATCCAGGTTTGCGTTGGAGAGAAAACCCCACCCCAACACTTTGCAAAGAGTTGGTACATCTGGGCCTTTATATCTATAATTGAATGGATTTCAATCGTCCCTTATAAAGTATTCTAGCAAGTAGTAATTTGTTCTCCACAACTTTCACTGAATATGATTAGTGTATCTTTTTCTGAATCTATCTATCTATCTATCTATCTATCTATCTCTCTATCTATCTATCTATCTATCTATCTATCTATCTATCTATCTATCTATCTATCTATCTATCTATCTATCTATCTATCTATCTCGCTCCATCACATACCTGTGAGGTGTAGTTTGCTGGTTTGATCATTTACATTTAATTGACCTGCAATTTTTTCTCCTCAGTTTCAATACATTTAGGTTTATAGATGAAGAAAAGGAGCATTATCAGCATGGTTTAGGGTTACTCCTTCTGGGATAATTGTCATGCCAACCCTTTTTCCTTTTTGAATTTTGCCAGTAAGAGCAGGTTAAACCAGAGTAAAATTTAAAAAGGGAAACATCTTATTTTCATGTCCACAACTCAGAATGGGCAGTATTTACAGGAATTTGCAAATATCACATCACAGATCATTGTAATTTACGCAGTGTGGTAAATATCACCCTCATAATCAGGGTCTCTGAATATTTCTCTTTCTTTAGTGGAGTAAAGTTGACACCTTCTGGTATAAAACATTTTGTTGTAATCATAAGATATAATACATTTATTCAAGCTATAAATCAAATGAGCTGCTTCAAGTTTGATTCTGATACACCATGTGTAGACTCGCTGTGATGGAACACACACTCTCTGAGAATGTTTTCATAGCTAGGGCCCAATTGACCAATGTATCATCTGAGATTCAGCTTTGAATTATAATTAGCATCTTTCGACTATAAACTGCTTTTAAAATTCCAGTAGCCATTCTACCCATTTATTTGGTGATTATTAGGATTTAATATACACCACTTACAGCACATAAATATGAACAATCAATTGATTGAAAGATCTGTTGAATTTAAATTATGATCATCTTTGCTAACTATCTTTTTGTTGTGTGTCGGAATATTATCTTCAGGAATATCATGTGTCATATATTTGGTGCACTAAATATTAGTTAAAAATACCACACATTTTGGGTGTACAATATGTATTATTAACTTCAAAAGGGTGATATTTCTTTGAACTATACTTTTCCTTTCTTCAACATCTTGTTCTCTTCTCTGCAGATGTTCCTGGAGGATACCAGCCACCAACTCCAGGCTCATCAATGCCCAATGAACCATCAAGTGGAACTGAACCAGAATGTGAGTGTTTGCAACACAGCATTGAACTATGGCTGCTCTTAGCAGTTCACCATGTTTATACCCATCAATTTAAGTTACAACTGTTAGGACTACTGACTAATGAAGCATTGTTGTTTTTTAACTCTGTCAACCTATTTAGTTATTATTTGCCTTAACACTTCCTACAGCAAAACCTCATCTCTTTTGTCTAGCACATTCCTACCTGCCTCAAAGACTGTATACAACTGTCTTTCCAGCTTGGCCTCTCTTCTGCATTATGACCCATACGTATTCATATTTGATTAAAAGTTGTGCATACGCCAAAGATGCTGTGCTGCTTTTTATCAAAGGAAGAGAGGAAAAATGTGCTGTATCTACTAAGAAATGGCAAACTGAATCTGTCTCCCAATGCTGGCACACTGTTGGTTGCTATAAGCCAATGCACACACATTTGAACCACAGGGCATTGATGTGTTCATTCTCTAAAGAATAGGTTTTATACTGGAAGGGGCCCCAGTACAACAACTATGCATATGCATTAATACTTTCCCCACTTTGTATGTGTGCTGCACAATGCAGTACACAAGGAAAATTGGAAAAATTAGGAGAAACTAAAACATTTCTCTTTATTCCCCTATTTCAGAGAGGCATATAGATATCAGCACACATCCATCTCCACCAACATTAGTGGATAGAGATTTACATCAAAACATGTTGGTGGTTGCATGGGAAGGCCCATGTATCACCCATGGAATACCCCCTTAAGTCAATGTGGTGCAAAGTAGAAAATAGAGCATCCTTAATTTAATTTGGGATGGTTTCTAAGACTAAACATCTTTTGTGTTGGATATTATATCCCTCCCCTACACTTTGCACTGGGTTTGTGTCATGAAAGAGATGCAAACCTGTGCAAACAATTAGTATATCTGGCCCTTTATTTCTATAATTGTATTATTTTCAATTTACCCATATAATGTATTATAGTAAGAAGTAATAAGGTCTGTTGTTGTACATATTTCACGTTGTAGGTTTTTGTATATGTTTTTCTGAATCTATCTATCTATCTATCTATCTATCTATCTATCTATCTATCTATCTATCTATCTATCTATCTATCTATCTATCTATCTATCTATCTATCTATCTATCTATCTATCTATCTATCTATCTATCTATCTATCTATCTATCTATCTATCTATCTATCTATCTATCTATCTATCTATCTATCTATCCATCTATCTATCTATCTATCTCCATCACATACCTGTGAGGTGTAGTTTGCTGGTTTGATCATTTACATTTAATTGACCTTCAATTTTTTCTCCTCAGTTTCAATACATTTAGGTTTATAGATGAAGAAAAGGAGCATTATCAGCATGGTTTAGGGTTACTCCTTCTGGGATAATTGTCATGCCAACCCTTTTTCGTTTTTGAATTTTGCCAGTAAGGGCAGGTTAAACCAGAGTAAAATTTAACAAGGGAAACATCTTATTTTCATGTCCACAATTCAGAATGGGCAGTATTTACAGGCATTTGCAAATATCACATCACAGATCATTGTAATTTACGCAGTGTGGTAAATATCACCCTCATAATCAGGGTCTCTGAATATTTCTCTTTCTTTAGTGGAGTAAAGTTGACACCTTCTGGTATAAAACATTTTGTTGTAATAATAAGCTATAGTACATTTATTCAAGCTATAAATCAAATGAGCTGCTTCAAGTTTGATTCTGATACACCATGTGTAGACTCGCTGTGATGGAACACACACTCTATGAGAATGTTTTCATAGCTAGGGCCCAATTGACCAATGTATCATCTGAGATTCAGCTTTGAATTATAATTAGCATCTTTCGACTATAATCTGCTTTTAAAATTCCAGTAGCCATTCTACCCATTTATTAGGTGATTATTAGGATTTAATATACACCACTTACAGCACATAAATATGAACAATCAATTGATTGAAAGATCTGTTGAATTTAAATTATGATAATCTTTGCTAACTATCTTTTTGTTGTTTGTCGGAATATTATCTTCAGGAATATCATGTGTCATATATTTGGTGCACTAAATATTAGTTAAAAATACCACACATTTTGGGTGTACAATATGTATTATTAACTCCAAAAGGGTGATATTTCTGTGAACTATACTTTTCCTTTCTTCAACATCTTGTTCTCTTCTCTGCAGATGTTCAAGGAGGATACCAGCCACTAACTCCAGGCTCATCCATGCCCAATGAACCATCAAGTGGAACTGAACCAGAATGTGAGTGTTTGCAACACAGCATTGAACTATGGCTGCTCTTAGCAGTTCACCATGTTTATACCCATCAATTTAAGTTACAACTGTTAGGACTACTGACTAATGAAGCATTGTTGTTTTTTAACTCTGTCAACCTATTTAGTTATTATTTGCCTTAACACTTCCTACAGCAAAACCTCATCTCTTTTGTCTAGCACATTCCTGCCTGCCTCAAAGACTGTATACAACTTTCTTTCCAGCTTGGCCTCTCTTCTGCATTTTGACCCATACGTATTCATATTTGATTAAAAGTTGTGCATACACCAAAGTTGCTGTGCTGCTTTTTATCAAAGGAAGAGAGGAAAAATGTGCTGTATCTACTAAGAAATGGCAAACTGAATCTGTCTCCCAATGCTGGCACACTGTTGGTTGCTATAAGCCAATGCACACACATTTGAACCACAGGGCATTGATGTGTTCATTCTCTAAAGAATAGGTTTTATACTGGAAGGGGCCCCAGTACAACAACTATGCATATGCATTAATACTTTCCCCACTTTGTATGTGTGCTGTACAATGCAGTACACAAGGAAAATTGGAAAAATTAGGAGAAACTAAAACATTTCTCTTTATTCCCCTATTTCAGAGAGGCATATAGATATCAGCACACATCCATCTCCACCAACATTAGTGGATAGAGATTTACATCAAAACACGTTGGTGGTTGCATGGGAAGGCCCATGTATCACCCATGGAATACCCCCTTAAGTCAACGTGGTGCAAAGTAGAAAATAGAGCATCCTTAATTTAATTTGGGATGGGTTCTAAGACTAAACATCTTTTGTGTTGGATATTATATCACTCCCCTACACTTTGCACTGGGTTTGTGTCATAAAAGAGATGCAAACCTGTGTAAACAATTAGTATATCTGGCCCTTTATTTCTATAATTGTATTATTTTCAATTTACCCATATAATGTATTATAGTAAGAAGTAATAAGGTCTGTTGTTGTACATATTTCACGTTGTAGGTTTTTGTATATGTTTTTCTGAATCTATCTATCTATCTATCTATCTATCTATCTATCTATCTATCTATCTATCTATCTATCTATCTATCTTTCTTTCTTTCTTTCTTTCTTTCTTTCTTTCTTTCTTTCTTTCTTTCTTTCTTTCTTTCTACATCACATCCCTGTGATGTGTAGTTTGCTGGTTTGAGCATTTCCATGGAATTGACCTGCACATTTTCTCATCAGTTTCAATGCATGTATGTTGATACATAAAAAAGGAGCAATAGCAGCAGGGTTTAAAGTTACTGATTCTGGGATAATTGTCATTCCCGACTTATCTCTTTTTGGATTTTGCCAAGTAAAGCCAGGATCAACCAGAGTAAAATGTACAAAGGGAAAAAAACTACTTTTCATGCCCTCCATTTGAATGGGCAGTATTGACAGGAATTTTCAAATTTATCATCATGAATTATATATGATTGGCAAATATCACCCCCTAATCTGCTGATCTCATAATCAGGGTCTCTGAATATTTTTCTTTCTTTAGACACCTTCTGGTATGAAACATTTCATTGTATTAATAAGCTGCAATACGTTTAAGATTTTCAAACTTTAGACCAAATGAGCTGCTCTACGCTTGATGGTGATATACCACGTGTGCACTAACTGAGATGGAACACACACTCTCTGATGATGTTTTCATAGGTAGGGCATCGTTGGCCAATGTATTATCTGAGATTCAGCTTTGAATTACTATCAGCAGTCAGATGCAACTTGCAACGATGGACTGCTTTTAAAATTCCAATAGGCATTCTTTCCATTTATTTGGTGATAATTGGGATTTAATATACACCACTTACAGCATAAAAACTTGAGCTATCAATTTATTGAGAGATCTGTCAGATTTAAATTTTGATAATCTTTGCTATACATCTTTCTGTTGTGTGCCAGAATATCATCTACGGAAATATCATGTGTCATAAATATGGTGTACTAAATATTGTTTAAAAATACCACATTCTGCGAGTAGAATTTGTATTATCATTACTAAATAGGTGATATTTCTGTGAACTATACTTTTCTTGTCTTCATGATGTTGTGCTCTTCTCTGCAGATGTTCAAGGAGGATCGCAGCCATCAGCTCCAGGTTCATCAATGCCCAATGAGCCATTAAGTGGCAACCAACCAGACAGTGAGTGTTTCTGCCACAGCAGTGAACCGTGGATGATCTCTAGTGTTCACCATGTTTATGACCATCAATTTAAATTACAAATGTTAGGTCTACTGACTAATGAAGCACTGTTGTTTTTTAACTCTTTCAACTGATTTTGTTATTATTAGCCTTAACATTTTCTATAGCAATAGAACATCACTTCTGTCCATCACATTCCTTCCTCAAAGACTGTAAAAACCTATCTTTCCAGCTTGGTCTGCCTTCTGCATTTTGGCCCATATGTATTCATATTTTATGGAAAGTGGTGCAGAAAAAGTTGCTGTGCTGCCTTTACTTAAAAGGAAGAGAGGAAAACTGTACTGTCCCTACTGAGAAATATCACATCATTTCTGTCACCCAGTGCTAGCACACTTTTGTCTGCAATAAGCCAATGCACACCCATGGAAAACACCCTTGATGCAATATAGTACAAAGCTGTGCATATGGCAAATTTAAATTACTTTGAGATATTTTCCAACACTTATCCAGGTTTGCGTTGGAGAGAAATCCCCACCCCAACACTTTGCACTGGATGTGTGTCATAGAAGTTATGCATACCTTTGCAAAGAGTTTGTACATCTGGGCCTTTATATCTATAATTGAATGGATTTCAATCGTCCCTTATAAAGTATTCTAGCAAGTAGTAATTTGTTCTCTACAACTTTCACTGAATATGATTAGTGTATCTTTTTCTGAATCTATCTATCTATCTATCTATCTATCTATCTATCTATCTATCTATCTATCTATCTATCTATCTATCTATCTATCTATCTATCTATCTATCTATCTATCTATCTATCTATCTATCTATCTATCTATCTATCTATCTATCTATCTATCTATCTATCTATCTATCTATCTATCTATCTATCTATCTATCTATCTATCTATCTATCTATCTATCCATCTATCTATCTATCTATCTCCATCACATACCTGTGAGGTGTAGTTTGCTGGTTTGATCATTTACATTTAATTGACCTGCAATCTTTCTCCTCAGTTTCAATACATTTAGGTTTATAGATGAAGAAAAGGAGCATTATCAGCATGGTTTAGGGTTACTCCTTCTGGGATAATTGTCATGCCAACCCTTTTTCCTTTTTGAATTTTGCCAGTAAGGGCAGGTTAAATCAGAGTAAAATTGAAAAAGGGAAACATCTTAATTTCATGTCCACAATTCAGAATGGGCAGTATTTACAGGCATTTGCAAATATCACATCACAGATCATTGTAATTTACGCAGTGTGGTAAATATCACCCTCATAATCAGGGTCTCTGAATATTTCTCTTTCTTTAGTGGAGTAAAGTTGACACCTTCTGGTATAAAACATTTTGTTGTAATAATAAGCTATAATACATTTATTCAAGCTATAAATCAAATGAGCTGCTTCAAGTTTGATTCTGATACACCATGTGTAGACTCGCTGTGATGGAACACACACTCTCTGAGAATGTTTTCATAGCTAGGGCCCAATTGACCAATGTATCATCTGAGATTCAGCTTTGAATTATAATTAGCATCTTTCGACTATAAACTGCTTTTAAAATTCCAGTAGCCATTCTACCCATTTATTTGGTGATTATTAGGATTTAATATACACCACTTACAGCACATAAATATGAACAATCAATTGATTGAAAGATCTGTTGAATTTAAATTATGATAATCTTTGCTAACTATCTTTTTGTTGTTTGTCGGAATATTATCTTCAGGAATATCATGTGTCATATATTTGGTGCACTAAATATTAGTTAAAAATACCACACATTTTGGGTGTACAATATGTATTATTAACTCCAAAAGGGTGATATTTCTGTGAACTATACTTTTCCTTTCTTCAACATCTTGTTCTCTTCTCTGCAGATGTTCAAGGAGGATACCAGCCACCAACTCCAGGCTCATCCATGCCCAATGAACCATCAAGTGGAACTGAACCAGAATGTGAGTGTTTGCAACACAGCATTGAACTATGGCTGCTCTTAGCAGTTCACCATGTTTATACCCATCAATTTAAGTTACAACTGTTAGGACTACTGACTAATGAAGCATTTTTGTTTTTTAACTCTGTCAACCTATTTAGTTATTATTTGCCTTAACACTTCCTATAGCAAAACCTCATCTCTTTTGTCTAGCACATTCCTGCCTGCCTCAAAGACTGTATACAACTGTCTTTCCAGCTTGGCCTCTCCTCTGCATTTTGACCCATACGTATTCATATTTGATTAAAAGTTGTGCATACGCCAAAGTTGCTGTGCTGCTTTTTATCAAAGGAAGAGTGGAAACATGTGCTGTATCTACTAAGAAATGGCAAACTGAATCTGTCTCCCAATGCTGGCACACTGTTGGTTGCTATAAGCCAATGCACACACATTTGAACCACAGGGCATTGATGTGTTCATTCTCTAAACAATAGGTTTTATACTGGAAGTGGCCCCAGTACAACAACTATGCATATGCATTAATACTTTCCCCACTTTGTATGTGTGCTGTACAATGCAGTACACAAGGAAAATTGGAAAAATTAGGAGAAACTAAAACATTTCTCTTTATTCCCCTATTTCAGAGAGGCATATAGATATCAGCGCACATCTATCTCCACCAACATTAGTGGATAGAGATTTACATCAAAACACGTTGGTGGTTGCATGGGAAGGCCCATGTATCACCCATGGAATACCCCCTTAAGTCAATGTGGTGCAAAGTAGAAAATAGAGCTTCCTTAATTTAATTTGGGATGGGTTCTAAGACTAAACATCTTTTGTGTTGGATATTATATCACTCCCCTACACTTTGCACTGGGTTTGTGTCATAAAAGAGATGCAAACCTGTGTAAACAATTAGTATATCTGGCCCTTTATTTCTATAATTGTATTATTTTCAATTTACCCATATAATGTATTATAGTAAGAAGTAATAAGGTCTGTTGTTGTACATATTTCACGTTGTAGGTTTTTGTATATGTTTTTCTGAATCTATCTATCTATCTATCTATCTATCTATCTATCTATCTATCTATCTATCTATCTATCTATCTATCTATCTATCTATCTATCTATCTATCTATATATCTATCTATCTATCTATCTATCTTTCTTTCTTTCTTTCTTTCTTTCTTTCTTTCTTTCTTTCTTTCTACATCACATCCCTGTGATGTGTAGTTTGCTGGTTTGAGCATTTCCATGGAATTGACCTGCACATTTTCTCATCAGTTTCAATGCATGTATGTTGATACATAAAAAAGGAGCAATAGCAGCAGGGTTTAAAGTTACTGATTCTGGGATAATTGTCATTCCCGACTCATCTCTTTTTGGATTTTGCCAAGTAAAGCCAGGATCAACCAGAGTAAAATGTACAAAGGGAAAAAAACTACTTTTCATGCCCTCCATTTGAATGGGCAGTATTGACAGGAATTTTCAAATTTATCATCATGAATTATATATGATTGGCACATATCACCCCCTAATCTGCTGATCTCATAATCAGGGTCTCTGAATATTTTTCTTTCTTTAGACACCTTCTGGTATGAAACATTTCATTGTATTAATACGCTGCAATACGTTTAGGATTTTCAAACTTTAGACCAAATGAGCTGCTCTACGCTTGATGGTGATATACCACGTGTGCACTAACTGAGATGGAACACACACTCTCTGATGATGTTTTCATAGGTAGGGCATCGTTGGCCAATGTATTATCTGAGATTCAGCTTTGAATTACTATCAGCAGTCAGATGCAACTTGCAACGATGGACTGCTTTTAAAATTCCAATAGGCATTCTTTCCATTTATTTGGTGATTATTGGGATTTAATATACACCACTTACAGCATAAAAACTTGAGCTATCAATTGATTGAGAGATCTGTCAGATTTAAATTTTGATAATCTTTGCTATACATCTTTCTGTTGTGTGCCAGAATATCATCTACGGAAATATCATGTGTCATAAATATGGTGTACTAAATATTGTTTAAAAATACCACATTCTGCGAGTAGAATTTGTATTATCAATACTAAATAGGTGATATTTCTGTGAACTATACTTTTCTTGTCTTCATGATGTTGTGCTCTTCTCTGCAGATGTTCAAGGAGGATCGCAGCCATTAGCTCCAGGTTCATCAATGCCCAATGAGCCATTAAGTGGCAACCAACCAGACAGTGAGTGTTTCTGCCACAGCAGTGAACCGTGGATGATCTCTAGTGTTCACCATGTTTATGACCATCAATTTAAATTACAAATGTTAGGTCTACTGACTAATGAAGCACTGTTGTTTTTTAACTCTTTCAACTGATTTTGTTATTATTAGCCTTAACATTTTCTATAGCAATAGAACATCACTTCTGTCCATCACATTCCTTCCTCAAAGAATGTAAAAACCTATCTTTCCAGCTTGGTCTGTCTTCTGCATTTTGGCCCATATGTATTCATATTTTATGGAAAGTGGTGCAGAAAAAGTTGCTGTGCTGCCTTTACTTAAAGGAAGAGAGGAAAACTGTACTGTCCCTACTGAGAAATATCACATAATTTATGTCACCCAGTGCTAGCACACTTTTGTCTGCAATAAGCCAATGCACACCCATGGAAAACACCCTTGATGCAATATAGTACAAAGCTGTGCATATGGCAAATTTAAATTACTTTGAGATATTTTCCAACACTTATCCAGGTTTGCGTTGGAGAGAAAACCCCACCCCAACACTTTGCACTGGATGTGTGTCATAGAAGTTATGCATACCTTTGCAAAGAGTTTGTACATCTGGGCCTTTATATCTATAATTGAATGGATTTCAATCGTCCCTTATAAAGTATTCTAGCAAGTAGTAATTTGTTCTCTACAACTTTCACTGAATATGATTAGTGTATCTTTTTCTGAATCTATCTATCTATCTATCTATCTATCTATCTATCTATCTATCTATCTATCTATCTATCTATCTATCTATCTATCTATCTATCTATCTATCTATCTATCTATCTATCTATCTATCTATCTATCTATCTATCTATCTATCTATCTATCTATCTATCTATCTATCTATCTATCTATCTATCTATCTATCTAACTATCTATCTATCTATCTATCTATCTATCTATCTATCTATCTATCTATCTATCTATCTATCTATCTATCTATCTATCTATCTATCTATCTATCTATCCATCTATCTATCTATCTCTCTCCATCACATACCTTTGAGGTGTAGTTTGCTGGTTTGATCATTTACATTTAATTGACCTGCAATTTTTTCTCCTCAGTTTCAATACATTTAGGTTTATAGATGAAGAAAAGGAGCATTATCAGCATGGTTTAGGGTTACTCCTTCTGGGATAATTGTCATGCCAACCCTTTTTCCTTTTTGAATTTTGCCAGTAAGGGCAGGTTAAACCAGAGTAAAATTGAAAAAGGGAAACATCTTAATTTCATGTCCACAATTCAGAATGGGCAGTATTTACAGGCATTTGCAAATATCACATCACAGATCATTGTAATTTACGCAGTGTGGTAAATATCACCCTCATAATCAGGGTCTCTGAATATTTCTCTTTCTTTAGTGGAGTAAAGTTGACACCTTCTGGTATAAAACATTTTGTTGTAATAATAAGCTATAATACATTTATTCAAGCTATAAATCAAATGAGCTGCTTCAAGTTTGATTCTAATACACCATGTGTAGACTCGCTGTGATGGAACACACACTCTCTGAGAATGTTTTCATAGCTAGGGCCCAATTGACCAATGTATCATCTGAGATTCAGCTTTGAATTATAATTAGCATCTTTCGACTATAAACTGCTTTTAAAATTCCAGTAGCCATTCTACCCATTTATTAGGTGATTATTAGGATTTAATATACACCACTTACAGCACATAAATATGAACAATCAATTGATTGAAAGATCTGTTGAATTTAAATTATGATAATCTTTGCTAACTATCTTCTTGTTGTGTGTCGGAATATTATCTTCAGGAATATCATGTGTCATATATTTGGTGCACTAAATATTAGTTAAAAATACCACACATTTTGGGTGTACAATATGTATTATTAACTCCAAAAGGGTGATATTTCTGTGAACTATACTTTTCCTTTCTTCAACATCTTGTTCTCTTCTCTGCAGATGTTCAAGGAGGATACCAGCCACCAGCTCCAGGCTCATCCATGCCCAATGAACCATCAAGTGGAACTGAACCAGAATGTGAGTGTTTGCAACACAGCATTGAACTATGGCTGCTCTTAGCAGTTCACCATGTTTATACCCATCAATTTAAGTTACAACTGTTAGGACTACTGACTAATGAAGCATTGTTGTTTTTTAACTCTGTCAACCTATTTAGTTATTATTTGCCTCAACACTTCCTACAGCAAAACCTCATCTCTTTTGTCTAGCACATTCCTGCCTGCCTCAAAGACTGTATACAACTGTCTTTCCAGCTTGGCCTCTCTTCTGCATTTTGACCCATACGTATTCATATTTGATTAAAAGTTGTGCATACGCCAAAGTTGCTGTGCTGCTTTTTATCAAAGGAAGAGAGGAACAATGTGCTGTATCTACTAAGAAATGGCAAACTGAATCTGTCTCCCAATGCTGGCACACTGTTGGTTGCTATAAGCCAATGCACACACATTTGAACCACAGGGCATTGATGTGTTCATTCTCTAAAGAATAGGTTTTATACTGGAAGGGGCCCCAGTACAACAACTATGCATATGCATTAATACTTTCCCCACTTTGTATGTGTGCTGTACAATGCAGTACACAAGGAAATTGGAAAAATTAGAATTAACTAAATCATTTCTCTTTATTCCCCTATATCAGAGAGGAATATAGATATCAGCACACATCTATCTCCACCAACATTAGTGGATAGAGATTTACATCAAAACACGTTGGTGGTTGCATGGGAAGGCCCATGTATCACCCATGGAATACCCCCTTAAGTCAATGTGGTGCAAAGTAGAAAATAGAGCATCATTAATTTAATTTGGGATGGGTTCTAAGAGTAAACATCTTTTGTGTTGGATATTATATCCCTCCCCTACACTTTGCACTGGGTTTGTGTCATAAAAGAGATGCAAACCTGTGCAAACAATTAGTATATCTGGCCCTTTATTTCTATAATTGTATTATTTTCAATTTACCCATATAATGTATTATAGTAAGAAGTAATAAGGTCTTTCTTTCTTTCTTTCTTTCTTTCTTTCTTTCTTTCTTTCTTTCTACATCACATCCCTGTGATGTGTAGTTTGCTGGTTTGAGCATTTCCATTGAATTGACCTGCACATTTTCTCATCAGTTTCAATGCATGTATGTTGATACATAAAAAAGGAGCAATAGCAGCAGGGTTTAGAGTTACTGATTCTGGGATAATTGTCATTCCGGACTTATCTCTTTTTGGATTTTGCCAAGTAAAGCCAGGATCAACCAGAGTAAAATGTAGAAAGGGAAAAAAAACTACTTTTCATGCCCTCCATTTGAATGGGCAGTATTGACAGGAATTTGCAAATTTATCATCATGAATTATATATGATTGGCAAAGATCACCCCTAATCTGCTGACCTCATACTCAGGGTCCCTGAATATTTTTCTTTCTTTAGACACCTTCTGGTATGAAACATTTAATTGTATTAATACGCTGCAATACGTTTAGAATTTTCAAACTTTAGACCAAATGAGCTGCTCTATGCTTGATGGTGATATACCACGTGTACACTAACTGAGATGGAACACACACTCTCTGATGATGTTTTCATAGGTAGGGCATCGTTGGCCAATGTATCATCTGAGATTCAGCTTTGAATTACTATCAGCAGTCAAATGCAACTTGCAACGATGGACTGCTTTTAAATTTCCAATAGGCATTCTTTCCATTTATTTGGTGATTATTGGGATTTAATGTACACCACTTACAGCACAAAAACTTGAGCTATCAATTGATTGAGAGATCTGTCAGATTTAAATTATGATAATCTTTGCTATACATCTTTCTGTTGTGTGCCAGAATATCATCTGCGGAAATATCATGTGTCATAAATATGGTGTACTAAATATTGTTTAAAAATACCACATTCTGCGAGTAGAATTTGTATGATCAATACTAAATAGGTGATATTTCTGTGAACTATACTTTTCTTGTCTTCTTGATGTTGTGCTCTTCTCTGCAGATGTTCAAGGAGGATCGCAGCCATCAGCTCCAGGTTCATCAATGCCCAATGAGCCATCAAGTGGCAACCAACCAGACAGTGAGTGTTTCTGCCACAGCAGTGAACTGTGGATGATCTCTAGTGTTCACCATGTTTATGACCATCAATTTAAATTACAAATGTTAGGTCTACTGACTAATGAAGCACTGTTGTTTTTTAACTCTTTCAACTGATTTTGTTATTATTAGCCTTAACATTTTCTATAGCAATAGAACATCACTTCTGTCCATCACATTCCTTCCTCAAAGAATGTAAAAACCTATCTTTCCAGCTTGGTCTGTCTTCTGCATTTTGGCCCATATGTATTCATATTTTATGGAAAGTGGTGCAGAAAAAGTTGCTGTGCTGCCTTTACTTAAAGGAAGAGAGGAAAACTGTACTGTCCCTACTGAGAAATATCACATAATTTATGTCACCCAGTGCTAGCACACTTTTGTCTGCAATAAGCCAATGCACACCCATGGAAAACACCCTTGATGCAATATAGTACAAAGCTGTGCATATGGCAAATTTAAATTACTTTGAGATATTTTCCAACACTTATCCAGGTTTGCGTTGGAGAGAAAACCCCACCCCAACACTTTGCACTGGATGTGTGTCATAGAAGTTATGCATACCTTTGCAAAGAGTTTGTACATCTGGGCCTTTATATCTATAATTGAATGGATTTCAATCGTCCCTTATAAAGTATTCTAGCAAGTAGTAATTTGTTCTCTACAACTTTCACTGAATATGATTAGTGTATCTTTTTCTGAATCTATCTATCTATCTATCTATCTATCTATCTATCTATCTATCTATCTATCTATCTATCTATCTATCTATCTATCTATCTATCTATCTATCTATCTATCTATCTATCTATCTATCTATCTATCTATCTATCTATCTATCTATCTATCTATCTATCTATCTATCTATCTATCTATCTATCTATCTATCTATCTATCTAACTATCTATCTATCTATCTATCTATCTATCTATCTATCTATCTATCTATCTATCTATCTATCTATCTATCTATCTATCTATCTATCTATCTATCTATCCATCTATCTATCTATCTCTCTCCATCACATACCTTTGAGGTGTAGTTTGCTGGTTTGATCATTTACATTTAATTGACCTGCAATTTTTTCTCCTCAGTTTCAATACATTTAGGTTTATAGATGAAGAAAAGGAGCATTATCAGCATGGTTTAGGGTTACTCCTTCTGGGATAATTGTCATGCCAACCCTTTTTCCTTTTTGAATTTTGCCAGTAAGGGCAGGTTAAACCAGAGTAAAATTGAAAAAGGGAAACATCTTAATTTCATGTCCACAATTCAGAATGGGCAGTATTTACAGGCATTTGCAAATATCACATCACAGATCATTGTAATTTACGCAGTGTGGTAAATATCACCCTCATAATCAGGGTCTCTGAATATTTCTCTTTCTTTAGTGGAGTAAAGTTGACACCTTCTGGTATAAAACATTTTGTTGTAATAATAAGCTATAATACATTTATTCAAGCTATAAATCAAATGAGCTGCTTCAAGTTTGATTCTAATACACCATGTGTAGACTCGCTGTGATGGAACACACACTCTCTGAGAATGTTTTCATAGCTAGGGCCCAATTGACCAATGTATCATCTGAGATTCAGCTTTGAATTATAATTAGCATCTTTCGACTATAAACTGCTTTTAAAATTCCAGTAGCCATTCTACCCATTTATTAGGTGATTATTAGGATTTAATATACACCACTTACAGCACATAAATATGAACAATCAATTGATTGAAAGATCTGTTGAATTTAAATTATGATAATCTTTGCTAACTATCTTCTTGTTGTGTGTCGGAATATTATCTTCAGGAATATCATGTGTCATATATTTGGTGCACTAAATATTAGTTAAAAATACCACACATTTTGGGTGTACAATATGTATTATTAACTCCAAAAGGGTGATATTTCTGTGAACTATACTTTTCCTTTCTTCAACATCTTGTTCTCTTCTCTGCAGATGTTCAAGGAGGATACCAGCCACCAGCTCCAGGCTCATCCATGCCCAATGAACCATCAAGTGGAACTGAACCAGAATGTGAGTGTTTGCAACACAGCATTGAACTATGGCTGCTCTTAGCAGTTCACCATGTTTATACCCATCAATTTAAGTTACAACTGTTAGGACTACTGACTAATGAAGCATTGTTGTTTTTTAACTCTGTCAACCTATTTAGTTATTATTTGCCTCAACACTTCCTACAGCAAAACCTCATCTCTTTTGTCTAGCACATTCCTGCCTGCCTCAAAGACTGTATACAACTGTCTTTCCAGCTTGGCCTCTCTTCTGCATTTTGACCCATACGTATTCATATTTGATTAAAAGTTGTGCATACGCCAAAGTTGCTGTGCTGCTTTTTATCAAAGGAAGAGAGGAACAATGTGCTGTATCTACTAAGAAATGGCAAACTGAATCTGTCTCCCAATGCTGGCACACTGTTGGTTGCTATAAGCCAATGCACACACATTTGAACCACAGGGCATTGATGTGTTCATTCTCTAAAGAATAGGTTTTATACTGGAAGGGGCCCCAGTACAACAACTATGCATATGCATTAATACTTTCCCCACTTTGTATGTGTGCTGTACAATGCAGTACACAAGGAAATTGGAAAAATTAGAATTAACTAAATCATTTCTCTTTATTCCCCTATATCAGAGAGGAATATAGATATCAGCACACATCTATCTCCACCAACATTAGTGGATAGAGATTTACATCAAAACACGTTGGTGGTTGCATGGGAAGGCCCATGTATCACCCATGGAATACCCCCTTAAGTCAATGTGGTGCAAAGTAGAAAATAGAGCATCATTAATTTAATTTGGGATGGGTTCTAAGAGTAAACATCTTTTGTGTTGGATATTATATCCCTCCCCTACACTTTGCACTGGGTTTGTGTCATAAAAGAGATGCAAACCTGTGCAAACAATTAGTATATCTGGCCCTTTATTTCTATAATTGTATTATTTTCAATTTACCCATATAATGTATTATAGTAAGAAGTAATAAGGTCTTTCTTTCTTTCTTTCTTTCTTTCTTTCTTTCTTTCTTTCTTTCTACATCACATCCCTGTGATGTGTAGTTTGCTGGTTTGAGCATTTCCATTGAATTGACCTGCACATTTTCTCATCAGTTTCAATGCATGTATGTTGATACATAAAAAAGGAGCAATAGCAGCAGGGTTTAGAGTTACTGATTCTGGGATAATTGTCATTCCGGACTTATCTCTTTTTGGATTTTGCCAAGTAAAGCCAGGATCAACCAGAGTAAAATGTAGAAAGGGAAAAAAAACTACTTTTCATGCCCTCCATTTGAATGGGCAGTATTGACAGGAATTTGCAAATTTATCATCATGAATTATATATGATTGGCAAAGATCACCCCTAATCTGCTGACCTCATACTCAGGGTCCCTGAATATTTTTCTTTCTTTAGACACCTTCTGGTATGAAACATTTAATTGTATTAATACGCTGCAATACGTTTAGAATTTTCAAACTTTAGACCAAATGAGCTGCTCTATGCTTGATGGTGATATACCACGTGTACACTAACTGAGATGGAACACACACTCTCTGATGATGTTTTCATAGGTAGGGCATCGTTGGCCAATGTATCATCTGAGATTCAGCTTTGAATTACTATCAGCAGTCAAATGCAACTTGCAACGATGGACTGCTTTTAAATTTCCAATAGGCATTCTTTCCATTTATTTGGTGATTATTGGGATTTAATGTACACCACTTACAGCACAAAAACTTGAGCTATCAATTGATTGAGAGATCTGTCAGATTTAAATTATGATAATCTTTGCTATACATCTTTCTGTTGTGTGCCAGAATATCATCTGCGGAAATATCATGTGTCATAAATATGGTGTACTAAATATTGTTTAAA
Source organism: Triturus cristatus (assembly GCF_964204655.1). Classification (NCBI taxonomy): domain Eukaryota; kingdom Metazoa; phylum Chordata; class Amphibia; order Caudata; family Salamandridae; genus Triturus; species Triturus cristatus. Next base: position 1,110,348,892 of record NC_140590.1, read on the forward strand.
AATACCACATTCTGCGAGTAGAATTTGTATGATCAATACTAAATAGGTGATATTTCTGTGAACTATACTTTTCTTGTCTTCTTGATGTTGTGCTCTTCTCTGCAGATGTTCAAGGAGGATCGCAGCCATCAGCTCCAGGTTCATCAATGCCCAATGAGCCATCAAGTGGCAACCAACCAGACAGTGAGTGTTTCTGCCACAGCAGTGAACTGTGGATGATCTCTAGTGTTCACCATGTTTATGACCATCAATTTAAATTACAAATGTTAGGTCTACTGACTAATGAAGCACTGTTGTTTTTTAACTCTTTCAACTGATTTTGTTATTATTAGCCTTAACATTTTCTATAGCAATAGAACATCACTTCTGTCCATCACATTCCTTCCTCAAAGACTGTAAAAACGTATCTTTCCAGCTTGGTCTGTCTTCTGCATTTTGGCCCATATGTATTCATATTTTATGGAAAGTTGTGCTGAAAATTTGCTGTGCTGCCTTTACTTAAAGGAAGAGAGGAAAACTGTACTGTCCCTTCTGAGAAATATAACATCATTTCTGTCACCCAGTGCTAGCACACTTTTGTCTGCAATAAGCCAATGCACACCCATGGAAAACACCCTTGATGCAATATAGTACAAAGCTGTGCATATGGCAAATTTAAATTACTTTGAGATATTTTCCAACACTTATCCAGGTTTGCGTTGGAGAGAAAACCCCACCCCAACACTTTGCACTGGGTGTGTGTCATAGAAGTGATTCAAACTTGTGCAAAGTGTTTGTACATCGGGCCTTTATATCTATAATTGAATGGATTTCAATCGTCCCTTATAAAGTATTCCAGCAAGTAGTAATTTGTTCTCTACAACTTTCACCGCATATGATTAATGTATCTTTTTCTGAATCTATCTATCTATCTATCTATCTATCTATCTATCTATCTATCTATCTATCTATCTATCTATCTATCTATCTATCTATCTATCTATCTATCTATCTATCTATCTATCTATCTATCTATCTATCTATCTATCTATCTATCTATCTATCTATCTATCTATCTATCAATCTCTCTCCATCACATACCTGTGAGGTGTAGTTTGCTGGTTTGATCATTTACATTTAATTGACCTGCAATTTTTCTCCTCAGTTTCAATACATTTAGGTTTATAGATGAAGAAACGGAGCATTATCAGCAGAGTTTAGGGTTACTCCTTCTGGGATAATTGTCATGCAAGGCCTATTTCCTTTTTGAATTTTGCCAGTAAGGGCAGGTCAACCAGAGTAAAATTTTAAAAGGGAAACCTCTTATTTTCTTGTCCACAATTTAGAATGGGCAGTATTTACACGAATTTGCAAATATCACATCACAGATCATTGTAATTTACGCAGTGTGGTAAATATCACCCTCATAATCAGGGTCTCTGAATATTTCTCTTTCTTTAGTGGAGTAAAGTTGACACCTTCTTGTATAAAACATTTTGTAGTATTAATAAGCTATAATACATTTATTCACGCTATAAACCAAATGAGCTGCTTCAAGTTTGATTGTGATACACCATGTGTAGACTCGCTGTGAAGGAACACACACTCTCTGAGAATGTTTTCATAGCTAGGGCTCCGTTGGCCAATGTATCATTTGAGATTCAGCTTTGAATTACAATTAGCATCTTTCGACTATGAACTGCTTTTAAAATTCAAGTAGCCATTTATTTGGTGATTATTGGGATTTAATATACACCACTTTTTTCAGCACATAAAGATGAACAATCAATCGATTGAAAGATCTGTTGAATTTAAATTATGATAATCTTTGCTAAACTTCTTTTTGTTGTGTGTCTGAACATTATCTTCAGAAATATCATGTGTCATATATTTGGTGCACTAAATATTGCATACAAATACCACACATTTTGGGTGTACAATTTGTATTATTAACTCCAAAAGGGTGATATTTCTTTGAACTATACTTTTCTTTTCTTCAACATCTTGTGCTCCTCTCTGCAGATGTTCAAGGAGGATACCAGCCACCAACTCCAGGCTCATCCATGCCCAATGAACCATCAAGTGGAACTGAACCAGACTGTGAGTGTTTGCAACACAGCACTGAACTACGGCTGCTCTCAGCAGTTCACCATGTTTATACCCATCAATTTAAGTTACAACTGTTAGGACTACTGACTAATGAAGCATTGTTGTTGTTTAACTCTGTCAACTTATTTAAATATTATTTGCCTTAACATTTACTACAGCAAAAACTCATCTCTTTTGTCTAGAACATTCCTGCCTGCCTCAAAGTCTGTAAAAACCTGTCTTTCCTGCTAGGCCTCTCTTCTGCATTTTGACCCATACGTATTCATATTTGATGAAAAGTTGTGCATACGCCAAAGTTGTTGTGCTGCTTTTTATCAAAGGAAGAGAGGAAAAATGTGCTGTCTCTACTAAGAAATGGCAAACTGAATCTGTCTCCCAATGCTGGCACACTGTTGATTGCTATAAGCCAATGCACACACATTTGAACCACAGGGCATTGATGTGTACATTCTCTAAAGAATAGGTTTTATACTGGATTGGGCCCCCAGTACAACAACTGTGCATATCCATTAAGACTTTCCCCACTTTGTATGTGTGCTGTGCAATGCAGTACACATTGAAAAATGGAACAATTAGGAGAAACTAAAACATTTCTCTTTATTCCCCTATTTCAGAGAGGCATAAAGATATTAGCACACATCCATCTCCACCAACATTAGTGGATAGAGATTTACATCAAAACACGTTGGTGGTTGCATGGGAAGGCCCATGTATCACCCATGGAATACCCCCTTCAGTCAATGTGGTGCAAAGTAGAAAATAGAGCATCATTCATTTAATTTTAGATGGGTTCTAAGACTAAAAATCTTTTGCGTTGGATATTATATCCCTCCCCTACACTTTGCACTGGGTTTGAGTCATAAAAGTGATGCAAACTTGTGCACACTATTAGTATATCTGGCCCTTTATATCTATAATTGTATTATTTACAATTTACCCATATAATGGATTATAGTAAGAAGTAATAAGGCCTGTTGTTGTACATATTTCACTTTTTAGGTTTTTGTATATGTGTTTCTGAATCTATCTATCTATCTATCTATCTATCTATCTATCTATCTATCTATCTATCTATCTATCTATCTATCTATCTATCTATCTATCTATCTATCTATCTATCTATCTATCTATCTATCTATCTATCTATCTATCTATCTATCTATCTATCTATCTATCTATCTATCTATCTATCTATCTATCTATCTATCTATCTATCTATCTATCTATCTATCTATCTATGTATCTGTCTGTCTGTCTGTCTGTCTGTCTGTCTATCTATCTATCTATCTATCTATCTATCTATCTATCTATCTATCTATCTATCTATCTATCTATCTATCTATCTATCTATCTATCTATCTATCTATCTATCTATCTATCTATCTATCTATCTATCTATCTATCTATCTATCTATCTATCTATCTATCTATCTATCTATCTATCTATCTATCTATCTATCTATCTATCTGTCTGTCTGTCTGTCTTCATCACATACCTGTGTGGTGAAGTTAGCTGATATGATTGTTTACATTTATAAGACCTGCACATTTTCTCATCAGTTCCAAAACATGTACATGAATAAAAAGGTGCATGAACAGTAGGGCGTAGAGTTACTACTTCTGCGATAATTGTCATACCCAACTTATTTCATTTTGAGATTTTTCCAGGTAAAACCAGGTTAAACCAGAGTAAAATTTAGTAAGGGAAAAGACACATTTTCTTGGTCACAATTCAGAATGGGCAGTATTTATGGGAATTACAAGATATCTCATCAAAGGGTTTCATTATTTGCACAGTATAGTAAATAAAACTTCCTATTCCGCTGATCTTCTAATCAAGGTTTATGAATATCTTTTTTTAGTGTAGTAAAGGTGACACCTTCTGGTATCAAAGATTTTGTTGTATTATTAAGCTATGATGTTCTTATGAACTTCAAGCTTTAGACAAAAAGGGATGCTCTACATTTTATTGTGATTCACCTTGTGTGCACTAGCTATGATGGCAGACAAAGCCTCTGAGGAATGTCTTATACTAGGGCACCATTTGCCAATGTATCATCTGAGATTCAGCTGTGAATTAAAATTAGCATTTAGAAATAATGTGCAACCATGGGCTGATTTTAAAACTCCAATATGCTTTCTATCCACATGTTTGGTGATTATAGTGGCCACCACTAACAGCACAAAAATATAACCTAACAATTAATCCAGAGGTCTGTTGAATTTTCAATTGTGATGAACTTTCCTAAACATCTTTGTGTTCAGTGTCAGAATATCATCTTCCGAAATATCATGTGTTTTTAATATGGTATATACTAAATATTGTTTCAAAATATCGTACAGTTAAGGTGTAGAAATTGTATTATTAACTCCAAATTTGTGATATTTCTATAACCTATACTTTTCGTCTCTTCATGATGTTGTGCTCTTCTCTGCAGATGTGCAAGGAAGATCCCAGCCTCCAGCTCCAGGGTTATCAATGCCCAATGAAACACCAAGTGGTACCCGACCAGACAGTGAGTGTTTCTGCCACAGCACTGAACTGTGGACTCCTCTCAAGAGTTCACCATCTTTCTGTCCATCAATTTTCATTACAAGTGTTAGGTCTACTCATGGATGAAGCATTGCTTTGCATTGTAACTCTGTCAATTTATTTAGTTATTATTCACCTTAACATTCCCTATCACAACAACATACCTCTTCTGTCTATCACATTCCTGCCTCAAAGACTGTAACACCTGTCTTTCCAGCTTGGCCTATCTTCTGTATTGTGGCCATATTTATCATTATTTGATGGAAATTTATGCTCCAACCAAAGTTGCTGCTCTGCCTTGCATCATTGGGCGAGCTGAAAAGCGTGCTGCCTCTTCTAAGATATGGCACATTGTTTTGCTCAACAAGTTATTGAACACTTTTGGCTACCATATACCAATGCCCACACTCTTGAACTATAGGGCATGGTTTTGTGCATTCTCTAAGGAATAGGTTTCACACTGGAAGGTGCACCCACTGCAAAAACTATGCATATGAATTAAGATGTCTCCCCCTTCCCATGTGTGCTGCACAATGCACAACAAATACAAAGTTGGAAAAATAAGGAGAAATATGTTATTCCTCTCTGAATGGGGTAACAAGGAGAAATATTTTCATTTCTCCTTATTTTTCCAACTTTGTATTTTTTTGTGCATTGTGCAGCACACATGGGAAGTGGGAAACATCTTAATTCATATGCATAGTTTTTGCAGTGGGTGCACCTTCCAGTGTGAAACCTATTCCTTAGAGAATGCACAAAACCATGCCCTATAGTTCAAGAGTGTGGGCATTGGTGTATGGTAGCCAAAAGTGTTCAATAACTTGTTGAGCGAAACAATGTGCCATATCTTAGAAGAGGCAGCACGCTTTTCAGCTCTCCCAATGATGCAAGGCGGAGCAGCAACTTTGGTTGGAGCATAAATTTCCATCAAATAATGATAAATATGGCCACAATGCAGAAGAGAGGCCAAGCTGGAAAGACAGGTGTTACAGTCTTTGAGGCAGGAATGTGATAGACAGAAGAGGTATGTTGTTGTGATAGGGAATGTTAAGGTGAATAATAACTAAATATGTTGAAAGAGTTACAATGCAAAGCAATGCTTCATCCATCAGTAGACCTAACACTTGTAATGAAAATTGATGGACAGAAAGATGGTGAACTCTTGAGAGCAGTCCACTGTTCAGTGTTGTGGCAGAAACACTCACTTTCCGGTTGGGTACCACTTGGTGTTTCATTGGGCATTGTTGAATCTGGAGCTTGAGGCTGGCATCTTCCTTGCACATCTGCAGAGAAGAGCACAACATCATGAAGAGACGAAAAGTATAGTTCATAGAAATATCACAAATTTTGAGTTAATAATACAATTTCTACACCTTAACTGTATGATATTTTGAAACAATATTTAGTATATACCATATTAACAACACATGATATTTCGGAAGATGATATTCTGACACTGAACACAAAGATGTTTAGGAAAATTCATCACAATTGAAAATTCAACAGACCTCTGGATTAATTGTTAGGTTATACTTTTGTGCTGTTAGTGGTGCCCACTATAATCACCAAACACGTGGATAGAAAGCATATTGGAGTTTTAATATCAGCCCATGGTTGCACATTATTTCTAAATGCTAATTTTAATTCACAGCTGAATCTCAGATGATACATTGGCAAATGGTGCCCTAGTATAAGATATTCCTCAGAGGCTTTGTCTTCCATCATAGCTAGTGCACACAAGGTGTATCACAATAAAATGTAGAGCATCCCTTTTTGTCTAAAGCTTGAAGTTCATAAGAATATCATAGCTTAATAATACAACAAAATCTTTGATACCAGAAGGTGTCACCTTTACTCCACTAAAAAAAGAAATTCATAAACCTTGATTATGAGATCAGCGGAATAGGAAGTTTTATTTACTATACTGTGCAAATAATGAAACCCTTTGATGAGATATCTTGTAATTCCCATAAACATTGTCCATTCGGAATTGTGACCAAGAAAATGTGTCTTTTCCCTTAGTAAATTTTACTCTGGTTTAACCTGATTTTACCTGGAAACATCTCAAAATGAAATGAGTTGGGTATGACCATTATCGCAGAAGTAGTAACTCTACGCCCTACTGTTCATGCACCTTTTTCTTCATGTACATGTTTTGGAACTGATGAGAAAATGTGCAGGTCATATAAATGTAAACAGTCATATCAGCTAACTTGACCACACAGGTATGTGATGAAGACAGACAGACAGACAGATAGATAGCTAGATAGATAGATAGATAGATAGATAGATAGATAGATAGATAGATAGATAGATAGATAGATAGATAGATAGATAGATAGATAGATAGATAGATAGATAGATAGATAGATAGATAGATAGATAGATAGATAGATAGATAGATAGATTCAGAAAAACATATATATAAAAACCTAAAAAATTGAAATATGTACAACAACAGACCTTATTACTTCTTACTATAATCCATTTTATGGGTAAATTGAAAATAATACAATTATAGATATAAAGGGACAGATATATTAATAGTGTGCACAGGTTTGCATGACTCAAACCCAGTGCAAAGTGTAGGGGAGGGATATAATATCCAACGCAAAAGATTTTTAGTCTTAGAACCCATCTAAAATTAAATGAATGATGCTCTATTTTCTACTTTGCACCACATTGACTTAAGGGGGTATTGCATGGGTGATGCATGGGCCTTCCCATGCAACCACCAACGTGTTTTGATGTAAATCTCTATCCACTAATGTTGGTGGAGATGGATGTGTGCTGATATCTTTATGCCTCTCTGAAATAGGGGAATAAAGAGAAATGTTTTAGTTTCTCCGAATTGTTCCATTTTTCAATGTGTACTGCATTGTACAGCACACATACAAAGTGGGGAAAGTATTAATGCATATGCATAGTTGTTGTACTGGGGCCCCTTCCAGTATAAAACCTATTCTTTAGAGAATGAACACATCAATGCCCTGTGGTTCAAATGTGTGTGCATTGGCTTTTAGCAACCAACAGTGTGCCAGCATTGGGAGACAGATTCAGTTTGCCATTTCTTAGTAGAGACAGCACATTTTTCCTCTCTTCCTTTGATAAAAAGCAGCACAACAACTTTGGCGTATGCACAACTTTTCATCAAATATGAATACGTATGGGTCAAAATGCAGAAGAGAGGCCACGCTGGAAAGACAGGTTTTTACAGACTTTGAGGCAGGCAGGAATGTGCTAGACAAAAGAGATGAGTTGTTGCTGTAGTAAATGTTAAGGCAAATAATATTTAAATAAGTTGACAGAGTTAAACAACAACAATGCTTCATTAGTCAGTAGTCCTAACAGTTGTAACTTAAATTGATGGGTATAAACATGGTGAACTGCTGAAAGCAGCCGTAGTTCAGTGCTGTGTTGCAAACACTCACAGTCTGGTTCAGTTCCACATGATGGTTCATCGGGCATGGATGAGCCTGGAGCTGGTGGCTGGTATCCTCCTTGAACATCTGCAGAGAAGAGAACAAGATGTTGAAGAAAGGAAAAGTATAGTTCACAGAAATATCACCCTTTTGGAGTTAATAATACATATTGTACACCCAAAATGTGTGGTATTTTTAACTAATATTTAGTGCACCAAATATATGACACATAATATTCCTGAAGATAATATTCCGACACACAACAAAAAGATAGTTAGCAAAGATTATCATAATTTAAATTCAACAGATCTTTCAATCGATTGATTGTTCATCTTTATGTGCTGAAAAAAGTGGTGTATATTAAATCCCAATAATCACCAAATAAATGGCTACTGGAATTTTAAAAGCAGTTCATAGTCGAAAGATGCTAATTGTAATTCAAAGCTGAATCTCAGATGGTACATTGGCCAATGGGGCCCTAGCTATGAAAACATTCTCAGAGAGTGTGTGTTCCATCACTGCGAGTCTATACATGGCGTATCACAATCAAACTTGAAGCAGCTCATTTGGTTTATAGCTTGAATACATGTATTACAGCTTATTAATACTACAAAATGTTTTATACAAGAAGGTGTCAACTTTACTCCACTAAAGAAAGAGAAATATTCAGAGACCCTGATTATGAGGGTGATATTTACCACACTGCATAAATTCCAATGATCTGTGATGTGATATTTGCAAATTCATGTAAATTCTGCCCATTCTCAATTGTGGACATGAAAATAGGAGGTTTCCCTTTTTAAATTTTACTCTGGTTTGACCTGCCATTACTGGCAAAATTCAAAAAGGAAATAGGCCTTGCATGACAATTATCCCAGAAGGAGTAACCCTGAACCCTGCTGATAATGCTCATTTTCTTCATCTATAAACCTAAATGTTTTGAAACTGAGGAGAGAAATTGCAGGTCAATTAAATGTAAATGATCAAACCAGCAAACTACACCTCACAGGTATGTGGAGGAGAGAGATAGATAGATAGATGGATAGATAGATAGATAGATAGATAGATAGATAGATAGATAGATAGATAGATAGATAGATAGATAGATAGATAGATAGATAGATAGATAGATAGATAGATAGATAGATAGATAGATAGATAGATAGATAGATAGATAGATAGATAGATAGATAGATAGATAGATAGATAGATAGATAGATAGATAGATAGATAGATAGATAGATAGATAGATAGATAGATAGATAGATAGATAGATAGATAGATAGATAGATAGATAGATAGATGTAAAACCTATTGGTGTTTGCATGGGAAGGACATGTACCACACATCGAAAACACCCTTGATGCAACATAGTACAATGTTGTGCATAGGGCAAATTTTAATTACTTTGTGATACTTTCCAACACTGATCCCAATTTGCGTTTGAGAGAAAATCCGACCTCAACACTTTGGACTGGTTGTGTGTCAAAGAAGTGATGTAATCCTGTACAAAGAATTTGTACATCTGGGCCTTTATATCTCTAATTGTATGGTTTTCAATTGACCCATATAAGTATTCTAGCAAGCAGTAATTCAATCTCTATTTATACAACTTTCACTGCATAGTTGTTTGTGATTTTGTTTCTGAATCTATCTATCTATCTATCTATCTATCTATCTATCTATCTATCTATCTATCTATCTATCTATCTATCTATCTATCTATCTATCTATCTATCTATCTATCTATCTATCTATCTATCTATCTATCTATCTATCTATCTATCTATCTATCTATCTATCTATCTATCTATCTATCTATCTATCTATCCATCTATCTATCTCTCTCCATCACATACCTGTGAGGTGTAGTTTGCTCATTTACATTTAATTGACCTGCAATTTCAGTCCTCAGTTTCAAAACATTTAGGTTTATAGATGAAGAAAAGGAGCATCATCAGCAGGATTCAGGGTTACTCCTTCTGGGATAATTGTCATGCAAGGCCTATTTCCTTTTTGAATTTTGTCAGTAAGGGCAGGTCAAACCAGAGTAAAATTTAAAAATGGAAACCTCTTATTTTCATGTCCACAATTGAGAATGGGCAGTATTTACACAAATTTGCAAATATCACATCACAGATCATTGTAATTTACGCAGTGTGGTAAATATCACCCTCATAATCAGGGTCTTTGAATATTTCTCTTTCTTTAGTGGAGTAAAGTTGACACCTTCTTGTATAAAACATTTTGTAGTATTAATAAGCTATAATACATTTATTCAAGCTATAAACCAAATGAGCTGCTTCAAGTTTGATTGTGATACGCCATGTATAGAGTCGCAGTGATGGAACACACACTCTCTGAGAATGTTTTCATAGCTAGGGCCCCATTGGCCAATGTATCATCTGAGATTCAGCTTTGAATTACAATTAGCATCTTTCGACTATGAACTGCTTTTAAAATTCCAGTAGCCATTTATTTGGTGATTATTGGGATTTAATATACACCACTTTTTTCAGCACATAAAGATGAACAATCAATTGATTGAAAGATCTGTTGAATTTAAATTATGATAATCTTTGCTAAACTTCTTTTTGTTGTGTGTCTGAACATTATCTTCAGAAATATCATGTGTCATATATTTGGTGCACTAAATATTGCATAAAAATACCACACATTTTGGGTGTACAATTTGTATTATTAACTCCAAAAGGGTGATATTTCTGTGAACTATACTTTTCTTTTCTTCAACATCTTGTGCTCTTCTCTGCAGATGTTCAAGGAGGATACCAGCCACCAACTCCAGGCTCATCCATGCCCAATGAACCATCAAGTGGAACTGAACCAGACTGTGAGTGTTTGCAATACAGCACTGAACTGCGGCTGCTCTCAGCAGTTCACCATGTTTATACCCATCAATTTAAGTTACAACTGTTAGGACTACTGACTAATGAAGCATTGTTGTTTTTTTAACTCTGTCAACTTATTTAAATATTATTTGCCTTAACATTTCCTACAGCAAAAACTCATCTCTTTTGTCTAGCACATTCCTGCCTGTCTCAAAGACTGTAAACACCTTTCTTTCCAGCTTGGCCTGTCTTCTGCATTTTGACCCATATGTACTCATATTTAATGGAAAGTGGTGCTGGAATCAAAGTTGCTGTGCTGCTTTTTATCAAAGGAAGAGAGGAAACGTGTCTCTTCTAAGAAATGGCATGTTGTTTATCCCACCCAGTGCTTGCACACTTTTGGCTGCAATAAGCCAATACACACACCCTGTGCATGGGTGTGTCCATTCTCTAAAGAATAATTTTGTATTGGAAGGGGCACCCAGTACAAAAACTAATCATATGTGTTAAGACTTCTCCCACTTTGTATATGTGCTGTGCAGTGCAGAACACAAGCAAAGTTTAAAAAATAAGGAGAAATTGTAATATTTCTCTATCCCTACTTCAGAAAGGCATATGATTTTGGCACACATCCCCCTCTACCAACGTTAGTGAAAAGAGATTCACATGAAACCCATTGGATGTTTCATGGGAAGGAGATTGTTTGAAATGGGGTTTCTGGTTGGCTAGGGTATGCACCTAAGCCAGGCAGAACCCCCCACTTTAGTCAGGGTAAGAGAGTTACACATCCACGGTAACCCACACTCACCCCCTTTGTAGCTTGGCTTGAGCAGTTATGCTTATCCTAGAGGCAATGTGTAAAGCATTTGCTCAGAACACACACACACACACACACACACTAGGCACACACAAATACACCACAAAAGAGACTTAGCTTCAGGTTATATAAAAATATCTCATATATTGTATATAAACACATCAACAAAAATCGCATAAATCAATAATCACTTTGACAGCGGGGAAATTGTTATAATATTACAGTCAGTGCAATAAAGTAAAAACGTATGTGTTGCACATGTCACAAAAACACCATCACTGTACATAATATGCAGATCCTGAAATGATACTTGTTATCCTGTCATAGCAAGGTATAGAATGACATGAATCATAACATCAGGGCATAAAATGCAGGTGGAAACAAGGAAACATGTGCATCACTAATTCTTTGCATACTTGACAGTGCAAACATAAGAAAAAATCTACATCACTACATTAGGGCATGAAATGCAGCAGAAACATTCATGGATGAAAACACTTGGATCAGCACATGAGTGCAGGAACATAGATTAGGTTATGCCATGACACAGAAATCACCATATGTCACCAGAAACTCATAATCCACTGTAAGCCCATCAGCAAAAAGCCACAGGAACTCCTGTGCTCCTCATATTTGGAGTATGGTGCCCCAAGGTCCTGGCTGTAAAAGTTAGGCTGCAGGAGCAACAGTGTGTCTACAAGTAGGAATACGGTAATTGCAGTGTATGGGGACATCAAGATTGGGGCCTTTGTTGAGGCCCCAACCCACAATGTCCACACACAGAACAAGTGCCCCCAGGTATGTGTTCACACGGGGGGCACAAGCAAGGCAAGTTACAGCAAACGTGCTGCGCTGCTGCTGTTTACAGGGATGGCAGTGGAACCTGGACTAAGCTAATGCCCCCAGTGGTGACTCATTAGGGCACTCATCCTCCCAAGAAATGGAGGGATGCAGGACTAATTCCTTACCCCCGACACAGGAGACTTCCTGTCTGTGTCACGAAGTGAAAGCCTCAGAGCTCTGATCTGCTCCCAGCACCATTTGTTGCAGTGGAGGCCGTCTCGCTCAGTGGGATGCACTTTAGTCTGGTTCCACACTGGGAAAACAGAAGCAGCAGCTTTTTTTGTGGAGCCGGCCCCTCTCCCGAGTGGGTCATTACAAACAATGGCACAAGGAAGCCCTCATTGGCTGGGTGACATGGGCAAGGTTCCAGCTTGTTTGCTCATGCTTGCTCTGCCTGTGTGCTGTGAGCACATCTCTTGACTTCAGGAAAGAAATGGCAGTCATCTGCGCTGTGGTGCTGGTTTAGGCAATTCCAGTCCAGTCACAACAAGGAGCATCCCATCTTACTTGGTTCAACAACAGCCCGGCGCACTGAGTCCAGCACATAGGAGTTCTTCACAGAGTGGCAGTACCTCCAGCATCCCAAAAGGCAGCAGGCCAGTACAACAAAGTGGTGGTCTCTTCCCTACAGCAGAGCAGTCCCTTCTGGTGATGTATGTAGAGCCAGCCACATCTGGTTGCAAGTCCCAAGCAGTGTCTAAAGCATGGGGTCAGAGCCCCTGTACTTATACTCACAACGTTTTTGTTCTGGGGGTAACTTCAAACAACTTTAGAAGTGCACAACACCCACAACCAATCCCTAGCCCTGGCTCCAAACACACAACAGAAGAACGGTCACACAGGCCCCCGTCGCCAGCAGGCTGGACTACGGCAACGCCCTCTACGTGGGAACCACGGCCAAACTCCAGAAGAGACTCCAATGCATACAAAACAACTCAGCACGCCTCATCCTCGACATCCCCCGCCACAGCCACATCACCGCCCACCTGAAGGACCTGCACTGGCTTCCCGTCAACAAGAGGATCACCTTCAAGCTCCTCACCCACACTCACAAAGCATTCCACAACGCGGGACCAGCATACCTCAACAAGCAACTCACCTTCTTCACCCCCAACCGCCAGCTCCGCTCCGCTGACCTCGCCGTCGCCACCGTTCCACGCATCCACCGAACAACCATCGGCGGCAGATCCTTCTCCCACCTCGCCGCCAAGACATGGAACACCCTCCCCATCCACCTACGACAGACCCAGGACCTGCTGACCTTCAGGAGATGCCTCAAGACCTGGCTGTATGATCAGTAGCTGCCCCCCCCCCCAGCGGCTTGAGACCCTCACGGGTGAGTAGCGCGCTTTATAAATGTGTGATTGATTGATTGATTGACTACAGGGGGTCAGAGACATTCTTGTGAAAGACAAGCACAGCCCTATTCAGGTGCAGGTGACAACTCCTTCAATCACTCTGGCCCAGAAAGACTCATCTGGATAAGCGGGGCACATCTCAGCTCCCTTTATGACTGTCTATAGTAATCGCACAAAACAGGCCCCTTTCAGTCTAAATTAGATGCTGATTGGAGTCAGGGTGCAAAGCAAAAAAAGTCATAAGCACACAAAAAGGCCCACTTCTAAAAGTGGATTATCTACAATGGTAATACAAGATCCGCTTGCACCAATAAGCAGGATTGATCACCACTATTCAAAACATATTAAACATGGCAACGCTACTCATTCAAGATTAGAAATTTCCACTGAAATACATATCAGGGAATTCCCAGTGCAAACCTATGAGAGGAGCAGCCTCACAGAAGTGAGAACCAAAATAGGCTGTGTGTCACTTCCATGATATGCCACACAAGAAAGGCACATGTCCTACCTCTTACCTACACAGCACCCTTCTCATATGCCTCCCTAGGGCCTACCTTAGGGCTGTCCTATATGTAGTAAAGGGGGAGTTTCAGACTTGACAAACACTTTAAATGCCACAACACTGTGATAGTAAACTGAACATGCAAACACTGCAGTGGCACAGGCCTGAGACAAGCTTAAAAGGCTGTGGGTGGCACAAGCAGAGCTGCAGGCTCACTAGTAGGATTTAATTTACAGGCCTGTGGTAAATAGGATACAACTGTACAAGGGACTTACAGGTAAATTACATATGCAAAACAGGTGTAGACCAATCTTACCAAGTTTACAGGAGAGGGCACATGCACTTTAGCACTGATCAGCAGTGGTAAAGTGCCAAGAGTCATAAAACCAATAAAACGTCTCAGAAAAAATACAGAAGGAAGGCAAACAGTTTTGGAATAACCTTGCAAAAAGAGCCAGGTCCAACAGACATGACCCACCTATGGAATACACCCCACACAGGGTAACTTTAAGTAACTTTGGGATATATTCCAAGACTAAAACTGGTTTTCATTGGATATTAAATTCCCCCCAACACTTTGCACTGGGTTTGTGGCAAAGAAGTGATGCAAACTTGTGCAAGAGTTAGTACATCTGGGCCTTTATATTTATAATTGTAACAGTTTCAATTGACCAGCACATTTTCTCACATGTTTCAAAGCATGTATGTTGATACATGACCAAAAAGGAGCATGAGCAGCAGGATTTAGAGTTACTCCTTCTGGGATAATTGTGATGCCCAAATTATTTCCTTTTTGGACTATGCTGGGTAAAACCAGGTAAAATGTACAAAAGGAAAAGACAAAATGTCATGTCCGCAATTCAGAATGGGTAGTATTTACATACATTCTAATCACCAAGTATCAGTATTTACACAGTGTGGTACTATCACCACCTATTCTGCTGACCTCATAGTCAGGGTCTCGGAAAATGTATCTTTCTTTAGTTGAGTAATGGTGACACCTTCTGGTATAAAATATGTAATTTATTAATAAGCTATAATATTCTTATGAACTTTAAGATTTAGATTAAAAGTGATGCTCTACATTTGGTGGTGATACACCATGTGTACACTAGCTGTGATGTTCTTATAGATAGGGCACCTTTTGTCAATGTATCATCTGAGATTCAGCTGTAAATTACAATTAGCAGTCTGAAGCAACTTGTAACCATGGACTGCTTCTAAAACTCCAATATGCTTTCAATGCACATGTTTGATGATTATAGGGATTTAATAGGCACCACTCACAGCACAGCATTAGGGCCTATCAATTAATTGAAAGATCTGTTGAATTTTCATTTATGATGATCTTTCCTAAACATCTTTTTGTTGTGTGCCAGAATATCAACTTATAAAAATATCATGTGTCATAAATGTGGTGTACTAAATATTGTTTAAAAAGTTCATGCATTTCGGGTGTCAAAATTGTATTATAAACTCCAAATGGGTGATATTTCTGTGAACTATACATTTCTTTTCTACATGATGTGCTCTTCTCTGCAGATGCTCCACGAGGATCCCAGGCACCAGCTCCAGCTCCAGGTTCATCCATGCCCAATGAATCACCAAGTGCAATTGAACCAGACTGTAAGTGCTTGCGACACAGCATTGAACTATGGCTGCTCTCAACTGTTCACCATGTTTATACCCATGAATTTAAATTCCAAGTGTTAGGTCTACTGATTAATGAATCACTGTTGTTTTTTAACTTTGTAAACTGATTTAGTTATCATTTACCTTAACTTTCCGTATGACAAAAACATACCATTTCTCTGCGTCACATACCCTGTCTTACCAGCTTGGGCTCTCTTCCACACTTTGGCATGGATTTATTAATGTTTGACAGAAAGTGGTGCAACAGCCAAAGTTGCTGTGCTGCCTGCATCAAAAGGAGAGAGAATATAAGTGGCATGTCTTTTAAGATATGGCACATTGTTTCTCTCACCCAGTGCTGGCACACTTTTGGCTGCCAAGTGCCTATGAACACAACCTTGAATAATAGTGGATGGGTGTGTGCATTTTCTAAAGAAGAAGATTTGTACTGGAAGGGGGGGCCCCAGTACAAATACTATGCATATACATTGAGACTTCTCCCACTTTGCATGTGTGCTGTACAATGCAGTACGCATGCAACGTTTGAAAAGTAAAGAAAACATAAAACATTTCTCCTTGTTACTCCTATTTCACAGAAGCATAGGATTTTGGCATAAATCCCTCTTCACCAAAGTTAGTGAATATGGATTTACGTCAAAACCCATTGGTGGATGCATTGAAACGCCCATGTGCCACCCATGGGATAAACCTGTGATGAAATATACAGCACAGCAGTGCATAGTTCCACTTGAAGTTGCTTTGGGATACTTTCCAGCAAACCTGTGCAAAGTGTTATTACACCTGCGGCTCTATATCTATAATTACATTGAGCTCAATTAAACCATATAATCAAGTAGCATGTAGTAATTTGGTTCTCTAGTAAATTTGATCTTACACTAGCTAAGTGTTTGTGTATATTTTATCAATCCATCCATCCATCCATCCATCCATCCGTCTGTCTGTCTGTCTATCTTTCCGTCTGTCTGTCTGTCTATCTTGCATTCTTGTGTGACATGATTAACTGCTTCGATCATTTACATTAGATTGACTGCACATTTTCCTATCAGTGTCAAAATACGGAACTTGTTTAATATATCCCTAGTTTAGGTAATGCATCTGTTTGTTTTATTCCATTTTGGACCAGATTAAGTCTAAGTACTTAAATTCTAATAGATGAACAAACAGGAATTCAAGCTGGGCTCAGAGCTACTGTTTCTCAACATCAGATTTTGCTAGGCAAAATGTATCAAAGAACACGGTTTAGGCAAATTGGATAACATGGAGTTCAATGGGATAAATCCAAAATCTGCAGTGTAAAGCCTCATTTCCAGTGCCAATATTCAGAATAGGATGCATTTACAGCATGGTAAAGAACGTCCCCAATTCTGCCAGCCTCATAGTAAGGCATCTACATATATCTGTTGAGTGGTGTAATGGTGACACCTTGTGGTGTGAAAATTAAATTTCACTCTAAAGTTAAAGGAATTCTCCTATGTTCTTCAAGCTTTAGACCAAATGTGGTGTCATGCATTTGATGGAGATTCATTATGTGTACATTAGGTCTGATGGAACAGTAAGTCTCAACGTCTCTTAGGAAGTTCTGATTGCTGGCACACATGTTACCAGTGTATCATGTGGGATTCAGTTGTGAATTACAATTGGAATTTTGGGATTGACTTGCTACCCTCACATAGACACAAGAAATTACAGACGGGGAGAAAGTATGCAATATAAGTATTTTAGCCACCTGGATTTGATAAAAAATCCAGTTCCATCTCGTAAGATTGGTGGTTTTGAAAGTGCCAACAAAAATCATATAGGTCAAATGAGATTTTTCCTAGTCTATGTTTTGTGATCTTCTGAGACTGTGCTCCCATGAAATATCCTGTTTTTGTGTGAAATAAATGCCTTTAAATATATTTTCTATAAAAAACAGGAGTACAATAGTACGACAATAGAGAATATATCTGAATGTTTTTTAGACTGTAAATGTAATTTATCACACTACCTCATACACCCACTCTAACTATATTTTAATAGATAAGAATGGAGGTATAGGGTGTTTTAATGGTCAAGTGTTAACCCTGTTAGCCTTAGGGTGGACTTCCCACAAACTTCTTCTCTTTACCCTCCTATTTTGCTGAATCTGTTTTTGGTGGCCTTATGCAAAATACTACTAGTGGGCGTGTAACACTTATTGTGCCACCCACGTCAGTAGCCCCTTAAAACATGTCCCAGGTCTGCCATTCCAACATGAATGCAGTTTTGAACTGCCAAATTGGGTTGGCCAAATAGCCCTCTAGAGAAGCCTTAAACTCCGCTTTTTTACAAATATGTCACAAATAAGGAAGACCCTAGGTAGGCCACAGGGCAGGGTGCTTCGTAACTGAAAGTTTGGGCATTTACTTTTATGTTTCACATGCCCAGGTAGTGAAAACTCACAAATTAGTTTTCCACTACTGTGAGGACTTTACCATAGAATAAC
This sequence comes from Triturus cristatus, assembly GCF_964204655.1. NCBI lineage: Eukaryota > Metazoa > Chordata > Amphibia > Caudata > Salamandridae > Triturus > Triturus cristatus. Next base: position 1,110,367,424 of record NC_140590.1, read on the forward strand.
ATTGGGGTGAATTATTGCATTTGATAAGTGGATTATTACATTCTTTTAATTGGAGCAGGAAAAGATTTCGGGGCATAAGAATTACCTTTTTTTGCGGTCGCAAACAGGCTTTCCGCCCGTTTGCGACTGGAAAAATGGTCAGCCCCATGTACAGACCATATTTTGTGAGTTGCTAACCCATTAGCAACTCGCAAAATGTGGTTTGCGACTCGCTATTAGGAAGGGGCGTGCCAAGGGCGTCCCTTCCTAATAGCATGTGCAAATGGCAAGTAAGATTGTTTTGCGACCGCATGTGCAATCGCAAAACACTCACAGTTTACCACACTTAAGCCACTCACAAATGTGAAGGGGTGCGTAAATATGTTTTAAGAGCAGGTAGTGGTCCCAGGGACCACTGCCAGCATCCTGTTTCCCTGTAAGGAAAACGGGCTGCACTTAAAATAAACTGCTTTATTAAGAAAACAGTCACAGTCATGGTGGTCTGCTGACCCCATCAGGCCACCAACCCTGTTAGTGCGAGCCATTCCCAATGGGGTCACAAATTGTGACAGACTCATGAATATTAATGAGGCCTGCAATTTGCGACCCCATTGGGAATCGCAAACAGTGTCTGAGACATTGTTGTACATTAATTTTTTGCAAATCACAAATTGTGAGTCGCAAATTGACACAATTTGCAACTTGCAAAACTGAATGGTCGTACATCTGGCCCTTTGTTTGTTGCCTGAGACATTGTGATTACAGAAAAGTTGGATTTTGAGTCACAATTCTGAAAATGCCGCTTCTAGAAAGTTTTCTTGCCCTAACTATTTGGTGTCTCCAGCCTGTTCCTAGGTCACATGACTAGGTGAAGTTGGCAGTTGAACTTTGCTAATTCTTCACACACAGCCAAACAGCCGAGTTGGACAGAGACCTACCCGCAATTCAAGGGGCTGTGTTTTGTCTTCACATAAAGGACTTGTCACCACTGCATTGTTCATGCAGCCAGCCTGGAGCCAAGGCATGCAGGCAGGAAACTTCAAGAGCAGCAAAGGTATTATCTAGAAACTACTCTTACTTCAAAGAAGGCACCAGGTGAAAATAGGACCCTCAGACCCACTCTTCAGTTCACTCCTGGACCTGTGGAAGGACTCTCAGAGGACTGCCTGCTGCTGTGGCCTACTGTGTAATTCAGAGGACTGCTTTGCTGTATCTGGAAGGACTGCTTTGCTGCCTAATGCCTGCCTTGAACGTTCAGAGGCCCCCTCTGCTACTTCAGCCCTATTCTACCTCTTGAACCCAGGACTACCATATTTACACCAAGGGCTAGTTTGCTAGCTTCCTGATCAGAGCCTCAGGGACAGAAAAAGCACCAAATATCTTGAACCCTCAACTGGACAGTGAGTGAGTCCTAACCACCCAAGTTGTGCCCCTTCAGTCATGGACCCTTGGCGGTGGTGTTAAAGATGTCCAGATAGCCAAAATCCCAAACTTGCAACTTTTCATCTAAAAACTGCTCTGAGAACTGAGAGGAAACCAGGACCAACCTGCTTGCCTACCCGCCCAACATGTCTCGCCGGTTTCCCTGACTTCATGGCAGCTCCCGCTACATTCATCTATGCAGCAGTGAATCCTGTCCAGGATTCCTTTGCAGAGATTGTTTCCAGCCTTGTGGATCCCTTGTTGGTTAAGTCTGAAGGTCAGCGCCGACAGAACCCAATCCATTCTTTGTATCCAACTTGCGCTCCATCATGGTTGACCATATTTGTTTTACTTTGACCTGGTCTTCCGGAACTAGATGTCTGTGGTTGGCGCATTAATCTTTTAGGTGCTAGTTTTTTCATTTAACTTTAGAAATCCATAATTCCGATTCTGCTGATTGGATTTTTGCTGTTTAGGTGTCAATTAATTTATTAAAATGTACTCTGTTTTTCTAAGTTAGTGTGGATTTAGTCTGGTGTTCACATTATTACTGTTTGTGTGTTGCATAGATCGTTTAAACATTGCCTCCCATTTAAACCTACATGCTTTTGTTCCAAGCTACCAAAAGATTAAGCATAGGCTAATTTAGTTACTTTTTGTGGTTTACCCTAATAGGGATTGTGGCTGATGCTTGAGCAGGGGTTACACCCCACTTACCCAACAGCCCAATTTCGCACACGTAGCTGCCATTTTCATTAGCTTTATGATCTTTTACTCTTCTCTGCATGTGCTCCAGCTGGATTCCCACCTTCAGCCCCCAGTTCATCCCAACCCAAAGAATCACCAAAGGGCCCTCAACTGAATGGTGAGTGTTAGTACCAGGGATCTGAACTAAGGCCTGCTTGAAAGTACCATAGGGCTTGCATGTGCCTGGTGATTATTTGGATGATTGAGCCATATATTTACATCAGGAGGTCCCCTGATTAAACTAGCATGCAATTTCTAACCTATTTGTGAAATCTAAGCATGTTGTCAATGCAGAAATTAGATCGCAATAACAAAAAATATCAAGACAAATGACAAGGCATTTTAGCAGTCTACTGAAAATATTGACTTGACCAACATTTTTATATTTTATGTGCATGCTTAAAAATCCACTCTTATTGCTTAGTGAAAAATATGATAGATGAGGTAGACCGTGGCAGTGTCATAGTGTCTTTGCTGCAATTTCCCTTTACTACATCATATCAAGCTGTCCTGTGCAGATACCCCTGCTGGATCCCAGTCACTCTCTCCTGGTTCACCACAGCCCAATGAAACACCAAGTGAGACTCAACCGAATGGTAAACATTAGTGCCAGGGATCTAAATTATGGGTTTATCTGATAAGCCCAATAGCTTTCTATCTGTGTGCTGTAATTTTTTAGCTGTAACAGAGACCTGCTTACATCACTCTGATCTGACCTATTAATTAATGAAGACAACTGTAGAATGTTAAGTTTTTTGTCCCTCTTTACCAAAGATCTATGGGGCCTATTCACAAACAGCATTTGTAGTTTGTTTAATGATGCTAAAATAGTACTACTAACCTACTAGAAAATGCTATTCACAAACCTACATGCTTGAGTGTCTGCATTGTCTGTCTATTTATGTGCAGAGATCACTATCACATCGGCGGAGATCTCCATACATGTAGTCCTACATTTCAGTAATAAACATGGGAGGGACAGGGGAGTAAGTAAAAAATGGGGGACACGTACTACTAAAGGGGAGAGGTTAATGGAGGGGTAAGGAAGTGTGTAGGGGGCTAGGGAGGGGTTTAAGGAGAGATATGCAACTACCAACAAAAGAGTGGGACCATTGCCATTCACAAACTGCTCTAGTTTCTACAGACAAAAAGAACCCAAAACAGTAGTAAATCTACCTCAGCTAAGAGATGGAGTAAGTCCAGCACCACATATGGACAAACACCTAAACTTTAAAGTCGTCCCTTGGAAAACAATGGAAACAGGGACTTATAAATAAAAACTCATACGAAAATATGGTAAATTAAAATATGTGAACTATTCAAAAATATAATTACAACTAATTTATTATTAAAAAATATTATATAAACATAATGTTTGATTTGTTTATTACCAACTAAATTAATAACTTTCTCTTGCAATTATAAAATTATTGTAACTACTATAAAGTAAGTTGATGTAACTTAATAAATGATTTAGTTATTTTAAATGAAATCTATATGTAACATTAATCTTTTTTACTATTGTATACATAAATATAAATATTATACTTTAGGTTGGATTATTTTAAATGTAAATTGTAAGAAAGATATTTTTACTTTAATTTAATATAGTCCGAACAATTTAATATTTAATTCAAAATTAAGTTAATAATGCTGTAAAATACTTGGTTTATACTTTCACATTAGTTGATTTAAAGAATGTATGTAGCAATTATTCATTTTCATCTCGCCGTCCTTCGTCAGGCATGTTTGCTATTGTGTGTGTTTCTGAGGGTCTATGTCGATATAGAAGGAAACAGAAATGATGTGACTTGGTGTTTAGCATATAAAAATGGTCAATGGCAAGCTCAGTAGGTCTCATTTTCAAATTACACAAAAAGGTCTTGATTGGTCTATAGTATGAGCTCTCTTAAGTTAACCTAATTGTGAAATTAGCAATATTTTGTGATGCCTAAGGGTATTGTGAATACATAATTAGCATTTAAAATAACAAAATATAAAGAAAATTGAATCCCTCAACTGACAATGCTGCATGACATATTTTGTTTGTGCACGCCTGGGGCCGCATTATACAATGCAGTGCATTTTCCTTGTTGGCGCCAGGCACACGTTTCATAAAGTGCACTCCAAGCTAACAAGGAGAGTGCACAGTATTAGATTAAATGTGCTACCCCCCAGAAAAGCTGCAAACTGGTCTTCCCGGTGGGGCAGAACATTCAAGTGAATTACGTAGCAGCTTTGAAGCAGCCACTCTGTGCTTCACTGTGCAGGCAGCAATGCACTTGAACATTTAAAGAGTGGTGACTCAATTTACTTTCCTATTTTCACTATACTAATTTATCACTAATCCTTTCTGGGTTCTGAAGTAGCGAGCTACTTGACAAAATAGCGTTTCAACACCCCATCAAGAGTAGCAATTGCTATATAAATGCAAACCTTTTTTCCTCTTCAATCCCTTCACTATCCTTCTCAATCCAAATAACTGACTAACATATTCACCACTCAAATTACTTTCATATTTTCTCTATACTAATTTACCACTAATCCTTTATGGATTTCGGAGTAGCGTGCTACTTGCCCAAAAAGTTCTTTGAGGCCTCATCAGAGGTAGTAAGTGCTCTATAAATGCAATTACAATTACAATAGAACCCCTTGCAGGTAGGTGCAGTGAGTAGCTGCACCCGCCTGCAAGAGGATGTCTACGGGCCCCATAGGACCTCTTTAACCTCTTCAGTGCCCATGACGAGATAGTCTCGTCATGGAGCACGGTTGCGCTGTGCCCATGACGAGACTATCTCGTCATGAACCCCACCCACTAGTGCAACGCCCGGCACAGGAGGGGGAAAGGGCGTGGCACTGAAGGGGTTAACGCCCTCCAGAGGACTGCCACGGGGGAAGGGGGGGACTTACAGTGCACCACTTTTAGGTGACATACTGTCAGCGTGCCTTGTGACAGATTCTTTACCTTTGCACTGGCATTTATAAATGGTGTGGGTGCAGAGATAAAGAGATTCCATCATTTGCATGGGGCCACGCCCCTTGCACATGAGAGAACGCTCTCTGATAATAGCGCTAATACAGAAGGGCCCGCACATGTGCCTGCGGCCCCTTCTGTAATACCAAAGTACCCCGGGGGAGCACAAAGCAGGCGCAAATGCCTGTTTCGCCGCCGGGCACTTTGTATATTGTCACTATTATTGCTCTCGTTTTGCCACTGATGCACTGCTACAGGATAATGTGTCTTTAAGGCTGTGGCTTTACTGCCATTTCCATGTTCTTGAACATGTATTCTTTTCTTTGCAGGTGGTTCAGATGAATCAGAGCCGCTTCCACCTCGATCATCCCAGCCCAATGCATCGCCAGCTGGCACGCAACAAAATGGTCAGTGCTTGTGCCTTGGCTCCACAATATAGCATGCTTTTAAAAACCCAATAAGCTTCTCTCAGTTTCAAAGCCCCTCATTGTGATGTGAGAGATATTCGCTTATGTCGGAGCCACCTAACCTATTGCCTGATCAAAAGATCTCATGAACTATCCACTATTGTCTCTCTTTCCCTAAACATGTGAATATCCTGTTGGCTCATCTCATTCTCACTATGCCCATAGTAATGCTAACCGCAGAAACACATTCAAGTCACTTGATACAATTAGCATGTCTAGCAAATATCCATTCCTTGTTAAGATATAGATCCTAATGCAATAATTTAACTATGTTCATGGTTGTAGGTACATGAGACTTTATCTATCTATCTATCTATCTATCTATCTATCTATCTATCTATCTATCTATCTATCTATCTATCTATCTATCTATCTATCTATCTATCTATCTATCTATCTATCTATCTATCAATCTATCTATCTATCTATCTATCTATCTATCTATCTATCTATCTATCTATCTATCTATCTATCTATCTATCTATCTATCTATCTATCTATCTATCTATCTATCTATCTATCTATCTATCTATCTATCTACCTACCTACCTACCTATCTATCTATCTATCTATCTATCTATCTATCTATCTATCTATCTATCTATTTATCAGTTTTTCAGTCTGTCTTTCCATTTATCTACTACCCGTCATTTACCAGCCACTCTTTCGGTTCCTCTTACATTCATTACATGTATGACTGCATGTGACTATAGCTCCACCACCTAGGCAGAGATCTTCGCACAGGAATGATAGGAGAGAATAAGGCAGAGGTAAAATGTACATGAGTAGTAATACTGTAGAAGTATTTCACATATTACAAAATGCAGTTTGTGGATTGGGCCCATAGAGATTGCGGAACATAGTGTGAATCAGGCCTATAGACATAGGATAATATGTTTCTAATCTATGGTTTGAAAGCTCCAGTGGTTATGATAGTGAGTCATATCAAGCTTGTTTGTGATCTCTATGCCTATTGTGAATACTGAATTGAAAGCTTAATAAATAACCATCAAGACAAATGACAAGAAATGTCAGCAGTCAACTGAAAATGTTGACTGGAACGTGCCATATTTCTTGTGCACACCTTCCATCTCACTTCTATTGGTGATTGTTCAAACATGGTGTTCTGATAGGTGAGGCAGGTGATGTTTCTGTGGTATTGACTTTACAGCCATTTTCCTTTTGCTGATTGTGTTTTTCTGTTCTCTGTAGGCGATCCTTCTGCTCAGCCTAGTGAAGTGCCAAGTGGGACTCAACCCAACAGTGAGTGATAGTGCTATGGACTTGAACTCTGGGCTGCTTTCAAAACTCCAATAAACCTCAACACGTGTGCAGGGCTTATTAAAACATAGAAGAGATTTGCTTACATCACTGTGATCTAGCCTGTTACTTTATGAAGATATCTGCAAACGTTTCGATGTATGTCTCTCTTGACAAAATATCTGTCTCCAGTTTGCCTTGTACTTGTTCTACATGTTTCCGCAATGTTTGTTCATTTAAAAGTATTTTCACACTTCCACTTGTAGTTCTTATTCGATGTTGGTTACTGTGTTCAATTGAGTCTGTCTGTCTATCTCTCTAAATTAGAAAACAGAAAACGTGTCACTTACGCATCATTTTTCTGCTGAACATGTATTTAAGCACATAACTAAAGTATGGGCAGCTCAGTATATCTTATTTTAAATATGCCAAACCAAATTATACGCATCACTGAAGTTCTTTCTAGTTTGTGGTTTGAGATCTGTTGTGTTTACACTATCGTGGAATTTCCAAGTTGTGTGTGATCTCCATACAAGTTGTGGATACAGAATTATGATATTGAATGCAAAAATATATGAAAGCAAATGACAGGGCATGTGAAACTGAAAATGGGGCACGATGTCGATGGCTAATAATTCTTCCGTTCTTGGTGTCGTTTTGAGACTTAAGCACTGATTGCTTAAAGGAGACTATCTCTTTATGGCTGTGGTGTTACTGAATATTTCGTTTTCTTGAATACATGTTCTCTTCTCTGTAGGTGCTCCAGGTGGACCTCAGCCGCTCCCATCTGGTGCACCCCAGCCCACTTCACCCTCAAGTGACACTCAACAGAATGGTGAGTGTTTGTTGCGAGGAAATATGGCTGTAAGTCGACTACGAGCCACACTGACCTCGTCTACAAGGAGATGAAGAGACCTGCTGAATATTACATTTCTATCTCTTTTTCCTTGACGTCTGGATCTTTAGTCTTTTCCCTCTTTCTCTAAGCATCCAAACACTATTTCTAAATCTAGAAATCCATTCATTCTAATTATACTAAATATAAGACTAACCGTATCTATCTATCTACCATCCATCCATCCATCCATCCATCCATCCATCCATCCATCCATCATTCTATCTTTCTATCTATCTATCTATCTATCTATCCATCCATCCATCCATCCATCCATCCATCCATCCATCCATCCATCCATCCATCCATCCATCCATCCATCCATCCATCCATCCATCCATCCATCCATCCATCCATCCATCCATCCATCCATCTATCTATCTATCTATCTATCTATCTATCTATCTATCTATCTATCTATCTATCTATCTATCTATCTATCTATCTATCTATCTATCTATCTATCTATCTATCTATCTATCTATCTATCTATCTATCTATCTATCTGCCTGCCTGCCTGCCTGCCTGCCTGCCTGCCTGCCTGCCTGCCTGCCTGCCTGCCTGCCTGTCTGTGTATCCAACCCATCCATCCACCCATCCATCCATCCGACTTGCTTTCCATCCATCTGTCCATTTGTCTGTCTCTCAAAATAATTATGCCATTCTGTCACTGCCTGGCTTTCAGAATTTGTTTGTGTTTAGATCATTTATTTTTTTCAATCCACACGCAGTCAATCACAAACTGCAAAATGTTCAAGATGTTCAGAGTGTTTCTCACTCCATCTTTCTCGTACACCAAATCCAATCAAACGGAAGTTGTTGAGTAGGTCCTTTACGGAGGCAATCGCTCAGCTTTCTACTGGTTCCAAGCATCGCTTTGTGGTCTACATGTCGCGTGACATTAATGCGGAATATGAATTCTGTGGTGGACATTGTGCATTTGATAAAAACACTGTGCACTGAACAACATCAAGTCGTGGTGAACCACTCTGTGCCCATCTCAAGCTCGATGGGACTTTATTCTAAGTGTGTCTACTGATCACACACATCGCATGTTTGCATCATTGAAGAATTGCCTGATGAATGGCAAGTCAAAGCCATGAGGTTAAACCTAAATTGATTGTTTAATTAAGAAAAATCATAAAGACAAGTGACGAGGCTGGTGATCAGTTAACTGGAAAATGTCAAGAATGTATGTTTTGATTTGTGTGCACAGCCGTAGGAGCCCATTTTGTTGCTGTGTTTCCCAGGAGGATTCTCCCATAGCCAAGGCAAGAGATGTCTGTATTGCCTTGACTTTGCTACCTTCTTCCATTTCTTGATTTATGCTTTTCTCTGCAGGTCTTCCAGGAGGCAGACAGTCACCAGACCCAGGATCCTCCCAGCCCAATGAATCACCAAGTGGCACACAACCGGACGGTGAGTGTTTGTGATACAGCTCTGAACTAAGACTGCTTTTATAAATGCAATAGTCTTTCTATCCCTGTGTGTGGTGATTATTGGGTTTTGAGAGATATCTCTGATGTGGGCAATTAAGACATCTGTGGGTTTTTGGAATTGTGTCTTTCTTCTCCAAGATCACCAATTAGTCTAATTTCTTTCTCACTGTCCCCATATTATTTTTCTTTTTCTTTTGTATAGTCACATTACTAAATCTTAACCCTCGTAGCTAACGGTTTCAATATGTGAGATCGATCTATCTATCTATCTATCTATCTATCTATCTATCTATCTATCTATCTATCTATCTATCTATCTATCTATCTATCTATCTATCTATCTATCTATCTATCTATCTATCTATCTATCTATCTATCTATCTATCTATCTATTTATATATCTATCTGTCTGTCTGTCTGTCTGTCTGTCTGTCTGTCTGTCTGTCTGTCTGTCCGTCCGTCCGTCTGTGTCTCTGTCTGTCTATCTATCTATCTATCTATCTATCTATCTATCTATCTATCTATCTATCTATCTATCTATCTATCTATCTATCTATCTATCTATCTATCTATCTATCTATCTATCTATCTATCTATGGCTTGGAAACTACCATGTTTACACTAGCATTATTTTTATATTTCTTTTTCCAAATTCTGTTCCATATTTTGCTGTTTAATATGTCTATTTTTCAGGTGGTTAATTTGTTATTTTCTGACTGCACACTGGCCCCGATTATTAGTATCACAGAGGAAGGAACAATGGGGTCGATTTACAAGCCCCTTGCGCCACTTTTGCGTCACTTTTAACACGGTAATAGTGACGCCAAAGTTGCGCAAGGGGCTTGTAAATCTGCCGCAATATTTTTCACGCCCAATAAAATGCACAGCCTCGAGGGTAAGGATTGATCTGGCCCAACAATAGGCATCTAGTCCACGTTTTCCAGACATAGGGGCAGATTTATGTTCCCTGGCGCATCCCTGCAAATCCGCAGGGATGAGCCAGGGAAGATGCGTCACGCAAGTTTGCCCTTGCGCCACCGCAGATGCGCCGCATTTACAATGCGGTGCATCGTCGCGCAAGGACAAGCAGATGCGTAACGTATCTGCCGGCGTAAGGTTGGTGCAGTGCTGAAGTTGTGTCGCAAGCGCGATGCAACTCCAGCACTGTTCCAACCTCCCCTATCCCTAACATGGTGCGTCACGCCTTACGCCTGCTTGAAGCAGGCGTAAGGATTTGACGCACCAGCGTCGGAAAACTGACTGTGGGAAATCTTGTAGATTTCACTGCGTCACTTTTCCGAGGTTTTTTCTGACGTAATGCCCCCCCCTCATACGTTAAACCTGACGCAGGTTTAATGGGGCGCAGGGCTTTACAACGTGACGCATCTCCCTAGATGCGTCACGTTGTAAATCTGGCGCAGCATGGCGCTTGCTTTGCGCCGCTGCTGCATCACAAAAGTGACGCAACGGCGGCGCAAAAGTGGCGCACGGGGCTTGTAAATCTGCCCCATAGCTTCCAGAGTTTGATATTTGCTGCACCTGAATTCTAAGGTCTTGGTAATGGCTTTCCATTTTTCACTGATACATTTTGACAGGTTTCAGCTGCCAAGTTATAATTGGTGAAAGTTGGTTTCAGCGGCAAATTCGTAATTGTGCTATGTGTGGCAACAGGAGTTTCTGTGCTCTCAATGGAAAGGTCCACTCATAAGTAGGCCAGCGTTAGAGAATACAGCCGGTGCTAGACTGTGACCCAAAACCAGCTCGTGCTAATACGAGCAATCATTGCTTTGAGTGCGAGACCTAAGTGGCAAGAAAAAAAAAACGATGCGGCCCTTTTGAAGAATGTGGTGAGGGGGCCCAGAAAATTGTTTTAGAAAACAACGTGTGCTAATGGCTTAAATTACAGCATATTTTTTCAGATGTATTGAGCCATATTACTGCGAAGTCATGGGAATCCACACAGCCCTAAAAGTAAACCCCAACACATACACAGCCCATTAGGGAAAGAGTGTGAGCACAATGAGTTTAGCCCGACTTACTTACTTACTTACAGATGATGCTTGCCACCTGATTACTAACGTATGAGAGCTGCACTTGTGGACTATATATTTTATTTACTGAGTGACTAAACCCATAAATAGGCAGAGCCTTAGCAACACTTTTGGATCTAGAATAAAGTGAGGCAAAACTTGAAAATCAACAAAATCAGGGAAGAATATAAACCATGGACAGCTGGCTGTCATGGTGGTGGAGGCCTTTTTCTCAGTCATCCTGGCTGAAATCCAACCAGGCACATTTTGAGATCGCCTTTGACCCCTTGATGATCCCTGTGCCTTCACAGGAGCCGCTGCCAGGATGACTTCAATGAAAGTTTGGTGAGGGGCCTTCCTGTTCCATGGTGCTGCTCACCAGATCAAAGCGAGATATTGTTTTGGTAAACAACATATTCATGATCCAGTCACCCTGGGGGGTTTCCTCCGAGGGGGCCAAGCTCATTAGAAGCTTTTTCGGCTCATGACTGCTAGTTTTTCCATGGTGGACTCGAGCAGAAAAAATCCCATCAGACTGGTCGCTCTAAACAGAATGAGCAGTCTGATGTTCTTAACCGACAGCCTCAACTACGTCAGGCCAATGGTGTAATGTTTCTGAAGGTGGACCCTGCAGAGTAACTGCCCGTTGGACACATGGTGTACTGCTCAACTCACAAAATGGCTGGCATACTGTCTGTTTGATGGACAAGGTACTTACTACAAGTGCTGTGAAGTAGTTTCCAATCACCATGGGAACCACAAGAAATCAGCAATAGGAAATATGAAGTAGGTGCATCATAGTTTCTCTGTCTGGGCACACCTAAGTACATCACAAGCTGTCAGTGCTCGCTCTATCGACTTTTGCAAATATTTCTAGTCTATGGCTTGAGGTGGCTAATGTCTGCACTACAGTGAAATATGCTGCCTGTTTGTGAACTCAGTATAGATATAAATTATTTGTTTATTCAAAAATGTAAAGGCACAATACAGAGCATTCAACTGCAAACGTTGCATGTTTCTTGTATTTTATGAACTTGGCCTTACTAGATAAATACTCACCTAAGGATGTTTTGAGAGCTAGGGCAGGAGAAATTGTGCATTGGAGGCTTCACTGCCATTTTTCTTTTTTTGATGTAGGTTTCTTATTCTCTGCAGGTTCTCTGCCTGGTTCCCAGCCATTCTCTCCAGGTTCATACCAGCCCAATGCATCTCCACGTGACACTCAGCCGAACGGTAAGTGTTTGGGCCACTGATTTGAACTACTTGATCCTGTCAAGGATCAATGAGCTTATGTTGTTCCGGTGATTATTAGAGAAATCATTAAATTTTTTCTTGAATGGATTGATCAGCCTGTGATGATTCTTACCTTAAGTCAACCATTTACTGATGCATCTTGAGAAACACAACTGAGTAATCCAAAAGGCACTTGTATCACATTATTTCTGTATGAGTTCATGGGAAGGATGCTTGCCCTGCTTAACCATGTGCCTGATATTGTTGACCCAATGAACCTTTTACTGTTTTTTGCTTAGCAGAACACTCTTATCAATACAAGGAAGTATATAAAAAACCTGGCAAGAGCAATATCGCATATTTCTCAATTGATGCGTTCATAATCTATATTGCTGATTTGAGCCACTGCCCAATTCATTAAGGTTTCTGGACAATGTGACATGACCGGCTGGAGGATTTTCGTCCATTCATCTTTTACCTGCTGGTCGGCTATGCCTTATCTATATGAAGATCCTCTGAGTATCATGACAGGATCGAGAAAGGTTGAAACATTGACTGATCAAAGTTTCTTGGACTGAGATTCTTTGCCTTTTCCAAAATTGAAATTTCTTGATTTACCCAGGTTTTGAACATCAACTCAGGCAGTACTCTTATTATCTTAACTCTTCTACTGTGCACCCACTATGTCTCACGTTGACCATGACTACTGCACCACGGGAATTGTTGGTAAAACGATTAATTGCACCCAGATTCTGTCTTTAAGTGATTTCATACCCTCACACGCCTATTATTGCTGATTTTGGTCGACACATTGTGATTGTCTTTTTCAGTGATTGCTAGGAATCATTATTTCTTAGATTTATTTCCAAGGATTACATTTAAGCTAGGGATACCAGATATGAAATGTTATTGAAAGCTATTTCGACACATAGGCATAATTTTCAGAGCATAACAAAGAGCCATAGACAGCTCAGCAGATTTGCGTCTTTAGTGTAGGAACAATGGGGCAGATTTACAAGCCCCTTGCGCCACTTTTAACATGGGAAAAGTGGCGCAAAAGTGGCGCAAGGGGCTTGTAAATCTGCCCCAATATTCGCAGAGATGACTAAAGAAGGCTCTGATCTGTGGCTTGAGCTCTTTCATACTCGCACTCCATACTGCTTGGCTGGCAACTCATTCCCTGTTGGCAGCACAACATTAGACTTTAAAGAAAATACCTGAAACCGTAATAATAACTTTTTGTCCTATTAAATTAATACTTTGTAGAATCAATATTTTATTTTATGTACTGTGTAGTAAAAGTCAATTGTTACTGCGGGTGTTAATGAGGCACTGAGACCAAAGACTCGCTTGTTTCACTTGCTTTGCTGCCACTGACTCTTTTGGGATTTTTTTTCCTGTCTCCAGGTTCTCCAGATGAATTCCAGCCTCCCTTTCCTGGTTCATACCAGCCCAATGTCTCACCAATTTACACTCAGGAGGAAGGTGAGTGTTAGTATGACAGACCTTAACTTTACGCTGCTTTCAAGAGATTAATGTGTTTCCTATTTGTCTGTTGAATATTTGGATGTAACAGAAATCTGATTACATAAAAATATTTGTCTATCATTTGATCAGGTGTTATGTTAATTTTCCCAATTGGTCTAGCGGATTAATGTTATCCCACATTAGTCATATATCTAGAATGTAACTGTTTATGGACACTCATTTTCCCTGTCACTCAGTATCTGTATCTCTAGTTTAACTGTACTTTTCATCTTCCTACACACCATCACTACATATTGTAACACACTGATGTTCACTGAGTCTTATAGATCTAGCAAGATATCATTGTTTCCGATTACAATTCTTAATCAATTTTTGCATTTTTTTTTTGATTTATGTAAGTGCATCTATGTATCTATCTATCTATCTATCTATCTATCTATCTATCTATCTATCTATCTATCTATCTATCTATCTATCTATCTATCTATCTATCTATCATCTGTCATTCTGTACATCTGTCTGTCTGTTTTTCGCCCGTCCTTTCATCTACTCATCCGATGTGTTGTCCATCCGTCTATTGATCTACAGATCATACACATTGCATGTTTGCATCACTGAAAAATTGCCTGATATGTGGAAAGTCAATCCAATTAGGTTACATCGAAATTATTTGTTTAACAAAAACCATAAAGACAAGTATCAATGCTGGTGATCAGTTAACCTAAAAATGTCCATAATGTGTGTTTTGATTTATATGCACAGCCTTATGAGCCCTTTTTTGTTCTGGTGTTTTCAAGTAGAATTCTCGGATAGCCAAGGCAAGAGATGATGTGTGGTCTTGACTTTGCTACATGTTTCTTTTTCTTGATGATTTGTGCATTTCTCTGCAGGTGTTCCAGTAGGATCCCAGTCACCAGCTCCAGGTTCATCCCAGCCCAATGGATCACCAAGTGACACACAACCGGCCGGTGAGTGTTTGTGTATAAGTCTATTGTTGCTGCTGTTTTTAATGAGGCACTGAGACCAAAGACTCGCTTGTTTCACTTGCTTTGCTGCCACTGACCCTTTTTGGATTTTGTTGTTCCTTTCTGCAGGTTCTCCAGATGAATTCCAGCCTCCCTCTCCTGCTTCATACCAGCCCAATGTGTTACCATTTTACACTCAGGAGGAAGGTGAGTGTTAGTATGACAGATCTTAAGTTTAAGCCTCTTTCAAGAGTTTCATGTGTTTCACATTTATCTGTTGAATATTTGGATGTAACAAAAACCTGCTTACATGAAAAATATGTGTCCATCATTTGATCAGGTGTTATGTTAGTTTTCTCAATTGGTCTAGCGAAATCATGTTGTCCCACATTAGTCATTTATCTGGAATGTAACTGTTTATGGACACTCATTTTCCCTGTCACTCAGTATCTGTATCTCTAGTTTAACTGTACTTTTTCTTCTTCCTACACACCATCACTACATATTGTACCACACTGACGTTTACTGAGTCTTATAGATCTAGCAAGATATCATCGTTACCGAATACAATTCTTAATCAATGATAGCATCTATTCAGTATTTATATAAGTGCATATATCTATCTATCTATCTATCTATCTATCTATCTATCTATCTATCTATCTATCTATCTATCTATCTATCTATCTATCTATCTATCTATCTATCTATCTATCTATCTATCTATCTATCTATCGTTCTGTCGTTCTGTTTGTCTGTTTGTCCTCCGTCCACTCATCTACTCATCCGACTTACTGTCCATCTGTCTATTTGTCTACAGATCATACACATTGCATGGTTGCATCACTGAAACATTGTCTGATATGTGGCAAGTCAATACAATGAGGTTAAATCAAAATCAATTGTTTAATTAAGAAAAACCATAAAAAACAAGTATCAATGCTGGTGGTCAGTTAACCGAAAAATGTCCATAATGTGTGTTATGATTTATATGCACAGCCTTATGAGCCCGTTTTTGTTCTGGTGTTTTCAAGGAGAATTCTCGGATAGCCAAGGCAAGAGATGTTTGTGCTGTTTTGACTTTGCTACCTTTTTCCTTTTCTTGATGATATGTGCATTTCTCTGCAGGTGTTCCAGTAGGATCCCAGGTACCAGCTCCAGGTTCATCCCAGCCCGATGACTCACCAAGTGGCACCCAACCGGCCGGTGAGTGTTTGCGTAACCGCTCTGAACTATGGCTACATTCTTCTCTGTCTGTCTGTCTTTCTGTCTGTCTGTCTGCCTGCCTGTCTGTCTGTCTGTCTATCTATCTATCGATCTATCTATCTATCTCCTCATCTATTTGTCCATGCATCTGGATGGAGAGTATCTTTATTCTGCTAATCAAGCTGTGTAAATCATTTGTGTTCAGGTTTTAAAATGCCTTGCAAAGGGTTCCTTTATTGGGTACAATGGAGCTTACTTGAAACTGTCATATGATCATAGCTAGAGTAGAACATGTAATTTATTCTATGTTGCTCTTCGTTGAAGGCGCTGTCCGTGAATCACTGCTGCAGTCACCACGGTCTAATGTATTGCCCAGTGATGAAATTAAAGAGTGTACTGTCAATATGCCGACTGCTTTCAGGTGTCAGTTTGTTAACACAAGCTTGTTGTTTATGAATATCTTCCGCTGATTGCTCAACAACTTCAATCTTTCTAGTTTATCTATTGAATTAATTGTTAGTTGCGTTACTTATCTGTACAAATAACTCAATTAGGGCCCGAATCACAAAAGTAATCTGAGACAAAATCCTAACTTTACGACTTTTGGTTTTCACAAAGAGCATTTGGGAGTAGTAAAGTTAGGAATCCTAACTTTTTAGGAGTAGTGCAATTAGTATTCCTAACTTTACTACTCCTAAATGCCCATTGTGAATACCAAAAGTCCTAAAGTTAGGATTTTGTCTCAGAAAACTTTTGTGAATCGGGCCCTTAGTTTTGAACACTCAATCTTCCTCTCAATTACTTTTGTGTCCTTTCACTTTGTCACATTAAATTCTCTTTTCCTTACAACTCTTTCTATATTTGAAGGTTAACCTATAATAGTTAATGCATATATATCTAAACCTAGCATCTAAGGGGCTATCATACAAGCCCATTGCGCCGCAGTTGTGCCACTTTTATTGATGCAATGCGTTTCCCCATATTCAAAAGGCCATATAAAGTCACCCTGCATACCTTTTCATGTGCTTTGTAAATATGCTTCCCTTTCACGCATAATTCTGCATGAAAGAGGCATTCCGGGGTGTTGCTGTCGGCGTTTCCTCGCAACATTGATGGAACTTGATGCATTCCCAGATTTACATTTTATAAACCTGGGAATGCGTCTGAATCCTACACCTCCCCAGGGGAGGCGTAAGGAGGCTCAACAAGGAAAAATTATTTTATTTCTCCATATTTTTTCCTCTTTCTATGTGTGCTGCATTCTGAAGCATGCACATAAAGAGGAACATGCCTTTAATGACTGTTTTTATGCAGGAAGGTGTTCCTTCCTGCACAAAAACAATCATCCCCTCAGCACAGGCACACTTGCAAAATGACGCAAGGGTGTCTGCTGTGCACACAGCTTCTGTTTGTGCTTTGGCGCAGGGGGGAAGGACAGGAATGCGCCATATCTTGTAGATACAGCGCATTCCAGCCCTTTTATTTTAATGCACAACAGCGCAGCAGGAAGGGTTGCTGCTCTGCAGTGTCTTAAAATATTCTAAATGAGGCCCTGTTTCTAATGTCTCTTTCAACATAGTTAGGTATCTAGCTTAAATTGCTTTTCAAATTCTTGTACATAGAGGTTACTGCTACTTCAGGCCAATCACGAATAGCTTTGAGCAATTAATGCAACTGTTTTAAAGATCGTACCTTACACTCCTCCTTTATGTTATGTAGAACCTTCATTTGACTCTGCCAGGCCTAGGAAACGGCCCCTAGGGGTAAGTCATTTTTACATAATAAAAGTTATTAAATACATTATATTCAAGTGCCTTTGCTTCAGATCATCCTGTGAATTCTAGGAATGCATGAACATACAAAGGGCCCCCATGAGCATCCACTGGAGGGAACTGGCTTTTGCATAATCCCACCAAAGACCCGCCACCTACCTCTGGTCCAACTTCTTGAGAGGCGAAGCTGATATTGCGACACTGCCAATCTCAGTGCAGCTCCCATTTTTTACCCAACCAACAAGATAGCAGAATTACACTCTACATGAATCAGGATTCGCCACCTTTGTAGATTTTGGAGGTCAGAGATGGACGGACTGCAGTGGAAACCCTAGGAATCGCTGGAACCCAAAGAAGGCACCAAGGTTACCCATGACCACTGTTCCCTCAAAGGTGCCCATGTGTGCGTGCGTGCATGAACATATGTCTCCTGTAGCGAGCATTCTAAAATACGCGCACAGGCAACTGAGGACTGTCACGCCGCTGCTTTTAAAATGCATGCGGCACAAAAACGGACCTGCCACGGCCCGTCTTGCGCTGCAATTAACATGATTACTTTAACAAAAGCACACAATCTGACCTGCAGTTGTGCCCTATTAATAAATGAAAGGCAGCAAGTCAACAAGCAGGTCTTGCTTGTGAACTTGCTGCATTTCATTTGTGAATAGAGCGGGGCAGATTGTGTTGTGGGCTCGGCTGGGCAATGTCTGGAGTCCCATCTCCGGCATGCCCAAGTTTTTCACAAGTCTTTAAACACCACTTGCATATTTAAACACATATTTAAACTGGTTACCTAGGCTTAGATTTGTTTTCTGATTCCAGTACCGCCGCCCCTCCCCCACTCTGCCTATTCCTTTGCCGTTGTGTGAGGATTCATTTCATGAAAAGGCATACAGAGTAGGGTTGCCGAAAGAAAAATACCAATCATGTGTTGTTTAAAGAGACTGAAAAGACCTTGTCTTGACACTAAATAGGGTTATAAATAAAAAAGTATGTATTCATTTGTAATTTGACTTTTCTGTCTTTGTTCCCTTTAAATCAGTCATAGATCATTCAGGCAGCCATAGAACACAATTAAAAGTGCTTTCTATTTATATTTGCTGTTCAAAGTATGCACAGATAAGTGCTGAAAATACAGCAACCCTAATCATAAGACTGGAAGTTTGTTGCAGGATCAGCACATTATTTATTTTCTCCACCCTCATTCCCTGATTAAGGCCATAATAGCAATAGTTTAACTTAGATATGAAATCCTATGCCGCCGTCAATAACATGCTGAGCTACTTCAAGTGTCTGGCAATGAACCATGAATTCAGACAACTAACTCCTTATTCTCGCCATTCACTTTCACGCTCACACTGCACTCACAGCGATGACAATGCACTCACACTGATCACCATGCACTCACACCATTCACCCACTCACCCTGCACTCACAGTGATCACTCTACACTCACAGTATACTTCCACAGTTCACCCTGTACCTCACCCTGCAGTCACACGAGCACACTACTCACCCTGCACTCCTGTGACACTTCACTCACCTGTCCCCTAAGTGATCAATCTGCAATCTCACCCAAACAAGCCCATCACTAACCATGCATTTATTCGTCCCATTCTGCACTTACATCGGCACCCAAATTCATATGGTCACCTCACTCACCCTGCAGTCACTCCTCTTACCCTACTCTCCCACTTTTGCATTGCTCACTGTGCACTCACACAGACACTCCTGCCACCCACTCTGCTCAGAGGGTTAATGTGCCTGCTACAAAGAAAGTATATCATGCAGATCACAGAACTCAATGTGAGTAAACTGAATAGCTCAATAAAAAAATGAAATGTTTGTCAGAAAGGTGCTATAGAGAGATGAGGTGCATTGTTGGTGAGTGGTAGTGAGGGAATTCATGGAGACGGAGGGAATGGGGAGGGGGCACCAAAAAAGACTGTTGCACCATGTGCAGCCAGTGCTAAGGCCAGCACTGGCTGGGAGTGTTAGCCCCCCACAAAGTTCAGGTCTAGTTGTGCCACTGAGCAAGCCCCCAAAATTGAAAGGACACTAACCTAGCTAACCTGATCGTACTGTTAAAAAAATGATGTAACCAATACAGCCCTGCAGCCCAAGGCTGCCACAGAACTAAACACCACTGGCAATGACCAGGCCTGAGGCTTTGCTTACTTAACGCACTGGTGTTGAAATTAATTGGACCGGCACTAGGGTCAGCAGGAACATTCTTGCTCTTATCTGAAACCACAGGAAATTGAAGGAGAGGTTATCTATGATGGAAAAGAAAGTTGGAGAGAGTCTGACAGGAAATATTCTAGAGAGAAAGTTTACTAAAGGGGCCACCATCCTTTTAATAGTTTCAAATTTTTCCTACAAGGAAATATGTTTGGTAGAACAAGAATTGAGCAAGTTCTTAATTTTGAGGATAGTCTGATGTTTGTTATGTGCAATGGGGTCTCAGAGGTTGTTTTTAAACTAGATAACCAAATACTTAATGTATCTGGATTGCAAATGATGACGCAAAAGAGAGGGATTGCAGTGTGGGTTGAGAAGGAGGGCCTCTGTCTTATCTTTTTTTTTGGAAATATACAAAATGGATGAGTAAGTCATATTTGTTGGAAGTGCCAAACCTATATCCTCTGAGAAATTGAGACTATTGTCAGCATATGCAGCGGTCTTGAAGCAATCATTTTAGAAATAAAAGCATTTGAGGTCAGATGAATTGTTAATAAGGTGAACAAGAGGGTCTATAGAAATGCAAACAGTAGAGGGGATAATGGGCATCCTTGACGGGTGCCCTGACTCAGTGGAGAAGAGGGTGAGAGAGATCTATTAATCCTAATGCATGCGATTGGACCCACATACAGGGACATGTAATTTTAACAAAGTTTTGCTGAGACTACACCAATGTAGAGATGCTTCCAAGTAAGGCCAAACAACTTTATCAATTTATTTTTAGCATCCATATCTATCGCCACAGCGTGGTAATCAGAGATGGCAGCCTTTTCAACAATATGGCAAAATGTTTGAATGTTGTTACTCGCTAATCTGCCCTTAAATCCCGCTTGTGAGGAATTAATGATTTCCATTATAACTGACTCCAAACGGGAAGCCAGAATTTACTCTGAGATCTTTGTTTCTTTACTGATTAGGGAGTTTGGGTGAAAGTTATTTGGATTAGAGTGGTCTTTACCCTCTTTTGGGATTACAGCGATGGCAGCAACTGCCTCTGACCCTGAGACAGCCCCAGAGGAAGCAATGTGGTTCATTGTTGATTCAACAGGAGAGGTGATAAAGGCGGTTTAGGATTTATAGAAATTGATTGGGAAGCCATCATGTTCAGGGGCTTAACCACTAGGAATAGCATTAATGTAGATCAATATTTCATTCATCTCTATGGGTCTATTCAATTTTTGAATATCACTTTCAGTTAACTGAGATTGGGGAGTAAAAAACAGAAATTCAAGGCAATTCTTTTTAGCTGTCTGGAGAGAAGGTGCGTACAGTTTGTTGTTGAAATCTCTGAAGACTCTTAACATGTTTTTAACATTAGTTTTGAGGACACCAAAGGTGTCTTTGATGGGAGTAATGATAGAAATATTACTTTTATATTTCAAATAGTCCACAAGAGATTTACCTGCTCTATTAAGGTAAAGGAGTTTCTTCCATTTCACAGTGTTGACTCAGAGATGTGATATTTTACTTGAGATTGAGTTGTATTTTTATTTCAGTTTACTACGCTTCTTAAGAGTCAATGGGTTTTCAAAGTTCTGAATAAGATTTCATGACTTTTAATTTCCTGGGAGAGAGACTCGATAGAGTATGAGATCTTTTTTTTCCAAGCCATACGCTTATTGATGTATCCTTGTATAGTGCATTTCAGTGCGTCCAAGAGAATGATTGGGGAGGAGAGGGAGCCCTTATCTTCCCATAGGAACAGATCAATTTCAAAAGCTAAGTTTTAATTTTAGGTCGAGGTGGGGTAAAAGAAAGAGAGAGCTTGATGGTAGCATGATCTGATAGACAGATAGGCTCAAATGATGAAGAGGAAACATGTTGTAAACAAATGGGTCAGTTAGAAGGTAGTCAATTCATGAAAAACTCTAGGTTGGAGGTGAAAAGAAAGTGAAGTTTCTTCCCAAAGGATTATGGAGTTTCCAGACATCCTCCAGTCACAGGGCAGAGCAGACTTTACACATGTCCTTATGTGCTTTTGGGGGTTGGAAATTAAAGATTGAATTTTTGTCTATAATTGAGTCCATAGGTAAATTTATATTGCTGCTGCAGATAATATGAGCTAACAAGAGGAGGGTTGCCAATTTAGAGGTGAGTGACATCCAGACCAAATATACCTCACAGTCATCGCATTGGTGTCTACTGATCATCCACCTACCATTGTTATCTTGTTCTGACAAAATTATGGTCAGGCTTGAGTGTCTCAAGACAAGTGTAATGACACAATTGTTTTGGAGGACGCTTCTGAGCGCGCCAAGTCATTCACCCATCCACCACACATTGAAAGGGCTTGCTTGTTGCCTATTTTTGTTTATAGAAGACTATATTTCTGGCTAGCTTATGACAATATTCAGTTATTTTACAGTGTTTGACTGGATGTCGAGGTATTTGGTGTTTAGGGAGATGACTTTTATGGTGGCCATATGTTAGTAAGGAGTGTCATAGTAGATTATATAGAATAAGAGTATGTGAAAGAAAGAGATTATAATTAGCACAATGTGAAGGATCAAAAGTAGCATTGAGATGTCAGAAATCTTAGTATCAATGATCGGGGACATCAGGCACAATTCTATGAAGGCATATATCTGCATGGAGGAATACCACATGAGCGTTATAGTGAGCTGTGGCACAGAAAGGAAGGGGGATGAAAAGAATATAACAAAATAACTAATATTTTAGATTAAGAGATAAATGCAGGGCTCGGTGGAGAACCAAGCACGAAGGAAGCCCACAAGAAGAGAAGCTTTACAGTTGAAATATGAACCAGAAGAGGTTTAAGCAACAGCAGGACGAGTGTGGAGTCAGCATACAGGAGGGAACTCAACAGACCTGCATAGAGATAACAAAGAACAGCATTACCAACAAGGAGGCATGTGACAGTTTGTGTCATTTCACTGACTGTAATAAACAGCAAAAGGGTCCAGAACAAAACTTGCAATGATTGTCAATAGCAAGCCCCTACATATATTTGAGATGAGGCTACATAGAGAATAGGAAGACTTGAGACAATTATGTCATACCCAACATTATGCAAACTCCAAAACCAAGAAACCAGGAAGAAGTAAACATTCAAGCACTGTAACATCTCAAGGTTTCCAATGATATCACAGCAGGTGTTTTAAAAATCATCACAAGGAGGGATAAACAGTGCTATGCAGTGCTCTGCATCCAGGTTAATAAACAAACATCAGCTGTAATGAAGTAGTCACCAGAAGGGATGACCAGGACTTTTGAGGAATAACAACCAGCTAAGAAATGTGATTCATACTAGGTAGTTAAAGTCTAACATCAATGGAGCAACACTTTTGAATAAGAAGCCTTGATGGTGCTCCTTCCTCAGAAAGGCACCATTGCAGAAGCAATGATAGAGCCTGGAAGGACAGGATATCAGATAGTGGTAAAAGTGCATTATCAATGTTGAAATGAGAAAACTACTCGCTTAAGCATCATGTTAAGCATTATGTTGAAAGCCACCAATGGGGATAACAATGAAAAGCACCATGCATAGGAGCACCTGAAGGAGTTATAATGTAGATGAGGAGGAAGATAGGTCTTCATTCATACAAGTTTCAGCTTTATTATCAATAACGTTTGCCAATTTAGAAGGCTCTGAGAAGACCATTGTTCTGCCTTTAGAGCTGATTTTAAATTAGAGCGGTCTAATAAAGAAGCGTTTGAATTGAGTTCTCAAGGAGTCTCTTTAGCAGCACAAGAAAACCTTTTTATTGCATTACAGTGCATCTTGCAAAGTCTTGGGCAATTACAATCTTGGTGCCACTCCATGATATAGATTTGATCTTATGCATGTGGGCTGAGATCTGTTCAGAGTGTTGGTGTCTCAGTGGTTTGAATATCAAGGGTCATGGAAAAGTAGCATTTTTGGTTTTAAAGGGTCGAACCCTGTGAGCATGTTCAAACTAAAAATCTTTAGTGAAGGAGATGCCCAAAAACAGAAGGAATCCATGTAGAAAAAAAGTCAATCACAAAGGGAAAATCATTTTCCACGTCCTCCGGGAGATCGAAGATTCTGAGATTGCTTCTTTCGTTTCTATCCTCTAAGCCAGTTAAGTCCGTCTTTAGACAAGCCAGCAAGTAGTCAGCTTTGTGTGGGCATTTCACTGCAAATTGGAATATTCTTCAAGGAACTTGTTCTGCCCTTGGCATGCGAGATCTGTACTGCCAGGTCCTTCAAAGCCTTTTTCTTATTGCATCAACAACAATTTGCAGAAGGTTTCTGTTGGTTTTTGTGCTTTGAGTGATATCATGGATGGAGTTCAATTTCTTCAACATGGTGTTGAGATTAGATGCAGCTAACTCCCATGCCCTAGGAGCCTTCACATATAAACCAAGCGGTCCCCTTATTTTTCCCTGGAATCTTTGACCAGCGTTTCCAGAATAGGAGGGATTTGTTTCGGTCTGTTAAGGTTCCACTTCATGTCTCTTTCTTTGTGTTATATTTTAGTCTTTCGTGTCCTTATGCTGTCTAACTTCTGTCATACTCCTCCTGGAAGGCCACAAAAAAGTTTAATGCGCAGGATAGAGGATCGCCAAGTTAGTGATGGAAAAAGGTAGGCTGGAAATGGTGAAGGTAGTGGTGAAACTGGTGTGGATTAGAACCCAATAAGACACAGAGTTTTTATCTCAATATCACTGCTTTGGGAGGAGTAGTCTGAGTATCCGCTGATGAGGTGTACCACGATGAAAAGTGAATGGTGGATGTGGGATATTTAATCAAACAATCTGAGGATGAGTATGATGCTGTTGGTTAGATTTGTCATGAAATCTGAGAAAAGTTTATCCCTAGGATTGAGTATGGCAAGAGCCTAAAGGTTGTCTTAGGGTACCCACACCTGCTGCTCCTGGGATGTGTTGTTAGTGGTTGGATCTAGCCAATTGACTACAGAGGTGCAAAGGCAACTGCCTCTGCAACCTAATCAAAAGGACTGACAGAGGTGTGCTTCAAGGTACAGAGCAAAACTTGAATTTCTGCAGTGCCCCAAAACGTGGTAATGGAGGTAGTTTGATAAAGTACCTTCTTGCATCATCAGCAGGCACACCGGAATGGTGGGTCATAGGAATACTAGATCTGGAACCCACACTGCATGCCGCAATCTAAATTGGTGCTTGCACAGGCCCCAGGCCACAAGTCATGCAACCCTCCAGGCCAACAATGCTGCTGAGGTAGGGTGAACCTCATTTCCACATGTTGAAGATTGCTGTGTCCACTCAGGGTCTAGGTCACATGCCCGGTAGGCCGATTGAGTGCTGGGCAAGTAGAGCCCCAATGTTGAAGTCAGGCAGGTCATCAAATCTGGACCTCACCGGCCCCTGCTGGTCGGTAGAACTAGTTTACCCCGTTACTTCATTGTATTGCACAAAAACCCCTGGCAGCCTTACTTATTCTTCTATACATGCATAAAAAATGCATATGGCTCAGAGAATGTGAGTTTTTATTATAGTAAAAACTTAATTCATAATCGTTAAAATGATGATTTTATACACAACATTGACACCAATCATGGTTGGTGTAAATGTTGTGTGTGAATTCATTATTTTTTACTTTTATTGTGATATGTATCATGGATTTAGGAGACACGGTCATTTTATTAGAGAACAAATGTATGAATTTTCTATTGACAATTATGAATAAAGTTTGGGCAATAATGAAAACTCACATTCTCTGAGCCATTTACATTTTGCATGCATTGATAGAAAAATAAGTAAAGCTGCCAGGGGGAATTGTGCAATGCAGCTAATTCCCATGCCCTAGGAGCATTCACATATAAAACAAGGGGTCCTCTTATTTTTCCAGGGAACTTCATCGCCATCTCAGCCATGATGGGTACTAGATCCAAAGCGGAGCCCAGATCACGTGCCAGGCAGGCTGTCAGCAGGCCTCCACCGTGTGTTTGCCAACACCTACAATGAACGTCTGTTAGTCTTTTGTTAGGTTAGAGACTCACCCTAACCCTTGTCAGAGTTGGACTCCATGGTCGGATCTGAAGGAGAAGGGCCCAGAAGCCTCCTAGGATGAAAAGCAGTCACGGCCTCACTGGAGCTCCGAGAGGAGCCGCCATTACACTTGGGCTCCAAGCCACGTCCCTGTTGCTAAATTATAATGGAAAAATACTAAACTAAAGTGCCCCCTTTTGAATCAAATTTGACTTCATGCAGTATTTGCAGTTTGAGGATTTTCGAAATAAATAAATCTTTTGACCCCTTCTTGAGCTTGCGTTTTGTAGAAAGCCCAACCTATAGGAAATTAAACACTTTTGTGTCACTTTTAACATGGGAAAAGTGACGCAAAAGTGGAGCAAGAGGCTTGTAAATCTGCCCCTTAAGCCCTGCATTTATGGATGCTGGTATTGAGTAATGTTGGCGACGTTTAAGTAGCAGAACTCTGCTCTGAATGCTTTCAGTACCAGACCCATACAAAATTAAAATACGCGATAGATGTTTATTACTTACAACATCCTTGACGTACGTCACCGACATTTCTTACACTCCATTTGCCCTGTAAAAAAGAGATTATTGGTCCATCAATAATTAAAATACATTTGTTTCATGTAATTGCCAATGATTCTTTTAAAGTACTAATCTGCTTAAACTTTCTTTCAGGTTAAAGAGGCTCGATTTTACGTATTTCAGCTCAGGGAAATTATGAACAAGCACTGTCAAGTGAAGGTAACCTATGATTTCTTATTTCTTGCACCCCTGACTTCCAGCACAGATTGAAAAAAACATTACTGCATTTAGTGAGGTGGAATCACAGGGACAACTTGGGGGCAATATTATGAACTTGTATTCTCAGGACACACCTGAGGCTTTACCGTGGGGGCTTTGCTGTCCTCAGCAGGTCTGAGAGCTTTTTTCATGCACCTGCAAAGCGTGATTTGCTGCGTTGCCTTACATTGCAACAGGGAGGCATGCCATGAGTGTTGCTGCGGATGTTCCCTTGCACAGGCGCTCCCTATAGCAGGCGTAACGTGGAGAAATGTTTACATTTTTCCTCAATTTTTCCTCTTTCCACGTGTGCTGCAGCACACATAGAACAAGGAAAATGCCTCTTGTGATTGCTTTTGTGCAGGAAGGTGCTCCTTCCTGCAGAAAAACAATCATGCCAACAATACAAACACCATTGTAACGTTGTGCAAACGTGCCTGCGTAGGTGCACATTTTCAATTTTTGTGCCTGCCGAAAGGACAGAAATGTACTGTATCTTGTAAATAGGGTGGATGTATGTCCTTTTGAATTGGCATAGGGCAGTGCTGCAAAATTACTTGCGGCGTCGCCCTACGCCAATTCTTTGTAAATATGCCCCAGTGAGTACTGGGTGGTTGCATTTCTGTTTTTCTGAGCTGCGCTGTATGTAATGCATGCCACAAAACAGAGAAATTGCAAGTTAAATGTACACACTTTAAACAGACCCACATGTGAGCACACATGTTCATGATGTAGAGCCTGGATAGGATCATGTATTTTGCTCCAGCACTGGGCAGTTTTCCCTCCTTAGCAACCAGTGGCGTAACAAAACCTTGGGGGGGCCCCCCTGCAAGGTGTGATGAAGGGGCCCTGCTCACCTACATGCAATCTATGTCCCTCACCTATCACATGTGCAAGGCCTTTCAGAACCGCACAACATATAGACACTTTCAGCAGAACTATTCCCAGATTACACACATCTTCAGACTGTGTATTGAGTCTGTGATGTACCTCAAGTGCCAAAAAGGCCTATAGGCTGCTCACACTAAATGGCATCAACTAGACTGGGTGGTAAACTGGGGAGTAGGTAAGTTACTGATACAAGAAAGAGAGGCATCTTCGACAAATTACTCTTGTTCTTAGTGTATGCAATGCTTGTGCTGGCAGAGAGGAAATCAGAAGATCTAAAAAGATATTTTATTTAAGTGAGGAAAAGGCAGAGCCAGAATGCAAAGATTTTTTTTTATTCAAGAATGAAAATCAATCAATCGGGAGCCTTATGTAGTGCAAACGCCAAAAGCAATAAGCACTGAGCACTGACAAGCTCAATACTTTGTTTCAGGATTTGGGGACATGGTAGGCAGAAACCTTGAGGCTTTTATTAAGTAATAAACACACATTTGAGGCTGTTGGTGCCTCTGTTTATGGCAGACAGTCTATCTAATAGGCATACGTTTAAACCCTGGTCTAGTTTGTCCATTTATCACCAAAGGCAGATGTGTAGAACAGCAGAAAGAAGGTGGAGAAAGAGAGAATTTGAGGAAGACAAGGCTTGCTGTAGGAAGCATCTGCAACTCCATTAGGAACTTTAAAAGGCAAACATATGTATTATATAACTACAATATTGGAAGCCATAACATCAATCTTCTTGGGGGGTTCAGTTAGCGTACTCATCCTTCAGGCCTCTTCCTAATGGCATTGCCTTCACAGAGTTTGATGACCAACTGGGACTCTTGCCTTTCAACACAAGATCATTATAATCCAGCACAAAATATGAATATTCTCAATCCAGGAATTCAAATTTCTTCTCCATATCTCACTGGGTGAGGCACTGTTGGGTCACTGCACAGCAGCATGTTGTGGTACCTGTCCCTTTTATGGCAAGAGGGTGTGGTCTCACAATAGATTAAAACAGCTGCTGAGACTCCCCATCTTAATAAAAAAGAGGAGGTCTTCCAAAGGATGACTGCCAATTTTAGACCAAGTTCTTATTTGCCGGTATTGACGAAGTGTCGGAGGGAGAGGTACATGAAATGATCCAACAGCAAGTTTGTAAGTTTTACTTACACAGTAAATGTTAATTAGGGTTTCAACTGGGGCATGGTACAGAGACAGTATTTTTTTTGATTGAACCTGTCCGTGTCCTATGCTACAATAGATCCATCTGTTCTTCAGGAAAGGGAAAACTGTCCCCTACAGATTTGAGGTGCAAAGCTTGGCTGTAATCTGCTTTAGACCGGGTTTTGTGATTAAGATAATTATTCCATGGTGAGGGAGCTTTGTTCTTGAGCTGCCACAGGGTTCTCCAGTTTATCCATTGTTTTTTAAAGGATATATGGCTGTACTTTCAAATGGACTGGACTTTCAGCACTAAATAGATGACACCCAAATAAGGGTTCATCTGGAGGAATGGTAGTTGCCAGGCTCTGTTCCTACATTCTTACTGGCTCACAGAGATTGTGCCCTCTCAATGGTAACATTTAATCACAGAATCATTGCCTTCATCCAAGAGCCTTCATCAGCAACCACACCAAGCACAGAATTAGCTGTTGTTTTGCACATGCCTTCTTGTCAGTAAACGGAATACAGCAAATGCCTTTAAGAAAACTCTGATCACTTGAACATGCTCAACTATCAGTACACTTAAAAAGGAGTTTAGCTCCAACTGTCAGTGTTCCACAGCATTTCGTTTCGTTGAGGCCAGCTCATCTATGCATCCTCCTGCTCACCACTGCTCTACGTTATTTTCCTTTCCTATCCCTTAGCATGTATTCTCTCACTCTTCCAGATTTCCTACAGTCTTTCAGTTCCAAATGATCCTCTTTGCCTTTTTAGTGCCACTGTGCAACTTTTTTACTTTCCTACTATATTTAGCCCGGGTCAGACAGATACCTTTATTACCAGGCATTTTCAGATCAGAATTTCAACTAGCAGTGCATCACTCCAGGCTTCTGGTTTCTTTACCATCTCTGTCTAGTCTAGAGCTGGTCCACACTACTGCTGATTACCATTTCACTCCAGAACCATTTGTAGCGGCAAGTTCGAAGACACAATCTTGAAAGTCAGAAATTAGACTGCCATAATCCTGAGGCTTGGTTCTGCCTCTTCTTTTAAATCAGGAGGCATGCACCATTTTAGAGTGGCGGTTGTTTTATTCTATCCCCTCATGTCTGACAACAGAGAGAGACCAAATAACAGTTTCTTGTGGGGATAAGAGCAAGTGAATCAACTTTCAGTGGTGGAAAAAATGAAATATCACAAAATGGAGTGGCTAATCCATTGTAATCTCTGTTTTCTTGGTCAGAGTTCCTTACGGCAGCACCATGAACCAGCTCTACCGTTAAGAACCTGAGAGCCAATACTGACCATCAACACTCTTTAGTTCCCATAATTAGGACAGAAGTGAAAGGTTTAGTCCAGAATGGCCAGAAATCTTCTTCCATTCTTGGGCTCAATGAAAAGGGCTGCATTTATGAAGGTTATCATTTTATTTTGTATGACCTATAACAACGTCCTTCATGTCAAGATAACTGCTAGACAGATTTACATGTTACAGATGGCACAAGACCAAGCTATGTGATTGATTTACAGAGTGAATAAACCACATTATGTTGTGCTCCATAGAATTAAAGGTACAATGTCTGGCCCATATAGCTATTTATAACAAAGGTGATTTGTGCCTTAAAAGGTCATTAGAAGATACTGCCCCAGAAGACATTTGAGATATTCAGCTCCAATGAGACCTATCTCTCTGAGATACTATAAAAGTCATTCCAGTGGAGCCTTCTTTGTCATCTATGTGGTTTCCCTATGTTACAATAACTAGGCAACTGAGAAACTGTTAAAAAGCAACCATTTCTAGGACATGTATAGTTAGTTCCTGCTCTACTGGGTAATTATGTTCTTGGTACAGTGGCCAACACTCTAAATACATACATATTCTCCATGATATAACACTAGAATATTAATCTATATTTGTAATAGGACATGCTTACTTTTCTCCTTTGTGTTGTACTCCTCTGCAAGTTTCCCCTTCCCGTAGCTATTCTACCCATCTGTGTCTTCTCCTACTAATATTCTACCTCATATGGCCTTCTCTTTTTACTCTCTCCTTCACATCTTCCCTGCCCTATGGTTCTCCCCTCCCTTTCTCTGTCTTTTATCTCGCTTCTCTCCTCTGCCCTCTCTTCCATGCTTTTTTTTGTCATCTACCCTCCACTGGGTTGTCTGTCTTTTGCCCATTCCATATTGCTCGTCTCTGTGCTATCTGTTTTCCTCTCTCACCCCCCCCTTTCTCATGTCTCTTTATCATCACCGCTACTTTTCCCTATCAGTTGTTTCTTGATTACATATATGTCTCTTTATTACCTCTTTCACCCTTCTCCCCACTCTTGCTCAGCAATCTCTCACTCACATAATTATCATTTAATTACCTCTTTTCTACATCTTCTCCATACCTGTCTCTTCATATCATGCCTGTCCCGTTATCAACTCGATATCTCTCCCACCCCCTCATCTCTCTTTCTAACCTGTCTCTGTATCATCATGCTCTCGCTTATCTCCACACTCTCTCTGCCACTCTCTCAGTTCGTTCTCATCTGTATCTATATCTTCATTTACTCTACTCTTTCTACCCAATGTCTGTCACCTGTCTCTTGATCATGTCCACCATCACTTCTCCACTCTTTCTCTCTCTGTGCTGCCCCACTCTCACCTGTCTGTAGCATAATCACGTCTTTTAGCTTGTCCCTTTCTTACCTCTCTCTCTAACCTGTATGTCTCTTTCTCATCCCTCTCTTTTGTGACTTCTTATGCTCTTGCGAGGGTATTGCTTTCTTGGCGGTCTCTTTATAACCTCTCTCATCTGCCACCGTTTTAACACCTCTCAATTGTCTTTTACCTCTCTTCATCTCTCCCAAATGCCTGTCTCCTCCCCATCTCTGGCTTTTCTACTGTGTAGCCCTTTTTTCACTTCTCGCTCTTAATCACCCACTCTATCTCGCTCACCTTTCTTCCCCTCCGAGCCCTTCTCCCTCTCCCATGCCCCCCCTGTGTGTCCAATAAGTTGTCTATTTCTCATATTCCTCTATGTCTTTATCACCTCTCTAACACAAATCTCTCCTTCCATGTCTCTCATCTGTGTTTAGCTTATCTCCCTCCTAAAAACTACCTGTCTCTTTCTCAACTGTCTTTCTTTCTTACTGTTCTGGCTCTATAACTTCTCTCCCATTCTATCTATATCTGTCTCTCACTTGTCTGCTATCTCTCTCACATGTGTCTCCTCCACACTGTTATCCTCTGTTGTCCTTTATAACATTGCTGTCTCATTACCAACCACCATCTTACTCACTCTCTGTCTCTCTTTCTTTCTCTCAACTATTTCTTTCCTTCCTGCAGTCTCTTTTGTACCTTTTTAACTGGCCTCTCCTCTATCGATCCCCATGGTGTTTCACCACTCTATCGCTCACACACCTGTCTCTCCTCCATCTCTCGACCCTGTTCATTTCTCACCTGCATCCTTATTTATCACCTCTCTACTCTAATTCTCTGGCAGCTGTCTCTCCCCTATTTCTGTCTCACGCCTGTCTCGTCTCTCATCTGCCTTTTTCTCACCTCTCCCACGTCTCCACCTCTCTCTGTATGAAACCTGACATCTCCACCTCTCTCTGTATGAAACCTGTTCTTTGTTACCTCACACTAATTCTCGCACTTCTCTCTCTCTCTCTTCCCCCTCTCACCTGTGCCTTTTAAGTGTCCACTATTTTTCGTTTGTCTTTCTCCTTTCCTATGTTGTCTTTACCCTCTCTCACCCAGGGCTCTGCAGATATTTCCCTCCTCACTGACACAAAGAGACATGGAGGAGCATTTTCCAAGAGGGCCTCCTCTGCCAACATTAATTCATTTTGCAAGTTTCTTTTGAGTGTTTCTCTGTAATGGGATATCCCATCCCGTACAGCAGGCATTACCGCTTCAGCCAGGCAGCAGCTGTCTGTTTTTTCTTGCAACCTTTCCATGAAGGCTTCGGAAATGGATGGGGGGCCCCCTCCAGGGCAAGGGTACCTGGAGCCCCCCCCCCCCCCCACACCGCAGGGGCTGTGGGGGCCTGTGTTACGCCCCTGTTAGCAACTTATGATTCATCTGAATTTGAGTGTTTTGCAAAAGAGGCAAAACGTATTTATGACATGTTTTCTAGCTGTGTACGTTTTTGCACTAAGGTTTTTAAGTCTGTAAAATGTATCTAATGAACGTTACTTTATTTTCACAATTTTCTCCAACATTCAGCAAAGTAAAGCACCAGACCGAGAGTTCCATTTCAAATGTGTACTGAACGACCTTTTGGCATATATGGTAAAATACATTTATCTCTTTATGCTTTTTAGACTGTCTTAGATTTGAGTATATCATTCAAATGTTTATTGAACCACATGTGTCAATTATGGTTCAGTCAGGAATGAATGAATGACTGATTCTTATAGAGCTCAAGCTGGGTAAACATTTTTCTGATGAATGCATTACAACACATGCCATTACCCTGCATTTTTAACTCCGCAAAATCTTTTACAGCGCTGGGCTTTACACCGCCACCCATTACAACGCATTCCCCAAAGAAACTCCCCGGAGGAGTTAGAGTAGTAAATTGCGTTGTAATGGGGAATGCCTTGTAATGGATTGTGTTGTAAAGCCCTGCCTTGCAAAAAATTTTGTGGAGTAAAAACTGCGGGGTAATGACACACGTTGTAAACACATGTGGAGTAAAGTGTCCTATTCCTCAAGCTGCTACCCAAACAAGGGGCGTCCGGCACCGGGACAAAGCCAGTGAGCAGGATAAGGGGTTATGTACGTTTAAACAGCTAGTTCTCAAGGTTCTTCCAGAAAGACATGCATAGGGGAAAGTCTAAGAGGAAGATGATTCCAGCTCTTTGCAGTTTTGCAAGAAAAAAAATCGATCAATATGGTTTCTCTTGACAGTGGGGACCAGCAGGAAATTAACACAAGATGAACAAGGAGAACAAGCAGGCTTGTACACACAGATTTATCTTCTTAGACAAATAAAGTCTTAATTTTTTGTTACTCTATTGGCAAACACAACCTTAGTGTATTTTTGTTCAAGTCTTGCTTTGCACACTTTGCTAAGGGAATCTCGTTACACCACACAAGTAAACTCTCCTGAACCAGAATAAGAGCAATCTACAAAACATTTTCAATGGTGTGCTTTAAAAAAAACTTGAAAGAAAAATCCTTTATCTATGACCCGGAGATAAACAAATAGTGTACAGCATGATATGAATATTAGAAATAAAAAAGCGTGTCCTGGTTTGCAGGGCAGCCTTTCCACATGGTAATGTCACACAAATAACCAAAATTACTGCAAATGTATTTTCTGTGTATGGAGAGCACCTCAGTAGACAAAATGCCAGTAGCGGCTCCTCTGCTATGGTGGAGGAGCCTCGTCCTCCCCTGCCGGCAGCCGCAAAACTTGAAAAATAAAATGATAATAAAACGGGTTTATTATCATTTTATTTTTAACAAGAATGAGTCTGGGGCGGGGTCAAACAAGGACAGGCTGGAGGCGGGTGTTGGTCACTGCTGTCAGTGTGCATGTGGGTTTGGTCAGCCGTCTCAGGATGGCCAAACCAGCATGCCCACTGAAGCTGTTTCCACCCGAGCTGCGTTGCCGGGTTGGAGACAGCAAGCAGAGGCTCCGAGTCTCTCTGGGAGCGCATATCGTGGGTGCCCAGGCCAATCCTGACACTGCTCTCATGCATCAGAGATTAGCTGCAGGGGAGTCTGTGAGCCTGCCACAGCTAAGCGTCGATTTGGCGATTCGACGAACGGCAGGTAAGTGGTTTTATATAGCTATTTTATTTTTTCATCATTATCCGTCGAACCCCGCACCCTGCCACACTGCCCTGATGCCAGCAGCCATTGCAAAAATAAATTTAGGTTGGAATGATCTATATCTTTTAACCTGTCCTGTTCATTTAGTTATTCGTGGGCAGAAACATCAACTGCTATGCTGCAGTGAATCATTTTGGAAATTCACTTTTGCATTTCTTGAACATATACTTCAGTAGTATTAAACTTTCAGGGATCTTCTGTTTACAGCATATTGGGCAATCATTCTTCAGCTGTTCTTTAAAAAATCACGAGGAGGCATTATTGCTGTAAAATATCTGTTAATGTTTATGTTAGAGGACACTGCATGTTACCCATGTGTGCAATGTGTCTTGGGTCAAATGAGTGTGTGCAGGGATTTGTGTGACACACCCAGATACGTAGGTATCAGTGTAATGAGCATCACAGTTTAGCCATGTCTCCCTTCTGCATTAACTCCATGACAGGACTGCAGCATAATGTTTAACCTCAGGTAAGTGCAGAATGATTTTAGATAAGCAACAAGAGGCCTGTTGTGGTCATCTAAATAAGAGTTTTCTGTAGCCACAATAACAAATACCTAAATGACCAAAAGGATAAATGGGAAGATTAAACTCAGCTCAAAGAAAAGAAAGCTACCACAATATGGGTTTTGTAACAGGCATATTTTATTCCACCATATTCTAGATTCCTTACCCTAATTATGTACAGATCTTGAAGGCAACTAGGTTAACGTTTTCCTGGGTTCTACTACACTTTTTAAAAGTAGTTCACTACTTGACTGTTGGTAAATACACTGCCAGACTCTCAGAATGTCTGCTCTGCAGTCACCAAGATATACAGTTAATTGAATGAGGTGTTAACCCTGTTCAAGTAACAGCCACCTATCCCAGTCAAGGTGAACTACAAATGTCACTAAATTACTCTGTGCTTAACGCTATGGTAGCTTGGTACAAAATCAGGCAGGCCTAACTTAGAGAAAATATGTAAAGTAATTATGCAGCACACAACCCGTAATAAAGTGAAAACACAATACAAGAAATATCTCACACCAATTTAGAACAATAGAGTAAATTGTAATAAACTATTTGTCAGCAAAATGACAAAGATTAAATTGTAGAACCAATTTTATGAATTTTTAAATTTTAAGGTAAACACTAGCACCTGAAAGATCAAAGCGCCAACCGTGGGCAGCGAGAAGCACAAAACTGGGTCAAAGACGGAAAGTATGGCTGACTGCTATGGAGTGCGATTCAGATACAAAGAGTTGATTGAGCACGCTCTGCGCCTACTTTCAGACTTTGAAGAAATTTCCACAAAAAGTCTCTGAAAAAGTAGACGTTCAGCAGGGCAAAGCTGCTGACAGTGTCCGAGGAGTAGACATTAGGCCTGATTTAGATCTTGGAGGTCAGATTAATCTGTCACCACAGTGATGAATATCCTGTCTGCCAAAATATCAGTCCCGTAGGAAATAATGGGATATCCGTCACCATTGTGATGAAGTAACCTGTCCGCCAAGATCTAAATCAGGCCCATAATTGTCAATCAAGATTTCCTTATTCAGATTTAGACTCTATTTTGGAAGTCAAAAATCTCCAGCAGGACCAAGCTAGGGACTGCAGTGGATGAGAGGCCGGATACCCCTTGGCAAAGAGCACTCTAAACAGGATTTGCTGCTGCTGACAAGAACATACTAGTATCTACCATAAAGTCAAGCCAACTGATGATGTACCTTGGGTGGATAGACAAGCAGGTTCGTCCCGGTCCCCTCTCTGTTCTCAGGGAAGCTTTTAGCACAAAAACATTTAAGTCCCAAATTTTGGATTTTGGCTATCTGGGCACCGTTAGCACCACCACCAAGGGCCCAGGACTGGAGGGGCACCACTTGCAGGCTTAGGACTCACTCAGGATGGTTCAGGTTCAAGATGGCTGGAGTCTTTTCTGTTCATTAGGCTCTGATCAGGAGGCCAGCCAATTAGTCCTTGGAGTCACTCTGGTGGTCCTGAGATCAGGTCAAGAGGCAGGGCTCAAACAGCAGGGTTGGCCTCTGAAGGTTCAAAGGCAGGCTGCAGGCAGCAAACTAGTCCTTTCAGTTGCAGAAAAGCAGTCTTCTGGAGTACATAGCAGGCCACAGAAGCAGGCATTTCTTTGAGAGTTCTTCCGCAAGTCCAGAAAATAAGCTGAAGAGTTGGGTCTGAGGGTCCTATTTTTATACCTGGTTCCTTCTTTGAAGAAGGAGAAGTTTCTAGAGAATTCCCTTTAAAGTACTTGAAGTTTCCTGCTTACACTGACCAAGCTCCTGGCTGTCTGCATGACCAATGCAGGGGTGACAAGTCCTTTGTGTGAAGGCAGAGCAAAGCCTTTTCAATTGCAAGAGGGACGTTCTCCAGCTCTGCCCCCATCCTGTTCATGCAGGCACACCTTTACCCTATATTGTCTTGCTAAATAGGAGGAATAAACAAAGTCCAACTGCCAACTACACTCAGCCATATGACCAATCAACATGCTACACAGGCATCAAATAGTTAGGGCTGGAAAATGTGAACCTTCTAAAAGTGGCATTTTCAGAATTGTAACTTAAAAACCTACTTTATCCTTTAAGAGGGTTTTAAATTGTAATATTCCAGACACCAAAGATAACATGTTTACCTGTTCCCAATCAAATGTTATCACTTATTAAATGCAACAAGGCAACCCAATGTTATTCTATGAGAGAGGTAAGCCTCATAGTAGTGGGAAACAAATGTAGGAGTTTCCACTACAAGGACATGTTAAATGTAAAAGAACATTTCCAAGTTTTTCAATACTATTGGTGCTGCACTATGAGCTACCTATGGCCTACTGTATGGTTGACATATGCACAAAAAGGGGCATCTAAGGCTTGGCATTGGGGTTATGTTGCCAAGTTGAATTGACAGTTTAAAACTGCATTATGTTTGCAATGGCAGACCTTGGACATGTTGACTGACACTACTTAAGTTGGTGCCACAATAGTGGTGTAGGCCATGGGTATATGGTTTACCACTCTAGAAGGGACTTATCAGTAAATCAAAAATGACAATAGGGTAAAGTAAATTTTAACATATTTAAAGGAGTGAGCACACATATATTAGCACTGTTTAGCAGCGGTAAAGTGCACAGAGTACTAGAACTAACTAAAATTAATTTCATCAAAAGTAAGAGGGTAAAGGCAAAACATTTGCGGTAAGATCGCCCCAAGGCTGACAGGTCTAAGAAACACAAACATCAAAATCATCAGAACATTGGGAGTAACTTGAATGCTCACAAATTAAAGATGATGGAATGATCCTTATGGAACACCAACTTCATACTTATGATATTAAAAGGTGGTGCATCACCAATGCTCAATTAGTAAATTAAATATAATAATATTAATAAGTGTAGATGCCCACATTTTTTCAGAAGAGATCACCAGTGGAGTTGCCAACTGCCTGGACACCCAAACACCAGGACTGCCAGGCCTTAATTCCACATCTTTCTCCAAACACACACAACAAAATTCCTGTCTGTTTACATGAATCTTGAAGATTCTTTTCATCCATGATTTCCCCCTTTGTCAGTGCTTCTCTCGCTTTTCCTTCTTTTGCCCTTTTCTACCTTTCCCTTTCTTCCTCTGAGCCAAAGTCTGATGAGAAATATGTCTCTGTTTCCACAAATGAGTGTGGCTATTTTAATGTGAGGTCATCCTTCGTGTAAGTAAAAATTCACACAGGATACCAGTAGGAGAATGGTTTGATCCAAATGTGTCACTCATTAAGACTTTAGCTGTGTGAACCATTCTCCAGTGGGTGAAAATTACACAAAACGATTTAATTAGAAGGTACAAAAAATGTAAGAATTTCACATAACAATACCTTTAATAAATTAACACTTTTACTAATTTAAATTGTGCCCAGACCAAGTGATTACATTAAATATAATATTTGTAATTATAATTACATTAATTAAAATCCGTACTATCTATATGAGATTCTTGGTTTAAAATCGTAGCATCAAAATCGTTATTAAACAGAACAGAAACCCAAATATTATTATTTATGCACAGAATAAGTACTTCACTAGTTTTTTTCTTTATGTCTCAGAATGTTCTATTGTTAAGCGTTTTTCATGTAATAACACTACATTTCAAAAATGTTAAATATGAGAAAGCACCTTCTGTTTCTTTTTTGCATTTCACAGACCTGGCAGTGAAGGCACCAATTTAGTTAAGGTTAGATCAGAGTTTCCTTAGGAAAGCCATTTCTGTTTACCTAATGAATTTTGCGGGCTTCAACAAATCTGCACACACCATTTGAAAAAATGTATATCCAGAAGGAAGGGGACATAAAATAGTGGGGAGTGGTTCAAAAGGGCCATTTTCCATTTCAGTTTTCATAGGATTCTTTCCTCCTTGATACAGAAAAACATGGCTGAAACAAATTATACCAGATTTAGCATGAAGGTAAAGCTTTACTCAAGGAAGTGTCTTTGTTTGGTTTGTTGTAAATCTGTTCAGTAGCACGTGAAGTAGGCATGAATAGTTTAAATTCTAGAGATATATGGACTGTTAATTTGTAGATCCTTGCACAACAACCATGCAAACCATAACTTGCAAACCAAATGCAATGCTTATGACCTCAAAATATTCATACCAATAAATACTAACATCTAAATGTGAAATGTAACTAAACAAAAATAGGTAATTAAACCAATTAACGCTACTATATTTACAGTCATTTCTGTCAAGGTAGTAAAAGTAATGATATGTAATATCTGTATGATGATTAATGGTAAAGTTATAAGTATTTCATTTGTTGTGCAGATTGTCATTATGGTTAGCAAGATATGGTTAGCATGGTGGTTGTGAGAGTTTGGAATGTGTTCCTAACCATAACTTGCAAATTTCTGGGGTTTTGCAGAATCATTGTAGGTAGTGATTTTCTCCATGTGTGTCACCTTAAAAACAGTTTGAATGAAGATGTATCTTCC
The DNA here is from genome assembly GCF_964204655.1 of Triturus cristatus. Lineage (NCBI taxonomy): Eukaryota > Metazoa > Chordata > Amphibia > Caudata > Salamandridae > Triturus > Triturus cristatus. The sequence goes on from NC_140590.1 coordinate 1,110,407,108, forward strand.
GAGTAAGAATTCTAACATTGTTCTCAAGTCAATGATGTTTTTCTTCAGCAAGCAGTTAACCTCCTTTCCAGAGAAAGTGAAAGTCTGTGGTCTGTTCATATAAGTTGTTTCTAACCCTTGCAGCATTAAATGACTTCATCAAATCTGTAAAGTCTAAAAGTAAAAACATATACAAAAAATATATTTGGTAATTCAGTCCACCTCAGTTTTATACCCTTTCCTAAGAGGGGTTTTTGGAGCCCAACAGGTGAGTCATTTTGATATTTAAGATGTATGGACCTAACACACCCAACATTTCTAGGACATATTCTTTTGAGAAAACAAGCCATATCTGCCCCTTCTTGTCCATCAGGTAAATCGTAGAGATTAAGCTAATTCCTCCTATTCTGATGTAATAATTTTACTTGCCATACCTAACACATTCTGAGACTTACTAATTATATTTCCACCTCTGCTATTCTGATTGTCATATCTATTCTTCATATGGTGTTTAACCACTGTAATCAATGTATTTGCCACACTTAACAAATTTTGAGCATCACTAACTCTATTTCCACCTCCAGGGGTCTTTAATAAATGTTGGTCCATGTTTCATCCACTTCCTGTATAGTCATATTTCTTTCAATTGTAACATGATTAAAAATACTAATCTATTCCAATATATCCTCAAATGTTAAATGAGGTGGTTGAGAGTTATTTGTAAGTCTCCTCCAGTAGTCTCCTTCGAAGGAGTCAAAGAAACTCAGTCTGTTGATTTTGGCCTACGAATGCTCAGAGACCAACATAAGAGGCTTAGCTGTAGAGGTAGAAGCTTCCAATTCCAATGAGTTGTTTGAAAAATAAGTGACCTACTCCTTTCTGCAATTTCTGGATACTCTCTTTGATTCTTTAGTTCATCTCATAAGTTACACACTCAGTTACAAAGCCAACAATTTGAAGAGGAATAGGATGGGAAGGCTGTTACTCCAGAAAGTGTATTCAATGGCAGAGCTATCTATTAAAAGACCATGCTTTAGTGTAAAAGATGTATTTGCTAAATTAACCAAACACTCAAAGAAGTATTACATTTGAATGATAAGCAGTGTTGGAGGACTAGCTAGGAATAGATTAAATGAACTGAAGTTTGCCACCAACTCATGAGATCAGACAACATCTCTTCAAACAATTTGAAAAAAAGTCTCACTATAGTCTACTTCTAGGAAAGAAGACAAATGTACTCTGTAAGATACACTGTCAAACGTATCCCCAAGCACCTTTTTTTTATCCTTAAAAGCTTTAACATGAAAAGGCTGATGGGTGCTACGAGATTCATCATTTTCAAGAAGGTTTGCCTGGTGTAAACCAACCTAAGTACTGTCATACGTTTTAGGACTTCCATAAACCATTGAAAACTAATTAGCACACATACATTGGCCAGCTTTGTTAAAATAGCTATATGAAAGTATTTTAAATGCACATAAAATATTTAAGTTTAAGACACCCACCATTCTTACATAAAGTGAGCCAATTCATTTACAATAAAAGTCTTTTGAATTCAGATACATCACCACCACACCCAACACTAAATGCACTAAGTGATATCACCACTGCAAGTCAATGGCATGGTATAATGCCATAATTGTGTGACATTTCATCGCTGTGTGGGTTTCAAAGTAAATGCACATGGATATATTGGAGAATGTTTTTGTTTGCTTTTTGATAATGCTTGGAGTAAATCTTTTGACTGTGAAAGCCCTTTAGAATAAAGTGTGTCTTGTTTCAAAGTGTGACCTTCCCATGAGTCAGTATTTAAATTAATTGCATACGGCAAATTGTCTTTCAGAGCGAGCTCATCAGAGCACTTGGATGTCCTGTTGAGAACATGCTTAATACGTTGGTAAGACCAACATAATCTCTTACTAATTATAATTGGGTCATTGCAGGACTTTTTCACACCTGCATGAAGAAGTTGGTTTATCCCATTGCCCTTCAATGTTGCTAGACTTACAATGGAATGACGCTGAGTGATAGGCTTGACTGCTGAGTGTCATTTTCAGTTGCCCAATCACACCTGGCCAAATAGTAACCGCATATATGCAAGAGCACCTTCCAGTAAGAGTCGAAAGGTCTACTTCACCCCATACAGTATACATGGGTAAAGTTACTTTTCTCAAATATAGTTTTGCAGGTGAGGTCTGCTGTCCTCCCACCACTGATGATATAGTTTGCACACCATTATGTGGCTATGTACAGGCCTACTCTACTCACACAACAGATGTTATACTTTGCATAGTGTTCTGCACATACAGTTACTACTTGGTGTGCTCTTTCTACTATTGTTACACTTTGCACGGTGTTCTGGTAAGTTAGGTGTTGTATTTTAATGATACAATGCTTGAAATGGATCCTATGTTTTGAAAACTGAATAGATTTTACTTTAGGCACCAAAACATGCAGAGTAGTTTCAGTATTCATGAAGCACTCTCTGTGGGAAAAAATTAAGTTGAAGATGTTCTTATGAAAATAAAATTTTCCAAAGAATGAATTGTAATCGATCAAAGATCTGAGGTTTGTGAACTATGATACTTCTTCTAATAGCAGTCACTAATACACATAAAAATACCGGGATTTTGGAAGTGTGACACGGAGGCTATATTATAGCCTTATAGCCCGCTGTAGCGGGCTATACCGGCTATTAAAGGCCCGCTGCAGCGTTAAAGGCCCGAGCCGAAGGCGAGGGACTTTAACAAAAGCAGCAGGACTTTAATAGCGGTATAGCCCTGCTACGAAGGGCTATAAGGCTGTTAGAACATTCTGCCACTAGAGGGCAGAATGTTCTAACAAATTAAACAAAGGTTTCTCGAAGCTCGAGGAGATTTAAATCCCCTCGAGCTTCGAGAGGCTTTTGTAAAACATTGGAATGTTGCTCTGTGGGCCTTTACCGGCCCATAGAAGCACGGAGCACTCCATTGTCTACAATGGAGTGCTCCTCATTCCAATGTTCTAAATACTTTTACAGAAGAGGAATGTTCTCCGAATTGTAATTGTTTTTGTTGTTAAATGGAAGATAGGGTCAGTAAAGTTCTCAGAATAAAGAAGAACAGAATATTTAAAGTTCCCAATGCTCCAAATGTCGTAGTTTGATTTAGGACTGCTGGTGCCTCTTCTGTCGTACTGAGAAATAAATTCAAATCTATGGCTGATCACAGTCATGTGTAAAACACTTATGTATTCTGAAGAACTTTTTGTCACATAAGTGTGTCGTATACATTATTCATCAGCTAAAGTCTATTATTAGAGAAGCATTTTCTTTATACAAATGGAGATTCAGGAACTTGTAGATCCATGACACAGAATTATAGAGTTGTGGATCCCCACTTTATCCCTTTATTTCTTGATGGTATCCCTTCTTTCGACACTAATTTATCATGCCCCATAATGAGCAAGAAAATATTGATGCAATGAAAACATTTTGCGCAGTGCACAAGTAATTGCTCATTCATCGAAATTGTCCATTTTATCTCTGATCTGTTCAGCAACATTAACAACTGAAATTGAACTCAATATATTCTCAATTTGGTTCTACAACAATATGACTTATGTTTACATGTGTGAATTCACATAATAAATTAGATTTATTGTTCTGCTTCACTTCCCTTTTAGAGTCTTACACCGGAAAGTCTTAAGCTCATTGAAAAAATCTTAAAGGTAAGAATATTCACACAAATAGCACATATGGTGTTGCATCATTGAATTTATAGGCTAAGCACTGGGGGTTTTACAGACATGAAAAGACATGTAATGGTAAGGGTAAAGGAGGTTGCCTGACAGATGGTAGAAAATAATTTGTGGGAAATATGATGTGACTACATTAAATTTCTTTAATTTAAAGGATAATGTATTGCTCTTAAGTTATGCATGTTCAGGGATATTTATCTTCTCTCCAGTGTCAAGCATGCTTGTCCGCACTGTGCAATCATTGCAAACGGCATCTTGCACAGTGCAAGCGGTCATTTCCTGCCGCTCGAGTAGATTTGTACTCGAGCGGCATGTCATTTTGCTTGCTCACGGTAGCCAACATGACATCGAGAACCGCGAGCAAGCAAAAAATGACCGCTACGCTACGTGTGTTTGCCCTGTGCTACGTGCAATTTGCGTAGTGCGAAGTAGCGCAAACTTCGCAAACTATGCGAGAGTAGAGTAGTACTTCGCCCAGGGTTAATGATGACCTTAAATGTAATTGATTTACTAAAAAAATATACAGGTACAATGCTTTTCCTAACCTTAAGTTATTCAGTCCGATCTTGGGACAATCAGTTTATAAGCAAGGGTCTTTTCATCAGAAGGTAGAGAACTTTGGAACAATTTACTGTACTTTGTGGCCTTGTATTCTAGAGAGGTCCAAAGACCAGCCTAAGTCCCAGTAGTGTGGGATACTCTCCCCACTTTTAAATGTTTTGGATTCCTATCAGTCACAGCATTGTGCAACAAACTGTTGATGATAGTATAGTGTGCTTATTTTTTGCAATTAATTTTAAAACTCTTTTTGCTATTAGAAAAACAGGCACATTTTTTAAATATGGAAATCCCTTCACTCACTCAAAAGTATTTTCTCCAAAGCACCCTTTCATTTACCACCCCAGGTAAAAAATGGCAAATCAGTGTGCCCGCCACACTTTTTATGGAGGTTTTGGGTGTACCTTCCTTTGCCTCTTAAGTGTTTAGGTATATGTACAGATATGTGTAGGAAATGGTAATTTGGGAAAAAGGGGGAAGATAAATTGAAACAAAGTGTGCAGTGAGTACAAAGAATTTATATGGGTAGATCAACTCTAGATTATCAACTAATATTGCATTGCCTAAATTAGAGATACATTCATGAATATGAAAAAATAAATGACAATTTTATATTACAAAATACTTTTTCTTTTTCTTTTTTGTATTATTATTGGATAAATAAATATTCTGATTATCTATTTCTTAGTTAATACAAAAATTATTAATAAATAGAGATGGTTTTCACAATGACTGAATTGTCTAAATTATATACATAACTAGATACATGTACTTCCATAGAACATCACCACATGCATACATTTCCATAGAACAAAACAAAACCCTGTTTATGATGACTTTCATCACAACGCGTTTCGGCTAAGCCTTCATCAGGTGTCCACTGATTGTGGTTAACTAAATAGAAACAAATGAAATTATTTATAAAAATCTTTTAATTATCTAGAGTTAATCAATGTTAAAACACATCTGATAAACATTTAGCATACATTTACATATTTAACACAATTAATGGTGTTTGAGATTCCTGCATTGTTGTCAGGCAATAAAGTTCTAAGTGAACTATTGATTTAAACAATTACTAACAGAAGATTATTTTGTGACAAAAAAAGGGGAGAGAAATAGATATGTGACTCAAATATACTGAGGACTACAGACATACCAATGTAAAGCATTGATTGTAGACAAAACCTCTCACCAGTGAGCAGAAAGTGTTTTAGAAATTGGAGGGCTAAGATCAAATTAAATTAAGAGAACAACTAGTTTGGGCATGGGAATAGTGAATATGATATGAGATATTACAAATATACCTTTTTTGTGTTTGCACTGTGCTACGTGCAATTTGCGTAGTGTGAAGTGGCGAAAACTTCGCAAACTATGCCAGAGTAGAGTAGTACTTCGCCCAAGGTTAATGATGACCTTAAATGTAATTGATTTACTAAAAAAAAATACAGGTACAATGGTTTTCCTAACCTTAAGATATTCAGTCCGATCTTGGGACAATCAGTTTATAAGCAAGAGTCTTTTCATCAGAAGGTAGAGAACTTTGGAACAATTTGCTGTACTTTGTGGCCTTGTATTCTAGAGAGGTCCAAAGACCAGCCTAAGTCCCAGTAGTGTGGGATTCTCTCCCCACTTTTAAATGTTTTGGATTCCTATCAGTCAAAGCATTGTGCAACAAACTGTTGATGATAGTAAAGTGTGCTTATTTTTTGCAATTAATTTTAAAACTCGTTTTGCTATTAGAAAAACAGGCACATTTTTTAAATATGGAAATCCCTTCACTCTCTCAAAAGTATTTTCTCCAAAGCACCCTTTCATTTACCACCCCAGGTAAAAAATGGCAAATCAGTGTGCCCGCCACACTTTTTATGGATGTTTTGGGTGTACCTTCCTTTGACTATTAAGTGTTTAGGTATATGTACAGATATGTGTAGGAAATGGTCATAAACATACTTATAAATACCAAAACTGTTACACCTTAGTAGTTGAGTACCACAATTGTGCTAGATTTCTAAAACCTTACACATTACCTATGATCCCACATGTGAAGCTTAACATGGAACTTTAATATGAGTAAGTTACATACTATTAATTAAGTGACGTGTCCGGTGGACAAAACAAACATATTTGAAGATGAACATTCTCTGTAAAAATGATAAAGTATACACACTTTATGAACCATCAAACATTGTCACGTGCAACGTGAGCTGGTCCATGAGTGCACAGAATATATACCTGATAGATGTCTATTCTAGGCATAATTGTGAAAGATATGCAGCTTAACATTATTCAAACTGTTTTGTCAGGGACAAACGTGGTTGATCTGTCATGGTGAAGTCCATCAAATGTATGCCCCTGCCTTTTATGAAAGGTGCTGGATATCTTATTGCTGTCAGATGGGAAGGTATAGTTGTGTGTGTTGGAATGATGTCATGTACCCCCAAGCTCTTAATCTTAAAGTCATTTACAAATGTTTTGCATCACATGTAGGGTCATTTTATGAAATCCAATCTCAAAGCACAAATTTATGGCATAAGAGTGGGTAACCAAGTTTGAAGGAATTCCAATCAACCCTATCTTTACTAAATGGGTGGAGGAAGCAAATGTGTGGTGTGAACAAATATTTTTGGTCAGAGAAAAATGATTGTTGTTAAATGTTTAAAGTGCTTGATGTGTATGGATAGCACTGGCATAAGTTGTGCACAGTATACATTACATCATTTTTGATCCCATTTCATTGACATAAGTGCTTTATATATTTTTTTTTGGGGGGGTTTATATTTCAGCACAATAGCATTACAGGCACATTTTCAATTTGCATATGAATACAATATATAATATATATATATATCAAGCTTATATCATTGCATTTCAGCAACTTACTATTCTAACAGTGGAAAACAAAAACATAGAATTTTGAAAAGAAATTAGAAGAAAACTGAGTTAAACCAAAGATATGCATTTAAATAAGCTACGGTGCATCCATATTTCCTATTTTGAAAGCAGGAAAAAATAGGGGCGAAACATTGGCTCTATTTTTCGCAGCAATGGAAATATCACTAAATGTTCAATTGGATGTCATCCATAATATAAAGGTCTTTCTTTACCAATGACCACTTTCTCTCAGTCACTTAGTTTATTTTGTTTCAGGAAGGAGATAGTCTTGATTATCTTCTTGCAGCTGCAAAGCCAGAGAACCTGTTCAGCAAGATAATGAAAGGACTAAAAGATTACATGGTGAGAAAATATCTACTAACATTTTTTATATGATCAGCATATTGACATTGCTACATTGTTTTCATAAAATATTAATAGGTAGAATGTCTATAGGGATAATAAAATCTGGGAAACAAGTTGCCAAAGGAAAAGAACGTAGGAAAAAAAGGGTTTGCAATTAGTTCTCTCATAAAATATTTCATTCAATATGTAGAACCCCCATGGAGTTTGGCAGTGCCTTTAACACAATGGTTTTGATGTAGTGCTTGAACAGTACACTCAGCTTGAGTACTCCAGTATTTAATGATTCCCAATATACATGTGGTTAAGATAAATATAAACAGAATCAACGTTGTCTAGGTTTACAGTTACAAATATCACAGTTAAGTATTTGTAAAGGATAATTATCAAAAATAGCCCAAACTCAAACGTAATTTCAGTACTTTTTTATGAAAACATTTTCACCAAGAACATTTTGGAACTTAGAAGGATCCATTTCTTAAACTACAGTCTGTGCCATTACTGTTACATGAATGTAGTTTACGCCTGCATGGCATTGTAAATCTTTTTTAGTTTTGTTGATGCAACTTGTACTAAACTGAAGTTATTAAATTGTTAAACAATCTGATATAATCTAAAATATATAACAATAAGTTATGTAGATATGTATGATAATTAAACCTACTTGTACTATTATTCATGAAATAAATAATGTGTTCTGCTCTGTTTAGGGAGGACTATACACAGATGACAAGCTTCCTTTATTCGATATTCCAGCAAGTGAAAACTGTGAGAAAAAAGGTGACAGAATAATGCCAAATGACAAAGATTTTCCTAACAATTATGGGCTCTTTAGAAAAATATTTGAGAAAAAAGGACTGCGTGGAAGAAGTAGAGGAAAAGGTGCAGAATATGATGATGAAGGTAGCCCAGCAAAAAATGTTCTAGAGAGCTATGATGCTGCACCAGAGGAAATCATAAACCCTTCCTTAGAAACAAATCCTGAAGAAGACACTACTGAAGGGAATGGTGCAGGTTATCCTAACCCAGGTAGAAAAAGAATTATAGGAAAAGGGCATGGTATAAAAGTTAGAAAGCCAGTTATTATACTAGATGACAGTGAAGAAAATGAACCAGACAATAGTGAAGGTAACAAACCAGTTGAAGAGTCTACCAAAGGAGATCAACCTGAAGTTGATCCAGTTGATGAGAACAGGCCAGAGGCTGAAAGACCTGATGGGAATGTTGGTATTCCAAATGACAATCCTTTAAAAGTTCCAGAAGAAAATGTCGATGGCAAAGAACCTGGTCAAGAGCCTGTTGGAAAACCAAATGGTATCGAAAAACCTCAGCCAACGGAGGAATTTGTGGAAGGAGATCAACCTGTTGAAACCTATCCTAGTAGAGAGGTAATTCCTGGAAAAGACGCAGAAAGCAAAGTGCCAGTTGAAGGAACCGTTAAGGGGGGAATAGTTACAGAAGTTAAGCCTGACAAAATAATTCAAAAGGGCACTATACAGAAAAAGGGCCAAGATGTTCCTGAGGAAAATTTACCTGTTAATGAAATAACTGACAGACCAGGCATATCTAAAGACAGAATTTCCCCAGTTCCAGTTGATGAGAGAAGGCCAGAGGATGAAAGACCTGATGGCAATGTTGTTGCTCCAAATGACATTCTTGAAAGTGTGCCAGAAGAAAATGTAGATGACAAAGAACCTGGTAAAGAGCAAGTTGGCTCAGAAAATGGTGTTGAAGAACCTCAGCCAACTGAAGAATTTTCGGAGGAAGATCAACCTGAAGAAACTCTTCCTGGAATAAAGGGAATTCCTGGAATAAGTACAAAAAAAAAAGTGCCAGTCAAAGGGACACTTAAGGGGAGAAAAGTTATTAGAGTTAAGCATGGCAAAATATTTCAAAAGGGCACCATACCGAAAAAGGGCCAAGGTGCTCCTGAGGAAAATGAACCTGTTGATGAAATGACAGGCAGACCAGACATGTCTGAAGACAGTATTTCCCCACTTCCAGTTGATGAGAGTAGGCCAGAGGATGAAAGACCTGATGGGAATGCTGTTGCTCCAAATGACAATCTTGTAAATGTTCCAGAAGAAAATGTCAATGACGAAGAACCTGGTCAAAAGCCAGTTGAAAAACCAAACGGTATCGAAAAACCTCAGCGAACTGAGGAATTTGTGGAAGGAGATCAACCTGTTGAAACCTATCCTAGTAGAGAGGTAATTCCTGGAAAAGACGCAGAAAGCAAAGTGCCAGTCGAAGGAACCCTTGAGGGTGGAAAAGTTACAGAAGTTAAGCCTGACCAAATAATTCAAAAGGGCACTATACAGAAAAAGGGCCAAGATGTTCCTGAGGAAAATGTACCTGTTAATGAAAGAACTGACAGACCAGACATATCTAAAGACAGAATTTCCCCAGTTCCAGTTGATGAGAGAAGGCCAGAGGATGAAAGACCTGATGGCAATGTTGTTGCTCCAAATGACATTCTTGTAAGTGTGCCAGAAGAAAATGTAGATGACAAAGAACCTGGGCAAGAGCAAGTTGGCACAGAAAATGGTGTTGAAGAACCTCAGCCAACTGAAGAATTTTCGGAGGGAGATCAACCTGAAGAAACTCTTCCTGGAATAAAGGGAATTCCTGGAATAAGTACAGAAAAAAAAGTGCCAGTCAAAGGGACACTTAAGGGGAGAAAAGTTATTAGAGTTAAGCATGGCAAAATATTTCAAAAGGGCACCATACCGAAAAAGGGCCAAGGTGCTCCTGAGGAAAATGAACCTGTTGATGAAATGACAGGCAGACCAGACATGTCTGAAGACAGTATTTCCCCACTTCCAGTTGATGAGAGTAGGCCAGAGGATGAAAGACCTGATGGGAATGCTGTTGCTCCAAATGACAATCTTGTAAATGTTCCAGAAGAAAATGTCAATGACGAAGAACCTGGTCAAAAGCCAGTTGGAAAACCAAACGGTATCGAAAAACCTCAGCGAACTGAGGAATTTGTGGAAGGAGATCAACCTGTTGAAACCTATCCTAGTAGAGAGGTAATTCCTGGAAAAGACGCAGAAAGCAAAGTGCCAGTCGAAGGAACCCTTGAGGGGGGAAAAGTTACAGAAGTTAAGCCTGACCAAATAATTCAAAAGGGCACTATACAGAAAAAGGGCCAAGATGTTCCTGAGGAAAATGTACCTGTTAATGAAATAACTGACAGACCAGACATATCTAAAGACAGAACTTCCCCAGTTCCAGTTGATGAGAGAAGGCCAGAGGATGAAAGACCTGATGGCAATGTTATTGCTCCAAATGACATTCTTGTAAGTGTGCCAGAAGAAAATGTAGATGACAAAGCACCTGGGCAAGAGCAAGTTGGCACAGAAAGTGGTGTTGAAGAACCTCAGCCAACTGAAGAATTTTCGGAGGGAGATCAACCTGAAGAAACTCTTCCTGGAATAAAGGGAATTCCTGGAATAAGTACCGAAAGAAAAGTGCCATTCAAAGGGACACTTAAAGGGAGAAAAGTTATTAGAGTTAACCATGGCAAAATATTTCAAAAGGGCACCATACCGAAAAAGGGCCAAGGTGCTCCTGAGGAAAATGAACCTGTTGATGAAATGACAAGCAGACCAGACATATCTGAAGACAGTATTTCCCCACTTCCGGTTGATGAGAGTAGGCCAGAGGATGAAAGACCTGATGGGAATGATGGTATTACAAATGACAATCTTGTAAATGTTCCAGAAGAAAATGTAGATGACAAAGAACCTGGGAAAGAGCAAGTTGGCTCAGAAAATGGTGTTGAAGAACTTCAGCCAACTGAAGAATTTTCGGAGGAAGATCAACCTGAAGAAACTCTTCCTGGAATAAAGGGAATTCCTGGAATAAGTACAGGAAAAAAAGTGCCAGTCAAAGGGACACTTAAGGGGAGAAGAGTTATTAGAGTTAAGCATGGCAAAATATTTCAAAAGGGCACTATACCGAAAAAGGGCCAAGGTGCTCCTGAGGAAAATGAACCTGTTGATGAAATGACAGGCAGACCAGACATGTCTGAAGACAGTATTTCCCCACTTCCGGTTGATGAGAGTAGGCCAGAGGATGAAAGACCTGATGGGAATGCTGTTGCTCCAAATGACAATCTTGTAAATGTTCCAGAAGAAAATGTCAATGACGAAGAACCTGGTCAAAAGCCAGTTGAAAAACCAAACGGTATCGAAAAACCTCAGCGAACTGAGGAATTTGTGGAAGGAGATCAACCTGTTGAAACCTATCCTAGTAGAGAGGTAATTCCTGGAAAAGACGCAGAAAGCAAAGTGCCAGTCGAAGGAACCCTTGAGGGGGAAAAAGTTACAGAAGTTAAGCCTGACCAAATAATTCAAAAGGGCACTATACAAAAAAATGGCCAAGATGTTCCTGAGGAAAATGTACCTGTTAATGAAAGAACTGACAGACCAGACATATCTAAAGACAGAATTTCCCCAGTTCCAGTTGATGAGAGAAGGCCAGAGGATGAAAGACCTGATGGCAATGTTGTTGCTCCAAATGACATTCTTGTAAGTGTGCCAGAAGAAAATGTAGATGACAAAGAACCTGGGCAAGAGCAAGTTGGCACAGAAAATGGTGTTGAAGAACCTCAGCCAACTGAAGAATTTTCGGAGGGAGATCAACCTAAAGAAACTCTTCCTGGAATAAAGGGAATTCCTGGAATAAGTACAGAAAAAAAAGTGCCAGTCAAAGGGACACTTAAGGGGAGAAAAGTTATTAGAGTTAAGCATGGCAAAATATTTCAAAAGGGCACCATACCGAAAAAGGGCCAAGGTGCTCCTGAGGAAAATGAACCTGTTGATGAAATGACAGGCAGACCAGACATGTCTGAAGACAGTATTTCCCCACTTCCAGTTGATGAGAGTAGGCCAGAGGATGAAAGACCTGATGGGAATGCTGTTGCTCCAAATGACAATCTTGTAAATGTTCCAGAAGAAAATGTCAATGACGAAGAACCTGGTCAAAAGCCAGTTGGAAAACCAAACGGTATCGAAAAACCTCAGCGAACTGAGGAATTTGTGGAAGGAGATCAACCTGTTGAGACCTATCCTAGTAGAGAGGTAATTCCTGGAAAAGACGCAGAAAGCAAAGTGCCAGTCGAAGGAACCCTTGAGGGGGGAAAAGTTACAGAAGTTAAGCCTGACCAAATAATTCAAAAGGGCACTATACAGAAAAAGGGCCAAGATGTTCCTGAGGAAAATGTACCTGTTAATGAAATAACTGACAGACCAGACATATCTAAAGACAGAACTTCCCCAGTTCCAGTTGATGAGAGAAGGCCAGAGGATGAAAGACCTGATGGGAATGATGGTATTACAAATGACAATCTTGTAAATGTTCCAGAAGAAAATGTAGATGACAAAGAACCTGGGAAAGAGCAAGTTGGCTCAGAAAATGGTGTTGAAGAACTTCAGCCAACTGAAGAATTTTCGGAGGAAGATCAACCTGAAGAAACTCTTCCTGGAATAAAGGGAATTCCTGGAATAAGTACAGGAAAAAAAGTGCCAGTCAAAGGGACACTTAAGGGGAGAAAAGTTATTAGAGTTAAGCATGGCAAAATATTTCAAAAGGGCACTATACCGAAAAAGGGCCAAGGTGCTCCTGAGGAAAATGAACCTGTTGATGAAATGACAGGCAGACCAGACATGTCTGAAGACAGTATTTCCCCACTTCCGGTTGATGAGAGTAGGCCAGAGGATGAAAGACCTGATGGGAATGCTGTTGCTCCAAATGACAATCTTGTAAATGTTCCAGAAGAAAATGTCAATGACGAAGAACCTGGTCAAAAGCCAGTTGAAAAACCAAACGGTATCGAAAAACCTCAGCGAACTGAGGAATTTGTGGAAGGAGATCAACCTGTTGAAACCTATCCTAGTAGAGAGGTAATTCCTGGAAAAGACGCAGAAAGCAAAGTGCCAGTCGAAGGAACCCTTGAGGGGGAAAAAGGTACAGAAGTTAAGCCTGACCAAATAATTCAAAAGGGCACTATACAAAAAAATGGCCAAGATGTTCCTGAGGAAAATGTACCTGTTAATGAAAGAACTGACAGACCAGACATATCTAAAGACAGAATTTCCCCAGTTCCAGTTGATGAGAGAAGGCCAGAGGATGAAAGACCTGATGGCAATGTTGTTGCTCCAAATGACATTCTTGTAAGTGTGCCAGAAGAAAATGTAGATGACAAAGAACCTGGGCAAGAGCAAGTTGGCACAGAAAATGGTGTTGAAGAACCTCAGCCAACTGAAGAATTTTCGGAGGGAGATCAACCTAAAGAAACTCTTCCTGGAATAAAGGGAATTCCTGGAATAAGTACAGAAAAAAAAGTGCCAGTCAAAGGGACACTTAAGGGGAGAAAAGTTATTAGAGTTAAGCATGGCAAAATATTTCAAAAGGGCACCATACCGAAAAAGGGCCAAGGTGCTCCTGAGGAAAATGAACCTGTTGATGAAATGACAGGCAGACCAGACTTGTCTGAAGACAGTATTTCCCCACTTCCAGTTGATGAGAGTAGGCCAGAGGATGAAAGACCTGATGGGAATGCTGTTGCTCCAAATGACAATCTTGTAAATGTTCCAGAAGAAAATGTCAATGACGAAGAACCTGGTCAAAAGCCAGTTGGAAAACCAAACGGTATCGAAAAACCTCAGCGAACTGAGGAATTTGTGGAAGGAGATCAACCTGTTGAGACCTATCCTAGTAGAGAGGTAATTCCTGGAAAAGACGCAGAAAGCAAAGTGCCAGTCGAAGGAACCCTTGAGGGGGGAAAAGTTACAGAAGTTAAGCCTGACCAAATAATTCAAAAGGGCACTATACAGAAAAAGGGCCAAGATGTTCCTGAGGAAAATGTACCTGTTAATGAAATAACTGACAGACCAGACATATCTAAAGACAGAACTTCCCCAGTTCCAGTTGATGAGAGAAGGCCAGAGGATGAAAGACCTGATGGGAATGATGGTATTACAAATGACAATCTTGTAAATGTTCCAGAAGAAAATGTAGATGACAAAGAACCTGGGAAAGAGCAAGTTGGCTCAGAAAATGGTGTTGAAGAACTTCAGCCAACTGAAGAATTTTCGGAGGAAGATCAACCTGAAGAAACTCTTCCTGGAATAAAGGGAATTCCTGGAATAAGTACAGGAAAAAAAGTGCCAGTCAAAGGGACACTTAAGGGGAGAAAAGTTATTAGAGTTAAGCATGGCAAAATATTTCAAAAGGGCACTATACCGAAAAAGGGCCAAGGTGCTCCTGAGGAAAATGAACCTGTTGATGAAATGACAGGCAGACCAGACATGTCTGAAGACAGTATTTCCCCACTTCCGGTTGATGAGAGTAGGCCAGAGGATGAAAGACCTGATGGGAATGCTGTTGCTCCAAATGACAATCTTGTAAATGTTCCAGAAGAAAATGTCAATGACGAAGAACCTGGTCAAAAGCCAGTTGAAAAACCAAACGGTATCGAAAAACCTCAGCGAACTGAGGAATTTGTGGAAGGAGATCAACCTGTTGAAACCTATCCTAGTAGAGAGGTAATTCCTGGAAAAGACGCAGAAAGCAAAGTGCCAGTCGAAGGAACCCTTGAGGGGGAAAAAGTTACAGAAGTTAAGCCTGACCAAATAATTCAAAAGGGCACTATACAAAAAAATGGCCAAGATGTTCCTGAGGAAAATGTACCTGTTAATGAAAGAACTGACAGACCAGGCATATCTAAAGACAGAATTTCCCCAGTTCCAGTTGATGAGAGAAGGCCAGAGGATGAAAGACCTGATGGCAATGTTGTTGCTCCAAATGACATTCTTGTAAGTGTGCCAGAAGAAAATGTAGATGACAAAGAACCTGGGCAAGAGCAAGTTGGCACAGAAAATGGTGTTGAAGAACCTCAGCCAACTGAAGAATTTTCGGAGGGAGATCAACCTAAAGAAACTCTTCCTGGAATAAAGGGAATTCCTGGAATAAGTACAGAAAAAAAAGTGCCAGTCAAAGGGACACTTAAGGGGAGAAAAGTTATTAGAGTTAAGCATGGCAAAATATTTCAAAAGGGCACCATACCGAAAAAGGGCCAAGGTGCTCCTGAGGAAAATGAACCTGTTGATGAAATGACAGGCAGACCAGACATGTCTGAAGACAGTATTTCCCCACTTCCAGTTGATGAGAGTAGGCCAGAGGATGAAAGACCTGATGGGAATGCTGTTGCTCCAAATGACAATCTTGTAAATGTTCCAGAAGAAAATGTCAATGACGAAGAACCTGGTCAAAAGCCAGTTGGAAAACCAAACGGTATCGAAAAACCTCAGCGAACTGAGGAATTTGTGGAAGGAGATCAACCTGTTGAGACCTATCCTAGTAGAGAGGTAATTCCTGGAAAAGACGCAGAAAGCAAAGTGCCAGTCGAAGGAACCCTTGAGGGGGGAAAAGTTACAGAAGTTAAGCCTGACCAAATAATTCAAAAGGGCACTATACAGAAAAAGGGCCAAGATGTTCCTGAGGAAAATGTACCTGTTAATGAAATAACTGACAGACCAGACATATCTAAAGACAGAACTTCCCCAGTTCCAGTTGATGAGAGAAGGCCAGAGGATGAAAGACCTGATGGGAATGATGGTATTACAAATGACAATCTTGTAAATGTTCCAGAAGAAAATGTAGATGACAAAGAACCTGGGAAAGAGCAAGTTGGCTCAGAAAATGGTGTTGAAGAACCTCAGCCAACTGAAGAATTTTCGGAGGAAGATCAACCTGAAGAAACTCTTCCTGGAATAAAGGGAATTCCTGGAATAAGTACAGGAAAAAAAGTGCCAGTCAAAGGGACACTTAAGGGGAGAAAAGTTATTAGAGTTAAGCATGGCAAAATATTTCAAAAGGGCACTATACCAAAAAAGGGCCAAGGTGCTCCTGAGGAAAATGAACCTGTTGATGAAATGACAGGCAGACCAGACATGTCTGAAGACAGTATTTCGCCACTTCCGGTTGATGAGAGTAGGCCCGAGGATGAAAGACCTGATGGGAATGCTGTTGCTCCAAATGACAATCTTGTAAATGTTCCAGAAGAAAATGTCAATGACGAAGAACCTGGTCAAAAGCCAGTTGGAAAACCAAACGGTATCGAAAAACCTCAGCGAACTGAGGAATTTGTGGAAGGAGATCAACCTGTTGAAACCTATCCTAGTAGAGAGGTAATTCCTGGAAAAGACGCAGAAAGCAAAGTGCCAGTCGAAGGAACCCTTAAGGGGGGAAAAGTTACAGAAGTTAAGCCTGACCAAATAATTCAAAAGGGCACTATACAGAAAAAGGGCCTAGATGTTCCTGAGGAAAATGTACCTGTTAATGAAATAACTGACAGACCAGACATATCTAAAGACAGAATTTCCCCAGTTCCAGTTGATGAGACAAGGCCAGAGGATGAAAGACCTGATGGCAATGTTGTTGCTCCGAATGACATTCTTGTAAGTGTGCCAGAAGAAAATGTAGATGACAAAGAACCTGGGCAAGAGCAAGTTGGCACAGAAAATGGTGTTGAAGAACCTCAGCCAACTGAAGAATTTTCGGAGGGAGATCAACCTGAAGAATCTCTTCCTGGAATAAAGGGAATTCCTGGAATAAGTACAGAAAGAAAAGTGCCAGTCAAAGGGACACTTAAAGGGAGAAAAGTTATTAGAGTTAATCATGGCAAAATATTTCAAAAGGGCACTATACCAAAAAAGGGCCAAGGTGCTCCTGAGGAAAATGAACCTGTTGATGAAATGACAGGCAGACCAGACATGTCTGAAGACAGTATTTCCCCAATTCCGGTTGATGAGAGTAGGCCAGAGAATGAAAGACCTGATGGGAATGATGGTGTTACAAATGACAATCTTGTAAATGTTCCAGAAGAAAATGTAGATGACAAAGAACCTGGGAAAGAGCAAGTTGGCACAGAAAATGGTGTTGAAGAACCTCAGGCAACTGAAGAATTTTCGGAGGGAGATCAACCTGAAGAAACTCTTCCTGGAATTAAGGGAATTCGAGGAATAAGTACAGAAAAAAAAGTGCCAGTCAAAGGGACACTTAAGGGGAGAAAAGTTATTAGAGTTAAGCATGGCAAAATATTTCAAAAGGGCACTATACCGAAAAAGGGCCAAGGTGCTCCTGAGGAAAATGAACCTGTTGATGAAATGACAGGCAGACCAGACATGTCTGAAGACAGTATTTCTCCACTTCCGGTTGATGAGAGTAGGCCAGAGGATGAAAGACCTGATGGGAATGCTATTGCTCCAAATGACAATCTTGTAAATGTTCCAGAAGAAAATATAGATGACAAAGAACCTGGGCAAGAGCAAGTTGGCACAGAAAATGGTGTTGAAGAACCTCAGCCAACTGAAGAATTTTTGGAGGGAGATCAACCTGAAGAAACTCTTCCTGGCATAAAGGGAATTCCTGGAATAAGTACAGAAAGAAAAGCGCCAGTCAAAGGGACACTTAAAGGGAGAAAAGTTATTAGAGTTAAGCATGGCAAAATATTTCAAAAGGGCACTATACCGAAAAAGGGCCAAGGTGTACCTGAGGAAAATGTGCCTGTTGATGAAATAACTGACAGACCAGACATATCTGAAGACATCATTTCCCCAGTTCTAGTTGATGAGAGCAGGCCAGAGGATGAAAGACCTGGTGGGAATGTTGGTTTTCCAAATGATAATCTTGTAGGTGTGCCAGAGGAAAATGTAGATAAAAAAGAGCCTGGCCAAGAGCCTGTTGGCACATCAACTGGTGTTGAAGAACCTCAACCAACTGAAGAATTTGCTGAGGGAGATCAACCTGATGAAAGTGTTCCTGTTAGAAAGAGAATTCCTGCAAAAGACCGAAAAAGGAAAGTCCCAATCAAAGGAACTCGTGGTGGAAGAAAAGTTACAGGATTTAAGCCCGGCAAAATAAGGAGAAATGGCAAAGGTGCTCTTGAGGAAAGTGAACCTGCAGATGAAATAAGTGACAGACCAGATATATCTGAAGACATAATTTCCCCAGTTCCAGTTGATGAGAGTAGGCCTGAGGATGAAAGATATGAAGGGAATGTTGCTGCTCCAAATAACAATTTTAGAAATTTGCCAAAAGAAATTGTGGATGTCAAGGGACCTGGTCAAGAACCTGTTCGCACGCCTGATGAAAGTGGTCCAGATAGAAAGGGAATTATTGTAACAGGAAGTAAAGTGCCAGACCAAAGACGTTTTGGTGGGAAAAAAGTAACAAAATCCAATGATAGAAAAAACACTCAAAAGGGTAACTTTAGGAGAAAGAGTCTAGTTTCTGTTGGTGATAATGCAATGCAATTGGGAATCATTAAAAAAAAATCTCAAGGTACTGGGGTAAATATGCCAGATGATTTTGAGCCATATGAAAGTGATGGAAATTCGCCAACTGAAGAAAGTCCTGAAGGAGATGGTCTTATTAATCGTGGTTCTAATAGAAAGCGATTAACTGGAAAAGGTGCTAGAGGAAAAGGAAGTGTCAAGGGAAATCTTGGTAGTAAAAAGTTTTTGAGAGTCATGAAAGGAAAAGTGTCTCAAAGAGGCAGCCTAAAATCAAAAGCTATTGGACAAGCTGTTATAGGTGAAAAGGGTTCTAGTGATGAACGATCTGACATTACTATAGATGATATGGAACCAGGTGAAATAGAAGGTTCTTATGGTGAAACTGAAGATCTTGAACAAGCTAGTGTTGAAAATGTATTTAGTGAAGGTACCACTGATGCAAAAAGATCACGTGGAGGAAAGCACATTTCTAGAAAACGTGTGGGTGGTAAAAGGGTTTCTAAAGGGAGTCTAAATGTAAAGAGATTTCCTGTAGGTAAGAGAGTTGGGAGTGGTTTTATTGGTGGTAGCCTTGGTGGTAATATTGTAGAGCCCCAAGAAAGTCCTGAAGGAATTTTATTTAATGGTGATGTCACCGAAAGAAAAGTATATGATGATTATGGCTTTGGACGAAAGGGATCAATTCAAAAAGGGTATGAGTTGAAAGAATCTGTCAGAACTACTGTAGGTAGAAAAGGAGTTGTTGGTGTAAACCTTGTAGAAGATGGAATTCTTACAAATACTCGTAGAAGAAAAGAAGATTTTGTAAATGAAGGTACAACTAGCATAAATGAAGTTATTGGTGGTTCTTCAAATGCTATCAATTTGAAATTTGGGGAAGGAGAACCTAGACAAGGCACTACAGATGAGAGCAGACAAAATGCTGTTATTCCTAAACATATGGTACTTTTGGGACCAGACAATGATCAAGTAGCTAATGGTGTCATCACTGCAGGAAAAGGCACTCCTGGGCAAGTAACTATGTTTGGTGATGGAAACTCTGGAACAAGCAAATGGATTGGTGGGACACCTGGAGAAAAAGCATTTGAAAATACAGCAGACCAGAATGGCGAAAGAGAGAGGGTTATTGTGGTCAATACAGAACCACATGGGAGTGTTAGAGACAAAGTCAGTAGAAATCAAGCTGCTGGAAGTGATACTAAATCAATAATTGGAAGAGATAGGGTTGGTAGTGTCGTACAAGAAGACAAACATGTTGATGTAATTAGCCTTGGAGAAAATGGACATAATGGTGAAAATTTGATGAGGAATGGAGCAATTGGAGGTGATGGCATTCCAAGAGGTAGTTCAAGAGGTAATGTTTTAGATGGAAGTACTGTTAGTAGATGGGAACATACTGAAAGTGATCGTGTATTCAGTGGTATCAAAGAAGGTGACCAAGAGGGCAAATGGTCTATAGGGGATCAGGGTTCTCAAAAAGGAAATGGACAAGATAGGTTTGAAGGAAATAGCATTGCGGAAGGAAGACAAGGAGGAAATTGGTTTGCAGGTGGTGAAGTTGATGAAAAAGCTAAAGGTTCTGTCAGTGGAAGTATTATTAATGTAGGCAGTAAAGGAGGAAAATCGTTTGTTGATGGAGGTGGTAATGGAAAGGTAAGCACTGGAGGTTCATTTGGAGTAAATAGTATAGATGCAAGCAACCAAGGAGGAAAATGGATTGTTAGAGGTGTTGCTGATGGCAATGTAGTTAATGGAGGTGCTTTTGTAGGAAATAGAGTTGCAGCTCAAGGAGGAAAATTGTTTGTTGGAGGTGGGGCTAATAGGCAGGGAGACAGTGGAGGTTTTTCCAGGGAAAATGAAATTTCAGCTGACAACAATGGAGGAAAACAGTTTGTTGGTGAAAAGGCAAGTGTTGGAATGACATTTGGAGGAAATGGTGTTTATTTAGGCAGCACAGGAGCAAAATTGGTTGATGGAGGTGGTGCTGATGGAAAGGGAAGTACAGGAGGTTCTTTTGGAGGAGGTATCAAGGTAGAATTGAGCCAAGGAGGCAAGTGGTTTGCTGGAAGTGATTCTCAAGGAATAAAAGGAACAAAAGAAGATGCTGGGAGGAATATACAAGGGAGCATCACTGTAGGGCAAAAGGATAATTTGAGAAAACTAGGTGAAGTCAAATAAGCTGCTAATGGTAAATCTGGTAGACCCAAAGGACGTTAATCATTAATCCAATCTATCTCTTCAGTGGTGTATTTTCATTAATTAATTACTTCAGAAGATACATTCTCAAAAAGGTTTGTTAATGGGTATCTGTAGCACATGCAGACATCATGCAATTTTTGGTCTCATTGACCTTCTTCAATTCCTTGCTCTCTGCTCTTTTCACCATCCTCAAAAGCACCATTTTTCAGACTTAAGCGCAATACCGATAACTTAAGCACGGGCGATTTTGGTGACTGTTTCCATATTAACATAGTCCGGATCCAAATGTACAATTGAAATGCTAATTTTGCGGTGTAAACAAAGCCTAAACAAACTCATATTGTTTTAGTGCAATCCTTTTGATTATTGCTGCCACAATTTGCAAAACGTCTGCTCTGGTAACATATCTAAAATGGCAATGACATGGATCCAATTCATATTTAGGAGCAAAAAGTTCCACCAAAGATGGCATAGATATTATAAAGCACTCCTACCACCCATCCCACACTTTTCACATTGGTGGGGAGAGAAAAGGGAATAAAGCTAATCAGTCTCCTTAACGTTTGACTTAATGCTACATTTGTGTACCTTTTTTTAATGTGTTCACCTCTTGAATACGAGAATGTGACTGCATTGTGTATTCTGTAAAATTGAGTACAACTAATTCATATTATGCCATTGTTTGAAGAGCGAACAGTCAATGTTAATATGGAACTTATATGTGTAGGACAGTACTAAGATATGTGCTTGACTACTATAATATGTTTGCATACATACCTTCAAAAATTATCTGATGTTCTCTTCTCAGTGTAAAACAGTTTAAGGATTTCAGTCTCGAAACATGGTGCTAGTGCTTGTTTTTCTTTGTGTTCTTAAATTTCCCATATTGGATTTAAATGGAAAAAAAGGGTTTTGTTGTTTGTTTCTTATTGTGCTCATATGTGGCATACATTTTATCTCCATCACATGCAGCTCAGTTTAACAGAATTGCTATCTGTTTTCATCTCTTTCATCTGTAGTGTCTGCTTCTTTGGTGCCTGTAGTTGGCAAGTGATGCAATAAAGTTTTGAAACACCATATTCATGCTGCAGCTGTGTTTTTTTACTAAATCGTAATGGTTTATTGTCAAAAGTGTGATTTTTTAAAAATAAATAGGAACAAACATTAGTCTTTTTCCCAAATAATTTATAATTTTTAAACAATGTATTTTGAGTGAGGTGGAGGTGGGTAACTATGGTAATAGGTCAAAAGAAGTCCTCCACCATTATTGCATAAGCATGAGTATCTACTCAGCTGTTATTCAATTATCAGAAAATAGGTGCACTTTAGCCTGCTATTTCTGTTGAGTGCATACAATAATACATCGAGAAAAACATGTTTGCCCCTTTAGAAACGTAAAAAACATGAAAAGCCTTAAGGGGAAATAGTTAGCACTGTTTTAGGAGGCTTAGAGCCTCACTCAGGCAATCCTTGCAAGGGTTAACCACAAAAGTCAGTAAATTAACCTGTGGTTAACCCTCCGGTGGCTTGGCACAAAATTGTCAGGCTTACTTTAGAAGCAATGTGGAAAGTATATATGCATCACACAGTTTCCTGACTCCCCTGCCATGGCTCCAAGCTGTCTGAAGAGATAATGTGGAGGTGACAAGCCCCTTGTGTGAAGGCAGAGTGCAGCCTGTTCAGTGGCAAGTGGGGCTGTGCCAAGCTCTGCCCCCATCCTTTCGACAGATTGCCAATTCAGGACCACTTAATCCCTTGATTTTGTGACTGTCTGGGAGGCATTTACAAAGCCTATCTGTCAATTATATTTAGTCATGTGACACAGGGGAGGCTGCTTGCACCAAGTAGCTATTGGCAGCAAAATGGCAACTTTCTAAAATTCAAACAAACACAGTGGGCGAACCCACTAACAAAATCGACTCAGTAGTAATTCTTGAGTGCCAGAAACCCATTAGGTTTATATAAACCTAATGGGTTTCTGGCACTCAACAATTACTACTGAGTCAATTTCGTTGGTGAGTTCGTCCACTGTGTTTGTTTGTACTTTATCCTAGGGAACAATGGCTCCCCATTCAAAATTGTAATTTAATATCCGACTTTACCTTTAAAGAGGAACTTTATTTACAATTTCATGGATACAAAACATGAAAAGCACATCTGTCCTATATCAGAAGTTAACACTTATTAAATGTCATAAGGCAACCCCAAATTTTCCTATGGGACAGATAGGCCTCACAGTAGTGAAAAATGAATTTAAGAGATCAGGACATGTAAAACTTAAAGGTACATCCAACCTTTATAACTACAATGCACGCTGCCCTATGGGCTACCGAGGGCCTACCTATATGCAATAAAATTGGAGTTTAAGGGTTAGCAAAGAGGCTATATTGGCAACTGAAATTGGCAGTTTAAAGCTGTATTCAGGCTGAAATGGTAGGCTTGGGACATGTTTTAAGGGGCTATTTAAGTGGATGACACAATATGTGTTGCAGGCCCACTAGCATCATTTATTGTACAGGCCCTAGGTTTATTATAAACCCCTCTACAAGGGACTTATAATTAAATTAGATATGCCAATCAGGCATAAACCAATTAAACCATATTTAGGTGAGTCAGCACAAGCACTTTATCCCTGATCAGCATTGTCAAAGGCTAACAAAAATAAATTTCAGCAAAATAGAGGTAAGTGGACAAAAATTTGGAGGAAAGGTCACCTTAAATCTGACAGGTCAAACATGACCACAGCCCAGATGAATGTGGAGAGAACTACTAAACCTCCTGGGAGTTCTCATCACAAAGCCGGAAGACCATCAGCATTGGAGATGCCTTAACCCGGATGGTGTTCCACCATAACGTCCAAACCCTGTAGGGAGATACGCCACCTCAACAATTTTGGATTCTCACCCCTCATTAGCATAGGCAGTCTGAGGGGCTGTGTGTCTTTAGTGCCCAGACTAGAGCAAAGGCTTCTTTCTCAATAACAATCCACCTTTGTTCCATGGGAAGGAACCTCCTTGAGATGAAAGCTACAGACTAGTGTAGGTACTCCTCATTGGCCTGTGATAGGACTGCCCCTATGCCATACTCTGAGATATCTTTTTGAACTAAGAACTCTTTGAAAGGTCAAGGGCCTTCAGCACTGGGATTGTGCACATGGCCTGTTTGAGGGAGTCAATCCTCTGTCCAGATCAACTTCTTGGGCTGCTTCTTGAAAGTCAGCTCAATCAAAGGGGTGTCAACAGTGCCATGCTCCTTGAGAAACCTCCCATATTATCCAGTGAGGCCCAAGAAGTCACTCACTTTAGTCTGAGTATTTCGGGGCTCCCAGGCCACAATAGTCTCTATTTTGCCCTGGGCTTGCTGCACCTCATCCTTGCCCATAAGATGTACCAGGTATGGTACAGACCCTTGCCCCATCTGGCACTTACACTGGTCTTGATAGTCAGGCTTTGATGTTACAGGGTCGGAAGCACTTCCTGCAGGTGGAAGATTTGGTCCGCCCAGCTGCTGCTGAAGACAGCTTTGCCATCTAGGTAAGCAATGCTGAAGGCCTCCATCCAAGCCATAACCTGGTTCAACAGCCCCTAGAAGGTGGCAGGGACATTTTTCAGCCCAAATGGCATAACCTTAAATTGAAAGTAGCCCTCTGTGGTAGAAAAGGTCAACCTTCTTCAGCCCCATCAGGGCAATCTGCCAATATCCTGAATGCACATCAAAAGTACTCAGGAACTTGGCAGCACCTAATCTTTCATTGTGCTCATCAGCTCTGGGGATGACATGAGCATCAGTTTTGGTGGCTGAGTTGAGTCCTCTGTAGTCTACGGAGAACCAGAGTTCTGGTGCTTTGCCTTATGTGGCAGGTTTTGGTACCAGCGCCACTGGGCTGGAAAAGGACTACTGCAGTGCTCAATCGCCCCCAATTCCAACATCTTAGAGACCTTCTGTTCAATGCTGGCCCTAGCTTTGTGAGACAGACTGTATATTTTATTTTGGACAGGAAGGCTGTCTCCAGTATCAATATTAGGTGTATACAGATGTCTAAGCCTCGAAGTGAGGGAAAACAACTAGCTACTGACCCTCTGCAATTCTGGAGTCAGGGTAGGGAACAGTGTGACACCCTCCACTGACCCATCTTTCTCTTTAGATGACAGAAGGTCAGGGAGAGGATCACTCTCCTCCCATCATCTGTCACCAGCCGTATGGAAACAACAGACCTCCCATAGTGAGGTTTGAGGCATGTTGAAACTATACCATGGTAGCTTTCAGTCGTACCATTGTTTCTTAATTTTGTTGCTTGAATGTGAATTTACCTTGAAAGAAACTAAAGACAAGAGGCGGTTGGCAAAACAGTTGGCTTAATTAAACACTTTGGCCGGAACAATAGTTACAGAGTCGGAGTCTGAACCCTGCCTCAAAATACAATTGATATGAGTGCCATTAAATACGGTTCTTGGAGAATCATAAAACAATTCAGCGTACCTTTTTAGGAAAAGAAATGCGGGCTTAGTCATGAAGTCAGAAATTACTCCCACCAGATAACAAATGCAGTTGGGTCTCAACCTTGTGTGGACACAATGAGGGCCAGTGGGAAATGTATCCAGATGTCCGGCATGGGGAGCACATTATCACTGTGTGGACTGTGTGTGTCTTGTCCTGATTGCCTAAGTGATTGTAACTTCATGTGGCATAAACTCTGTTTTTTTGGGCAGGTGCACACCACTCTGCCATTTATGCTTTATTGGGGACAATCTCCCTGGACCATTGTTGTGTCACTGCCTATCTGTGGGATAGATCTGGGTTTTTTCTATTCACATGTTTGTCTACCAGCTACGTGCCACCCCACATGTGATCTGTCAATCAGTTGCTTCAGGCCTAGGTCGCAGGGCCTGCCTGACTGCATATTTCTGACTTGGGGTTGATGGACAGGTCATGTCGAGTGATTTCTACAAAGGTGATAGCCTTTCATTTTCATATACACATGTATCATTGCATACATCAACATCGACTTTTTCAATATTAACATTCCCCCTCTAATTGAATTTCAACAACATCATTTACTCCATACTTCATAGCAGTCACATTATTAGGGGCTTGTCATGCTTCAGTTTTAACTATTAATACTTCCCAATTACTTGCATGCTACCCAATTCGTGGACTGCCTTTCTACAGCAGGAAACCCCAACTTGTAGGCACCTTCCTCCTTACGCTTGTCTGTTTGTAAATGTTGCAGTGCTTGGAAGGCAATAGTTAGGGTCCCATTGTCCATATTGTTTCCTGGGTTAAAAGTACAGCAGGACACACCGATCTTGGCACACACCCCCCCCCCTCCATTGCGTTCATCAAGTCCAACACATATCAATGTTGCATCACCATGAGGCGGATGGATACTACTTCTTCCTTGATCACTATTAGGCCGAGCTCAGGGCTGTTCATCATCTTCAACATCTTCAACATTTTTCATCTTGTTATTTTTAACCAGAAAGCGTTTGCTTTTGTCTGCAAGGTGAAGATGGCTGTGGGCCACACCGCGTTGTGTCAGAAAACAGTCTGAATTCTTCTGGAATGTCCTTCTACTGAGCCCAGCCATAATATTCAGCAGTTCTTTTTTCCCAAGCCTGATTCAACAGAGTTGTCTTCTTCTGTAGCTGTTGTTGGAACAACTCTGACAGATCTTTTCCAGGGATTAGGTTGAGGTGTGTATGGTGATGCGGGAGCAGAGGCCCCGCCATCCAGGGACTAGCTGGGTATAGGCAAACTCACCACACTGCCAGTACGTATCCATTAGTGTGGAGGTGCCCATCGCAAGTCGGGTATGTGTAGTACTGCCCAACAGTTCTCATTTGTGCCTAGTGGAATTGTTCCTTTACATCTGAAACACAAGAAATACAGTGTAAGCTTCTGTACAATTTTGGGTTGCCCCTTCCCTTCCCTTCCAACCACATGTTTCCCCATTCTATATCAGTATCCCAGATTTCCTTATTTGAAAAGTTTTATATAGCGCTGGCTAGACCCGGAGGTATCCGAGCACTTTACATAAGGTAGTACATTGTTTTAGAGCATTGTTACATAGTTACATCAGTTTCTGGAGCGACGCATAACATTGAAAGGGAAACAGTATAACATAGTTACATGAGTTACTAAAGCATAGCATATCATTGAAGAAACTGGCAAGGGGGAAAGTACTTCAGGGGACACAGAAAGGTAATGGCTGGAAAAGGGGAGGCAGACAATGAATCACGGAGGGCGAAGGTGGGGGAGGGAAAAGAAACATAATGGGGAGACAAGGAGAACATTGCCAGATGTCTGGCTGGGTAGGTGATGGCGGGAGGGTGAACCAGAGCCAAACTCCTCCATAGCTGTCTACGCAGCTCCACCGGGCATTGGCCATATTACTAGGTCTCCATGGTCAGGATAATAATCATGGACCTTCTGAAGATTTTGAGTTTAAATGCGGGAGTTGGAGAGATGAGAACCGCAGTCACATCTAACCCTGGGTTTATATAAGGGTCCAAGAAGGGGGTGGTTTCAAGGAGAATTAAAGTGAAAAAGCCGAGGAGATTACCAGCTGGCGCTAATCATCTGTCGGCGATCTTGAAGACATCCTGTATGAGATACATTGCGGACAAGCTGGTACCCGACTGAACAGTATTTGCAGATTGATTCTCCAGCTTGGTGCCATAAGGAAGGGTTGAAATGAGGCTCCGCATTGCAACAACCACGGACGGTTATATTGCTGATAGATTTGCCGATAGCTACATCATGGGCGCCATCTTACGGCCAGTCCCTGGTCTGGGGAAGATCGTTGCGCTGGTAGAATCAGATTTGAGAAACAATGTGCTACTTACAGTAAGCGGACAGTCTTACTTAAAATATTGGTACGTGTTGCTGATCTTTACAGCACAGCTCCGCACGGAAAGATAGAGGGCTTCCTGTACACTTCAGCCGCCATCTTATGGTCATGCAACTTTAATTAATGATTGCCGCAAGGTTAGATAACACTGGTCATGGCAAAAAAAGTAATTATGCCTTGTCCAAAAATAAGGTTGGTAAAAATCTTATGAAGCAGGCGCTCAGGAGGGCCATCCCGTTGTTATTCAGTACCGTCTGTGCTGGTTTTATTGATGTCTCTCTTAATCCGCCATTTTGAATCGTCATGTTACTTTGTCTGACGAGGATGTGGCAGTGATTCTGCTTTATCGGCGCCTTACATCAAGCCACGATACCACCATTGTGGCACCATTCCAACTTCAAAAACAGTTCTAAAATCTGGTATCTTCCCGGCAGAAATCTGCAGCTGTGAGCTGGTGCAGCTGCAGGTCACTGCAACTGCGGGTCAGTGCAGCTGCAGTTCGATGCAACTTTAGGACGATGCAACACTGGTCGATACAATTGTTGGTAAATTCAAGTATGGGTTGGTGCAGCTGCGGTTAGTTTCAGCCGTGGGTCGATGTAGCGGCGGGATGAAGCAGCGGGCAATTATCATTGGTTAATGCATCTGGCCATCGCTGCAGGTTGTGAGTCAAAACAATCATGCCCTCTTACCAGAATCCGGCGATCAGCTCCTCGGAGCGGCCGTGAGTGGCCGTAGATCGGGGTCATGGAAGTCTATTCTGGCGCTGAGTCCTCAGGGAGATCCTTGCAATATCACCCGGTCAGCACTGGGCTGGTCGTCCCGAAGCGTCCTCTACCCCTCTATTTTCTGACATGGGTTATCTAGCCAGGTGTTCAACCCTCCCCTACAAGACTCCTTTTCCTTTGTATCATTGAGGTGGATGGCCCTACACTGGAACTCTATGTCTGGGGTCCATTTATTATAAAAGAAGACTGCCTCAGACATGCTAAGAGCCACTATGGGACCACAGTCGGAAGCACCCTGGTGCTGTGTGCTTTTGCTACCTTCAAAAACCTCTATTCTAGAAAGTCTTGGGGCCAAACAGTAATCTCCCTGATGTGCCCCTACTGCGCAACCTATCTAGCTCAGTTTGAATATCGCTAGGTTCAGCAAAAAGATACAGTGCTGTAGGAATGGTCTCATACCAGGTCACATACACTACTACTCCATGGGGTTCTACCCTGCTGGGTTGTATCTTGGCACTAATCCTACATAGGTACAGGTGTGGAAAACATTTTGTTCTTTCGGGGGCTAGTTAAGCCTATCTGCACCTACTGCATGTAGTATCAGTGAACAGATGTAACATGACCTGGCTGATGCCTGGGCACCCATGGTGCTCATATGCTGATTCCATGTGTTGTGTAAAAGTGTACTGTGTAGTGTGTGTGGAATAATAGTGTTCGGTTCAGTGTAGTTATATGTGATATGGGAGAGGTCCCTATACAAGCGCTTTGAAAGTGTTGGGTGGACTCCGCTTGACTAGGCAGATTTATTGGCAATCAATATATGAGGCCACATCCATAGTAAACAGAGGGTATACAATTGTACAACAATACATAACTTATTGAACATTGCAGGTCTTGGGATACCTTCCAAGTGTGATGTCTGTAGTCCTCTTGGGGGTTACTTTCCTTTGGAAAGGTTCAGAAAAGTTTGTGGAAAAAGTATGTCCAAAAAGTTTGTGGTCTTTGACTCGCGCACATGGGTATTTATGGGATTAAGGAAGTGTTTACTAAAGAAATGGTGGTCCACAGCAAAGGTGGTGAAGAAAGACCTGTTGTTCGTGGGTTAGTTCACAAAATATTTGAATCCTTACGTGTGTCATTATAAATCAGCTTTGGGGGTTCCGGTGCCTTTCTTTTAGAGGCGTGCTTTTACATTAATTTGTGCAATTTTAGTGAGGCACCAGAAGGTGGCCGCAATCGGGGTATCTATTTTTAAAAACACTGGGTGATTATTCATGAGTCAAATTAGTTTTTTCTTATGGGTCATTGGTTCTCCCCCCTCACCATGACAGAAAAAGATACCTTACTGGGTGATCTTCGTGAGCATGTGGATGATCTCAGTTCTTTAACTAACATGTTATGGGAGCTGCTAGCCTTCCAATATCTTACCTTCCATTGTGTGTGCGTGGGGGTGCTTTATCGATACCTGGTGCCTTTTCAACTACACATGCACGGGGTAACGCATATAGAGGGGCCATATCTCAGTTGGGTGTTATTGGCAATCGCAACTTGCCTTGAGGTCACATGTGTGCCCCTCTAGTTCTGGCACATGGTGCACAGTGTGATTCTCCCTAATTGCATCAGGTGTCTTAATTACGCCTTTTTTCTAGTTGCTTCTTTTTGGGCTTCTTTTTTGCAGGTCTTTGGGTGCTTACTTAGGTCTTCATGTGATTTGCTGTCTCTATGGCTGTGTACCATAGGAAGTCAATCAAGCAATCAATCAATTCGGTCAAGTTAAAAATGATCATAAAAGCACAAATATATACATCATCATAAAATTATACAAAATGTTGTTTTTAAAATCACAAATATTTCAGCAATGACTCTAGAACAAAGACATTAATGCGTTAAAATCATTAAGATCATTTCATGTGCTAAGTCTATGTAGTTATATTATTCTTTAGCAATCTCACTGGTCTACGTGCCATCCTCTTCCTCTTCCTCATGCAGGCCCATAAGAATGACGTTACCGAGTAGCAAACCAAAGGGTCAGATAATGATTTTAAAAAATATAATGCCACCTGGTACTGTTTAAAGTTCCCTTTCTTTAGAATTGGTTTAAGGTGCTCGTTCTTTTCATTCTCATATAGCCTGCAGAATAAAACTAGGTGCAATTCAGTTTGGAGTGATAAGTTATCACATGGGCATACACTTAAATCCGAATGGTTATATGTTTTTTCCGGATAACCTAGCATGAGATGGATCAGGTTAGTGTGAAACCTCAGTAACATAAATCTGTGTTGTGACCTATTTATATTCACTAGATAAGAGAACCCCCCCTCTATTAATGGTGGGTTAAGCCGGTATGTACAGACAGCGTGGTTCTCTTTATAATGATCCTTATGTTTGTACTCAGACATCAGAAAGAACATATTGGTGACCTTCTGTTTGGAGACCTTCTTACAAGCCAGTGGTTCTTTCAAAAGTTCGGGGAGACCAATCTCCCTGAGTACTGACTCCACCTAGCTAAGGCACCTAGACCTCTTCCACTTGTCCATGGTTAAGCAACTCCTTATTATTGATTGAGTGAGTGGTACTGTATCTCTCTGTCAAATTGAATGTCAGAGAAGGAGTGGGGCTAATTGTATATAGTCTGTGATATAGGGCAAGCCCAATTCCATGTGTTGAATGCAGTTTGTAAAGGAGGGAGGGAGACCCACTACAGATTTGAAAAATGCATTCTCAGTAATTTGCAATGGTGTTGGCGCTACCACTCCCCAGACCCCGACACCATAAGTCGCTGCTGATTTTACTCTAGCCTCATAAATATTTTTTATCTGTAGTACGGGTTTGACACCCAGTTTTCTAGCGAAGGATTTTACGGCAATAATGCCCCTCTCCATCACCATCGTCCTTCCTTCCATCAGTTTTGCCCATGACAGGTCTTTATCAAAAAGAATCCCCAAATAAGGGAAAGAGTCCACCACCTCAATTCTTTCTGTATCCACGTGGAAATACAGCATTTTTACTCTTTTTGTTGCCACGGCTAGTATTACAAAATACTTGGTTTGGTTCACCTTCAATTGTAGTGAAACCATGAAAGAGACATACGCGGTTATCAGCCTTTGTAAGCCAAGCCCTGTTCTGGGGATTAGCAACGCATCATCCGCGTAAGCCAATATTGGTAGCATTTGGATTTCAAAGAGGGGGACAGCCCGAGTGGCCACGGTGAGTGCTTTCTCGACTCTATTTGTATATAAGGAGAAGAGAAATGGGGCCAATATGCAGCCCTGCCTTACTCCACTGGAGATTTTAAAAGGACACGTACAATCTCCATTTTTGGTGTAGCAAACTGATGCCGTCGCATTTAAGTACAATTGTCTGATAACATTTAATATGGCTTGGTCAACCCCCATCATCTCCATTATGCTCCATAGCTTATCATGGACCATGCAGTCTCACAGTGCTCAGTTTCATGAATGCTATGCATATTTTCCCGTCCTTGATTCTAGTATACTTTTCTATGGTCAGTGCTAAATTTAGGCACTGATCCACAGTACCCCTTCCCTGCTGGAAGCCATACTGGGCCTGGATTATGATGTTATTAACCTTTGCTCATCCCTCTAACCTAGAAAGGAGAAGGCGGCCCATGATCTTTGATGTTGTATCCAGCATGGAAATCGATCTACAGTTCTTTGGGTTGGCCCTGTCTCCTTTTTTATAAATGGGTACAATGACCCCTGATGACCATGACGGGGGGGCCTACCAAAGCTATACTATTTATCAGGTTCATTAGGAGAGGTACGATTTGGGAAAAAGGGGGTGGTGATGGACAGAGTTTCTGAATGATGCAGAATACTCTTACCAAGTCAAGAGATCATGGTTTTTATCCATCAACGTTTTTTAGCTCACTGCACCATCCCAGCTCAGAACCTGGCTACATGCAAATTAGTCTGTACCTGTCCCAGTGCATGATGGGAACAGGGCAAACCAAACTACCAAGCCAATTCTTATACTGGGAAGGAAACAAGCTTCCGGGGACCGGTTTCTGGCATCACAGCCTTCGTCGGCCCGGCTTGCCTGAATCCTGATGGTGCAATGAGCAAGGGACTCACGTCTGAGCATACCCTCCCACACTGAGTGTGGATAAAAACGATTTGGGAAAAAGGGGGTGGTGATGGACAGAGTTTCTGAATGATGCAGAATACTCTTACCAAGTCAAGAGATCATGGTTTTATCCATCACCGTTTTTTAGCTCACTGCACCATCCCAGCTCAGAACCTGGCTACATGCAAATTAGTCTGTACCTGTCCCAGTGCATGATGGGAACAGGGCAAACCAAACTACCAAGCCAATTCTTATACTGGGAAGGAAACAAGCTTCCGGGGACCGGTTTCTGGCATCACAGCCTTCGTCGGCCCGGCTTGCCTGAATCCTGATGGTGCAATGAGCAAGGGACTCACGTCTGAGCATACCCTCCCACACTGAGTGTGGATAAAAACGATTTGGGAAAAAGGGGGTGGTGATGGACAGAGTTTCTGAATGATGCAGAATACTCTTACCAAGTCAAGAGATCATGGTTTTTATCCATCACCGTTTTTTAGCTCACTGCACCATCCCAGCTCAGAACCTGGCTACATGCAAATTAGTCTGTACCTGTCCCAGTGCATGATGGGAACAGGGCAAACCAAACTACCAAGCCAATTCTTATACTGGGAAGGAAACAAGCTTCCGGGGACCGGTTTCTGGCATCACAGCCTTCGTCGGCCCGGCTTGCCTGAATCCTGATGGTGCAATGAGCAAGGGACTCACGTCTGAGCATACCCTCCCACACTGAGTGTGGATAAAAACGATTTGGGAAAAAGGGGGTGGTGATGGACAGAGTTTCTGAATGATGCAGAATACTCTTACCAAGTCAAGAGATCATGGTTTTTATCCATCACCGTTTTTTAGCTCACTGCACCATCCCAGCTCAGAACCTGGCTACATGCTGCAAATTAGTCTGTACCTGTCCCAGTGCATGATGGGAACAGGGCAAACCAAACTACCAAGCCAATTCTTATACTGGGAAGGAAACAAGCTTCCGGGGACCGGTTTCTGGCATCACAGCCTTCGTCGGCCCGGCTTGCCTGAATCCTGATGGTGCAATGAGCAAGGGACTCACGTCTGAGCATACCCTCCCACACTGAGTGTGGATAAAAACGATTTGGGAAAAAGGGGGTGGTGATGGACAGAGTTTCTGAATGATGCAGAATACTCTTACCAAGTCAAAAGATCATGGTTTTTATCCATCACCGTTTTTTAGCTCACTGCACCATCCCAGCTCAGAACCTGGCTACATGCAAATTAGTCTGTACCTGTCCCAGTGCATGATGGGAAGAGGGCAAACCAAACTACCAAGCCAATTCTTATACTGGGAAGGAAACAAGCTTCCGGGGACTGGTTTCTGGCATCACAGCCTTCGTCGGCCCGGCTTGCCTGAATCCTGATGGTGCAATGAGCAAGGGACTCACGTCTGAGCATACCCTCCCACACTGAGTGTGGATAAAAACGATTTGGGAAAAAGGGGGTGGTGATGGACAGAGTTTCTGAATGATACAGAATACTCTTACCAAGTCAAGAGGTCATGGTTTTTATCCATCACCGTTTTTTAGCTCACTGCACCATCCCAGCTCAGAACCTGGCTACATGCAAAATAGTCTGTACCTGTCCCAGTGCATGATGGGAACAGGGCAAACCAATCTACCAAGCCAATTCTTATACTGGGAAGGAAACAAGCTTCCGGGGACCGGTTTCTGGCATCACAGCCTTCGTCGGCCCGGCTTGCCTGAATCCTGATGGTGCAATGAGCAAGGGACTCACGTCTGAGCATACCCTCCCACACTGAGTGTGGATAAAAACGATTTGGGAAAAAGGGGGTGGTGATGGACAGAGTTTCTGAATGATGCAGAATACTCTTACCAAGTCAAGAGATCATGGTTTTTATCCATCACCGTTTTTTAGCTCACTGCACCATCCCAGCTCAGAACCTGGCTACATGCTGCAAATTAGTCTGTACCTGTCCCAGTGCATGATGGGAACAGGGCAAACCAAACTACCAAGCCAATTCTTATACTGGGAAGGAAACAAGCTTCCGGGGACCGGTTTCTGGCATCACAGCCTTCGTCGGCCCGGCTTGCCTGAATCCTGATGGTGCAATGAGCAAGGGACTCACGTCTGAGCATACCCTCCCACACTGAGTGTGGATAAAAACGATTTGGGAAAAAGGGGGTGGTGATGGACAGAGTTTCTGAATGATGCAGAATACTCTTACCAAGTCAAGAGATCATGGTTTTTATCCATCACCATTTTTTAGCTCACTGCACCATCCCAGCTCAGAACCTGGCTACATGCAAATTAGTCTGTACCTGTCCCAGTGCATGATGGGAACAGGGCAAACCAAACTACCAAGCCAATTCTTATACTGGGAAGGAAACAAGCTTCCGGGGACCTGTTTCTGGCATCACAGCCTTCGTCGGCCCGGCTTGCCTGAATCCTGATGGTGCAATGAGCAAGGGACTCACGTCTGAGCATACCCTCCCACACTGAGTGTGGATAAAAACGATTTGGGAAAAAGGGGGTGGTGATGGACAGAGTTTCTGAATGATGCAGAATACTCTTACCAAGTCAAGAGATCATGGTTTTTATCCATCACCGTTTTTTAGCTCACTGCACCATCACCGTTTTTTTAGGAGAGGTATCCATAAATCTGGGTTGTCTTGAAAAAAATTAATTGGGACACCATCCGGTCCTGGGGCCTTTCCCAAGCTACATGAATCCAGCCCTACTTTAACTTCGGTAAAAGAAAAGGCTAAAGGCACATGGCGCATTTCCTCCATGACACATAGTGGGATGGGGTATCAAGGTTTAGGACAAAAATATTCTCAAAGTGGGAAACCCATGCCTCCTCATCGACATTTGTGTCTATTGTTGGGTCACTAGAACTTTTAAAAGATGGTGCATTTACTAGCTTCCAGAAGTCACAGCTGTTTTCCGAATTAGCAGCCTTATCAAGGTCGGCCCATAAGTCCTCCCTAATAACCTTTTCTCTGGTTTTCCGTCCCAGTTTATATGAGGCCCTCAGTGTTTTTATTTGTTCTGGGCTTCTAGGCCTAACCTTTAGAGTGTACAACAGAGCCTTCTTCGCTTTTGTACATGGTGAGTCGAACCAGCCCCTTCCTTTTTCTTTATTTGGCCCTTTTGATCTTGTAAGGGCCAATTTTATGTTTCCTAAGATGTCACAGAAGGCTAGCACAACTTCACTTGCATCCGCTTCTGGGTCTAGACACAGTTGTATATTATCTTGTGTGTTTTGTTTGATTTCTGGAATCATCTTGATTTTGTCTATGTGTGCCCATTTCACCTGAACCCCGTTTTTCCTTGCCACAATTGATGTTTCAACACTGCTACGCCTTTGTCTTTCCCATGTTAGTACCTTCACCTCATTTGATAAATTCGCATGGTCGCTAAATGTCGTAAAGGAATTTTCCACCTTAGCAACCCTTACGCTGAGGGGGAAAGTTAAAAGTATGTAATCAATCGTTGTCTCCAACCCAGTTAGTTGAAATGTTCTCGGCAGAATATATGTTACGGGGTCTGGGTCACACATTATTTCCATATTTAGGGAGGCTAATAGCTTATTTAAGACATTGCTGTACTCACTGTGTGTGAAATGATGTATTGGGTTACCCCCCATATCCTCTAATCGACAGAGAGGCAGTGTGTTATAGTTACAGGGATATATATTAAAATCACCTAACCATATAGCATTTACGTTCACATTCTTAATGTTACGTACAATGTCGGCAATTGCTTAATCAATCTCCCCCACAAGTGAGTTCATAGTTGAACCAAATCTATTACTATAAAAATGTATTAGTACCCATATCCCTTCCTGTTGTACCTCCAGCGTCAGGATGTTGAAATTTAATTTTGATTGGGCATTCATTCTTGCTTTTTCAGGAGATGGTTCCGAATTAGGGTCAAAATTCCCCCCTTTGCCCTTCCCGAGGTGGAAGGAGTTGCTTGGGTCTAAAAAGAGCGATATCCATTTATAAACACTGGCTCTATGGCCCATGTTTCCTGAAAACATACTATTTTGTGCTCTTGCCATGACTTTAACCAGTTAATGTCACTCACTTTGGGGGCAATACAGGTCACATTCCATGAGGCCATTTTTAATACAGTTTTTTGGGCCTCCTGATGTATTAGAGGTGACTGTGGACTCTCACTAATGGCCATTAACAGGGTGGGTTGACTTTCAGAATTCATTTGAGAGCTTGTTTGCACTGGCTGTAGTCAGTCACAAGTTTTGAGGTTGGACAGAGCCGCAAATCTTTTCTCAAGCCCCCAGTCAGGTAGCCCGGAGTTACCCAAGGTGGTCCCCCTGTCTGTCCCTCCTTGTGCTGTATCTGTTATCAAAGGCGTGGGAGATCTATAAAAGAAACCCAGTGGTAGGACGCTAATATGTGGGCTTCCGAGAGGAGCATTGCTTAATTGTACCAGGAGAAAGTCGACAACAAATTCACTTTTAAAGTTTAGAACCACACAATCTCCCGGCATTTGTTTCCTAGCTGGTCCCACCCATGATACTCTTCTGGCCATGATCATTTGACTTGAGATATTCCTGCCTGTGGCCCCCACCTTATTTAGATTTTGAGTTAGCCAATGGAGAGTTTTAGCCATTAATTGGGGTGTTGATTCTGCTTGTCC
Organism: Triturus cristatus; assembly: GCF_964204655.1. Lineage (NCBI taxonomy): Eukaryota > Metazoa > Chordata > Amphibia > Caudata > Salamandridae > Triturus > Triturus cristatus. Next base: position 1,110,444,433 of record NC_140590.1, read on the forward strand.
GTCCCGCAGTGGAGGTACATTATCCAACACTAGAACCAGAGGGGCAGATGCTGGGGGGAGGTGTAAGGTCTGCGCTTCATTCATCGGAATACCCGAAACCAATCTTACTTCCCTGTGGAAATCGTCATGACTGCCCCGTCCTATCGGGATTCTTTTTTGGCCATTAAGTGCTATATTAGAGTTAGCCATTTCCCAACTTATTTTATCCCCCGTTTCGTTTAAGTTATTGAAACTGGGATGCCTTAGGTTACTACAAGCAGAATTGCTAATTATACCTGCTGTTACATTAGGAGTTTCTCCCTCCAAGTTATCGCTTGGGTGGTGGGCCGTATTTGAGGAAGTAGGAAACGTCTTTGGGGCCGATATATTTGGATCTGATCTGGGTCTCTCCTGATGGGTTTGAGGCATTAGGGCCACCATTGGGCCAGTCTTTGTTAATAATGCCTGTAGTGCACAAGAATTATCTTTAGCCTGGGATTTTAGACCAATTAATTTCTCCTCGATCTGACTTAATCTTAATTAGATGGGGTTGAGCATAGTGGAAACCAGTGTTTCTAATCTCTGCCACATAGCCTCATTCATCAGAGGACATGGGGCAATATTTTATATTTCTGTACCACTGGGTCACACTCTGCTGATTCTATTATTACCTCTCTCTCATTTGTATTTGATATCGGGGCTTTTGCTGGTTTCGGTCTTTGTGGGTCCCCACCCCTCTTTCTCTTTATCGCGGTAACAGTACTATTTCCCGGAGGTTTTTTCATGGCTGCTGCCCTAGTGGAAGCTCTTTGTGAGGTGCCAATCAATACCGGCACATGGGGTGTGGGTCCCACAGATGTGTCTGTTTCCTTAACTATTTCAGTTAACAAAGGTTCATCTAGGGTGTTATGGAACGATATTCCCCCTAATGAAGATATTTTAGGGTTAAAACGGTCCAATGATAGACGGTGTTCTGCCCGTTCAATCTCATGCACCAGAACTGATGTTGCCCTAGTTAAAAAAGAGTCAAGTGTCCCCACAATGCTTCCACCCACTTGAGCACTCTGTCCCTCTCGTTTACTCATCCTGTTGGTGGGCCTCGATACAGTCTGTGGTGCCAGGGCATAGTGTCAATAACATGAAGCCGATGATGATAATAATAGCAAGTAAACACAGGGCAAAACACTGTACTGTAGGTGCCCAGCCCACCCTCTTCTGGTCTCCTCCTGGGCACGGCCCAGGTACGTCCCTCGTCACGGGTCAGCACTTCGCTTTTCAGCGTGACCTGCACTCTAGGGTTGATGGGAACTGTAGTCTCCCTCCTCCGGGAGTGCTCATGAGTGGTGGTCCCCCTTCCCCACTCCTCTGGGAGTCCTGCTAGATTCCAGCCACCTAGGTCCTCTTCACCGATGAGACTGTGGCTGTGTCAAACAAGTGGGAGGTCTGGGTACACCGCGCCGCGGGTCTGCGCTTCGCTTTTCAGCGTGACCTGCACCCTCGGGGTGATGGGAGCTGTAGTCTCCCTCCTCCGGAAGTGCTCCTGAGTGGCGGTCCCGCTTCCCCGCTCCTCTGGGAGTCCTGCTAGATTCCAGCCACCTAGGTCCTCGTCACCTATGTGGCTGTGGCAAACAAATAGGAGGTCTGGGAGGTCTGGGTACACCGCACCGCGGGTCTGCGCTTTGCTTTTCAGCGCGGCCTGCGCGGTAGGGGTGATGGGAGCTGTAGTCTCCCTCCTCAGGGAGTGCTCCTGTGTGGCGGTCCCGCTTCCCTGCTCCTCCAGGAGTCCTGCTCTTCACCGATGTAGCTGTGGCAAACAAATGGGAGGTCTGGGTACACTACGTCGCTGGAGTCAGAGAGCTGTTCGGTGGCCCCTGTATGCTTCTGATGTGGCGGTGTCCGATATTGAGCTTATCACCTCCCTCAGATGGTATGTGTAAGGCGTTGTGTGTGCTACTTTATTGCTGGGCCAGCTACTGTGGGGGAGCATATCTCTGTATACCTTGCACGGAGCTGTGATGGACTTTTGTAGACTTTTTTTTACCAGCACCCACACTCTCTTGGAGCACATCGTATTCAGGATATTTAGGCCTGCTGTCGCCCAGACTTCTAACCCACAACACACTATTTTTGTTGTTTTGGAGGGATATGTGCTCGTAAGCAGGCTTTTGGATGTTAAAAGGGAAAGGAGGAGGCAGAATATTGCTAAATTGAGAGTCCTGTATTAAGCCAAAACTTGTAGAAATTCACCCGATACGGGTAATGGACTGGGGTGTCTGATTTTTGTGGTGCACTTCCATACTGCCTTAGAACCATGCAGTGCATATTAATTTGTCAGATTTTATGTCTGTGCTATGGAGGTTATGATGTCTTCATCATCCCAAATGTGCAGGAAACCTGACTACCGATTCATTTTTGAAGTGAAACCTCCATTAGGCTGGAGGCTTCTGTTATTTTTGTTTTTGAAGGGGTGCTGTGGTTGGAACCACATGCCATGAGGGAGCTATGGTTCCAGGCTGGATGTCCAAGAAGAAGATCCTTTCTATATGGGTATAAGAACTTGTCCCAATTAGACTTGGGTGAGGGGACCTGAGTGCCTGTTTTAATTCACCGGCAGGGGAGCAGCCTTGCCCTCCCAACAGGGAAGCCAAACCCACCCTGAGGGATCACCAGCAGATTGGGGCCTAGGCTTCTCCAGGCTCCCAAATCGAGAAACTAGTGGGTATTCAAGATCAACAAAATATACAGCAGCCTTGAGTTTCCCAAGCACAAGTAAAAGGCTTAAAGTCCCACTGTTGTTCACTGGTCTTTATTTTTTGCACATATTTTGAAGTGTGTGTGAAGTGGATGTTTCTCATTGGGGGTTTGAACTTACTGCCTATTTGGGTTTTATGATTTTGTAAAGGCATTTCCTCCCCAGACAGTTACCCCTCACTGCTGAGGTTGTTGGTCTGTGCTCCCTGTTTGTTGCTGCTGTTGCCACGTCTTTGACCAACCACCGGATCCCTGTTGTGGTGGTGCGTGGCTGTTTGACTTCCCTGCATCTGAATGTAGGGGGCATTTTGGTTATCCTGGGCTTGGTTTTGTGAATGGAGATTTTGCAGAGTCAGGCCCATACTAATCAATCTTTGCTCTTGATATGCTTTTAGGTGGCAACAGTCGGCTGTTTGGCCCATTTTGAGGCAGTAATAACATTCTCCAGAGTCCGGCTGCTGCCAACCTCCCTGACCTCTGCTGATAGCAATGATTTGGAACCCTCTGGGGTTCAGCGGTGGAGCCCCCTTTAAGACAGGTTCCATTTGCACACTCGCAGCCAACATGGCTCCCTCAAGGGTGGACTTTCACAATTTATATTGGACCAACTTAGTGGTGTCTTTCTGGGCTTGCTCCTGGTTTTGACCGTTCCAGTTGGCTAGAGTGGGAGGTATGTGTGGCTCCCTGCCCATCTCATGCTCAGGGCCCCTTCCCATGTGGAAGGCGGGGGCATTTCTTTAGCTTAGTTTCATGTTTGCTTAACGTGACAGATTTCCTACAATGGTTACGTGTCTGGGTACCATATTCGGCATCAGAAGGGGGCTTCATACATGGGGAACACGCAACAAAGTGCCAGGCATTCGGTATTGACCTGAGTTTTCCTGTTCATGCATTTGTCGACCGGCTACTTGCCCTCTCACCTGTGATCTGTCAACCAGTTGTCTCAGGGCTTGGTCGCAGGGCCTACCTGACCCCATATTTCTGAGTCAGGGTTGAAGGAGAGGTCATTTTGGGTGATTTAATTTTCATAGACAAATGTATCATTGCGTACATTGACTTTTTCAATATTCACAATTTACTGGCTGGCCTCTAAGTGCTTAGAAACTATCTTCTAGAACTTGGCCATCTGGTCCATGAGGGCTAGCATGTAGCTAACTATATCCTGGGGGGGGAGTTATTGGGAGCTTGCTCCCACCCCTCTTGACCTAACAGTGTGACCATACAGAAGTTTAAATGGGGTAAACCCAGCTTCCTTCTGTGGCACCTCCCTGTAGGCAAAACGCAGGCATGGTAAGAGGACATCTCACTTCCACCTCATGAGCTCAGGCAGGCCCATAATCATGTCTTTCAGGGTTTTGTTGAATCTTTGAAAATCCCCATTGGTTTGTGTATGGTAGTGTGTTGTTAACTTGTAGGTTACCTCACACTACATTCACTTCATGTATGCAGACCTGAAGTTAGTGCCCCTGTCAGACACCACATCTTTGGGGAACCCTACTCCAGTGAAGATCCCCAACAGGTCCTTAGCCCCTGCAGGTAGAGTTGTGCTTCTCAGAGGAATTACCATTGAGTACCTAATGGCATAGTCGACCAAGACCAGGATCAACCTGTTGCTTAAGGCTGTATTGGTGTCCAAGGGTCCTACAATGTTTGTGCCCCCCCTTTCAACAGTGGTGCTAATGACAGGTAAGGGATTCGGGGGGGCTCAGCTTCTTTCCTGATTTCTGACTGACCTGGCAGGTGACACTTGTCCTGCAGAATGCATCTTAGGCTATCCTCATCCAAGGATAAAAACAGTGAGAGTCAATCCTGGCAAATGTCTTGTCCTGCCCCACAGGTCCAGCCTGGTGAATTTCCCGAGCCAGCCCCAATAGAAAGGCCCTATAACATTGAAACACTACCAACATATGTTATGCTCCATGTACAGGTGCTTTAGGCTCACTATACAGGGAGTCATTATCCCAGTCCATGAGGTGGTCTCTAGAGGTATCATCAGCTACTTGGGCTTCAGCTTGCCACCTCATGCCCTCCAGGTTTGGTTAATATTTCTGTGCTTTACAGAAGTCCTCCCTAGTGGGTCTCCCTTCTAAAGGCCATCCAGAAAGTTCAGGCAGCTCATCAAGGGAGGCAATGTCCTTCTTCAACACGCCAGTCACCTGTACCATGGGGCATTTAGGGGCACTTTTGACAAGCCCCTTGACTTTCCCTCTCTTGGCAGCTGTCTAGTCTATGTTTCTAAGCTCCGGACCTCCTTGACTCTTCTCTTGGGCAGCAGTGGACCTGGTGCTCACACAGACCCACTCAGGCAATCCCAACATTTCCAGATATGGCCTGAGCTTTGCTTCCTTCCAGAAAGTGTGCTCCAGATCATTCCCTAACAAGAAATCCACAGGTATAGCAGGGCTTTTTAGTAACTTTCAGAAGACCTGAGCCCCCTGCCCTCTTTCCAAGGGAATGAGAGCCACAGGATAGTGACTCCCAGCGGTTGTCTGCTACTGCAACCTGGTAAAATATATTGGTATTGCTTGCACTGAGATACTTGATGACAACTGACAGGACGCCCACTGGCTCCCGTCTTCTTCCTCAGAACCTCCACCCTCTGCCATCGATGGTGACCTACTGCCTATACATGGAAGTATTTGAAGGCATGTGGGTTTTGGACACCATCTCCTTGTCACCTATGGACACTAAGCTAACCTCATCTGTCTCCCCCACACTAACTGGGACAACCACCACCTCAAGCACTACACTATCCAAAGCCTGCTTACCAGTGTTCTTATCAATAAAGCCCTTTTTGTGGTGGCCACATTGGGAATAGGACCCTTTCCCTTGAGAACCATTTTGGACGTTTTGAAATAACTCTTTTTTTAATCTTCTTCCTCTTTCTTCTGGTGGGAACTTTGACCACCATTTTGGGAGTCCCCCAGATGCCTTCTTCCATACTCTTTTGCTAACCCAGAAGTCTGCCTCCTCAGCAAGCTTCCTGGGGTCAGTCAGTTTGATTTGTATCAGGTGTTGACACAGCTACGTAAACAGGTATTGAGCATGTGCTCCCTCAGAAACAGGTTGCACAGTCCAACAAAATCATTCACTTTGCTGCACCTCACCCATCTCTTCAGTGCTTTGCTGGACTTATCTGAGACGTGCACCAGGACTTGTTTGGGAGTTTATGGCTGTCTCTGAACCTCTGACCATATTTCTCAGGGTCAGACATACTTAGTCTGGGCTTCTACTTGAACTGTAAGAAGTGTATCCCTCCCCACTGTTGGCATGTACTTCCACAAATACACTCTCCCACCACATAAGGGGTCACCAGGTTCTTTGGTATGTGGACCCTCACATTTCCATTGGACACTGCAGGTATGCTGTCACCATTGTTGCTGGACTCCACTTGTTTGGCTTTCATGCCCAGCTCTTTGAGACTGACCTCATTGGCCAGTCTCTTTTCTTCCAAGGCTAGTCTTTTTATTCTTCCTCCTAGGATCTCCCAGCTTCAGCTTTCCTCTCTTCTACTTACAGCTTTACTTGGCCAGCTGCAAATTGAGCTCCTTCTCTTCCTTCTTGTGCTCCAGCTCCCATCGGGTTAGGCCCTGGTAGACACACAGCTCCCTGAAGCATCTTATGCATCCTGGGCAACCACTGGGGTGGACCTGGGTTCTCCATTCACTGAAGGATACAGGGCAGGGTCCACAATCTCCTCATCCTATAATAGTGCACATGCCTCCTCTTTATCATACTCAACCTCATCCCCTGAGGTGGACTGCCACCTCTGCACTTCCTCAAAGGTTCTCAGGACTACCTGGAGATCCCGTTTCATAGCCTTCTTGTTTGCATCTAGCCCCTTCTGTTTACAAAGCTTCTGCAACTCAGTCTTACTTGGGGTGTCAAAGTTGCACAGCTGCATCTCCATAGTTAAAAAAGGAAGGTAAAGCACTTACATTTAGAAAAGGGAGAAAACAGTCAATAGAAAACTACGAAGAATTTGAAAAGAGGTGTAATCTGATGCTACATTATTTATCTTAGAATTTCTGAATAACACAAATCATTATGAAAAATTGGGTTGTTGGTTGCTTGGGTTATGAGCCTGGTCAAGCAACAAGCAAATCCCTGGCAGGGTGAGTGACAAAAAGTCACTGGATTAACCTGTTCTTAACCCCGTGTAGATTGACACAAAAAGCAGGCAGGCTTAAATTAGAGGCAAGGTGTAAAGTATTTATAGAGCACACAAACAGTAATAAAGTGAAAACTTCACAAAGGATAAATCCCACACCAATTTTAAAAAAATATAAATTCCAAAAATGTATTTGACATACAAATGACAAAAATCCATTTAGTAGAACTGGAGTTATGACTTTTACATTTTTTTTGCTAAGACTAGCTCCTAAAAGATATAATCACCAACCGCTGACATCTACTCGTGCGATCCTGGGTCGACGTCGAACAATATGGCAGACCACAATGGAGCGTGGGCTGAATATAAGAAGTGGATTGGGCCCGGTCAGCACTTACCTTCAGACTTAGAAGATGTTTGAAGAAAAAGTATCTAAGAGAGAAGAAATTCAGCTTGTCAAGACAGCAGGCTGTGTCTGAGGAGGAGGCATCATCATTGGGGAGCCACTGAATGAAGTCACAGTGAAGATTTCCCCCGACCCTCCATCTGGTTTCTGTACCCTCTGTTTTAGAGAGGTATGGTCAAATATATGCACCTTCAGGGTGCACTTGCTGGTCGCCCTTCCATGCTCTTCAATCACTTGTGGCAACTCATTCCCTAAAATACAGTCAATAGGTATCTGGGGACTAACTATGACCATCCTCTGGTTCACGTTCCCACCCCACTCAAGGGATACCAGATCCATGAGTTGGAAAAAGTGCTGTCTCTGGCCGTGAGTCACTACACACACCTGGCTAGTGTACTGGTGTAAGGAAAGCAACCTTTCACTACCATGGTCTGCCTGGCCTGGGTGTCCCTCAAAGTAATGAATGAAACTAAATTTTTCCTGACCTGATGGAAGTGGCGACTCCTACCCTCAGGGATCAAAAGTCTACTCTCTGAGTCCACCTCCTAACTAAGGGGGATTGGGGAATGGTCTGCTTCTGCCCCTGGAGACTACTTACTGCTATTGCCATATTGGCCACCCCTGTCGAGGTCCCACTAGTGGGTGGTTTCTTAGGACAGTCAGGGTCTTCCTGATTTATTTCTACCTTTGAACAACACTCAAATCAGTAGGTTTGGAAATGGGGTGACCTGAGTCACTGGGCACCAGAACCTCCTTTTTGTTTCTCAGAAGCGGCATGATAACACTATCTTACACTGGGACGTATCTGTGTCTCCTTTGACACCCCTCTCTTTTCTGGGGGCAACCTGAACCATCCTTTTTGCGGTCCATCTCCTTAGCCAGCTCCCTAAATGGGAAAGCTTACTATCCACATGGGATTGGTGCAGCTCTCTAAATAAAAGACTGAACATATGCTCTCCAGCAATCAGGTTGTTCAGCCCAGTGTAATCATTCACTTCACTGCCCGTCACCAAACTTTGCTGTGCCTTGGAAAAATTATCCACATAATCCATCCAGGTCTGCTGGATGTCTCCAAAATGTTTCCTAGGTCTCTCTGGGGTGAGACATATTTCCCAGTCAGGGCCTCCTTCATGAGGGGATACTTCATGCTGTCCCCTTTCCCTGTGGCTAACAGGGCATCCCTCCCTTCATTGAGAATATGCCTCTAGAGACAAGCTTCACATTTTTCTCAGGGACCCTGTGTATCTCTAGGGCAACCTCTTAGGCCTCATCTCTAGGTCAACCTCTTAGGCCTCAAACCAGTTGCCTATGTTATCTACCATAATTGAGTAGGCATTATATCCTTTGGGATGTGGACTCTCTTTTCTCCAGTGAACACTGGAGTAATGCTGCCACCATTACTACTGAACTCCATCTGCCTGATCTGATGTACAGCTCCCTAAGACGGAGCTCATGGGCCATTCTCCTTTCTTCCATGGCCAGTCTCACCCATGCCAAAGTTTTCTCAGCCTTTCTTAACTCTGCTTCCAAGTTTAGTTTGATCAGCTGCAGTTTGAGCTCCCTCTGGATATACTGGGGACAGATGCTGAATAGACACAAGGCTTTATGCCCCATCCTGGGTATCCTCGGGGGTGGACTATTCTCCTCCTGCAGCTCAGGACTTGTATTTGGGTCCTCCTCCAATTCATGGCTCCACCTCCATGGCACAATAAAGAAAGTGTGGGGATTTAAATTTTGAAAAAGGAGAACATTGTCAATGGAAAACTAAGAAATATCTAAAAAGAGGTCAACTCTGGTGTCAAATTATTTATATAGCAATTTTGCGTTATCCAATTAATTGTATGGCACTGCACAGACATATGTACTGGACCCCACACTGATCACCGATGTGAGAAATTGGGTTGTTGGTTGAATGAGGGGTGACCCCTGCTCAAGCAACCTTGTCAGGGTGAACCACAAAAGTCACTAAATTAACCTGTGCTTAACCCTCTGGTAGCTTGTCACAAAACCAGTCAGGTTTAACTTAGAGGCAATGTTTAAAGTATTTATGCAGCACTCAAACAGTAATACATTGAAAACACAATGCTGAAAACGTCCCACACTCAAATTTTACATTTTTATAAACTATTTGACACCAAAATGGCAAGCATCCATTCAGCAAAAGTGGAGTTATGAATTTTTAAAGTTTACAAACTACCTCCTAAAAGATCAAAGCATCCACCATGGCATCTAGTTGCACGGGCCCGGGACAATTTAAAAAAATATAGCCAACCATGATAGAGAGCGAGTCTTATACACAAAGTGGATTGGACCCGGTCAGAGCTTATCTTCAGACTTAGAAGAAATTTGTGTCCAAGATGAATTTGCAATATTATAACACATGCGTTTACAATGCATGCCATTCCAACGCAGTCACTACAACAACTGCGTTGTTACGCCGCATACCATCACAACGCAAGTCATTACAGCGACTTGCTGTAGGGGGTGCTGGATTTTGGAATAGTATAATTTACTAGTCTAACTCGAGTTTGTGCAACAGTAGGGATAGTGTTGAATTTCAAATCCAACACTTTTTGCCCCCTACAGCAAGTCATTGTAACAACTTGCGTTGTAATGGTATGCGATGTAACAACGCAGTTGTTGTAATGGCAGGCAAGTAATATAGCAAGTAATATTTTGTTATATGCTTAGTCAATAAAAAACATTGCATACAATTACTCATTAAAAATAGTACAACTGGTTAAAACACACATTATTATCTCATTCTCATAAGATTCTGAGGCCATCTATACATAATCGTCTCTCAAGTCCTTTCAAGGGAAGTTACATTTAGCAATTATATACACCTATGAGCACAATCTCAGTTAACATTATTCATCCCATGAGCATAATTTGTTTTAAATCAAGTTATTATAGATAAAAAGGTTAAGCACTTGTGGCCATTGGCTTAAAATATTTAAATCCAGATAATACTTTTCCCAATTTGGGCGCTCTTAAAATCTTAAAATCCTTGATCTGAGTTTTAAAAAAAAAGGAAAAAGAATCCATACCTTAACAAAACATTATTAATGAGATGTCTATGGTCTTTAGAGATGTTCAAAAGGTTATGGGTTGCTGTCCTTTAAAGTCATGTTATAAGCCGGGAAAATAGGCTGTTGCTTGTCAGGGAGAAAAGCGGCTAGAGGGTGCTCATTTGTTTTGTTCCGGCCACGTCCAATGAACGAACCAGACAGCTGGCCAGCTGGATGTCCTCTCCCTCAAAACAGGCCTTCACTGCCTGTCTACATGATCTTACCTGTAATCTTTTCAGGGCAGGCTTTAGCATGGATCTTCTTTCCCTGTCTAAACCTTTACATGTACACAGAATGTATAGGATGTCTTCCTTTACCTCGGCACACAATCTGCACAATGTTATTGAATGTGGCCGTTTCCATGGGGGTGTTGGTAGAATGCCTATCCTCAGGTGCAGAAATGTTTCCTTTTTGGCCCTAGTAAACCTGGCGCCCAGATAGGGTTGTGGGGAGCAGCTGTTATAGCTCTGGATGATGAACCATCCAAGTGCCCTTTCTGAGAGGTAAACTTTATCTTGAGAACGGACAAGATTTTTACTGTTTTGTTATCAAGCTCCTTGAAGGTTTTATGAGCCCCAATCGTGCCCCAGTGGGTTTCTAAGGCCAAGCTGTCAATGGAGTCTTTTAGATAAGTCATAGCTGCACTTTCGTCTTTCCAATTAAGTTCATTCCATAAAAATTTGTTTAGTGACCCTGGCTCTGCTCCCTTTATTTTGTGCCAGCATTTCAAATATGCCCCCTTACGTGCTATCTGTTGTTTCGGTAGGCCAAACTCTAGTCTAATTTGGGCTGGTGATGTATACCGTGGGAGATTAAAATGATTCTCATTGCCTTTGTTATCATCCTGTCCAGGATGTTGTCAACTCTCCCTCTAAGGCACTCACTTCCATAAGTGACGGTTGGGAGGAGTTTTTGCTGGAATTACCTGTAGTAAGGGGGTGAAGCTCGGGCCGCTTATTTTTTGTTTAATATTTTTTAATGCGACTGCTATCAGAGTTCCTTTGCCTTTAATAGATGCTTTTTGCGGACGGAACATGCCTTTATTGTTTAAAATTACACCCAAGTATTTAAATTCTCCCACGATGTATTGTTTCATTCCTTCCAACTCCCATTGAAAGTAGTGTAATTTAATTTTCGTGTTGATAACCATCACTTTAGTTTTGCCCAAGTTTATGCATAGTCCATTATTGCTGGAAAAATTACTTGTAGTGTTTAACAGGTGTTGTAGACCAATTGGGGGACGGCTAATCAAAACTAAATCATCTGCATAGAGTAAGTTCGAGAGAGGAAAACCTCCAAAGTTTGGGGCATGATGATTGCATTTGTCCAATTCTGGCGAGAGGTCTGCCATAAACAAATTGAACAAGATTGGCGCCAGAGCGCACCCCTGCTTCAGCCCCTTGGTTGTCGGGTGTAGGTATGTTAGGTATGCCCCTAGGTATGTTTCTGAGTGTGTCAGTTTCTGTATCGGAGTGTGGCTGGGAATATCAGTAGTTGTATTAGTGTATGTCCTGGTATGCCATTGGCTGTATCTCTGTGTCCCTGTATGTGTCAGCAGTTGAATAAGTATGGGTTACACACTGCCCCTTCAGGATCTGCCAAGGCAGAAAAAGGACATTCATGGGCCCTGCCACCTTTGAACTCTGCTCCCCTGCCTCCGCTGTTAGAAGCAGGTGGCGGCCCCCTAGTCCGGCCCCACTTATGGAAAGGACTGGCAGGAAAATTTGGCAAATTAAGAGGGTGTCTACCTCCCCCTGTACTACCATTCAGGTGGGTCAGGTGAGGTAGACCCCACTTTTTACTATCCACTATATTGAGGATGGGGGTCATAGCATATTATGAGTCAGGGTATTCCTAGCCTGCACGTTAGGTGAGCATAAAGAGGCTGTAGGCACCCTACTGGTAAGCAGCCCAATGCTAGCATTTCTTATAAACGCACCTAAATTTAGTACGTAGGTGACTCCCCAAAAACCTGACTTCAGATTCCACGGATCAAAAGAAGATGATGGAAAAAGACTACTGACAGACAAGGAACTGAACCCTGCTGCAGCAAGAAACCAGCATAAACCCTGTCAGCTGCAACCAAGACTTGACAACTGGACCGGCTTCACTGAACTTAAAGGCTCCAAGAATATCTGGAGCCCTTCTAACCTTTGCCAATTTCCAACAAACCTCCCTTTGGGCTAGAGGCTTAAGTTCCCGGGAACCTCTGGTTGAGGACTGGCACTTGTGCTGACCTGACTCACCACTATAAAGAAACTTGCAGCAAGTCTCCATTACCTCAAGGGATCCTCTCACCATAGCGAACGACACTGGCAACAGCCTCGCTCCTGAGAGCCCGTACCCTTCTGCTGGTGGTTTTGATCACAGAAGCAGCAACCTTGGCACGACCATCTCTACTCCACAACGGTCTGCTCTGCAACCTTTTTATCACAGAAGAGAGTGAGAGAAGCAGCTCAGTTGCAATCTTCCAGGCACTGGAATATCACAAAAGGCAACTGCTGTTGTCTGTTTTCCAAATGGATGTACAGACTATCGGAATGGGAAAAATAGGTGAAAAATTAGGAACTGGGGGATCCCGACAAAATGGTTTGTCCTAATACATAACCACTCTGGGTGTTGGAATATCCAAATATATTGGAAAAGATGCCTCACTCACTAATAGTGACATGCTTCATCATTGGCATCTTTCCACACCCAGGTAAGATGGTACTATCTGGGAGGACTCAACCAAAGATGTTATGGGAGTTCTTATATGAAGTATTGACTGGTTATGCAGGGAACCAGATGGGTGATATTAAAAATACCTAAAGGTATACCCAAACTCTATGTTTTATTCATAGGGTACCCGGGGTATAAGATAAAATCGTGAACTCAATGGGGTTCTTTTGAATTCAATCCGTTCAAATGTACCCTCTCTAAAATGCCAACATGTTTCAGCCCTCAACGTGAGCCCTTGTGGGTCTGGGGCCTTCTTCAGGGCTAGAATGTCTACTCCTAGGTGTCCCTGCTGTTAAGCAAATTATTAATGCAGAAGAATGAGGCCTATTGCACTCACCTATATTTCTAATAGCACGTAACCTTAAGCACGTAACCTTAATTAACCTGGTCTGGTTCCAGTTTTAAAAAAAAAAAAACAAAAAAAAAAAACAAAGGGAATGATGGACGGAGTGTTGAACATTGCAAGCACTCACCCCCAGTCAACTGATCTGGGTTTAATCCATCACCGTTCTTTAGCCCACTCTGCCACCCCAGTTCAGACATGGCCATATGCAAATCAGTCTGACCCTGTGCCTCATGGGAACAGTCCAGCCCGAACTGCCAAGCCATGTCTTCTCTGGACCGGAAACAAGCTTCCTAGGACCGGTTTCTGGCATTTCAGCCGTCTTCAGCCAGGCTTGCTTGAATCCAGTGGCAAAGTGAGCAAGGGACTCACGTCTGAGCATACCCTGCCAACTTATGGCGAACAAAGCAAAACCAAAGGGAATGATGGACGGAGTGTTGAACATTGCAAGCACTCACCCCCAGTCAACTGATCTGGGTTTAATCCATCACCGTTCTTTAGCCCACTCTGCCACCCCAGTTCAGACATGGCCATATGCAAATCAGTCTGACCCTGTGCCTCATGGGAACAGTCCAGCCCGAACTGCCAAGCCATGTCTTCCCTGGACCGGAAACAAGCTTCCTAGGACCGGTTTCTGGCATTTCAGCCGTCTTCAGCCAGGCTTGCTTGAATCCAGTGGCAAAGTGAGCAAGGGACTCACGTCTGAGCATACCCTGCCAACTTATGGCGAACAAAGCAAAACCAAAGGGAATGATGGACGGAGTGTTGAGCATTGCAAGCACTCACCCCCAGTCAACTGATCTGGGTTTAATCCATCACCGTTCTTTAGCCCACTCTGCCACCCCAGTTCAGACATGGCCATATGCAAATCAGTCTGACCCTGTGCCTCATGGGAACAGTCCAGCCCGAACTGCCAAGCCATGTCTTCCCTGGACCGGAAACAAGCTTCCTAGGGCCGGTTTCTGGCATTTCAGCCGTCTTCAGCCAGGCTTGCTTGAATCCAGTGGCAAAGTGAGCAAGGGACTCACGTCTGAGCATACCCTGCCAAATTATGGCGAACAAAGCAAAACCAAAGGGAATGATGGACGGAGTGTTGAACATTGCAAGCACTCACCCCCAGTCAACTGTTCTGGGTTTAATCCATCACCGTTCTTTAGCCCACTCTGCCACCCCAGTTCAGACATGGCCTTATGCAAATCAGTCTGACCCTGTGCCTCATGGGAACAGTCCAGCCCGAACTGCCAAGCCATGTCTTCCCTGGACCGGAAACAAGCTTTCTAGGACCGGTTTCTGGCATTTCAGCCGTCTTCAGCCAGGCTTGCTTGAATCCAGTGGCAAAGTGAGCAAGGGACTCACGTCTGAGCATACCCTGCCAACTTATGGCGAACAAAGCAAAACCAAAGGGAATGGTGGATGGAGTGTTGAACATTGCAAGCAGTCACCCCCAGTCAACTGATCTGGGTTTAATCCATCACCGTTCTTTAGCCCACTCTGCCACCCCAGTTCAGACATGGCCAAATGCAAATCAGTCTGGTTCCAGTTTTGCCAGCTGGCCACCGCGAGTGAGAGATGCAAGATGCCGAATCTTTGCCGCAGCTGCCTCGCCACAGCTCCTGCCAGTTTCACACTGGTTTCTCGCCTGGTGGACCCTGTCCCTGCTCGCAGTCCATGCAGACCTACTGGTCTCTGCCTTTGCCGGTGGCAAGCTGTTCCTGTGTGGCTGCGGCTGTGTCTCGGCTTTCGTTAGTTTCTTGCTGGCTCCCCCGTGGCGCTCCTGACTTCCAGTGGCAAGTGGGCCGGTTGCCGCTATTGCTGCCACACGGAGCATGGAGGTACAGCAGAACTCGAATCCCCCCACCGGTCAGGAGAATTGCCAGGCGGCAACCAGGAGCCGCTGTACCTGCGGGACTGAGACTGAGACTGAGAGGTGAGCTGGGGACCGGAGGTAGCCGGAGGTGGACCTGGGAACACTGGGACAAGCGCAATCTCTACCAGACAGAGGCCACAGGGAGTGAGCCGTTGGGGGGTGCGGGTGTGGAAGTGCCCGGTTAGTCTTGGGTGCAGCATGCCCAGCCTGCCCTGTAAAGATCTGCTCGTTCCACTTACCTGAGCCTTTGGTCCGGCAACTGCGCCGAGACCGTGTTGAGACCCTGCCGCCAACTGCCGCCATCTCCTCACGCCTCTCTCTGCACCTTCAGGCATCAGCAATTAAGGTGAAAGATTAAACAAGGAAGGCTCACGGAAAAGATCAAGGAAGGTCAAAAAGCGATGCCCGGGCAGAGGCGCGGGCAAGAAGGGGCAAGTCAATGAAGCAACGGAGCCCCCAGGCGTGGTTGAAGGGGGGCAAGGCAGCCCACTATCAGACCCTTTGGGTACTACTTACAAACACTCACAAATCCACCTACCGATGGAACTGGAACTCAAAACAGAAATGGAAACGGAAATGGAAACGGGCAGCCATCTGAATCGGAGTCCATCCAAAGACAGGCCGGTAATTACGCCTGTGCGCCCTTCCATACAAGGAAAAATTCAAAGTTTCTTTCAAAGAACTATGCATTCTTCGTATTCCACCGGTAACCAAAAATACAACAATAATGAGAAAGACCGAAAGGAAAAATCCAGATGTTCTCGATCTTTTACCAGGGCAGCCTCACTGAGCACAGAACCGATCCAGCCTAAGGACTTACGAAAATCAAATTCTTATCCCACACTCCAACACGCTGGAGCTTCATTTAGGCCAGCTGGGGGAGATACTCATTCCGTAACAACCGCTCAAGTTCATGCCTCAGCACATGGAACTGTTATTGAGCTAAGTTTGCCAATCTCCCCAGAAGTAAAAGCCCCAGAAGAGGAGCAGATGCAAATGACCACCCCCGTTCCTACCCAGGGGGGCCTATCACATGAATTTTTAACAACTCTAGAAACCCAAATAGATGCACAATTGGAAGCATCTCTATCTCAAACACCAAGGCCAGACATTATGTGTGCAAAAAATACTAATTACCAATCGCCGTTTCATTTATTTGCCAGCATGGGAAGTCCAGCAGACTAGAACTGTGAAGTTTTTTGTCTATACAAACAAGACACAATAGCCAAAGCTCTACTCTGACTGTCACAAAAAATGGAGCTCCAGATCGATCTGATTCAGTCAATAACAACAACACTAGTGGTCCTAGGGAATAGGTTAGCAATGATCGAATACAAATTAGACCAGACGGAAATGGGCCAAACATGTTCTTGCACTCAACTAATAGATAAACTGATCAAATTACCGGAAATTTTATCTGCCTTTCTAGACAACACCAGGAAGAACGGTCCACCCGCAATTATACCAAAGGATATCGGAAAGGCCAGCCAAATAACGACGATAAGGGAACCAGTATATCAGAACACTGAGTATGAAGTTCCTATCAGAAAACAAAAAATTGACATGTACTAACTGTATGGTTGAACCCAATTAAACATAGGAGAGTGATCTCCTTATTGGAAAAAGGACGCCTTGTTCCGCCTGGAACAACGTTGGGTCCTGAGATTGTCATCTGATAGATTAGGACTTAATGAGGATATTCCTTGGAGTATGTTAACCTCTTAAAACTGAGTGGTCCTCAGAGTGACTATCCCCCTTATATAATTTACCAGCATTGACTCGGTTACTTTATACAGGAGGTTTGTTATTAGCTTTATGCCTTTAGCTCTTATCTCCTTTTAACAATTACCTGGTTAACAAGGACTTCAATGGCCTCTTTTTGATCGTGCTTGATTTTTCCTCATTCCATTAGCGTTTTTACGCCACTAAATCCATAAATTATGTGGGACTTCGCGTCATGCAACTGACATGCGATTGCAGGGGCACCTTTGTAACTGGCATTGTTATATGCAAATCACTGTTTAGAATAGCGCCCGCTCCTTCAGGACTGCGAATCCACTATTGGTCCTTTTTCTATTGCTTCACTCGGCTTGGGTCCTTCCGACCTTTCCAAGATGGCGCGTCTTATTGCACAGCGCTCTAGTTGCCAAAACCATTCCACCCGGAAGCACAGGGAACACGTACCCGGCGTCCTTCCTCCATTTATACGTTACTCAGCAACCTCTCGGTCACCAGACTACTTGGACCGGTCGATCTGCTGGGGTAGGGTTAACTTTCTTATTCATCCTGAAAACCGTGAGTAACCTTGACGCTTTATCTCACTAGCATTGATTCTTTTATACGCAGTGACACGTGAAACTCGCTTGCCTATTCGGCGCACTAACCCTTACAACTATAAGCGTTGGTGACTCCACGATATCTTGACTGCCTAATTATAAGCCATTGTTGTTTTGGGCAACATAGACCTCATTACTAAGGGTATCTGGTCTTTCGGCCGGTATTGCTTCCTACTATGCTTTCAGCCTTACTTTTAGTGGGTGGAGTCACGTTACCGCTTCTCCGTTACCTGCATAGTTGTTAGACCTCCTGTCCAGTGTTACTTCTAAGACCACTGGGTACTAAGAGGTTTCTACATTAGGCACTCCTTTTACTCATTTCTGGGAACACTATCTCTGCGGATTATGTGTGACATCCTGTGTAACATTAACTTGCCTCCACTATATATCAGGACACTAGATCTCAGTGTTGGCGGCGATCGGTACCATTATGGCCCGGCACGGACTGAATGAGGGTGAGACACTTTCTTATGATATTTTTTACCGGTTTTCGTAACACAAGACCTCTTATGCAATTCATATTTCTCAAGTGTTATGATTCCCTGAGATTTTATTTTTACATCATTTCCTTGTTTTCCATCACCCAAGTGTTCTCAAATTGATTGATCTTTGTTTTATTGCATCAAGCATGTCACTGCCCTTGGGCCCAAATGCATGTATTTAATGCACTACCACGAACCAGTGAACCAGCAGTATTGACTTCCAGTGAAATGATGCTGTACCATATTGATTTTGACTGTTCTAACTGTTTTTATTCATTTCAGGTTAATACTCGCTAATCTTTGTTGACACCAAGGTACCCCCACATTTTTTAGGGTGCTGTAAAGCTGGCCACTTCTCACTGGTTGTGTTGGGTGTCCACCACCAAAAAATGTGTAGGTAGTACAACACAAGGTCCTGAGGAATTGCCATCAAACTCGATAACTAGGCAAGAAACATGTCGACCTCTTTTTAAGCGTATCAAAGCACTACATTAGGTGACGATACGCGACGTATTTATTTTAATTAGGGGAGTAGCCAAACTTATTAAAACATTTTTGATTGGACTATTTTTCTCTATTTTAACATCACTTAAACACTTCACTTGCACCTACACTAGGACCCTTACTCGCACTTCATCTGTCGGCTCTGGAATAAAGATCTCCGAGAAGTAGGCCCCATAACGGGTGTCTGATCGGGCATTGCAGCGCCGGCCCGAGTAGGAGCAGATCCGATGATGAAGCAAGACACCTACTTGTCAGGTGTGTGAGGGTCTTTTTCCAATAAGGAGATCACTCTCCTATGTTTAATTGGGTTCAACCATATAGTTAGCACATGTAAATTTTTTGTTTTCTGATAGGAACTTCATACTCAGTGTTCTAATATAGTCTTCTGGGCATGTATGCTGGACCTTATTATAAAAGCCCATACCATTACTTCCCCTCCTTTTTGACTTAATAACCAGTATATCAGGTCATAAGTCTTCAGAACAATGAAAGGACAGACGTAAATGCTCCAGTCTAAGCCCCCACATAATCTCAGATCAAAGTGAGAGTCCCAGCGAGTGAATCCCTAACGCACATGCTTCAGAAAAGTTCCTCTTGATTTGCAGCAAGCTCGTAACACACATGTCTCTGGGGAATTCCTCAAATTACAGCAAGCCCCTACTACATACATTTCAGGGGAAGCTCCGCTATCTAGAAGATCAAAAAAGAAACTGAAAAAACTCTCAAAAAATACAGCGCCTACAAAAAAGATTTCAGGTGACAATTGGCCTAGGACAAAGAGCATGCACAATTATACAACAAGGAAAGCCGGTCAACTTTTCCCCATTTTCAATAAAAGACCTAATCTAGGCACTAATTTACATTCTAATCGCTTAGTGGACAACACCCAGAAAAAGGAGGCCTTCCCGATATGAGGAGATATTCAGAGTACCCAAAGAATACCAAATACAGAGGAACTAGTAAACAGAATGCGAGGTGATTGTCCTTCGATTCCAACACAACCAATGGAAATGGCCGGGACCCTGGATGATACCTCAGCGATACATCAGGCCAACACAGGAAAATTACTAAACAGTGAGAGTGGAAACCATTTCTCAAACAAGCACATGGGTCAAATCAGGGCCACTGGCATCCTCCAATGTAGGAATAGAAGCAGCACAGAATGGTGTTTATACCATCTCTACTTTGCCTCCTACTTCTATTAGTCCATCAACAACGACCACACAGACCAAAACTCTTCAAGGAACACTCACGCACACAATGGTCAATTTTACAAGGGATGATGAACAGGTGCAGCAAATCCTGCTGAGAGGGAACACAAATACTCGAGATCACCCAAGAAATCTTAGTCCATCTTAATTTATGCAACCATCTGCGGAGAAAAATGTCACATGTAAGCAAGCCACAGCCACTCGCTACACTCACAAGGAAGCGTCAGCTGGCCCCCAGTGTTAAGGGACCGAGAGGAAACAGGCCAGGGAGTAAGTGAAAGTTCAGCTCTCCAGTCTCATCTACTGGGGCAAGTCTTACACTCCGGTACCAGAGGGGACTGAGAAAAGAAGGAAGAAAATCCATCTGCTGGCTTAATATTTATCCCTCATTACGTTTCTAGCGGTCCAGCTGATATTTTGAATAGAGGGAACTTATTAAAATGAATTCAACATATACCCTCTCTAAAGCATCTAACTTCAGAGAAACAATACTCAGTAAAATGTGCCCACATACAGGGGACAAGGGCATCTGAATCTACTATTACAAGTTGGGATTTAACAACCACCAGAGATGCCATCCTCAAAGAAGCCTCCAGTTTTGACGAATGGGGCATAGAATTAGAGCCCACCAGGCCAAGGAAATACCTGCATGTCCTAATTGAGGACAACAGACCTCCCGCTAGAAAATGTACATTGAAGGGAGCTTGGGGGGCAACCCATGATTGGCTAGTGAGTACAACACAGGCATCCAATCCATTAACGATCCACTGTGACGAAAAAGATCGGACAATCAGCTGGCAAACCGCAGACCAGAATTTTGAAGGGGCAACAACAAATTCGGCTTTTAAGGATAATAACTTCCTTTACGCTACCTAGCACGAGAGAACTCTCACTCAGGCCAACTGCAGTGCCTATTCAGCATGGGAAATTGGCACTAAAAGACCAACTGGCCATCATCTCCTGGAATTTGGCAGGGTTGGCCTCAATGTTCCGCTCTAAACAAGGCCGCGATTTCCTAAACAACAACGTCATTATTTGTCTCCAGGAGACCTGGTCACTCAATCCAACAGCAATCTACGGGTACCATGAAAGCTTTGAAGCAGCAACACAAACAGGGCAGCCATCGGGGGGCCTCTCGATCTTTCTAAAGCAATCTCTTATGATCTCGATCACTGCCGACACGCGGGCCCATAAGACATACAAGCCATAGCCATTAAAGGCCTAAGACGCAGCCAGCAGGCTTTCTCACTGGTCCTTATAAATTGGTACCTGAATCCTCGCAAAACTTCAAAAGCGCTCGCCATGAGTAATCTGTGCGCGACCATCAAGAAAGTTATTGAATCCTATCCCGCGCATGAAATCCTGTTGGTAGGGTATTTCAACACCAAACATTTGGGCCATCGTCATAAAGTGGGACAGAGTAATAGCGAATGCGACAAATTTAACAATCTACTCATCACATATGGATTAAAATTAGCAAATCAGACTCTGGATGCCTGTCCTACATTTAAGAAAATCTCTTCAATCGACTACATCTTCTTGTCAAGTGGCTTGATTAACCATCTTCAGAGCTTTGCTATCGCAAATCGCACAGAAAGCGATCACAACCCCCTGGTAATAAATTTGAACGTAAATCACCAAGTAGCAGACACAGGCAAAGAGCTAGGCCACTCCACAGAAGACTAACTAATTAACATGGTGAAACAAATAAAATGGCAACCATTTCATTCGCCCCAGGTGACAAATTGGCTCAATGAGGTAAACCTCTGATTACAGGAACAACCGGGGAATTTATCCTTTCTTTTAACAAATTGGGATTTCATGACCATAGAATTGGGAGCACTTCTTCAGGGCCAAAAAGGCTCTTTAAAGTGATCCCAACAATTGATAAGTGACAGTAAAAAATCTGGGCCAGATCGAACCATTAATCTCACAAGGAAGAACCTGAGGAAGAAATTCCGTCTGTTTAAATTAAACTCAACTCACCGAAACCTACTGGTACTGAAGGAAGCACGGAAAACTCACAAGAAATCCACCTGGACCCTGAAACGCGCTAAGCAAGATGAGGAATGGAAAAAGTTATTCATCATGCTTAAAGAAGGATCCACTCTAGATATAAGCTCACTCTATACTAACATACCACAGAAAGAAAGCATAGAAATTATTGAGACTCTCCTAGAGAAAAGACCTAGACCCATTCAGGTGCCGACCAGCTTTATCATTAGCCTTCTGCGCATTGCGCTTCAGACTAACTACTTCGTATCTGGAGGCAACTATTACCAACAATGCTCCGGTACCAGTATGGGCGCAATTTTGGCACCGAATCTAGCTAACATCTACATGGACTATGTCGAACAAAAGTTCGCCTTAAATGAGAACAACACGTACCGCTCCAACATCAAATGTTGGAAGCGTTACATAGATGACATCTTTGTAATCTGGACCGGCACTGACACAGATTTCAACAAATTTGTCACATACCTGGGCACTGCCCAGACACACCTCACATTTACGTCCACAACACATGAGTCCACTATAGCATTCCTTGATTTGAATATCAATCATGACCATGGAGCACTATACACCTCCCTCCACAGAAACATCACTGAAAGAAATACGTTGCTATCATACCGCAGCCATCATCCCCGTGCCCTAAGAGACGGCCTACACTTTGGACAGTTTCTTAGGATACGCAGAAACTGCACGTACAAAGCAGACTACATGAAAGAAGCAGAAATACTCAGAGCCAAATTAGTCACAAGGGGATACCCCAACAGACTAGTAAAAAGATCCCTCAAACGTGCCTGGCACTGTCCCAGGGAAGAATTACTCAAAACCAAAGAAAAACCAACTATGGAGAAAATTGTATGTGTCACCACTTTTGGCACCCACACCAACCAGATACGCAACCTCATTTTGAAAAATTGGAATATCGTCAAGAGCATAGACCCTGCATTTTAAATGCCACTGTTTGCATACAAAAGAGGAAAAAACATAAAGGACCACTTTGTAAAATCTGGCACAGACAAAAAAGTGAACACGCCAAACACACTCACTAACGCATGGGGCCTTCCTAAAATAAGAGGCCACTATAAATGCGGGAACTGTGTCTCATGCGACCTCACCTTCAATACCACCTCCTTTGAACATGGCAACATAATACACGACCTAGAAACTTTTTCAAACTGCAACACACAAAATGTAGTGTACTGTATTTGGCGCCCGTGCAACCTCCCCTATATTGGTCAGACACAACAACCAGTTAAAGCACGGATCGGCCAACATCGTAGTCGCATTCGCAGATCAGTACCCAATGCCCCCTTAGTGGCACACTACAACGAGAAAAACCACACTGCCGACCAGTTGAAATAACAAGTAATTGACAGTGCCACTCTACCAGAAAGAGGAGGAGACATCACTAACATTCTACAACGGATCGAATGCCATTGGATAGATAAGGTTAATTCTATAGAAAATGGCCTTAATTCTGCCGAAGAATGGAGAGGCTATGTGTCATAACTCAACTGAGACATCATACCTGTATCAACAATGCTCGCACAGCATCAGTGTTACCACCCCTTTCCAATAAGGTTTAGCAGAGAGACATGCAGCAAACACAACCCTTACGTCAGTAATTTCTGTAAAAGTATGCATGCAAGGATTGTAAACATTGCATTGTCATAACTATCAGCAGGCGCAATTCATGTAATTCAATGTCACGTCTCTTTGTATAAACATCCTTTTCTTTGTAACACAACAATGCATTGTATATTACAATTTATTACTTCGCTGCCACTCGGCTATTTCGCAACATGGCATACAAGATATAACTGTTTTGCCATCATAGTCCTATGCCATATATTGCACTCTAACTTAGGTATGTTATAAAATGTAAACTATAAACCCTCTTGTTAGGCACACACGTTACCTCCAGGCATTCACTATGCCTCGTAAGGGTTGATTTATCCCCTTCCTGTCACATGTTTATTATATCAGTTCAGTGTATAGCCCGTCCACTCCGTTTTAAAACCATTCTGTTGACAATTGCCATCATCCAAGCGCTACGTCATTCTTATAGTATGTGCCACACCTCTCTAACACACGGAGAGGTCTTTTCACGCTCTCTACCCTTGGATGGCATCGATCATTGTTTCGAATGCGCATCCATTAACACGCCTGCCGGTTCTCCAGCCAGACCGTGGCGTCAACGCCTGCATAAATTAGAATACGTAGCTCGCGTCCTCTGTCATCGCACTGGCAGCAGAATGCAGACGCTGCACTGCAGCTGACTTTGGCAGTTTACACGGAGACCCGTCCAGTCCCACATTATCCGGGTATGTCCTATCTCACCGGCAGCTACACTCACCCCCCCCCCCCGTTTTCCCCCACCCCCTCCCTCCCCTTCCCATGGTTTAGATACCAATCCTCCTTTCTCTCTCCCCTGCAGAAATTCCAGTGCGTTATCACCGCATCCTAAAAGGATGTGCCACAATACTTCTATGGCTGTAGCACAACTATTATTGAGCCAACCGGCCTTTGAATTTCCTGAAGCGCCTGCCTTACCTCACATCGAGGTAAACATTAATAATGTATCCTACCAGGTGTAACAGATCCCGAGTTACATAATATTATATTTTTAACACATTGTTTTCTTATTTCTTCCCTGGCCGGGTCCTCATGTGTCTTTTATTTTCACTTTTCACTGTGGCACATCACACTTACCAAGGCTGCGCTTCCAAGTACCATCCAGGTAGCCTCTTTACATCCCCTTCTCTATAAATTCCTGCATCTGTGCCGGTATATGGGCCTTATGCTCTCCTTTATCTCTTTTAGATGTCCCAAAAATGCTAGTCCTGAAGAGACCCCACATACATAGAAGGGTCGAAAAGCCGTTAAGAAATTACCATTACCCAGCATGTTTCATTGTAGCTATGCTGTTGAAACAAGATATTTATATGGCCTTTTCTCTGAAATTTATGGAAACCGTTATATTTATTCACTTTACATATTCACTTTTTGTTGGTTCCATTTTGCACTTGGGCACACAATGCACAAACTGTTGCACTTTTGACTGAAAAGAAGTGTACTTATATTGAGATTGATTGTTTTGTTTATATAAATATGCTATACCGAATTACACTGTGTCGTCGGTTCATTGTCCTCTGATATTATTGCACCCTTTTCTATCGCGATTTCGCATAAATATTGCTTAAATAATGTCCACATAGCCCAAAGGAACCGCTGTGTCATATATAAAACTAGTACTCTGGTTCCGTTGTGAGTAGGGTTCCCCTGTTCTTTTCCTTAAAGAAGGATCTGTAGCTCATTTTTGGGAGCATGTGAAAAAATAAAAATCTCTAGGACCCCCGAGGACAAACGCGGTCTCGGCCACTGTTTGGGAGAAACACGTGAGAACTCAGTTCCAGACATATAAGCTAACATCGACCATGGCTCTAGTCCCATTGAACAGAGGCGAGCATCAAACCCCGATCCAATCAAGGGATATTACAAGAATAATAAAATCCATGAAATCAAGTGGGGTGCCGGGCCCAAATGGCCTCCCTGCAGGGATCTTCCCATTTGCACCAGAGGGCTGGACAAAGCTATTGACCCCGCTATTCAATACCGCTTACACCCTCAGAAAAACCCCAGAAGCGTGGAGGGGTTCAATACTATGCCTGATTCATAAAAAAGGAGATCGGCTTAATCCGAACAACTACTGCCTAATAGCTTTGTTAGACTTGGAAGCCAAAGCATATGCTCGGATCCTTTTGAAAACACTGGAAAACTGGGCTGAAGAAAACAAGCTACTTCCTTTCTTTCAAACAGGCTTCCGAGGAGGAGCTGCAACAACTGACAATATAATTGCATTATCTGCCCTCTGTCACCACGCAACTCAGCATCACCAACCTCCACTATTTTGCTGCTTTATCGATTTAACTGCAGCTTTTGATAAGGTTAACAGACATTTATTGTTGAAGAAGTTAGCGAATTGGGACATTCCATCTTCACTTTTAAAGAGCTATAATGTCACTTTACTCAAAAACCTGGGTGCAGGTGAAACAAAATTTACACTGCTGGTGGCTTGAAGCAAGGTTATGTGCTTGGTCCCCATCTTTTTAATTTGTATACTGCTGACTTAGACTCTTGCTAATAAATGCTTGGCCTCACCTCGACTAGGAAATCATTCTATACATATTCTTCAGTATGCAGACGACATAGTCATCATGGATCATACCAAAGTGGGCCTCCAACGAGCACTGGCTAGCTTCCATGAATATTGTACGTCCAACTATCTTACCATCAATCCAGACAAAACCAAAATCTTAGTAATAGGTCGGCAAAAACACAAAAAACGTATTACATGTACAATAGGCTCCAGGATAACTACTACAGTGCAGAAATATAAGTATTTGGGGACATGACTCACAGAAACAGCAAGACCAACCGCTCATAAAAAGGATCTGATCCACAAATCGATGGCTATAACGTATGGTTTAAGTAAATTGAACAATAAGCTAGATAGTCCGTCAGCAGAGGCTATTAGAAAGGTTACTCAAGCTTCACTTCTACCAGCACTTTTGTATGGGCACCAAGCATTTCCAGGCACTTGTTCAGAAACTTTAGAGCAAGCTCAGTGTGTGGCCTATAAAATAATTTTTCGACTACCAAAACACCTTTCAAGGGAAAGGCTTAGATTAGAGCTTGGGTTAGTTAAACAATCACTAATCCTCGAGGCCGACTTCTAAAATACTATATTCGAACTTTTAAATCTTCAGGGGATACCTTAAAAAGCTGTCTCAGAGACATATTTGAAAAAACTGGTTCGCCATGGTACAAGCAGCTCATGAAAGCCATGGATTCAATTGAGATAAATAAATCAGCACTTGCTCTGACTTGCATTTCCTATACCATCTGGAAAAACCGTATCAACAAACAATGAGCAACGCCATATCCACTAAGCGTCGCAACGCCACCAGAAGAGGCCGGGAGTACCCCAGCAGCGCCAAGGCTGGGTCGGGGGTAATCTCAGTGCCCAAGACCCGGCTCAACTCAATGAACACCTCAGCCCAAAACTTAGCGATTCCAGGGCAGCACCAAGCCATATGCATAAAGTCCGCCACCGGGAAATGGCATCGCTCGCACTCTGCAGATGCCCTGAGCCCGTACCTGTGCAATCTTTCCGGGGTATAGTACACCCTTTGTAGGTACTTAAAATGCACTAATCTGTGCCGGCCGTTGAGTGATATCGTCTTGGTGCTGACGCAGCAGTACCTCCACATCTCATCTGTGAACTCTAATTGCAGGTCACCCTGCCAGGCTAGCCGCGCCGTGGTGTACATACGCGCCGTTTGCCGGTCTCCCATTCTTTTAAGATTCGAGATCAATTTAGGCGCCGCTACCGTTTTGATAATGTAGGTGAGTTCCGGAACCTCTGGGGGCTCTGCCATGCCCGGGCCTAGCGCGACCGATAGAGCTCTGCGAACCCTGTGGAACTGAAAGCGCTGCAGGAGCGTGTGGGCAGAATGCGCCAGCCCAAGCTGGTCCCATGTTTTGACAACCCCATCTGTGAATATGTCCTCCATCCGCGCAATGCCCAAGGCGCCCAATGCCTGGACCACTCCTCTCTCCCTCAGCGGGGGGAGCCAAAGCACCCATTCCACCGGCAGCAGAGGGGAGTACAGAAGAGCACAGTCGTGCTCCCTCATTAACGCCTGCCATGCATGAGTCGTGGCCTGGAGGGAGTCCAGTCGCCCCACCGAGCGGCTCGCCGTTTGAAAAACGACCGCAGGCAATGGGAGCAGATCCGCGAACAGACGCTCCAAGATGACATGTGGGACATCAGCGCTGGCATGTATCCACGCGTGTAGGTGCGCCGCCTGTGCTACCCTGTAATATCTCTCCATGTCAGGAGCCCCCAGCCCTCCCATTTCGTACGGAAGAGTTAACACCTTCCATTGTACTCTAGGCTGTCTGCCACCCCAGGCCAACTTAATTAGAGTTTGGGTCGGCTGCTTAAAGAAGGCCTTAGACAATACGATGGGGATGTTGGTGAAGAGGAACAAGAATCTCGGTAAGATGACCATTTTCATAATGGCTATTCTGCCCAGCAGGGATAGGGGCAGTCGATTCCACGACTCCACATCCTCAACCAACTTGGCGTATGCGACGTAATTTTCTCTGAGTAGCACCTCAGGGTCTTTATGTAGCCGGATCCCCAGGTACCTAACCGAGTCCGTAGTCCATTGCAGTGGATAGTCCATTGGGAAGGGCACCGTGACCGGCGTCAACGGGAACGCCAGTGACTTGCTCCAGTTCACCTTGAGGCCGGACAGCGCTCCGAACCTGACCACTTCCCGTAGTATGGACGAGAGATTCTCCTCCGGGTCCCGGACATAAAGCAGCATGTCGTCTGCATACGTGGAAATGCCAATTTGATAGGTGGGAAAATTACTGCCCTCGTAGCAGTGGTACTCTCTGATAGCGCACGCCAAGGGTTCCACCACCAGGGCGTAAAGGAGAAGAGAGAGAGGGCAGCCTTGCCTGGTCCCTCTGCTGACCCTGAAGGCGTCAGTGACCCGGTCGCCCATTCGTAGCCTGGCTGTGGGCTGATAGTATAGTGCTCCCAGCATCTGCAAAAAGGGCTCCCCAATCCGATCTTACGTAACACCCGTACCATAAAGGGCCACTCCACCGAGTCAAACGCTTTTTCCATATCCAGGAAAATGGCCAAGGCCTTGTTTTCTGGGCGCACATGTTGCATGGTCCCCAGAACCGTGCGTATATTGTATATAAGGTTTCTGGCAGGTATAAATCCCGCCTGTTCCGGCACCACAAGTTCCGGCACCAGCAGCAGCAGACGCGTGGCCAGCACCTTAGCGTACAACTTTGCATCCACATTGATGAGGGAGAGCAGCCGGTATGATCCACACACGTTAGGGGGCCTCCCTGGTTTCAAAATAGTGACTAGAAGCGCTTCGTGCATAGTTTCTGGCATGTAGCCAACTTGGCATATGCCGTTGAATAAGGTGATCAGATGGGGGAGGAGCTTATTTTTGAATGCTTTATAAAATGCCACCGTCAGCCCATCAGCCCCGGGGGCGCTGCCAGACCTCATTCCCTCTAGTGCCTCCAAAATTTCGTCCTGCTGTATGGGGAGCGACAGGAACTCCCTCTGAGAGTCAGATAAAAAGGGCATTTTGATATAACTGAGGTAGTCCTCTATTTCCTCTTCCATCTGAGCGGACTTGGCTGTATAAAGCCCCGCGTAGTAGTCCCTAAACTCGGCGCTGATCGCCTCCTCCCCAGTGACCACTGTGCGGCCCCCGTAACCAACTCATCGATGACCAGGGGCTTCCTGCTATTACGCAGGATCCTCGCTAGCAGTGAGCCCGGGCGCTCGCTCTCCCCGTATGCTCGGGCCGTAGCATACTTGCCCATATGTTGCACCTCCCTGTCCGCCTCCCTGTGATATTCCGCGACCAACGCTTGAATCTGGGCCTCCACCGCAGGGTCCGCAGATGACTGGTGGCTCTCCTCATGTGTTGCTAGCTGAGTCTCTATAGCCTTAAGGCTCCCCCGTATAGATTTTAGGACACCAGAATGCTTGGCCATGGCCATGCCTCTGATGTAGGCTTTGAACGAGTCCCAGACAGTGTGGAAACTCTGGACCGAGCCCAAGTTGTTGTCGAAGAAGGTCTCTATGTCCTCTGCCAGGTCACCCCGGAACACCTCATCTAGTAGCGAGTATGGCGGAAACCTCCATGTGAATGGTGGGATACGTTTAACCGAGGTATCTAATATTAGTAGTAGCGGGGAGTGATCTGAAAGCGTGCGCGGGAGGACCACACAGCCCTTGACCAGCGCCAGTAGCGACTGTGACGTCAGCCAATAATCTATTCTAGTGTGGACGTCGTGGTATGCAGAGTAGTGCGTAAATCGCCCCTTCCCGGGGTGCCCTTGTCTCCAGGCGTCCACCAAATCGAGTCTGGTGAGCTCCGCCTGCATGCGTAAGGCAGCAGCCGCCGGGCGACGCGCCGGCCCAGAGGAGCGGTCCAAGGCTGGGTCAAACGTGAAGTTAAAGTCACCCCCCCCCACACCATGCGGGCGTGTGTATAGCGACGGCAAGTGACGGCCAAGGCCGCATAGAACTCAGGGTTGTCGTAGTTGGGGCCATACACGTTGACTACCACTAAATCATGGCCCTTCCCTTCGCACCGGACTATCAGATAACGCCCGTCCGAGTCTGCTTCTAGGACCGTCAGCGCCAAATTGGATCGAGGATTCACCCAGGTGATCACACCCCTGTAGTGCGAGGTGAAACCTGCCGCAGCGCTGTTACCCGCCAATCCCCGCGCATTAAGCATGTGGCTCGTGAGGGGGAGGTGCGTCTCCTGGAGAAGCGCCGGATCAATGTGATGCCTACGCAGGAAATTCAGCACTTTCCTCAATTTACGAAAATCATTCAACCCCCGCACATTCCACGTCAGCGCCCTAAGGGACGCTTTGTCATTATCACCAGACAGTTCACTAGGGTCTCCCATCACACATACTCTGCATTACGGCGGTTGCGTCCCAATCGTCCCAGTTCAAAGTGCCACCCACCGACAATGAGCAGACGACTCAAGCCAGACACAGAACAATAAAGCAAACGACCTACCACTCCACAGTACGTGCAAACCCCCCGCCCCGGTCCCCAACCCGCCCCCCCGCCCACAGCCGACCTCCCCCAACCTGGCCAGACAGGTTCCCCATCCACCCTCCCACCCCGCAAACGAACAAACACACCCCTCAAACATCCCCCGAACCAGACCCCGCAAGGGCCCTGCTAGTCAACAGCGCTGGGGCCGAGGTTACCAAGCACTGCAAAAATCACAACCTGGCAACGAGCCAGAGAATAGCGCACCTCGGCCGCCTCGCCCTCGTGTAGCCTTGCTGCTTCTCGAGCTGCCGTCCCATCTCCTGCAAGGATGTCAGTGGGCTCCCCACAACCCCCTCCCGTGGTCAACCACACTATCTGGCAGATCAGCGCACGTGGCACCGAAAGGCCCGCACCCCGGGCCCACCCTCACCCAGTCTTTCTCAGACCCAAGCCCTAGCAGGCAAACTTCTAACACGAGACCAATTAGGGCTCCCGCTCCGTTACTCACAGCGGGCGGGCCAGCCCGCATAATGCCCAACGCAATGCTCAGAGTCCCATGAGTACAGATCCGAAGGGACTGAAGAGTACACCACATTCTATGGCACCAAAGGAAAAGTCCCATCAGGAGGGGCACCCCGTAGTTCCGAAATGCCGGTTTATCAGCAGCAATTGTCTGTACAGTTCCAAGTGTCCCAATCACCGCCAGGGCAGTACGTGTCCCGCAAACAGCCTATGAGGCCAACAGTCTGCTTGCATGTTATGCCCGGCCTCCCACCAGTAACTAGTCCTGCCCATCCAGGCCCGAGGCCGTCTCCGGAGTGTCCCCTGGACCCCTGGGGCTACCCTGCTGTTCCCGAGACCATACCTTCAGCGATTTCTGGAGTTCCCTCGGGTCAGTGAAGAAGTGCGAGTGTCCTTGCCTGTTGATCCTGAGCCTCGCCGGATAGAGCATGGCATAGTCCAGGCCGAGATCACGCAGCTGTTGTTTATACGGTGCGAACTGACGTCTCTCCTCCTGGACTTTTGCCGTGAAGTCTGGATAGATCGAAATGTCCATGCCCTCATATTGCAGCTTGCCTTTTTCCCTTGCCATCCGAAGCGCCACGTCCCTGTCCCTGTAATTCAGGAGCTTCGCGATGGTTGGTCTCGCCGGCGCTCCCGGCCTGGGGCGCGGGCCCAGCAATCTATGGGCTCGTTCAACCACAAACATGGGCGAGAACACATCCTCCCCCAGCAGGGTACACAGTAATTTTTCAACAAAAAGTTCCATCTTCCCGGTCGAGGTCGATTCCGCCACCCCCGTGATACGAATGTTCGATCTTCGTGAACGGGCCTCCAGGTCCTCTGACTTATCCTAAATGACCTGCAGCAGCTTGCTGAATTGTTTGCGGTCCGCGTCCCAAACCGTCTGGGCTGCCTCCACCTGCGTGACCCTCCTCTCGGCCATGTCCAGTCTCTCCGAATTTTTATCAACGCGCTCCGACATGCGGTCCATGCGGTATGTGAGTGCATCCAATTTGGCATCGATTGCGGTTAAGCTACCCTGCAGGCCCTTCTCCATCGCCACCAGCATTTCCCTGATGTCCGCTCCTGCCGAGCCCTCCGCGCCCGCGCCGCTGACGGGTGCCTCCTGCCCCGTGCTGGCTGATCCCTTAGGCTTGCGCGGGTCAAACGAGAGTTTGGGCTGCGTTTTATCTCCTTTCCCCATGTCGGTGACTCTCTGCCGCCGCGCCGCCAGGCCTGAGTGTCCCGGTCAGTGTGTCGGGGCAAGTTCCGGAACCCCCGGGGTCTCAGGGAAGCAAGGGGGCACCAGGATAGCAACACCGAACTCTTTTCAAGGGCGACTGCCCAATGCACACCCGTGTCCGGAGTCGCTGCACTTCGAGGCCCCAACGCGGGACCGTGGACCCGCTTCACGCCGCTCCGGACAGCACCCGGGGCTACCTCTCTCCACTTATGGGCCTCCCCAGCTCCACCGGTCCAAGTTGGGCATCGCGTCCCCGGGGCCAACTGAGCAAGCAACACTCACCCAGGCGACGACCCGGCCTAATGCGCCCGAGCACCTCCTTCGGATCCCTTCAGGTGCTGGGGGGCACCCCGATGGGCACCGCCTGTGTGGCCGGGGTTCCGCCTCGCTACGTCAGTCTCCTCAGCCCTGCCGCACCTGCGGGAGCCCGGCGTCCATGCACGGGGCCCGCAGCAGAGGGCTCCGCCGCTCGTTGTTCCCCAACTCTCAGGGGCCGCGTGCCGTCAGAGTCTCTGGGGCCTCCAGGCCGATGTAGGCGCCGCTACAACCGTCGAACGCTGTCAGGGCCAGGGTCAGGGCACAACAGGCACACCGCTACTCGGGTGGGGGCTCCAGGACCCCCAGCGCTCCCCGGAGCCGTCCTCACCGCCGC
Organism: Triturus cristatus; assembly: GCF_964204655.1. Classification (NCBI taxonomy): domain Eukaryota; kingdom Metazoa; phylum Chordata; class Amphibia; order Caudata; family Salamandridae; genus Triturus; species Triturus cristatus. The sequence continues at coordinate 1,110,477,256 of NC_140590.1, forward strand.
CGATTCAGGCCACCACCCCTTCGCCAGAAGCGCCGGGAGACCGGGTCAGCGTCTCCCGGCAGGGCCGCACGTCGACGCACGCTCTCCGGGTAGCCACTCACTGCGGCCCTGGGATGACGGCCCAGTCCGGCACACTCGCCTCCGCTCCCTTCGAGAGTTCCGTTCGGCTCCTTCGGTGGCGGCAGAGGGCCGCAGCTCGCACCACCAGAGTCCAGGGGGTCTCCCCCGTCAGTTGCACCGGGCAGCTCAGCAGCACAGGATCGGTAAGCGGATTATGTGAGGGCCGAGACGGAGAGCGCTGCGCTCACGCGTCCGCCATTGATGCCGGCAAGCTCCGCCCCCCGTAACAGCCTGACACATTTTCCTTATAGTTTAGAGAGGCAGAAAAGAGCACATGTCCTAACAGCTACTTGAGACCATCAGCATGTGGAAGCTGGGTGAGTGATTAGACTAGAACAAAGGAAATGAGCCTTGGTGACGTTGAATGTGTTAGCGTTACACACTGCTATCTGAAATACCACACAGTGCTGAATAGTAAGCATGGGAGTGCAGGAGAAGCAGATGCCAGTGTGCTAAGAGTGTGTTTCTGGAAACTGTGTATTGTCAGGTGCAAGAGAGATCTGCATGGACGCTTGCACAACTGCATGAAGACTGCAGAGATGTATGTAAGAGTACATGTGTGGTAAGGGTTAATTGGAGTTTTAAACATGTAAAAACTACCTCACCCATTGCAGGAGTGGAAGGAAAATCTACCCTGTTGATTTCAAATGTACTAGCATTTGCCTCTCATTTGTGAGATAGTGATTTGTGCTGAATGCTAACCATAACAGTTCAAGAAAACAAGCTGCCCCTTTTCTGCGAGTGCAAGTCTTACAGAACAAGAGCAACACAAATTAAATCTCTGACAACAATTTCTGTGTGCAGACAGACTCATGGTGTAATTCTAGGCAGGAAACGATATTTGATTGGCAATTTCAAAACACATTTACTACTGTGGTACAGTAAGTGATAATGACTGTAACAGCCTGACACATTTTCCTTATAGTTTAGAGAGGCAGAAAAGAGCACATGTCCTAACAGCTACTTGAGACCATCAGCACGTGGAAGCTGGGTGAGTGATTAGACTAGAACAAAGGAAATGAGCCTTGGTGACGTTGAATGTGTTAGCGCTACACACGGCTATCTGAAATACCACACAGTGCTGAATAGTAAGCATGGGAGTGCAGGAGAAGCAGCTGCCTGTGTGCTAAGAGTGTGTTTCTGGAGACTGTGTATTGTCAGGTGCAAGAGAGATCTGCATGGACGCTTGCACAACTGCATGAAGACTGCAGAGATGTATGTAAGAGTACATGTGTGGTAAGGGTTATTGGAGTTTTAAACATGTAAAAACTACCTCACCCATTGCAGGAGTGGAAGGAAAATCTACCCTGTTGATTTCAAATGTACTAGCATTTGCCTCTCATTTGTGAGATAGTGATTTGTGCTGAATGCTAACCATAACAGTTCAAGAAAACAAGCTGCCCCTTTTCTGCGAGTGCAAGTCTTACAGAACAAGAGCAACACAAATTAAATCTCTGACAACAATTTCTGTGTGCAGACAGACTCATGGTGTAATTCTAGGCAGGAAACGTTATTTGATTGGCAATTTCAAAACACATTTACTACTGTGGTACAGTAAGTGATAATTACTGTAACAGCCTGACACATTTTCCTTATAGTTTAGAGAGGCAGAAAAGAGCACATGTCCTAACAGCTACTTGAGACCATCAGCATGTGGAAGCTGGGTGAGTGATTAGACTAGAACAAAGGAAATGAGCCTTGGTGACGTTGAATGTGTTAGCGTTACACACTGCTATCTGAAATACCACACAGTGCTGAATAGTAAGCATGGGAGTGCAGGAGAAGCAGCTGCCTGTGTGCTAAGAGTGTGTTTCTGGAAACTGTGTATTGTCAGGTGCAAGAGAGATCTGCATGGACGCTTGCACAACTGCATGAAGACTGCAGAGATGTATGTAAGAGTACATGTGTGGTAAGGGTTAATTGGAGTTTTAAACATGTAAAAACTACCTCACCCATTGCAGGAGTGGAAGGAAAATCTACCCTGTTGATTTCAAATGTGTTAGCATTTGCCTCTCATTTGTGAGATAGTGATTTGTGCTGAATGCTAACCATCACAGTTCAAGAAAACAAGCTGCCCCTTTTCTGCGAGTGCAAGTCTTACAGAACAAGAGCAACACATATTAAATCTCTGACAACAATTTCTGTGTGCTGACAGACTCATGGTGTGATTCTAGGCAGAAAACGATATTTGATTGGCAATTTCAAAACACATTTACTACTGTGGTAGAGTAAGTGATAATTACTGTAACAGCCTGACACATTTTCCTTATAGTTTAGAGAGGCAGAAAAGAGCACATGTCCTAACAGCTACTTGAGACCATCAGCATGTGGAAGCTGGGTGAGTGATTAGACTAGAAATGTAGACATTAATTGGATTGGTCAGAGAGGGTTAAAGTGGCACCAATTAATGCCTTTGGTGAAATCCTTTCTACATCTCCCACAGCCTAACCTTATAATTGTGCACTGTGGTGGAAATGACCTATGCACTTTAACTGGGGTAGGTCTGGAAATGCTTGTTAAGGACACCTTTGTGCAATTGATGTCACTTTTTCCACAAACTGCCTTTGTATATTCTAATATATGCCAAAGGCAAAAGTGGAACTGGTCCAACCAATATTGTCCGCAGATTGACAAAGCAAGAAAGCACGTCAATAAGTCTGTTTCTGCTTTCCTCAGAGACTATGGTATGGGTTCTATATACCACAACAACTTGCATTACAACATGCAAGGCATTTATAGAGGAGACGGTGTACATTTCAATGATGAAGGGAACAGAGTCTTCCTCTTGAACTTTAGACTCTGCATCGGTATTTACTTGTAGGTACCAAAAAACACTCAATGAACACAACGGCTCTTTTTAGAGCCACCTAACATCTAAACACCTAAACTTGATTTTTAATTCTATTTTTTTAATGATTTTTTTCTGCCGTGCACGCACCGCACGCGCACCCCGCGATTTTTTGAAAAAAAATAAAATGTTTTTTTCACTCTTTGGGGTCCTTCAGGGACCCCCTGACAAAGGCTAGGGGGTCAGGAACTCTCTACCCTGCCCCCTTAAACAGTTTAAAATTTTCTTTGTTTTTTTTAAGGGTTTTTCACCGTGCGCGCACCGTGCGCGCACAGTGCACGCACCCCGCGATTTAAAAAAAAATAAAAAATGTTTTTTTCACCCTTCGGGGTCCTTCAGGGACCCCCTCACAAAGGCTAGGGGGTCAGGAACTCTGTACCCTGCCCCCTTTCTACGTTCTCCACCTTTCTCTTTCAGTGCGACATACAAAATGGCATCCGACACTTCCTGATTTCGACCGATTCGAATGTTTACTGACATCTAACCACCAATCAGAATTACGCTCGCCTATAGATATTTATGTACTTTTAACTGCAATATTCTCAGGAACTACTGAACAGATTGACACCATATATGCAAAAGGCACTTCCCTGATGCGTTTTGGGACCCCCTTTTTTCTCAGCCCCCGCTTGACGAATCACCCCGAGACTTTCAGGGTAGGAGCTGAGCGGAGTGCCCCATTAGTTTTGAAAATTTCGCGAGGATTCGTCAACCGGGGCCAAAGTTATTCAAAATAGAATTTTCAGATTTCCTATGGAAACTTGGTCCTAACTATAACTATCTACTGGCGACCATATTGAAGATTGAATGGATATATAACTGTCTGGATGGAGGATTTAGTAGCTGTTTGAATGTCTGTTTAAGTGAGTAATTAAAAGTGTCTCACGTAACACATGGATTAGTAACTAAACTATGTGAATGTGTGCATCACTGTCTCTGTTGTTGTATAACATGCTGCATCAGTTGGTCACTAACTACATGAGTGTGTATATTAGTTATTGATTAGTTGGGTGAGTATGGGACACTGAGTTTGTGTGTGGTTGGATGGGGTGTGTGTAACTTCATGCATAGATGTGCGAATGGTTGATTGACTAGGTGTATAGGTTTAAGAGTGCATGTGGAAACAGTTGTTTGGGTGACTGAGCGTATTTATTTGTGTGTTGGTGAGCGAATATATGTTTTAGTTGTACATCTTCAACAAAGTAAAAAAATAAAAGGCATTGTATGTGAAAGTTGGTGTATATAAATAAGTATGTGTAAGAGTCAGTGATTGTGAGAGTAACTATATGAATGAGTGTATAATTGTAATGGTGATTTTTTAACATATTAACTATGAGTTACTATGTGTTTGAATACATGAGGTGTTGTTGGATAAATGTGTAAGTTTGTAAATGTAAGTGTGATTAATTTTTTTCATGAGTGAGATAGGATGACTGCATAACCGACTAAGATGACTGCTTAAGTGTCAATGTCTATATATGTGCATAAGTGCATTTGATAGTGTTCTATTAATTAGTGACTGCATGTATAAATGATTCTGTTGTTGAATGGGTAGTTGTGTCTGTAGACTTAGGAATCAGTGAGGGGGTATGTAGTAACTGGTATTGATGTGTCAGTGGTTTCAAATATGGTACTCTGTATTTTACAGTGAGTGATGAAAGGTAATACTAGTGTATGATGAGGTGCATTAGATTGTCACGTGGATGATGAAATCAGTGATGTCATCAGTGATGTCATCAGTGATGTCGCTAACCATGTCATGAATGATGCAATATGTAACATCATCAGCAGTGCATTGCGGGCGCGCGAGTTATAGTTAGCAGTAGTAACTATAACGGAGGAATTTCTATGGTTTTGTACGAGGGAAATGGTCAGCTAACTATAACACCCCTGAAACCTATGGTTTTTTCTGTGAATTTCTAAGGTTTTTTAAATGCTAATTTCTAACTATAATGTCTCTGAAACCTATGGTTTTTTCAGCGAATTTCAAAGCTTTTTTAAATGCTAATTTCTATATATAACGTCTCTGAAACCAGAGAAATCAGGTCAGCAGAGCTGCTCTAGAGCCAGAGAACCAGGTCAGCAGAGCTGCTGTAGAGCCAGAGAACCCAGGTCAGTAGAGCTGCTTTAGAGCGAGAGAACCAGGTCAGCAGAGCTGCTTTAGAGAGAGAGAACCAGGTCAGCAGGTCTGCTTTAGAGCCAAGGGACCAGGTCAGCAGAGCTGCTCTAGAGCAAGAGAACCAGTTCAGCAGAACTGCTTTAGAGCCATAGAACCGGGTCAGCAGAGCTGCTCTAGAGCCTAAGAACTAGGTCAGAAGAGCAGCTCTAGAGCCAGAGAACTAGGTCAGCAGAGCTGCTGTAGAGCAAGAGAAACCAGGTCAGCAGAGCTACTTTAGAGGGAGAGAACCAGGTCAGCAGAGCTGCTTTAGAGCCAGACAACTAGGCCAGCAGAGCTGCTTTAGAGCCAGAGAACCAGGTCAGCAGAGCTGCTTTAGAGCCAGAGAACCAGGTCAGCAGAGCTGCTCTAGAGCCAGAGAACCAAGTCAGCAGAGCTGCTTTAGAGCCATAGAACCTGGTCAGCAGAGCTGCTTTAGAGCCAGAGAACTAGGTCAGCAGAGCTGCTCTAGAGCCTAAGAACCAGGTCAGCAGAGCTGCTCGAGAGCCAGGGAACCAGGTCAGCAGAGCCGCTTTAGAGCCAGAGAAACCAGGTCAGTAGAGCTGCTTTAGAGAGAGAGAACCAGGTCAGCAGAGCTGCTCCAGAGCAAGAAAACCAGGTCAGCAGAGCTGCTCTACAGCCATAGGACCGTGTCAGCAAAACTGCTTTAGAGCCATAGAACCGGGTCAGCAGAGCTGCTTTAGAGCCAGAGAACCAGGTCAGCAGAGCTGTTGTAGAGCCAGAGAATCAGATCAGCAGAGCTGCTCTGTAGCCTAAGAACTAGGTCAGCAGAGCTGCTCTAGAGCCAGAGAGCCATGTCAGCAGACCTGCTGTAGAGCCAGAGAAACCAGGTCAGCAGAGCTGCTTTAGATGGAGAGAATAAGGTCAGCAGTGCTGCTTTAGAGCCAGAGAACCAGGTCAGCAGAGCTGCTCTAGCTGACACTGACACTGACTGACTTACACTGACAGATTGACACTGACTGACACTGATTGACTGACACTGACACTGACTGACACTGACACTGACTGACACTGATTGACTGACACTGACTGACTGACAATGAGTGACACTGATTGACTGACACTGACTGACTGACACTGACTGACTGACTGACTGACTGACACTGACTGACTGACACTGACCGACACTGACTGACTGACACTGGCTGACTGACACTGACACTGACTGACACTGACTGACACTGACTGACTGATTGACTGACACTGACTGACACTGACTGACTACTCTCTACTACTCTTTCTCTACTACTCAGTCTCTACTACTCTCTACTACCTACTCTCTACTACTGTACTACTCTCTACTACTCACTCTCTATTACTCTCTACTACTCTCTACTACTCACTCTCTACTACTCACTCTCTACTATTCGCTCTCTACTACTCACTCTCTACTACTCTCTACTACTCTCTCTCTACTACTCTCTCTCTCTACTACTCTCTCTCTACAACTCACTTGCTACTACTCTCTACTACTCACTCTCTACTACTCACTCTCTACTACTCACTCTCTACTACTCTCTACTACTCACTACTACTCTATACTATTACTCTCTACTACTCACTCTCTACTACTCACTCTCTACTACTCTCTACTACTCACTCTACTACTCTCTACCACTCACTCTCTACTACTCTACTACTCACTCTCTACTACTCTCTCTCTACTACTCACTTTCTACTACTCACTCTACTACTCTCTACTACTCACTCTACTACTCACTCTGTACTATTCACTCTTGACTACTCACTCTCTACTACTCACTCTCTACTACTCTCTTTCTACTACTCACTCTCTACTACTCACTCTCTACTACTCACTCTACTACTCACTCTCTACTACACACTACTACTCACTCTACTACTCTCTATTGCTCTTTACCACTCACTCTCTACTACTCTACTACTCACTCTCTACTACTCTCTCTCTACTACTCACTCTCTACTTTTTACTACTCACTCTCTACTACTCTCTCTCTACTACTCACTCCCTCCTACTCCCTACTACTCACTCTCTACCACTCACTCTCTACTACTCTCTATTTCTCACTCTCCACTACTCACTCTCTTCTACTTGCTCTCAACAACTCTCTACTACTCACTCAGTTCAGTTCATAAACTTTATTTGGGTAACTTAATACCCATAAAAGCACAAAATCATAACAAAAAATAAATAGCAAAATGGAGGATTGTCAGTACACAATAATCAAACTTTTGTAATAATATAACTAAAACATTTGATAAGTTTTTATCACAAATTAAAAAAGAACTTCATTGGTAATGAATAAATAATTTGCTAATAATAAAACATTATATCAGCTAGCAATTACACAGAGATAGTCAATATGGTAAAAACTCAGGGATCAGCCATAGTCTTACGTGCTCTGGTGGCAATTCTCAAAAAGGTGCTTATACAAAGGATCAGCTCTTCATCAGCCAGGGAAACTTAGCATGTGTAAGCATTATCCAAACTAATAGGTCTTCTCTTTTTGAAAAATGGATTTAAAAACCACTTAGTATATTTTGTGTAATACTTTCAAAAAAAGAAAAAATGTAAAATTGATTGGCCGCTTACCCCGTCACAAGGGCATGGTACATGATCAAGATTATGGTGATAGCCGAGAGGAAAACACAATGCAAATCTGACAGTTCCTGCTCTAAGGCGGAATAATAGACTCCTTTCCAAGTAGCTCATGCGCAGGGTGAGATACATAGGTAGAGAATTATAATGCTGTTCTATTGACATGTAACTAAGAACGGAAGATTTCTTGGGTTCCAGGCCAATCCTTTCTGTGTTATATAAAAAGTAAAAGGCATCTCTAAGCTCCTTTTTTGGCACGGTGTCAGCTATATTTGGATTTTGGAAGATACTTTCTTTATTAACACTACACAGGCTTTGATGTACTCCCCTCAGCCAAGGAATTTCCATCCCTTTCTCACACATAAGGCAGTCATTAATAATCTCTCTAGTGAGGGAGGCAGCCCGGTTCTTCCATACCGATAGCCAAAAAAGGGCAGGACGGGCGTGTATAAAATCCGATATGAAATTAAGATTGAGTTCTCTGTGGCAATTGTATTGTGGGGTAGAGATTGGGATGGCCAAAAGTTTCCTGCAGAATCTATTTTCTTCCTGCTGGATGCAGGAACAATTTGCAATGCCCCAAATCTCAGCCCCGTAGGTGGCCACAGGGATACACTGTAATTTAAAAATGTTTAAAATGGCCGGTATAGCACCAGTGGTCTTTGGACAGGGAAGAATAAGGATTGAGTTGGTGGCCTTTGAGAACTTGCTCCTGGAGTGAGCAAGATGCTCAGTCCAGGAGACGTTCGCAGCAAAGACCAAACCAAGATAGGGAAATGTACATGTACCTGTCAATTTCTGGCTACCCACTACAATAGAACTCAACTGTCGCTTCCCAGGACCACAGGACATTAAAAATGACTTATAAAAATTGACACATAGTTCCAGGCTATCCATGTATTCAACAAAAGTCCGAACTAAATTATGCGAGAGTTCGGCGTGCTGCCTATAATGACCGCATCATCTACGTATAATAGAACGGGAGAGTTTTACCAGTAATCACGGGGACGTCATGGGTTGAGGTTTTAAGCAGATTGTTCAGCCCATTAATGTAAATATTAAAAACGAGGGGGGCCAAGACACAACCCTGTCTGACCCCCCTTCCTACCTTGAAGGCCCCCGTGACCTCACCACCCGTGCCGATCCGCACCTGCGCCTGAAGGTCTTTATAGAGGTACGCTAGGAAATGTACCAGAGGTTCGTCCAAACCATATGTCAAAAGAATTGCCCAGAGCTTCGACCTATTAACATGGTCAAACGCTGAGGACAAGTCCATAAATGCCATATAGACCGGGGACTTCCGTGCAATGGTGTATTTCCCAATAACCAAATTGAGATTGAGACATTGCTCGTTTGGACCCACCTTGCTACGGAAGCCTAGCTGACAGTGCTCTAAGATACCATTTTTCTCTGTTCAGGTTAAGATTTTATTGTACAGGACTCTTCCCAATATTTTTTAGGTATTGTCAATTAATGAGATCGGCCTATAGTTACTAGGCTGTGATCGATCTCCTTTTTAAAAAATTGGGACTATAATACTCTTGGCCCATGTATCTGGTAACATAGTGTGAGTTAAACTATTAAAGACATTTAAGAGTAGTGGGGCCCAGAAATCTGGTTTCCATTTTATTAGATCAATTGGTAACCCATCTGGGCCAGGTGCTTTGTTCCCAATGCTCTGTTGGATAGCCTCTTCTACTTCAAAAATAGTTAACTCAATGGTAGTAAAGGGGCCATAATCGTATTGGTTAAGCTCTGGTTGCGGGGTAGCATAGATTTTTGAGAAATGATTTTCCCAGGTCTCGCTTGAAATATTGCAACTAATGGGAGTTAATAACTGACCCACCGATCGAAGCTCCCTTACTGCGGACCAAAAAATGTTACCCTTTTTTGTGCTTGCGGCCTGGGATAAAGTTTCCCAGCATTCATTTAAGAGGATTCCCTTCCTTTTCCGGATTGCTGTTATGTTCCCTCCGAGCCGATTGTACGTCTGTGGCACATCTCGGGTTAAGTGACAGTGCCCTACGAAGATTCCTATTGGCCAATGTGCACTCACGGTCGAACCATCTAGGATTGTTTCCAGCCAAAGAGGCAGGTTTCGACAGGAGTGTTTTAATAGCTAGGCACAGTTTAGAGAAATCCTGAACTACCTCAATGTGTGCAGTCTGTAGTGACAAGCAGGAATTAATAAGGTGCATATTGCCTCTAACTAACGTTTGCCACTGTCAACGCCCTTCCAAATTAATCTCAAATTATCAGTTGAGGGCATGAGATTGTTTGCCCCGCATTTGAAGGAAAATGCAGGCCTGGATGCAGAGCTCAACACTATTTTAATGGGGTTATGATCCCCATAATCCATTGCATTTACTTCAGCGGCCAATAGTTGATCTTCAAGGCAGGGAGAAATAAAAATAAAATCAATGGTTGACGAGCAACCCCTTCCCCTAAATGTTGGTAATGTTTTATTAGTGGTATTAGGGCTGCTCACCAAATCCATAACGTTAGTCAGGTTGTTTGATTTGAAAAACAATGTTAACTCTACTCCCCTATGAAACAAGGGCCCAGGATTACTTATTCCTTCGCCATGCACCACGCCATTGATTGTAGAATTAAAATCTCCTCCCAAGAGAATCCCAGTAGATCCCTCCATGTTTCGCTGACTATCTAAGTTAGAAATGAAATGAAAAAGCCCAATGAAGTTCCTGTTAGGAGCGGAATAAAAATCATTGTTGTAAAAATTCACCAAATATAAACAGATCCTCCTTTTAAAAAGAACAACTCACTCTATTACTCACTCTCTACTACTCTACTACTCTCTGCTACTCTGTCTACTTCTCATTCTCTACTACTCTCTCTACTACTCACTCTCTACTACTCTCTACTACTCACTATCTACTACACACTCTCTACTACTTGCTCTCTACTACTCGCTCTCTACTACTCTCTACTACTCACTGTCTACTACTCTCTACTACTCACTATCTACTACACACTCTCTACTACTTGCTCTCTACTACTCGCTCTCTACTACTCTCTACTACTCACTGTCTACTACTCTCTACTACTCACTCTCTACTACTCCACTACTCTCTACTACTCACTCTCTACTACTCACTCTCTACTACTCATCTCTACTACTCTACTACTCTCTCTCTACTACTCACTCTCTACTACTCACTCTCTACTACTCTCAACCACTCACTCTCTACTACTCTCTCTCTACTACTCTCTCTCTACTACTCACTCTCTACTACTCACTCTCTATTACTCTCTACTACTCACTCTCTACTACTCTCTCTACTACAACTCTCTACTAATCTCTACTACTCCCGCTCTACTACTCACTCTACTACTCACTCTCTACTACTCCCTGTCTACTACTCACTCTCTACTACTCCCTGTCTACTACGCACTCTCTACTACTCTCTCTCTACTACTCTCTACTACTCGCTCTACTACTCACGCTCTACTACTCTCTACTACTCACTCTCTACTGCTCACTCTCTACTACTCACTCTCTACTACTTTCTACTACTCACTCTCTACTACTTTCTACTTCTCACTAATACTCACTCTACTACTCACTCTTTACTACTCTCTACTACTCACTCTACTACTCACTCTGCTACTATCTACTACTCACTCTCTGCTACTCTCTCTACTACTCTCAACTACTCTCTACTACTCACTCTCTACTCTCTACTACTCACTCTCCACTCTCTACCTCTCTACCTCACTCTACCTCTCTCTCTACTACTCTCTACCTCTCTACCTCTCTACCTCTACCTCTCTACCACTACACCTCTACCTCTACACCTCTACCTCTCTACCTCTCTCTACACACACACATATGCACATATATATATTCATATATATGCATATGCGTTTATATGTATGTATGTGTACATATATATACACATGCATATATACACATATATATAATCTGCATATCTATATAAATACAAATATAAATGCATGCATACATATACATATATGCATGCATATGCATGTTATGTACATGGAAGTTTGAAAAACACTAATACAAGCAAAGCTAAAAAGCCACATAATTACAAACAGAATTGATTTAACTTAAACGAGGGCGAGACCTATTGCATTTTCAATGCTTGTTTACTTGGTTCCATCAAGAAGGCATTCCGATGTATTACACATTTGCCAAGAATTCTGAATGGTAGCACTTTAGTTGTTCATTACATCACTGTAGTAAAGCTACTGCTCACCAGGGAAGTCTGCTGCTGGTATTCAAAGTGCATGTATCAGTCTGCATGACAGAATTATTTAATAAAATAGAAGAGGATTTGAGAAGTCAAAATGTGCCCTCATTTTTCTTTCTGAAGCATTAATCATAATTTCTATGGCAAAATGAACCCCCTCATTTTGTTCCTTTGCAAATTAAATGTTTTAGGTGTTACCACTCTATTCCAATCAAGATGGCTTCAGGTGTGCCATACTTTTGTCATAAGTAGGACTGTTAGCGCTCTAATTGTTATTTAGAACACTCTGGGATATTTTGTAAATGGGCTATACTTGGGCTACATTTGGGTGATATTTGTGCTACATTTGGGCTCTTTTGTCTCTGGTGGACATCTTGGGATACTTATTTGTTATGAAGTTTCCTAATTTCCTCGTTTACTACAGTCTCCTCAGTAGAAAATACTTTCAGTTTTTTACTTTGATTCCATCAAAAAGGCATTCAGATGTGTCACACATTTGCCATAAATTCGGAATGTTAGCACTCTAGTTGCTTATTAGTAGGGGTGGGCGGAATTTGCGAAATCCACTTTCGCAAATTATCGCGAAAATGTTTACAATTATCGCAAACAAGCGGAAATATCGCGAAGATGCGGAAGTTTTTTTCCCGCATGTTCGCAAAATTTTCTGCATGGTTGCGGGTCGCCAACTTACCCATGTTATTGCTCGCGGGCGCGGCCATCTTGTTTTGAGTTGTCTTGCGGTGCATGATCGCGAGAAGAAAGACGTGATCGCGTGACGCATGACGTCACTGCGGGCACGAACTGTCGCGAGACAGCGCAAATGGCTAAAAACAATACAACATCTCATGGAGAACGCGACCGGATCAAGAAAACTTGTCGGCGAACGCAGGGATTCAGGTAAGGCGATCGCGCGCGCGCGAGAATGTATTATTTTACAGCGCGAGCAAGAAACAAATTATCGCCAAGCTGCGGAAGGCGGAAATTTGAACATTTTCACGCTCTCCGCGGAACGCGAAAATGTCAAATTATCGCAATTTCCGCGAACGGAACGAAATTTTCGCCCAGGCCTACTTATTAGATCACTGTAGTAAAGCTACTGCTCACCAGGGAAGTCTGCTGCTGGTATTGAAAGTACATGTTTCAGTCTGCATTTCAGAATTTTTTAATGAAATAGAAGAGGATTTGAGAAGTCAATCAAATTGTGCCCTAATTTATCTTTTTTCAGCATTAATCATAATTTCTGTGACAAAAAGAAGCCTCTCATTGTGTTCCTTTTAAATTAAACTACTGACTCTACTACTCACTCGCTACTACTCTCTACTACTACTCTCTACTACTCTCTACCACTCACTCTCTACTACTCTACTATTCTCCCTCTACAACTCGCTCTCTACTACTCACTCTACTACTCTCTACTACTCTCTCTCTACTACTCTCTCTCTACTACTCTCTCTCTACTATTGACTCTCTACTACTCACTCTCTACTACTCTCTACTACTCACTCTCTATTACTCTCTACTACTCAATCTCTACTATCTGCTACTCTCTACTACTCTCTCTACTACTCACTCTCTACTACTCTGTACTACTCACTCTACTACTCTCTACTACTCTCTACCACTCACTCTCTACTACTCTACTACTCACTCTCTACTACTCTCTCCCTACTACTCAACTACTCACTCTCTACTACTCTCTCCCTACTACTCACTCTCTACTACTCACTCTACTACTCTCTACTACTCACTCTCTACTACTCTCTTTTTACTACTCACTCTCTACTGCTCTCTACTACTCACTCTCTACTACTCCCTCTCTACTACTCTGTACAACTCACTCTCTACTACTCTCTCTACTACTCACTATCTACTACTGTCTACTACTCACTCTCTACTACTCTCTCTCTACTACTCACTCTCTACTGCTCTCTACTACTCACTCTCTACTACTCCCTCGCTACTACTCTGTACAACTCACTCTCTACTACTCTCTCTGCTACTCACTATCTACTACTGTCTACTACTCACTCTACTACTCACTCTCTACTACTCTCTACTACTCAGTATCCACTACTCCACTACCCTCTACTACTCACTCTCTACTGCTCACTGTCTACTACTCTACTACTCCCTACTACTACTCACTCTCTACTTCTCTCTACTACTTGTTTTCTACTACTTGCTTTCTATTACTCTCTACTACTCACTCTACTACTCACTCTCTGCTACTCCCTACTACTCACTCTACTACTCACTCTCTCCTACGCTCTACTACTCAGTCTCCACTACTCCACTACCCTCTACTACTCACTCTCTACTATTCTCTACTTCTCACTCTCTACTACCCTCTACTACTCACTCTCTACTACTCACTCTCCACTACTCCCTACTACTCTCTCTCTACTACTCACTCTCTACTACTCACTCTCTACTACTCTCTCTACTACCCTCTACTACTCTCTACTACTTACTCTACTTCTCTCTCCCTACTACTCACTCTCTACTACTCTCTCTCCACTACTCTCTACTACTCTCTACTACTCACTCTACTACTCTCTCTCTGCTACTCACTCTCTACTACTCTCTCTCTGCTACTCACTCTCTACTTCTCACTCTCTACTACTCACTCTCTACTACTCACTCTCTACTACTCTCTACTACTCACTCTACTACTCACTCTCTACTACTCTCTACTACTCTCTCTCTGCTACTCACTCTCGACTTCTGTCTCTCTACTACTCACTCTCTATTACTCACTCTCTACTTCTCTCTCTCTCCTACTCACTCTCTACTGCTCACCATCTATTACTCTCTACTACTCACTCTTTACTACTCACTCTCTACTACTCTCTACTACTCACTCTACTACTCACTCTACTACTCACTCTCTACTACTCTCTGTTCTTCTCTACTACTCACTCTCTACTACCCACTCTCTACTACTCTCTACTACTCACTCTACTACTCTCTACTACTCACTCTCTGCTACTCTCTCTACTACTCTCTACTACTCTCTACTACTCACTCTCTACTCTCTATTACTTATCCTATACTCTCTACTATTCTCTCTCTACTACTCTCTACTACTCTCTACTACTCACTCTACTACTCACTCTCTACTACTCTCTCTCTCTACTACTCTCTCTACTGCTCTCTACTACTCTCTCTCTGCTACTCACTCTCTACTACTCACTCTCTACTACTCTCTACTACTCACTCTCTACTACTCACTCTCTAGTACTCTCTACTACTCACTCTACTACTCACTCTCTACTACTCTCTCTCTGCTACTCACTCTCTACTTCTCTCTCTCTACTACTCACTATCTACTACTCACTCTCTACTACTCACTCTCTATTACTCTCTCTCTACTGCTCTCTCTTCTACTCTCTACTACTCTCTCTCTCCTACTCACTCTCTACTGCTCACTCTCTACTACTCTCTACTAATCACTCTTTACTACTCACTCTCCACTACTCTCTACTACTCACTCTACTACTCACTCTCTACTACTCTCTGCTCTTCTCTACTACTCACTCTCTACTACCCACTCTCTACTACTCTCTACTACTCACTCTACTACTCTCTACTACTCACTCGACTACTCTCTACTACTCACTCTCTACTCTATACTCTCTATTACTCATCCTCTACTCTCTACCTCTCTACCTCTCTCTACCTCTCTCTACCTCTCTCTCTACTACTCTCTACCTCTCTACCTCTCTACCGCTACACCTCTACCTCTCTCTACATGCACATATATATGCATATATATGCATTTATATATGTATGTGTATATATATACATACATATATAAACATATATATAATCTGCATATCTATATAAATACAAATATAAATGCATGCATACATATACATATACATATATGCATACATATGCATGTTATGTACATGAAAGTTTGATAAAACACTAATAAAAGCAAAGCTAAAAAGCTACCTTATTACAAACAGTATTGCTTTAACTTAAACGAGGGTGAGACCTATTGCATTTTCAATGCTTGTTTACTTTGGTTCCATCAAGAAGGCATTCAGATGTGTCACACATTTGCCATACATTCTGAATGTTAGCACTCTAGTTGCTCATTAGATCACTGTAGTAAAGTTACTGCTCACCAGGGAAGTCTGCTGCTGGTATTCAAAGTTCATGTTTCAGTCTGCATATCAGAACTTTTTAATGAAATAGAAGAGGATTTGAGAAGTCAAAATGTGCCCTAATTTTTCTTTCTGCAGCACTAATCATCGTTTCTATGGCAAAATGAACCCCCACATTGTGTTCCTTTTTAAATTAAATGTGTTAAGAGTTACCACTTTATTCCAATCAAGATGGCTTCATGTGTGAAATACGTTTGTCATAAGAAGGACTGTTAGCACTCTAGTTGTTCTTTAGAACACTCTGGGAAGCTGCAGTAGAAAACAAAGGAATCAACTGACAGTCTCTGCCATTGTTGGATGTGCATGTTTTAATGAGAATGTCAGACTTAATTCTCACATGACTGACAAAGATAATGTGAATTTCCAGATGTGCTCTCAGTTTAGCTTATAGATCACCTTCCAAACCTCTGTGAGAAAAGCATGAGAAAATAGTTTTCTCTCAAACATGATTCATGATATCACAGAAGGCTTTTTCACATGGTAAAATCACCTTAGAACACACCACAATTCCTAAAATGAGTATGGTACCATCAACAAATCATTTATAATGTAACTAAAGTCTTAAAACCTTCTATTAACTGCAATGCTTTTAAATGGGGTGCTATCATGTATATTGGTCCCAAGATGGCTGCCAACACTTCTTGGATGAAGTGCTGACAGCCAATCAGATCTCACGATGAGATGAGTGGTTAGGCTCCGCCCAGATAAATATGTGATTTTACTTTTGATTTTCTAGGGAACTACTGAACGGATTCCAACCATTTAACCAAAAGGCACGACTCTGAACCAAGGGCTACATTTTTACAAATTTGGTGTGATTCGGTTCAGCAGTTTGGGCTGTAGCTGCGGCTAAAGGTCCTATGGGAAATTGCATGGTGAAAACATGTTTTAGGACTCCCCTTTTTTCTCGGCCCCCGCTACACGAATCATCCCAAGACTTTCTGGATGGGAGCAGACCGGAGCTGGCCAAAAGTTTTGAAAATTTCGCGGAGATTCGTCTATCGGCACCAAAGGTATTGGGAATAGAATGTTGCGGATTTCCTATGGAAAATAGTTCCTAACTATAACTACCTACTGGCGACCGCCAGTAGGTAATATATATATACACATGCACACACACACACACACACACATATATATATATATATATATATATATCTATATATATATATATATATATATATTCACTGAAAAAACCATAGGTTTCAGGTTCGTTATAGTTAGCTGGATATTTCCCTCGTACAAACCCTAGAAATTCCCCCGTTATAGGTAGTTCAGCTAACTATAACTCACGCACCCGCAATGCACTGCTGATGACGTCACATATTACATCACTCATGACAACGTCAGTGACATCACTGATGACATCACTGACAAAATCACTGATGACGTCATCCATGTGATAAATTAGTGCATCTTCTCACACCCTTTGATATACTCAATAAAAATGTCAAACTTCCATTCTCAAAACCATAGATACTTCAATATCAATAACTACATACCCACTCATTGATTCTTAGATCTACACACACATCCACTCACTCACCTGTACAGTCACTCATACTTACAGTCACTCAGTACAGGACTATCATATGCATTTATACACCTACATAGACACTCACACACCACCAATCATCCATAGAGGTACTCTCACACCTAGTTAGTATTGCAAATATTTAATCACACTCCCATTTACTCACCTATGCAGTTATACACACACAAGTTCACTTACTCATAAAAATAGCACCACATTCTTATGCTCTTATACAATCACTGATACAAGCACACACTCATCCATACAGCCACTCTCACAATCACTCACTCTCACATATAACCACTTATATACTCTTACACACATATATACTGCCTTTCACATATGTAGTTACTCACACGTACCACTGAGATATACATTCAATCACTAACACACCCGTACATACACTCACCCAACCATACAGTCCATCACAGATGCACTCTTAAAACCATGCACC
This sequence comes from Triturus cristatus, assembly GCF_964204655.1. Lineage (NCBI taxonomy): Eukaryota > Metazoa > Chordata > Amphibia > Caudata > Salamandridae > Triturus > Triturus cristatus. The sequence goes on from NC_140590.1 coordinate 1,110,495,370, forward strand.
CATAGAATCACCCACTTACATATGTATGCACAGAGTCACGCACACCCCACCCACAAAAACACTCAGGCACCCATACAGATACTCAGACAACCAATCAATAACCCATAGAGGCACTCATGTAGCTATTACCCAAAACCATGCAGCCGCTTATACACCAACAGACAGACAGATACAGACATTCACACAGTTTAGTCACTAGTCTGCAGTAAGATACATTTAACCCCTTCGCTGCGGTGCGAATTCCGCCGCAGCGCTGGGGGGGTTTTGGCGGTTTGCGGCGCCGCCATGCTCATGACGGAACCACGCCATCATGAGTCACGGGCGAGCTGTGCTCATGACGGCGTGGTTCCATCATAACTCCACCCACTTGCGCTGATTGCCCGCACAGGCAGGGTAACAGCGCCGCGTGGGAGGAGCGGCTGCCAACGGCCGCAGCTTGACGGAACAACTCCGTCATGAGCACTCGGCGCCCTTGGCTCATGACGACGTGGTTCTGTCAGAAGCATGCAAGGGGTTAATGACTCATTTATAGAGTCAGTCACGCACCTACTAAATCATCCATTCACACACTTATGCACCCACTCATTCTTCCATAGGATTTTCCCTATATATATATTAAACATATTTAAAATTTACAGAAACACACACTCACTGGATGACGTCATCAGTGATGTCATCCGTGATGTCATTTGAGATGTCATGAGTGATGTCATCAGTGATGTCACTGACCATGTCATGAGTGATGTAATATATGATGTCATCAGCAGTGCATTGCGGGGGCGCGAGTTATAGTTAGCTGAACTAACTATAACGGGGGAATTTCTAGGGTTTTGTATGAGGGAAATGTCCAGCTAACTAAAACGCCCCTGAAACCTATGGTTTTTTCAGTGAATTTCTAAGGTTTTTTAAATGCCAATTCCTATCTTTAACTTGTCTCTGAAGATATCATGTTTAATGATTTTGATTGGATTTCTATATTTTTCAAATTCAGTGTGTCAATTTCATTATTTATTTTTTTTAAATACTTTTTTATCACCATTTTTTAAACTTATTTTTTCAATTAATTCTTTTAAAAATTAAAAAATATTATTTGAATTTACTGGGTTTTTCAAACATATTTTTCAAAATATTTTTTTAACTATGGTGCCGATTCCGATCCGTTAAAAATAATTCCCGTACGACTCGTATGCGTATTTTTTTACGAACGAATCGTACAAGTCCCGTACAAACGGCCAAGTACGATTCGTACGTGAAAAATACATTCTAATGACCTTGGGAAAAGTCTACGACATGTCCCCGGACAGTTTTACGTACAATTCGTAAAACTGAAGTCCGAGCGGACAAGTACGATCCGTACCGGTGTTCCGAATACACAATCGTATGTAAAACGTCGCGTACGGAGCAAACTGTGTACCACCCCTACCCCGGGTACACCTGGGCGAGGGGTACGAGTCGTACGTCCCCCCAGCCTCCCACCCCTCCCGCGTACGTCCGCACCGTACCCCCAGCCCCCCCGCATGTATGCACCGTACCCCCAGCCCCCCGTATGTACGCACCGTACCCCCAGCCCTACATGTACGCACCGTACCCCCAGCCCCCCCGCATGTACGCACCGTAACCCCAGCCCTACATGTACGCACCGTACCCTCAGCCCCCCACCATGTACGCACCGTACACCCAGCCCTACATGTATGCACCGTACCTCCAGCCCCCACGCATGTACGCACCATACCCCCAGCCCCCGCATGTACGCACCGTACCCCCAGCCCCCCCGGATGTACGCATCATACCCCCAGCCCCCCCGCATGTATGCACCGTACCCCCAGCCCTACATGTACGCACCGTACCCCCAGCCCCCCCGCATGTACGCACCATACCCCCAGCCCTACATGTATGCACCGTACCCCCACCCCCCGCATGTATGCACCATACCCCCATCCCTACATGTACGCACCATACCCCCAGCCCCCCCGCATGTACACAATGTACGGTGCGTATATGCGGGGGGCTGGGGGTACGGTGCGTACATGTAGGGATGGGGGTACGGTGCGAACCGGGTCCCCTTTTCCTCACGCATCGCGGCGTACTTAGCTTTTCCGGCACTTTTTGGCTCCCGTAAAAATATTGCCGTGCGGAGTGCTGTGGGTACGAATCGTACTTGCTGGTCCGTAAAACGCTGCCTGACTCCGTGCGAATGTCGCGTGCGCGCTGTCCCGGATCGGACTTGGATGTATTTTTTAGTCGCACGGTATTTTTTACGATTCGTATGGAAATTATATTTCTGTACGAATCGTACTTGCTGGTTTGTACGGTGGAGTTCCCGGGTACGAGTCGTACGGAGAAAACGCTCTGTACGACGATTCGTACCCGTTTTTTTCTGATCGTAATTGACACCTATATGTTCAAAACTTTATTTTATATAATTTTTTCCATGTTTTTGGATCCGCGCACCCTAAGCGCACCGTTCCAGATCCCTACGCGGTAGCATCCGTGCATGGTATGCGTTGGGTATGTGTTTAGTGCGTGATCGCAATGCGACAGGTAAGCAACTCCCAGCCTATACGCGACACGTTTGATGTACGTAACGCTATGTTTACGCGCTTCCGTGATGCGTCATCTGCGTCCATCACGCGGTAGGTGCGTGGATCCCGCGAAATATTTTACATTTAAAAAAACATATATATATGTATTTCATGTGAATATTAATTGAAGACAAACTCTAAACTAGTCTTAAAACTAATATATTTTTACATCTAATCCTATAATTTTTTTATATTCAATTTCGCGGGTGCACGCTGTGTGCGTGCTGCGTAAGCGCAGGGTGCGCGGATCCCATGTGACCTGCAAAAAAAAGAGATTTGATTGGTTCATTACACTTCCTATTCTAACTATTGAAAGACCCCACCCATTTCAATCATTCTTTGAGCTTCTTTGGAGGAACATCTCACACCTTAGAACTAGAAGAAACTTTTTGGGGAAGATTTCCACAGCTGCAATTTTTCTGAAGACAATGGATTCTGCACAGTAGCCACTATCAGAATCAGACCATTCGTCCGATGAGGAATTTGCTGTGGAACCTCCACGCCCAGAAAGATACACCTCTGTGGTGTGGACATTTTTTTCCTTCCCAGAAGGACAAAATTTAACTAATTCAACTAAAGTGACATGTAAAATATGTCAAAGAGTGCTTTCCAGAGGAGATCCATCAAAAAAATAATCTTGTGGGACTGCAAGTATGTTAAAACACCTGAAGACTCTGCATCCCGTGAACCTGGCCAAGCAGGAATGCAGAAGACTCCGACAGCAGCATCAGCCAGCAGTGGCAAGCACTTCTGCAGCATCACCATCAAGCACTCACTCCAGAATTTCGAAAACTAAAAATTAGTTGCATTAAATGCAACAAACTACTATGTTACGGCGAACAGTCAATTGAACTAATCTGCCGAGCGCAGCAAAACCATAAGTGCTAAACTTGTGTTTATTTTTTTTGTTTGCAGAAGTTGACTGTTTTGTTCCTCCTGTTGTCTTTTTTGCCTTTTGAAAAAAACAAAAAAATAATAAAATTGTTCCAAAAAGTACAAAAAAATTAAAAAACAAAAAAGAAGAAAAAAAAAGTTATTTTAAGAACTAACTTTCCTGGTTTAAAAAAAGAGCTACATTTCTTTGTTAGTGTGTGAAAGTTTAGATGAATGTATGTGTAGTACATAATTGACTGAATGAATGCATTAGTAGCGCATGGTGAATGTATAAGTGCAGAACTATGAGGACGTGCTGCAGCATCACACAGTAACCTCTCTAACTGCTGTGTGCTGTAGTACTTCCGAAGCACAGGGATGCAACATAGGTACATAAATATGTTGCAAATCTATGCTTCTCTCTGCACGGCTGCTTAAACTGCAGCCATGTGGTGACACATGCACCCTTGCACCATAGTGCAAGGATATCTGTGTCATGTGCTGTTTGTTTTTCTACAGGAAGACACACCTTCCTGCACAAAAACAATAAGAAAATGCATTTTTCTCCTTCAATGTATGCTGAACATTTCAGCATACATTGAAGATATAAAAATGTGGAGAAATTAAAACAATTCTCCTTGTTGTGCTTTCCTACACCAATTTTAGAATGGTGCAGCATTCACACACATATCAACATTTATGATTTCTGATAAATCTAGACATGTGTCTTGTTCTATGAGTATTAAGTGCAATCATGCCCAACAACTCTTATAGAACACCCTTTCAACACAAAGTGGTGTGGTGCATGATGAGGTTGTATTTACATGGAGTATAAAGAGTGCCTTTTCCTTTGTAAATATAAAAAAAAAAATCACAAAGATTGTTAAAAAAAACAACATGCTATTCTCAACAAAATACCACAAGATACAAATCACAGATATATAAAATGCTTACAGCTAACAAAATTTTATAAGTTTAATTTATAAAAACTGTAAATGTTGTCACTTTAAAATATTCACCGAATCTAAGGATGAATTTTGGGAGGACGCACCACGCCCACAACGTTTTCCTTCAGTGATGTGGACATTTTTTACTGTTCCCGAGGGGCAAACAAAGACCAATGCCACCTTGGTCATGTGCAAGATTTGCAAAAGAGTTCTGTTGCAAAGGGATCCTAACAAGAAATACTCGTATGGCACGGTAAGTATGATGAAACACCGAAGGACCCTTCATCCAAACAATCTTGCACGAGAAGAGTGCAAACAGAGCAGAAACACTCCTGTTCTGTATCTGTAAAAAAGAATCACAAATGAATGTATATTAATAACTTTCAAATGTATACTATTCCATTACTGTACAAACACACTTTATATAAAAACTGACTAAGAAACTATAGCCCTGAACCACAAGTGTGACGATCATTAAAACACTACATGCATAGTGCATACTACTTTGAAGCAGTTCATGCCCTAAAGCCTACCTCACTAAAAGACTACATGCTAACTGACTGAATGATTACAGTACTATAAGGAGACACACTGGGTGAGTGACAGGGTGTTTGCTAGAAGTGTATGAATACTGACTGGGGAATTGAAGGTGTGAAAGAAAACTGTGTAGGTGATTAGAGGACTGCATGCATACTGGATAGGCATTTAAAGCAGTCCATGTGCTAAGGCCTGGCTCACTGCATAAGTACTTAGGTACTGACTGAATGATTAGAGTACAGCAAGGAGAGTGCCTGGGTGAATTTATAAGTGGAAGGCTTTTGGCGCAGGGAATGGATTAGTACTTGGTACTGAATGGGTCACTAGAGGAGTGCAAAGGGAGTGACAGGATGTTTGCTGGACTGTATGGATACTGACTAGGGAATTGAAAGTGTGAAAGACAAGTGTCTAGGTGGTTAGAAGACTGCATGCAGAGTGGATAAGGGTTTGAAGCAGTCCATGTGCTAAGGCCTGGCTTAGTGCATGAATACTTAGGCATTGACTGAATGATTACAGAACTGCAAGGAGAGTGTCTTGGTGAATTTACAAGTGTTTGGGTTTTGGCACAGTGAATGGATTAGTACATGGTGCTGAATGGGTCACTAGAGGACTGCAAAGGAGTTACAGGGTGTTTCCTGGAAGTGTATGGATACTGACTAGGGAATTGAAAATGTGAAAGACAAGTGTATAGTATGTTAGAAGACTGCATGCATACTGCATAGATATTTGAAGCAATCTATGTGGTAATGTATGGTTCACAACATGAGTACTTGGAAACTGACTAAATCATCAGACTACTGCTAGGACAGTGCCTGGGTAAAACTTTTAAATTTTCAGTTCTGGCACAGTGAAGAGAATAGTAAATGGTACTTCACCTTAGTGTCAAACCCTGACTCATTTTATCAATGCATAAGCAAAGAATAGCTTCTAAAGCTACTAAAACTTGACAACATGACCGATTTTAAAACAGTTATCTGTCAGCAAATACACTATGTTACGAAATGCTTCTCTCACAATGGTTCCCAAATGCACACAGACTCACAGTGTGATTCTAGACAAGCAGCACTATCCCTACCAGCTTACCAAAACTCATTCACTACTGTGGAAGGGGTAAGGGGACTGCATACAATCTACATATTTCAGTACTGCACTTTTGTGTCAAAGCATGAATCATTTAATCAACGCATAAGCAAAGACTGGCTTCTAATGCTACTAAAACTTGACAACATGACAGGTTTGAAAAAGGTTATCTGTCAGAAAATACACGATGTTACCAAATGCTTCTCTCACAGTGGTTCCCAAATACACACTAACTCACAGTGTGATTCTAGACAAGCACCACTATCCCTAGGAGTTTACCAAAACTCATTCACTACAATGGAAGCGGTAAAGGAACTGCACACAATCTACATATTTCAGGGCTGCACTTTTGTGTCAAAGCCTGACTCATTTAATCAAAGCATAATCAAAAACTGCCTTCTAATGCTACTAAAACTTGACAACAAGACAGGTTTTAAAACAGTTATCTGTCAGCAAATACACAATATTACCACATACTTCTCTCACAGTGGTTCCCAAATGCACACAGACTCACAGTGTGATTCTAGACAAGCAACACTATCCCTAGCAGTTTACCAAAACGCATTCACTACTGTGCAAGGGGTAAGGAGACTACACACAATCTACATATTAAAGTACAGCATTTTAGTCTCAAAACATGACTTATTTTATCAATGCATAAGCAAAGACTGGCTTCTAATGCTACTAAAACTTGACAACATGACAGGTTTTAAAACAGTTATCTGTCAGCAAATACACGATGTTACCAAATGCTTCTCTCACAGTGGTTCCCAGATGCACACATACTCACTGTGTGATTCTAGACAAACAACACTATCCCTTGCACTATACCAACACACATTTCTTCATCTAGAAGGAGTACTACATTTTAATATAGAAACATAACTCATTTCACAAATTCATAAACAATGACTGGTTTCTAATTCTACCAAAATATAAAAACAGCACAGTTATCTGTCTGCAAACACATGAAAAACATAAATGCTTATCACAGAATGGTTTCTACATGCACACACACTGTCAATAAGATTGTAGAGAAAAAAAGTACTCCCTACACTTTAGCAGGAGAAATACATTAGTCTGATTAAAATCAAAATAGTCTACTTACATCCCCTCACAATTAAATAACTCACCTTTCAAGTTGTTTTGTAGATTAAGAAGTATATCAGTCACACACCAGATGTTCTTTTACAGAATCTTTGCACTGTGCACCCCTCAGCAAAAACAAAGAATGGAAAAGTTTCCCTTTCATTTTCCACACATATACATGTAAACATCAGATCACAATCCTTCACACATAAACTCAAAAGCAAACACACATTTCTATTAGTTAAACATTTCAACCCTTTCCAACTGAAATATATTTCAACCCTTCCCCCAATCTGCCTTCTGCCTGTTACCATAGAAACAGGTCATGGAACACTGCACTGAGGACACAGGTCACAAGTTCAGCACACAATGTTACTAAACAGGACAGCAAGTGTGCTTGACTTTTCAACATATCAGCTTATCATATATAATGTTCCTTACAATCTGTTTTTGTTAACCAATAAGAATCATACATTTAAAAACAGAAATATACACCCTACCTTTCAGTGTAGAAAGTAGTCATACAACCAATGATTTCTTGTCTTTTTTCAAAAAAGAAATTCTGTGGATCCGCGCACCCAACACGAGAGAATCCGAGCACCCAACGTGATAGGATGCGCGCACCGTGCGCGCATTTTGCCGTATAAAAAAAAAGAAAAAGGGGGCACCAGGGTGTCCTTCTGGGACCCCCTAAGCAGGTCTAGAGCGTCAGAGTATTTCCACTCTACCCCCTTTATATGTTTTACACACTTATTCCCCTTGCTTCTTCAGCGTCGCTTCTACCGAGGCAGAAAATGGCCGCCAACAGTTCCTGGTTTCGAATGTAGAAAGACACTCGACAGCCAATTAGCATTCAGCGCGCGATCGGGAGGGTGCGCGCTTGGTTCGGGGAGGGTGCGCGCACGGTGCGGGTAGGGTCCGCGGATCCTCCCCGGCCATAGATATATATGTACTTTTAACTCTAATTTTCTCAGTAACTACTGAACGGATTTACACCATTTAAGCAAAATGCATGAGTCTGAACTGAGGACTACCTCTTTGCCAAATTTGGTGTCATTCCGTTCAGCGGTTCGGGCTGTAGCTGCGACAACAGATCCTATGGGAAATTGCACGGGGAAAACGTGTTTTGGGACCCCCTTTTGTCTCAGCCCCCGCTTGAAGAATCACCACGAAACTTTCAGGGTAGGAGCGGAGCGGAGCTGGCCAAAAGTTTGGAAAATTTCGCGAGGATTCATCAACCGGCGCCAGACTTATTGGGAATAGAATGTTGCGGATTTCCTATGGAAAATAGGTCCTAACTATAACTACCTACTGGCGACCGCCAGTAGGTAATATATATATATTCACTGAAAAAAACATAGGTTTTACAGACGTTATAGTTAGAAATAAGCATTTAAAAAACCTTTGAAATTCACTGAAAATACCAAAGGTTTCAGGGACGTTATAGTTAGAAATTAGCATTTAAAAAGCCTTTGAAATTCACTGAAAAAACCATAGGTTTTACATACGTTATAGTTACAAATTAGCATTTAAAAAACCTTTGAAAATCACTGAAAAAAACATAGGTTTTAGGGATGTGATGTCATCAGTGATGTCACTGACCATGTCATGAATGATGTAATATGTGATGTCATCAACAGTGCATTGCGGGGGCGTGAGTTATAGTTAGCTGAACTAACTATAAATGTGGAATTGTCCAACTAACTATAACATCCCTGAAACCTATGTTTTTTTTCAGTGAATATTTTCCAGCAATTGGTTCGTGATGACGTGCTCTTTCCCACAGTGGGTGCCAGTGTCAAGGGCGAACTGCTCCTCAGAATTATATATCACCAAATATCCATCAAGAATTTCACCGCACAACAAGGAACTCTTCAGTAAAGTTTTATTCTAAATTTTAAAACATGCAAATTAACCCACGACCACCCCCTACGTGTTTCAACCCAGCCAGGTCTTGTTCACAGCAGTGGTCAGCGTGTTTGGAAAATTTGAAAAATATAAATATAATCTGGCATGGAAAAGTGCAGGAATCCTAACAACGGAAGAGTTCAAGTTTATACGCAAAGAGAATCCAACTATACCCAGTATTTATTTCATTTCTAAAATCCATAAAGACGTTGAAAATACACCTGGCCGGCCAATCATTTTGGCACAAAATAGCCTATTGGAAAATGCCAGCCAATCTATAGACTACTTTTTACAGGAATCAGTACATTCCTTGCCAACATACATTAGAGATACTAGCAATTTCTTAGAAAAAATTAACAACTTTGTATGGAAAGATGGTTACTATTTAATGTCTCTGGACGTAGTGTCACTTTATACCTGCATAAGACACAGGGACGGTATAAGGGCACTAGAATATTTTCTGAGCAAAGGCAAACCAAGACTCTCTGCACAATGTATGACGCTAATCAATCTAACTCAATTTTGCCTAAACAACAATGTATTTTTGTTCGATAAAACTGTCTATCAACAGGTATGTGGTGTTGTGATGGGGGCCAGCTTCTCCCCCAGTTCTGCCTGTTTACACATGGGCTGGTGGTAGGAGCTGGTCCTCAACGTAACACACAAGAAAACAATGGACAAAAATGTGAAACTATTTCTTAGATACATTGATGATATGTTTGTTGTTTGGGATGGCTCATTAACTGAAGCAAATTAATTTGTAAAAAATATTAACATTAATGAGATCAATTTGAGTTTTACGGCAACAATTGATAGTCACACTATCAATTTTTTGGATGTAGAGGTCTTTGTAAAGAACAAGAAACTGGAAACTAAACTTTTTAGGAAAAAAACAGCAGGAAACTCGGTTCTTCACTCTACGAGTTTCCACCCAAGACATCTGATAAACAGTATCCCTTATGGGGAAATGTTAAGAATCAAACAATAGATGCAGCAATAGCCAAAACTATGAGACTAGAGCGGGAGACTCTTTTAACAACTCAGTCAAACAAATCAGAAAAAGACAAGAAAGCACACCAATTGAGTTTGATTACTACATATAATCTTCAACACAAAGCAATCAGAAATATAGTACAGCGCAATTGGCCTATAGTGCTAGATGATCCGGCCATAGAAGGGCTCTTACCAAAAACATTGGGTGTAACATACAGGAAGGCACCTTCTATGAGTAGTAGTTTAGTTACAAGCAGCCCTGAGGTGGTAGAAACCCAGAATTGGCTCAAGCAAAGAAAAGGGTTTGTTAAATGCAAAAATTGCAAAGCGTGTCAATATGGCATAAATAGGAAAACATACAAGACACCCTTCAGTAACAGGGAGGTGGTAATAAGTTGAGCATTACATTGCAAAACGGAGTATGCTGTGTATATTCTCAAATGCACATGTAATCTTAGATATGTGGGCAGCACTAAACTCCCTGCAAATAAAAGAATACAACAGCACCTCAGAGCTATAACTAACAGATACCCCACCTATCCAGTCGCGAGACATTTCCAAGAAACACATAACAGCGACTTAAAATACTTGTTCTACTATCTCATATATTCGGTGCCTAAAAACAGAAGAGATGGGAAAGAGACGGCACTTTACTCAAACTGGAAACTAGATATATCATCAATCTCGATAGCAAGATGCCTGGAGGCCTTAATACCACAGAAGACCTTTACACTTGCATTTAAACTGTTCCCTCCCGCCCTCCTGCACCATATATAATTTGGTGTGGTTTAATGCATGGGTTTAATGGTTTTAATTTTTACAAACTAACTTGATTTTACGATACATGCGTCATTACCCACTAAGATTCATATGCATTGGAAGGATTCAACTTTGAAATAATCCTTAAAATGATCCCCATTGCTCCTAATCAGATACAACAGATGTCAATAAACAAATAGAAAAATGGTGGCAATGTAATTATGTAACCACAGCCAGACCTTAACCAAAACAACTATGTTTTTTTAAATCACTATTTTATTTATTACTACACTCTAGGGCAGGTTTTATTACCTGTTTTCAAAACTTTAGGTCACCTAATAGGTCCAAACTCAAATGTGAGTTCACGAAATAAAGCACCTTTTTGCACTTATATAAAAAACAGCATTATTACTGATTACAACAACTATCATGGACAGGAGTGATAACCTACCAAGATAAACAAACAATTTTTAAATAACTGCTATTTGCACTTATGCAATTATTAAATGATTTATCGTTTTATATACAATGATTTTTAGCTCTGAAATAATATACAAGATATTTTATCATGTTTTAATATCCATTTGGTCATATATAGTTTTTAGGTACCTATTTATTGACTTAAATTATTTATTTATTGATTAGTATTTATAATCAAAAGTGTTCCAAAATCATCAAGTGGTTATCCATACATATTGAATATTTATATGTAAATGTTTATTGAAACAGATGTAATGTAATGTGTTAACTGGTTCCATGGTTAGTATGTTTTCACTTTATATTGGGCCAAAGTTGCTGCTGCTGTTTTTGCACTATGTACTGTCACTTTAAGGATTATAAAATGGTGGTTGAAGTCAAAGAGCGCTGTCATGTGATCAAGGTCCAGGAAGGACCGAAACGCATCATGGCCGACTAAAGAAATAAATCTTCTGCACAGAAACGTGGTCCATGCCTGCTTCATATTCCGGAGATTGGGGAGTGTACCGAGCAGTATTCAAAGATATATATATCTACTGGCGGTCGCCATTAGATAGTTATAGTTAGGACCTATTTTCCATTGGAAATCGGCAACATTCTATTCCCAATAAGTCTGGCGCGGATTGTTGAATCTTCGCGAAATTTTCCAAACTTTTGGCCAGGGGGCAGCTACAGCCCGAACCGCTGAACGGAATGACACCAAATTTGGCAAAGAGGTAGTCCTCAGTTCAGACTCGTGCCTTTTGCATAAATGGTGTGAATCTGTTCAGTAGTTCCTGAGAAAATTAAGGTTAAAAAGTTAGCGATATCTATGGCGCGGACTGTACATGCACCGTAAGCGCACCCTCCCCGAACCGAGCGCGCACCCTCCCGATCGCGCGCTGAATGCTAATTGGCTGTCGAGTGTCTGTCTACATTTGAAACCAGGAACTGTTGGCGGCCATTTTCTGCCTCGGTAGAAGCGAGGCTGAAGAAGCAAGGGGAAAAAGTGTGTAAAACATATAAAGGGGGCAGAGTGGAAATACTCTGACCCTCTAGAGGTGCTTAGGGGGTCCCTTTTTTAAAAAAAAAAAGAACGGCGAAATGCGCGCATGGTGCGCACATCCTATCGCTTTGGATGCACGGATCCTCTCGCGGTGGGTTCGTGGATCCAAGGGAAAAAAAATGAAATTGTTGGGAGATAAAGATTAAGCTTAAGTGTTTTGTTCTTGAGTGGCTCTAAAAAGAGCCGTTGTGTTCATTGAGAGATTTTGGTACTTATAAGTAAGTACCGATACAGAGTCTAAAGTTGTTGAGGAAGACTCTGTTTCCTTCATCAGTAAAGTGTACTCCATCTCTCCTATACATCTCTTGCATATGAAAGCGTAAATTGTTATCGTAAATGGACCCCATTCTTTAGTCTCGGAGAAAAGCAGAAACAGATTTATTCACATGTTTCCTAGCTTTCTCAATTTGTGGACAAAAATGATCGGACCAGTTCCATTTCTGCCTTTGGCATATGTTAGAGTACACAAAGGCAGTTTTAGGGAAAAGTGAAATCAGTTCTGCAAAGGTGTCCTTCATGAGCATTTCCAGACCTACCCCACTCAAAGTGCCTAGGTAATTGCCACCACAGTGCACTATTATGAGGTCAGGGTGTTGGATTTGCATGAAGGATTTTACCAATGGCATCAATTGGTGCCACTTTAATCCTCTCTGTCCAATCCATTTAATGTCTACATTTGGCAAACCTAGGTCTTTGTTAATGCCTTTGTTTTCTGCATACCTTTGGCTCCAGAAAATGTAGCTGTGTCCCACAATCCACACTGTAAGCATCTTGTAAGGAGGTCTGGATGCACTCAGATGGTCTCTGTAAATGAAATGGCAGTTTGGAAAGCAAGATGTTTCTAAAATGGTGGCTAAGATGCAATTTTGAAAAATGACAAGAACTCATTGGTTGTTTGACAACCTTCTACACTGAAAGGTAGGGTGCATTTTTCTGTTTTTTAAACGCATGATTCTTATTGGTTAACAAAAACAGATTGGAAGGAACATTACATATGATAAGCTGATATGTTGAGAAGTCAACCACACTTGCTGTTTTGATTAGCAACATTGTGTGTGTTGAACTTGTGACCTGTGTGCTCAGTACAGTGCTCCATGACCTGTTTCTATGGTAACGGGCAGAAGGCAGATTGGGGGAAGGGTTGAAGTTTATGTCATTTGGAAAGGGTTGAAATATTTAACCAATAGAAATGTGTGTTTTTTTTTTGAACTTATGTGGGAAGGAATGTGATTTGATGTGTACATGTATATGTGTGGAAAATGAGAGGGAAACTTTGCCATTCTTTGGTTTTGCTGACAGGTGCACAGTGCAGAGATTCTGTATAAGAAACTCTGGTGTGTGACTGATATCTGGTGTGTGACTGATATACTTCTTAATCTACAAAACATCTTGAAAGGTGAGTTATTTAATTGTGAGGGGATGTTTGTAAACTATTTTTATTTAAATCAGACTAATGTATTTTTTCTGCTAAAGTGTAGGGAGTATTTTTTTTCTGTACAATCTTATTGAGAGTGTGTGTGCATGTAGAAACCATTCTGTGATAAGGATTTGTTTTTTTTCATGTGTTTGTAGAGAGATAAGTATGCATTTCTTATATTTTGGTAGATTTAGAAACCACTTAGGGCCATATGTAGGTAGGCTGTGTTTTGCGATTCTCTAATTGCAATTTTTAGGGAATCGCAATTAGAGAATAGCAAAACGCTATGTAGGTAGGATTAGCAATTTTGTTTGCGAATCCCACCTATTCCTTATTTGCGATTCTCTAATTGAGAATCGCAAATAAGGAATACCTTGCCATTCATTCCTATGGGCTAAAAGGCCCATAGGAATGAATAGGAAGACATTCTCAATTTGCGATTCGCAATTAGAGAATCGCAAATTGAGAATGCAATTTCAAGGGTGCAAGGGTGTCAACATGACACCCTTTTGCACCCCTGTAATGAGCATGGGTGCACATGTGGCGCACATACATGCCCTTAGGGCATGTATGTGTGCCACATGGCACTTTGAATAATGCAAAAAACTGCATTATTGAAAGAAATCGCAAATTACCATCAACCTGAAGTTGGTGGTAATTTGCGATTCCTTAAGCCAAAATAGCACAACTTGGGTGCTTTCTACATTGCATTTAAGGAATCGCTATTTGGGATTCCTTAAATGCATTTGCAAAATAAGGAATCGCAAATTTTGCGATTCCTTATTTTGCATGCTGATTTTCCTTCCTACATCCCACTTAGCAAAATTGCGATCGCAAACGCCGAAATTCGCCGAATTTTGGCGTTTGCGATCGCAATTTTGCTTTCTACATATGGACCTTAATGTTTATGAATTTGTGAAATGAGTTATGTTTCTGCAGTAAAATGTAGTACACCTTGTAGATGAAGAAATGTGTTTTGGTATAGTGTAAGGGATAGTGTTGTTTGTCTAGAATCACACAGAGAGCCTGTGTGCATTTGGGAACCACTATCAGAGAAATGTTTGGTAACATCGTGCATTTGTTGACAGAAAACTGTTTTGAAACCTGTCATGTTGTCAAGTTTTAGTAGCATTAGAAGCCAGTCATTGCTTATGTGTTGATTAAATGAGTCAGGCATTGACACTTAAGTGTAGTCGTGAAATATGTAGAGTGTGTGCAGTTCCCTTATCACTTCCAGTGTACTGAATGAGTTTCGGTAAACTCATAGGAATACTGGTGCTTGTCTAGAATCACACTGTGAGTCTTAGTGCATTTGGGAAACTCTGTGAAAGAAGCATTTGGTAACATCGTGTATTTGCTGACAGAATGCTGTTTTAAAACTTGTCATGTTGTCAAGTTTAGTAGCATTAGAAGGCAGTTTTTGCTTATGCTTTGATTAAATGAGTGAGGCATTGACACTAATGTGCAGTCGTGAAATATGTAGATTGTGTGCAGTACCCTTACCTCTTCCACTGTAGTGAATGAGTTTTGGTAAACTCCTAGGGATAGCGGTGCTTGTCTAGAATCACACTGTGAGTCTGTGTGCATTTGGGAACCACTGTCAGAGTAGCGTTTGGTAACATTGTGCATTTGCTGATAGAAAACTGTTTTGAAGCCTGTCATGTTGTCAAGTTTTAGTAGCACTAGAATCCAGTCTTTGCTTATGCGTTGATTAAATGAGTCATGCTTTGACAGTGATGTGGTGTACTTAAATATGTAGATTTTGTGCAGTACCATTAACTCTTCCAGAGTAGTGAATGAGTTTTGGTAAATGCCTAGGATAGTGTTGCTTGTCTAAAAACACACTGTGAGTCTGTGTGCATTTGGGTAAGGATTGTGAGAGAAGCATTTGGTAACATTGTTTATTTACTGACAGATTTTTTAAAACCTGTCATGTTGTCAAGTTTTAGTAGCATTAGTGGTCAGTCTTTGCTTATGTGTTGATTAAATGATTCATGCATTGACACTAAAGTGTAGTTGTGAAATATGTAGATTGTGTGCAGTTCCTTTACCAGTTCCAGTGTAGTAAATGAGTTTTGGTAAACTTCTAGGGATAGTGGTGCTTGTCTAGAATCACACTGTGAGTCTGTGTGCATTTGGGAACCACTGTCAGAGAAGCGTTTGGTAACATTGTGCATTTGCTGATAGAAAACTGTTTTGAAACCTGTCATGTTGACAAGTTTTAGTAGCATTAGAAGCCAGTCTTTGCTTATGTGTTGATTAAATGAGTCAGGTATTGACAGTAACGTGTAGTCGTGAAATATGTAGATTGTGTGCAGTTTCCTTACCTCTTCCTCTGTAGTGAATGAGTTTTGGTAAACTCCTAGGGATAGTGGTGCTTGTCTAGAATCACACTGTGGGTCTGTGTGCATTTGGGAACCACTATCAGAGAAACGTTTGGTAACATCGTGCATTTGCTGACAGAAAACTGTTTTGAAACCTGTCATGTTGTCAAGTTTTAGTAGCATTAGAAGCCAGTCTTTGCTTATGCGTTGATAAATGAGTCATGCTTTGACACTAAAGTACAGTACCATGTAGTATTGTCTTTACTGCCCCAGAACTGAAAATGTAATATTTTTACCCAGGCACTGTGGTAGAAGTAGTCTGATGATTTAGTCAGTTTTTAAGTACTTATGTTGTGAACCATTCATTACCAAATAGACTGCTTCAAATGTACATGCAGTATGCATGTAGTTCTCTAACCACCTACACAGTTGTTTTTCTCACCTTCAATTTTCTAGACAGTTTCCATACACTTCCAGGAAACACCCTATCGCTCGCTTTGGAGTCCTCTAGTGACCCATTCAGGACCATGTACTAATCCATTCACTGTGCCAAAACCCAAACACTTATAAATTCACCAAGACACTCTTTTTCCAGTACTCTAATGATTCAGTCACTTCCTAAGTATTCATGCACTTAGCTAGGCCTTAGCACATGGACTTCTTCAAACCCCTATGCACTGTGCATGCAGTCTTCTAACCACCTAGACACTTGTCTTTCACAGTTTCCATTCCCTAGTGAGTATCCATATAGATACAGGTTCACGGAATAGTTTGGCTGTACAAATCTCCCTGTTAGAGGGAGGTGTTTTTTTAATCGTAAATTTTTATAATTCCTATGACAGAGTCACCACAACTGATCATCTCTTAGCTTTAACACGCTTTTTGGCGGATTACAAGGACGCTAACCAAAATGACTGTTTTATTATAATTTTGGGTGATTTTAATATCCACGGGTGTTTAGACAAATGTTTGTCCTCTGATCCTCTAGGTCCGTCTGCACAAGGTGATGCTCATTTTGAGCATTCTGCTCAGGGAGATTGTCTTGAGTCAATCTTAGCAGATTATGGTTTTATACTCCCTTCTTTGACGTCTGAGGAAATTCCTACTTTTAAAGGGAATGGCAAACATTCGGTCATTGATTACATTTTTATTAGTTTTGCACTTGGTGATATGATTCACGGTTATAAGGTGATTTGGTCACATTTCAGTGACCATAACCCTGTGGTCCTTAGTATTTCGGACATTTTTATCACCCCTACTAAAACTTTGGAAAGGACGGATAAATCTAATATCCGCCCCTCTGATCAGAATCGTAGGATCAGATGGAACAAAATAATTCCGGATGACTTTCATTCTAATCTAAGAAGGAAGGTGGGTCCTGAGATAAATATCTGTTTGGATTTGGACGCCGGTAATAAGGAAGTTTTAGAGGCTTATTCGGCAATCTGTTCCCAAATCTCTGCGGACCTTAGTTGTCCTGCTAAGGGTAAAGATAATACCGATTTAGGCTGGTTTGATAGAAATTGTTCCCTGGCGAACAGAAGGTTGAAGGCCACCCTAAGTTGTAAACCTATTAATAGGGCGATTATTGCCATGCTTAGGAAAGAATATGATAAATCCCTGAAAACTAGAAAGCAGAAGATCAGAGAGGATGCATGGGTTGAATTAGCTTCCGTGGATGTTCTTAGAAACAGTGCAAAGTTTTGGTCTGGTGAATAAACCTTATTTTCGCGACGCTTGTAACGGCCAATTAGACTGTGGCATAGGGGAAGAGTTGTGGTGCTCTCATTTTAAGTCAGTCTATGAAGGGGTAAACAATGGGGCATCGACCTTGTCGTCCCCTATTGCAAACCAATATACTTTATCGGTTTCTAAGATCGAGGTAGTCGAGGCCATTGAAAAGATGACAAGTAACAAGGCCCCGGGCCCGGATGGTGTTCCGGTTGACCTTTATAAATCTGACCTTGAGACTTGGTCTTTGGTTTTAATGAATGTTTTTAACAGGGTCTGTGTTTCAGGCATTCCGGACACTTGGTCCGAATCTGTGATTATACCCATTTTTAAAAAAGGTTGCAGGGGGGACCCTGGTTGTTACCGCCCTATCTCCCTTATTGATTCTGCAGTTAAAGTCCTAGGGCGCGTAGTTTTGGGGAAACTAACAGCGTGGTTGGAGGTTAACGAGACCCAATATGGGTTCAGAGCAGGTCGGGGTACTATAGACCAAAGTCTGAACCTATATTTATTAATAGGCAAATACACTATTGCCAAAAAAGGGAAGCTATATCTTGCCTTTATGGACCTGTCCTCGGCATTCGACTGAGTGAATCGGTCGAAGCTGTGGGATTTGCTCCTCAAGTGCGGCATTGACGAAAACATTGTATTTTTCCTGGCTGATTGACAGAGGGATCTCTCCGCCACCGTTAGATACGATCGCCTGGGTAATTGCACTGGTAGGATCGGAATCACTAATGGTGTTAGACAGGGCTGTATTTTAGCCCCCCTGCTTTTTACGTTATACATTAATGATTTAGGTGCTGTTTTAACTAGGTCGTGCAAGGATATTCCAAGAGCTGGCAAGTTTTCTATTCCGGCATTATTATACGCCGATGATGCCGCCTTGTTAGCACGTACACCCGTGGGTTTGCAACGTTTGTTGGACTCATTTGCAAATTTTATGAAAGCACTTGATCTTAGTGTGAATTTTTCAAAACACATGTCATGATTATGGGCTGTAAATCAAAAAAAGTTAAGACCTTGTACTGCGAAGGGCATGTTTTATCCCGCGTTAGCAGATTTCCCTACTTGGGGGTTATCTTTGATGATAAGTTCACTTGGTCCCCGCAATTGGCAGCTAAACGCAATGTCTTTGTTAGGTCTACTTTAGCCGTCTTGGACTTTGCTCGCAAATTGGGGGTGAAGCCTATACAGGCCATCTTGAACATATATGTTGCTAAATGCCTTTCTATAGCAATGTACGGGGCTGACTTATGGGGAATTAAAGATGTTAAAGTCCTTCAAATAGTAGAAGATAAATTTCTAAAATCCATCTTATGTCTACCTCAGTCAACCCCTGCCTTTATTGTTCATCAGGAATGCGGGATAGATTATTTAGTGGATCGTATTGCTCTAGCCCCATTGTTAAAATGGATTACAATTTGGTTAAACCCAGAATTGGAATTAAATCATGTGATTTTAAAGGATTGTTTATCTCTTGAGTATGGCAGCACCATTCCTTGGATAAATTATGTTAAGAACTTATCCAGAGAATTAGGCCGTCCCAAATTATTCGATCTACCTGGCAACTTAATTAAGGGGGATCTGAAATGGGTGAAAGCTGCATATAAACAGCGGACAATTTTAGAAAGGGAAGAAAAGGAGCTACTTAAACCTTCAGTAAGGGCTCATCAGTTGGTAATTCCTTCCAACAGTATTGAACCCTACTTGGTCACTGTTAACAACATGAACCATCGTTTTTTATTGACCAAGTTTAGACTGAACAAATTCCATCTTTTGCTCACCGATTCCCCAGGGTGGTCGAAGGAGAGGGACTTGAGAATCTGTTCTTGTGACGGATTTTCCCTCAAAGACACGGTGCACTTTGTCTTCTTCTGCAAATACTTGTCCCCTATTCGCAAAAAATTTATTATCCCCCTTATTAAGGACAAAGGATTTAGGCAGGTTAAACCTGCTCTTTTATATTTACAATTGCTGGGTTCCACATGGGAGATTTTTAATATTGCCAATTTTTTAGCAATCTCAATGAGATTAAGGAAGAAAATTTCTTGGATATAACAATTAATGGGTAACTCATGAATTGAAATCAAGTGTCTTGTATACCTTCTTAACTCAATTGTAGTGTTCATTGTCAATGTTATTTATATTGTATGTCTTTTAAATTTATATGCTTTTATGGTTTTTGCTATGAACCGAATAAAGTAATTTTGACTGACTGACTGACTGACTGAGTATCCATACAGTCCAGCAAACATCCTGCCACTTCCTTTGCACTCTTCTAGTGAGCCATTCAGTACCAAGTACTAATCCATTCCCTGCGCCAAAAGCCTACCATTTATAAATTCACCCAGGCACTCTCCTTGCTGTAGTCTAATCATTCAGTCAGTACCCAAGTACTCATGCAGTGAGCCAAGCCTTAGCACATGGACTGCTTTAAATGCAGATCCAGTATGCATTCAGTTCTCTAATCAGCTACACAGTTGTCTTTCGCAGCTTCAATTCCCTAGTTAGTATTCATACACTTCTAGCAAACACCCTGTTACTCACCCAGTGTGTCTCTTTTTTTGTACTGTAATCATTCAGTTAGTTAGGATGTAGTGTTTTTGTGAGGTAGGCTTTAGGGTATGAACTGCTTCAAAGTACTATGCATTATGTATGTAGTGTTTTAATCATCGTCACACTTGTGGTTCAGGGCTATAGTTTTTTAGTCTGTTTTTATATCAAATGTGTTTGTACAGTAATGGAATATTGTAAATTTGAAAGTTATTAATATACATTTATTTGTGACTCTTTTTTGCAGATACTGTTTTTCAACGTTAAAATCGAGAAAGTATGCCAGAAAAAAAAAGAAAAAGAAAAGAACAGAGACTTGAGGATTACTTGAAGAAACATCAACCACAAATATTGAATGAAAAAGATAATGTGGCTAAAAGGAAAAAATCTTTTGGTAAGATCACGAAGCAATTTATTAAAAATGTTTGTAGGAGCAAACAGAATGTAAAGAATGCTACAACTTCAAATAATTTTTTGAGTAAGAAAAAAAATCAAAATAAGAGGAAAAGTAAAAAAACAAATGTTCAGTCAAAGGAGATAAAGTATGGTAAAAGAAGATAAAATCAGTATAAGGAATTAAAAGAGAGTAGTGCATAATTTGCTGAAAGATGTAAAGAAATATAAAAAGAGAGCTTTATTTTATAAAAAGAAGAAGCATATTGAAAGCATTGTGGAAAAGGCTTTTGAAGTGAAAAGGAAACTGTTTATTTTAGTGTTGAACAGAATTTAATCACTAGATAAATCAATATATGTAATGAAGGCCAAAAGTAGGAGGAAAAGAGTTATTAATAAAAAAAAATTGTGATTTTTTTTGGGAGAATGGAAACACAGTTCCAGTATAGAGCCTTTTTTTAATGAAGAGAGTTATTCACTGAGTGAAAAATTATTGTATGCAGTTGACACCAGTGGTAGAGGTTATGAGGTTAGTGATGGTTGTCCAATGGAGAAAGAGAAAATGGTTGAAAGAAATGCAGAAGAAGTGATAGCTGATGAAGTTTTAGGGAGACGTGCTAAAAACCCTGTGCACACTTGGGATTGCAGTAGTGCTTGTAGTGTACGACAGGAATCTATTGAAAAATTATGTAGTTTTTTACGAGTCTATACTAAAAAAGTGTAAAACAAAAGATTAAGCTGTTGCAAGGACTAGACTCTTGCAGAGTGAGAAAACATACTGGTTTGCAAGGCCATTCTCTGGCTTGTCTTTCTAGGAAAGTTTGTGAAAGTGTTTTTCACCATTTCAGAATGCTGGCAGTACATCATACTCAAATGTGGAAGTTAGTGAGAAGGTTGTATTATGCAAAAAGTCCAGCACTAAAGTTAAGTGAGTTGAACAGTGCTCTTTTGCGTGAGTCAGTTTCAGATGTGAAGCAGGTCTGTGAGGATATTGTGTTTTCTAATTTTGGTCCTCAGCAAGAGAGTGAAGAAACTGACTCATTAGTAGAACAAAATGTTGAAGACAATGTAGAACCTGTAATTACAGAAAAGTTTAAGGGTAAAATCACAAAGTTTAAGGTTATTTCAGGTGAAAGACCAAATGTTTCTTGTATTTGTTGTCGGAGAAGTTACTATAAAAATCAGACTAGGGGTGTCAATCTGTATTTTAAAAGTGAAATAGAAAATAATGATAAGTTGATGGAATTTGCAACTTATTTGTTGGTAGAGGATTGTTTTGATTTGGGATGTGAGCAGCGTATTTGCAAATATTGTTATAATAAATTAGATGAGAATAAAATGCCTGCTAGAGCTGTTCATAATAATCTAGAGTTGGTTGCTATTCCTCCAGAGCTGATAGATTTAAATACGTATGAGTCTATTCTGATACAATGTGTTCACCCGTTTCAGGCTGTTGTTCGTATGGAGCCCAAAACAAGTAAATTACCTCCATCAAAGTTGCAAAGAGGATTGAAAGGAAGAGTTGTGTATTTATCATTAGATTTAAGGAAAAATGTTGAAACTATTGGTGTAGATCATGCAGAAAATGAGCCAATAGTCATTCTAGTTAATGGTGTTCCCACTAAGTATAAGAAAATCTGGCAAGAGTTAGTGGATGTTAGAAAAGTACAAAAGGCATTATTGTATCTGATAAAAAATAATGAGTACTATAGAAATGTGTTTGTTGGAGAAGAAGAAATAGATTTAGCAGAAGATAATGAAACATTAAGTGGACAAATTGAAAAAGTGGACATTTCCAGATGTGAAGAGATCTATGAACATTACAGTGTACATCCACTTCATTCCAAAGAGGTGATGGGGAATACAATTGAGTTGTTTCAAATGAAAAAAGCAACAGGAAGTCCCATGAGTGTATGGGAAGAGAGTTTGGAAGCTCGTTGTTTCCCACAGTTGTTTCCAAAAGGAAAAGGTGGACGATATGATGAACGTCCTGTGCAGATTCCTGCATCTGAATATCGGACAACAAGATTATATGCAGAAGATCCAAGATTTCGACAATGTATCCCTTATATGTTTCATCTTCTGTTTGAAAGTGACTTGTCTGGACTTTCATATGCAGTAATTCACATTTTAAAAACTGGAATACATCTGCAAAATGTAACTGCAAATGATTTTATGGATAAAGTGCATCAGAGAGATGATCATTTAGAATCTCAGTTGATTAATCTGATGGCATGTCAGCGTGGGACTAATGAATATTGGTACCGTCGACATGGAGAACTGAAATGCATGCTACGGAACTTGGGAACAATGCTCTTTGGATCCTGTCAATGTATGCAGATATTTCAATCATAGATATGAAGCTATGATGTCTTTCATCTGCAATAAAAAGAATCCTCCTCTTGGAGAAGTTGTGGATTTGTTTTGGAGAAAGGAGTATCAAGCAAGAGATGCTCCTCACATACATATGTTGCAATGGGTCAAGGATGCCCCCAAATTTGGAACAGATTCCGATGAAAGTGTTTTGTCTTTCATTGAAGATTATGCTACATGTGCTGTACCAAATAGCAGAGAAGACAAAAACTTAGAAGAACAAGTCTTACGATTTCAAAGCCATAGGTGTGGAAAATACTGTCGACGAAAGTACAAGTCAAAGGATAAGTATAATGTGGTTTTGGATTTCCACGTCCTGTATTAGCCAAAGGAAGAGTGAACAGTTTCATGTCAGCTGTACGACATACCATCACAAAAAAGTCTCCGAAAAACACCTACAACTTAAGAAGAAGTGAAGAATCGAAATACATAAATGACTACAACCCAGTTATTTTATCCATGTGGAACGCTAATATGGATATTCAGTATGTTGCGGACAATTCTATTGCTGTTGCTTGATATGTAACGTCTTATATTACTAAATCAGAAAAGACTGAATTGAAAGAAATGTGGGAAGAGATTTCTCACGAGAAGAGTCTAAGTAAGAAATTATAAAGTTTCAGTTTGAAAATGTAATCGCATCGTGAAATTGGAGCATATGAATGTTCAGATCGGTTATCATCTGCAAGTCTATATTCAAAATCTAGAAAAATCATTTGGGTGAGTCTAGGTCTTGCAGGAATGCGAAATCGGGTACTGAAATCTGTTCAAGAAATTGAATATTTAGCAGAAAATTACCCTGAAAGTACAGATATTTTGAAAACCAATATGTTGGACACATACTATCCAAAGAGAAGTCATCATCTTGAGAACATGTGTCTCTATGAAGTGTTGCAAAACTACACTTTTAAAGGGAATATTACAGAGAACATCAACGATGGAAAATATGGAGTGATTGGTTCTGAAGGATGTTTGGTGAAACAAAGGAAAGGAAATTTAATTAATCACAGAAAACTGAGTTGCGACACTGCTGACAAAAGGGAATTTTACTATTTAGCCCTATTTCAAATGTTCAAACCATGGCGTTCTGAACTGGAATTACTTGGAGATTTTCCCAGCTATGAAGATTCATTTAATGCTTGTAAAGATAGCATACAATGCAGTGCTTTCGCAAATTATGTGAAAATGTTGAATGATGAAATTGATCAAGAAGCTACAATTTCAGCTGAGATTGCTAGCGACAGTTCTCAAGATAGTCAAAGTTCTGCTGCACTGAGTCAAGATCCACTTGGACAACCAATTGTTGAAAATAAAGCAGCGATTGCCATGAATGAGGTGGAAACAGCAATGTATTAAGCACAAGAAGATGCAATACAGTTAGGAAACTTGGAAGAGCAACTAAATGTTGAACAGAAACAAATATATCAACAAGTGAAAGAGCAGATTGACCATGGATTACTTCATGAAAAGAAAGACTGCTCATGTACATCATTTCAACCTATCCGAATGTATGTGAGTGGTCAAGCTGGAACAGGAAAGAGTTTCTTAATTAAAGTAATTACATGTTATCTGCAAAAAAAAACTGAGTCGCATTTGTCTTGTGTTGTCACTGCTCCAACTGGGTTGGCAGCACATAACATTAAAGGAATTACTTTACATCGTTTACTAATGCTGCCAGTAGAGCATGAGAACAAATTGGAATACCACAAGCTATCTGGAGAAGCTTGTTGTGAAGTTTCAAGAGTACTGAAGAAAATTAAACTTCTCATTGCAGCAATGCACTACTGATGACTTCACATATTACATCACTCATGACATGGTAAGTGACATCACTGATGACATCACTGATGACTTCTCAAATGACATCACTGATGACATCACTGATGACATCATCCATGTGATAAATTAGTGCATCTTTTCACACCCTAATATAACCTTTGATACACCGACTCAAAATTTCAGATGGCCATTTTGAAAACCATAGATACTCCTATACCAATAACTACATACCCACTCATTGACTCTTAGGTCTACATACACCTCCACTCACTCACCTGTAGAGTCAATCATACTTACAGTCACTCCGTACAGGACTATCATATGCATTTATACACCTAGAAAGACACTCACACACCACCAATCATCCATTGAGGTACTGACACACCTAGTCAGACATGCAAATAATTCAACACAGTCCAATTTACTCACCTATACAGTTAAACACACTCAAGTTCACTTACTCATAAAAATACTAAAAAATTCTGATGCTCTTATACAATTACTGATACAAGCACACACTCATCCATACAGCCACTCCCGCAACCACACACTCTCACATATAGATAGTTATATACACTTACACACATATACACTGCATTTCACATATGTAGTTACTGACACATGTACAACTGAGATATACATTCAATCACTAACACACCCATTCATACACTCACCCAGCCATACAGTCCATCACAGTTGCACTCTTTAAACCATGCACCCATAGAAACACCCAGTCACCCATCTATGCACAGAGTCACACACACCCTACCCACACAAACACTCAGGCACCCATACAGATACTCAGACAACCAATCAATAACCCATATAGACACTCATATAGCTATTCACAAAACCATGCAGCCACTTATACACCAACACACAGACACATACAGACATTCCCACAGTTTAGTCACTAGTCTGCAGTAAGATACATTTAATGACTCACTTGTAGTCAGTTACGCACCTAGAAAATCATCCATTCACACACTTGTACACCCACTCATTCTTCAACAGGCCTTTCCCTTTATATATTAAACATATTAAAACTTTACAGAAACACAGACTCACTGGATGACGTCATCAGTGATGTTATTTGAGATGTCATCAGTGATGTCATCAGTGATGTCACTGACCATGTCATGAGTGATGTAATATGTGACGTCATCAGCAGTGCATTGCGGGGGCGCGAGTTATAGTTAGCTGAACTAACTATAACGGGGAAATATATATATATATATATATATATATATATTGAAGGAAAAGGTTGCCCCAGGGTGGACCAGCACTCGCACAGGGCATCCGCTCACCAACGCAGGCAGAATCAATGCGACTCACAGCTCCTCTCAATTCGCTGCTCGACGCGTTTCGGGCTTGGTCGCCCTTCCTCATGAGCATTTCAAATCCCAGTGACAAACGGCACAAACACTTCCAGTGAAGTCCCCTCTTTTATTTCTGGCATAACATAGCACTCAGCATTATGGGACTGGTAGTGAACATAGTTCCCCCTGTGGGTTGCCGTCGTCTGTGGAACATCACGATTTTACAGGAGTTTCAGTGCCGCAAAGAGACCCCTGCACCTTAACAAGAGCACCTCGTGCGCCGATCAAGCTGTCCATTACAAACAGCCCCGGCCCCGCTTTCAGTCCCGCGGTGGTGCTAGTCCGTGGCCGGGCCGGCCACTAAATATTGAAGGAAAAGGTTGCCCCAGGGTGGACCAGCACTCGCACAGGGCATCCGCTCACCAACGCAGGCAGAATCAATGCGACTCACAGCTCTTCTCAATTCGCTGTTCGACGCGTTTCGGGCTTGGTCGCCCTTCCTCATGAGCATTTCAAATCCCAGTGACAAACGGCACAAACACTTCCAGTGAAGTCCCCTCTTTTATTTCTGGCATAACATAGCACTCAGCATTATGGGACTGGTAGTGAACATAGTTCCCCCTGTGGGTTGCCGTCGTCTGTGGAAAATCACGATTTTACAGGAGTTTCAGTGCCGCAAAGAGACCCCTGCACCTTAACAAGAGCACCTCGTGCGCCGATCAAGCTGTACATTACAAACAGCCCCGGCCCCGCTTTCAGTCCCGCGGTGGTGCTAGTCCGTGGCCGGGCCGGCCACTAAATATTGAAGGAAAAGGTTGCCCCAGGGTGGACCAGCACTCGCACAGGGCATCCGCTCACCAACGCAGGCAGAATCAATGCGACTCACAGCTCCTCTCAATTCGCTGCTCGACGCGTTTCGGGCTTGGTCGCCCTTCCTCATGAGCATTTCAAATCCCAGTGACAAACGGCACAAACACTTCCAGTGAAGTCCCCTCTTTTATTTCTGGCATAACATAGCACTCAGCATTATGCGACTGGTAGTGAACATAGTTCCCCCTGTGGGTTGCCGTCGTCTGTGGAACATCACGATTTTACAGGAGTTTCAGTGCCGCAAAGAGACCCCTGCACCTTAACAAGAGCACCTCGTGCGCCGATCAAGCTGTCCATTACAAACAGCCCCGGCCCCGCTTTCAGTCCCGCGGTGGTGCTAGTCCGTGGCCGGGCCGGCCACTAAATATTGAAGGAAAAGGTTGCCCCAGGGTGGACCAGCACTCGCACAGGGCATCCGCTCACCAACGCAGGCAGAATCAATGCGACTCACAGCTCCTCTCAATTCGCTGCTCGACGCGTTTCGGGCTTGGTCGCCCTTCCTGATGAGCATTTCAAATCCCAGTGACAAACGGCACAAACACTTCCAGTGAAGTCCCCTCTTTTATTTCTGGCATAACATAGCACTCAGCATTATGGGACTGGTAGTGAACATAGTTCCCCCTGTGGGTTGCCATCGTCTGTGGAACATCACGATTTTACAGGAGTTTCAGTGCCGCAAAGAGACCCCTGCACCTTAACAAGAGCACCTCGTGCGCCGATCAAGCTGTCCATTACAAACAGCCCCGGCCCTGCTTTCAGTCCCGCGGTGGTGCTAGTCCGTGGCCGGGCCGGCCACTAAATATTGAAGGAAAAGGTTGCCCCAGGGTGGACCAGCACTCGCACAGGGCATCCGCTCACCAACGCAGGCAGAATCAATGCGACTCACAGCTCCTCTCAATTCGCTGCTCGACGCGTTTCGGGCTTGGTCGCCCTTCCTCATGAGCATTTCAAATCCCAGTGACAAACGGCACAAACACTTCCAGTGAAGTCCCCTCTTTTATTTCTGGCATAACACAGCGCTCAGCATTATGGGACTGGTAGTGAACATAGTTCCCCCTGTGGGTTGCCGTCGTCTGTGGAACATCACGATTTTACAGGAGTTTCAGTGCCGCAAAGAGACCCCTGCACCTTAACAAGAGCACCTCGTGCGCCGATCAAGCTGTCCATTACAAACAGCCCCGGCCCCGCTTTCAGTCCCGCGGGGGTGCTAGTCTGTGGCCGGGCCGGCCACTAAATATTGAAGGAAAAGGTTGCCCCAGGGTGGACCAGCACTCGCACAGGGCATCCGCTCACCAACGCAGGCAGAATCAATGCGACTCACAACTCCTCTCCATTCGCTGCTCGACGCGTTTCGGGCTTGGTCGCCCTTCCTCATGAGCATTTCAAATCCCAGTGACAAACGGCACAAACACTTCCAGTGAAGTCCCCTCTTTTATTTCTGGCATAACATAGCACTCAGCATTATGGGACTTGTAGTGAACATAGTTCCCCCTGTGGGTTGCCGTCGTCTGTGGAACATCACGATTTAACAGGAGTTTCAGTGCCGCAAAGAGACCCCTGCACCATAACAAAAGCACCTCGTGCGCCGATCAAGCTGTCCATTACAAACAGCCCCGGCCCCGCTTTCAGTCCCGCGGTGGTGCTAGTCCGTGGCCGGGCCGGCCACTAAATATTGAAGGAAAAGGTTGCCCCAGGGTGGACCAGCACTCGCACAGGGCATCCGCTCACCAACGCAGGCAGAATCAATGCGACTCACAGCTCCTCTCAATTCGCTGTTCGACGCGTTTCGGGCTTGGTCGCCCTTCCTCATGAGCATTTCAAATCCCAGTGACAAACGGCACAAACACTTCCAGTGAAGTCCCCTCTTTTATTTCTGGCAGAACATAGCACTCAGCATTATGGGACTGGTAGTGAACATAGTTCCCCCTGTGGGTTGCCGTCGTCTGTGGAACATCACGATTTTACAGGAGTTTCAGTGCTGCAAAGACACCCCTGCACCTTAACAAGATATACAAAATATATATATTCATCCTTTTCCCCGCAGGGCTTCCTCGCGCACTCACGAGTCAGGAGGCGGTTGTGCAGTGATCCAATTTCCCTTTTATTTTAATTCATTACAGCATGCCAGTTCACCAACTCTACGCGTTTCGGTTTCCACTGAAACCTTGTTCACGAGACTGACAACAGTTACTCAATCATTTTTTTCTTCAAAATAAAGGCCACCCATGTGGTCAATTGCGTCATTTCCTGCAATTTGCAGCTAAGCATTATGGTCAATGTAGTTTACTTCAAACAATCGATCATCAGCACAATTTCAATCATCATGCTCTAATGAAGCGGTCTCCATATAACCAACATGTCATCATCCTGTCCCAAGTGAGAGTTATATTGTGCATGTGTTTATCAATAACCGCGCTATGCCGAAAAATAATAAAACGGTTTTAAGAATTTGTTTTCAGACAATTATGCGCAATCACTGCAGCCCTCCAGTGGGCCATCTTGTATCTACCAATCCACGTGATTTTGATACATTCTCACAATATCGCCCTCTAGTGGGCCTTGTATCTAATTGATGAACTCTACTTCTATCAACATGTGGTTGGAGTTATTGCCGCTATGCAAATATGGATATAGTTCTTTCTTTTTTCTGCTCATATCATTGATTCTCTCTCCCCTAGTTGCCCTCTATCGATCATCTTGCTACATTTATCACTTGCCTCTGAAATATATATTTCATCTACCTTAGCTCCTTCCTAAAATGTTTTGGGGTGATGTGTCAAGCAGAGGCAGGCAAAAAAAGGAAGGTCCCTTAACGTAAAATCCCTGTTCATTTTCCATGGACTTTTTTAGATAGCGATACCCCAAAAACTACTGAACGGAATTGCACCATATTTGGCAGGAAGCCAGATCTTGGTCCAGAATGTGTACTATTTATGATTTGAGGAAAATCTGTTCAGTAGTGTTTAAGTAATTAAGGTTAAAAAATATATTCGCTCCTGGGGAGTCAGACTAACCACGGGAGCGAGCACTCTGATTGGCTACCAGCAACTTTAGAAAAAAATTGCTAGCACCCATTACAAGACTCAAGGACTTAGTTCCCTTTCATAAAGTTTAAAAATAAAATATATGAGGGGATAGGTAAAGGACCCTCAGGGGGGGCAGAGAGGGACCCCTAGGCCAAAATAATTTCAAAAATTGCATTTTTACCATGATTCCTGCAGCAAAAACAAAAACCACCCAAAAAATAATATTCCCCATTTTTTTCATAAATCACATGGGGAGTGGGGCCTGAGTAGGGCCCCTCCCAAGGCTCATTTCAGGCCCTGGGGTCCCACCACTGGGGCCAGGAATATTAATTAAGTGGAGGAGGCCCCCCTCCCTGAGCCTTGTGAGACCCCAAGGGCCCCATTCCCTTGGGGCTGAAATCATAAAAAAGGGGAGGGGGGAATATAGCTCCCTCCCTGAGCCTTGAAAGGCCCCGGAATCCCATAACTTGGGGTGATTTCTTTAAGAAAGGGAAGAGGGGCCTCGGGCCCCCCTCCTGAGCATTTTTAGGTACCAGGGATCCCTTCCCGGGGGTCAGCTCATTTTTGTGGCCCAGGGAGCCCTCCCCGGGACATAATAGTTTCCCTGCTCACACCAGCGTGGGCAGGGAAATATATATTTGCTCCTGTCTGGCAGGAGCATTTTTAAATCTCCCCAGACAGAAACAAACATGGAAGTCTGCTCCCTACTGCCAGGAGATGTAAACATGCTCCCTCTGGCTGGGAGCAGACTTGTGTTCTGTTTCCCTCCTGTACTCCTGTGGGAAGGGAAACAGACAACATATTGCTCCAGCCCAGAGGGAGCATGCAAAGAACATCTCCTCCCTCTGGATGGGAGAAATGCCGGCTCCCTCACCATGTGGGGAGCCGGCTGGGAATGCAGGCGCCCTGGGGCTCCCCCTCCAAGCCCCAAAGTGGTGGTTAGTAGATGCCCTTTGTGGGCACTGGGGCACCCACCTTTAATTCATTCAGGTTCTGGGAGTGGTCCCCAGGGCCAAAGTTGTCTTGGGAGGGGGGCTGCACAGCCCACTTCCCCTGTATAATAACATGCGGCCACAGGTGATGAGTTCCCAGGGCCTGACAAGGCTCGTGAACAGGGGCTGGGGACCCCCCTGTTTTTATTGCATTTGGCACCAGGTGAATCATGCCACAGGGGCCTATTGGGGCTCAGGGGGTTGCAAGTCTTCCTCCTCTTAGAATTTGGCCCCTGGGGGATGTGGATCCCGAGGACCAAGAAGACTCGGAGAAGGAGGGCCATACCCCCCCTGTTTAGTTTTATTTGGCCCGGCAGGATGGGGTCACTGGGGCATTTTATGGCTCAGGAAGGATGGGCTGTGCAGCCCCCCTCCTCTTTTTTTATCATATTTGGCCCTGGGGAATGGGATTCCCAGGGCCTGATAAGGCTCAGAGAGGGGGTTGTGTGGCCTCTTACCTTTTTAATATATCTGGCTTCTGAGGGATTGGGTACCCAGGGCCAATTCAGGCAGGGGGCTGCACACCCCTTCTCCTTGGAATTTGGCCCCAAGGTGGGTTCCTAGGGTCCAAAAATGCTCAAGGAGGAGGGCACATGTCCCTCTCCCCTCTTAAATTTTATTTTACACTGGGGGATGTGGTCACTTGGGCATTTTAAGGCTCGGGGAGGAGGGCTATGGTGCTCATCCCGTTTGTAGTAGAATTTGGCTCCAAGTAATGGGGTCCCTGGGGCCAATTAGGACTCGGTGAAGGGGCTGCACGCCCCCTCCCCTTAATATATTTTTTTTGCCCCAGGGGATGGATTCCAGGCCCAGAAGGCAAACCATATGCCACACACGCCAAATTGTATGCATGGCGTGGGGTTAGCAACCTGCTGTGGGTTTGGCCAAAGGGCCTGGAGGCCAAGCCCTGTGACCAATCCCACACATGACCAAATGCCATGGGAATGGTTGCCTCCTGGTGACCGCATGTGGGAAGTTGGCAAGCAGGCTCTGCAGCCAACCTCACCCCATGCATGACAAAAGGCAGTGCGCAGAGTAGGGTTGGCTGCCTGTGGGGGGGGTTGGACAACCCCACACCATGCCAGCATGTGCAACTGGGGTTGGCTTTACATATCGTAATATAATATTACTTTACGTTAAAAAGCCTAGAAACTGACTGATTGAATCAAAGGTTAAAGTAATGTTATAGTTAGGTGAAATGCTTAGTAGCAACGTAATGTTGCAGGAGGCAGGAGCTGGCTGGGACTGCTGAGGCCTTCAGGCTCCACCTACGGTCCCCAACCAGCTGGTCATGCCCCAGGGGATGGGGTGCCCGGGCCGAAAATGACCCGGGAGGGGGCCACCCTCCCTCTTAATTATTTTTTTTTCTAAATGGCCTGGCCCTGGGGGATGGGGTCCCTCGGCCCGAAATAGGCCTCAGGAGGAGGTTCGTTGTGCAGCCCTCTTCCATTTAAAAAATATATATATATATATATATATATATATATATATATATATATATATATATATATATATATATATATATATATATATATATATATATATAAAGTGGCTGGCACCAGAGGATGGAGTCCCTGGGGCCGAAAATGGCCCAGGAGGGGTGCCCACGTGGACCCCTGCCTTTAAAAAAAAAGAAGAAGAGTCAGGCCCTGGCGGATGAGGTCCCCTGGGCCCAAAATTGTATAGGGAAGGGGGGCTACGCAGCCCCCATTCCTAAAAAATAGGAAGAAAAAAAACTAAAGCTGGCACCCACCCCTTTTCTGTACTACTCTGCAAATGCACCTCCTGGCGAGCGCTTGGTTTGGGGATGAAGTCCCCTTCCCTGCTGAGGGTCCTTAGGGGCCAACTAGCCCACCTGTAAGCCCCAAACAGTTGGATTGCTAAGAGGTGGTCGCAGGCCACGCCCCTTTCTCCACCACTCTGCAAATGCGTCTCTCAGTGCACTGATAGTGGAGTATGAGGTCCTAAGGGCCTCAGGACTTCATCCCCCTAGCAGCAGTGTGCCAGGAGACACGTTTGCAGAGTGGTGGAGAAAGGAGGCGTGGCCTCCGACGCCCTCTCAGCAATCCAGCTGTGTGAGCCTTACTGGAGGTAACAGAAGGGCTAGTTGGTCCCCAATTAACATCAAGGGACAAAGAGCTAAGGGAACTTCATCCCCTTACTTGTAGTGCACCACAAGGCGCATTGGTATAGATATATATATATGTATATATATATATTCACTGAAAAAACCATAGGTTTCAGGGGCGTTATAGTTAGCTGGACATTTCCCTCGTACAAAACCCTAGAAATTCCCCCGTTATAGTTAGTTCAGCTAACTATAACTCGCGCCCCCGAAATGCACTGCTGATGACGTCACATATTACATCACTCATGACATGGTCAGTGACATCACTCATGACATCACTGATGACATCTCAAATGACATCACTGATGGCGAGCAGTCAATCGACCTCATCTGCCGCCGGCAGGAAAGCCATATTTGTTAGGATTTTTTGTTTTTTACTATTCCCTGAAGTTCATTGTTTGGTTTCTCCTGTTTTTTTTCTTTGTTTTTTTCAGAATCATGGCCATCTCCCCTCCCCCTGCCACCTGGGCATCGAACAGCGCTATTGCTCTTCTCATATGGTCCGTAGTACTGCGCCCCGGTATGAACCCATGTTGCCAGGGGGAGACAAGACCGCCGATGATCCTGCCCAACCTCTTCGCCCAGATCTTTGAATATAACTTAGTGTCCGCATTAATTAGCGATATTGGGCGGTAGGAGCCTAGGTTCTCCCGGGGTTTCCCCTTCTTATGGAAGACTACAATGTTAGTTTCCCGCCAGGAAGCTGGGACCACTCCTATGAAGGTGTGAAAGACAACTGTGTAGGTGGTTAGAGGACTGCATGCATACTGGATAGGCATTTGAAGCAGTTCATGTGCTAAGGCCTGGCTCACTGCATGAGTACTTGAATACTGACTGAATGATTACAGTACTGCAAGGAGAGTGCATAGGTGAATTTATAAGTGATTGGGTTTTAGCGCAGTGAATGGATTAGTACATGGTACTGAATGGGTCACTAGAGAAGTGCAAGGGGAGTGACAGGGTGTTTGCTGGAGTGTATATATACTGACTGGGGAACTGAAGGTATGAAAAACAAGTATGTAGGTGGTTAGAGAACTGCATCCATAGTGGATAGGCGTTTGAAGCAGTCCATGTGCTAAGGCCTGGCTCATTGCATGAATACATGGCCACTGACTCAATGATTACAGTACGGGAAGGAGAGTGTCTTGGTGAATTTATAAGTATTTGGGTTTTAGCACAGTGAATGGATTAGTACATGGTGCTGAATGGGTCACTAGAGGAGTACAAAAGGAGTGACAGGGTGTTTGCTGGAAGTGAATGAATACTGACTGGGGAATTGAAGGAGTGAAAAACAACTGTGTAGGTGGTTAGAGGACAGCATGCACAGTCAATAGGCGTTTGAAGCAGTCTATGCGCTAAGGCCTGTGTCGCTGCATGAGTACTTGGATACTGACTGAATGATTACAGTACAGCAAGGAGAGTGCACGGGTGAATTTGTAAGTGTTTGGGTTTTGGCACAGTGAATGGATTAGTATATGGTCCTGAATAGGTCACTAGAGAAGTGCAAGGGGAGTGATAGGGTGTTTGCTGGAGTGTATGAATACTGACTAGGGAATTGAAGGTGTGAAAGACAAATGTATAGGTTGTTAGAGGACTGCATGCATAGTGGATAGGCGTTTGAATCAATTCATGTGCTAAGGCCTGCCTCACTCCATTACTACTTGGATATTAACTGAATGTTTACAGTATTGCAAGGAGAGTTCCTGTGTGAATACATAAGCAATGACTGGCTTCTAATTCTAACAAAACTTGACAACAGGAAAGGTTTTTAAGCAGTTATGTGTATGCAAATATATGGAGTACCCAAATGCTTCTCTCACAGTGGTTCCCAAATGCACACAGACTCACAGTGTGATTCTAGACAAGCAACACTATCCCTTGGACATTACGAAAACTCATTCACTACAGTGGAAGAGGTAAGGGGACTGCACACAAACTACATATTTCAGAAATGCAATTTAGTGTCAAACCTGACTCATTTAATCAAACCATAAGCAAAAACTGCCTTCTAATGCTACTGAAACTTGACAACAAGACAGGTTTTAAAACAGTTATCTGTCAGCAAATACCCAATGTTACCAAATGCTTCTCTCACAGTGGTTCCCAAATGCACACAGACTCACAATGTGATTCTAGACAAGCAACACTATCCGTAGCAGCTTACCAAAACTCATTCACTACTGTGGAAGGGGTAACGGAAGTGCACACAATCTACATATTTCAGGACTGCACTTTTGTGTCAAACCTGACTCATTTAATCAACGCATAAGCAAAGACTGGCTTCTAATGCTACTAAAACTTGACAACATGACAGGTTTTAAAAGAGTTATCTGTCAGAAAATACATGATGTTACCAAATGCTTCTCTCACAGTGGTTCCCAAATGCACACAGACTCACAGTGTGATTCTAGACAAGCAACACAATCCCTAGCAGCTTACCAAAACTCATTCACTACTGTGCAAGGGGTAAGGGGACCACACACAATCTACATATTAAAGTACAGCACATTAGTGTCAAAGCATGACTCATTTTATCAATGCATAAGCAAAGACTGGCTTCTAATGCTAGTAAAACTTGACAACATGACAGGTTTTAAAAGAGTTATCTGTCAGAAAATACATGATATTACCAAATGCTTCTCTCACAGTGGTTCCCAAAAGCACACACACTCACAGTGTGATTCTAGACAAGCACCACTATACCTAGGAGTTTACCAAAACTCATTCACTACAGTGGAAGAGGTAAGGGGACTGCACACAAACTACATATTTCAGAACTGTACTTTAGTGTCAAAGCCTGACTCATTTAATCAAAGCATATGCAAAAACTGCCTTGTAATGCTACTGAAACTTGACAGCAAGACAAGTTTTAAAACAGTTATCTGTCAGCAAATACACGATGTTACCAAATGCTTCTCTCACAGTGGTTCCCAAATGCACACAGAATCACAGTGTGATTCTAGACAAGCAACACAATCCCTAGCATCTTACCAAAACTCATTCACTACTGTGGAAGGGGTAAGGGGACTGCACACAATCTACATATTAAAGTACAGCACATTAGTGTCAAAACATGACTCATTTTTATCAATTAATAAGCAAAGACTGGTTTCTAATGCTACTAAAACTTCACAACATGACAGGTTTTAAAACAGTTAT
This sequence comes from Triturus cristatus, assembly GCF_964204655.1. Classification (NCBI taxonomy): domain Eukaryota; kingdom Metazoa; phylum Chordata; class Amphibia; order Caudata; family Salamandridae; genus Triturus; species Triturus cristatus. Next base: position 1,110,531,727 of record NC_140590.1, read on the forward strand.
CTGTCAGCAAATACATGATGTTACCAAATGCTTCTATCACAGTGACTCCCAAATGCACACAGACTCACTGTGTGATTCTAGACAAACAACACAATCCCTTGCACTATACCAAAACACATGTCTTCATCTAGAAGGAGCACTACATATTAGTGTAGAAACATAACTCTTTTCACAAATTCATAAACAATCACTGATTTCTAATTGTACTAAAATATAAAAACAGCACAGTTATCTCCCTGCAAACACATGAAAAACACAAATGCTTATCACAAAAGACCTCCTCTCAATTAAATAAGTCACCTTTCAAGTAGTTTTGTAGATTAAGAAGTATATCAGTCACACACCAGATTTTTTATACAGAATCTCTGCACTGTGCACCTGTCAGCAAAACCAAAGAATGTCAAAGATTCCCTCTCAAATTCCCCACCTATACATGTAACCATCAAATCACATTCTTTCCCACATAAATTCAAAAGCAAACACACATTTCTATTGGTTAAACATTTCAACACTTTCCAAACGACATACATTTGAACCCTTCCCCCAATCTGCCTTCTGCCCATTACCATAGAAACAGGTCATGGAACACTGTACTGAGCACACAGGTCAGAAGTTCAGCACACAATGTTGCTAATCAAGACAGCAAGTGTGCTTGACTTTTCAACATATCAGCTTATCATATATAATGTTCCTTACAATAAGTTTTTGTTAACCAATAAGAATCATATGTTTAACAAAAAGAAATATACACCCTACCTTTCAGTGTAGAAGGTTGTCAAACAACCAATGATTTCTTGTCTTTTTTCAAAACTGCATTTTAGCCACCATTTTAGAAAATCTTACTTTCCAAACTGCCATTTTATTTACAGAGACCATCTGAGTGCATCCAGACCTCCTTTCAAGATGCTTAGAATGTGGATTGTGGGACACAGCTATATTTTCTGGAGTCAAAGGTATGCAGAAAACAAAGCAATTCACAAAGACCTAGGTTTGCCAAATGTAGACATTACATGGAATGGACAGAGAGGGTTAAAGTGGCACCAATTGATGCCATTGGTGAAATCCTTCATGCATATCCAACACCCTGACCTCAAAATAGTTCACTGTGGTGGCAATGACCTAGGCACTTTGACTGGGGTAGGTCTGGAAATGCTTATGAAGGACACCTTTGCAGAACTGATTTCACTTTTCCCCAAAACTGCCTTTGTGTATTCTAACATATGCCAAAGGCAGAAATGGAACTGGTCCGATCATTTTTGTCCACAAATTGAGAAAGCTAGGAAACATGTGAATAAATCTGTTTCTGCTTTTCTCCGAGACTATAGAATGGGGTCCATTTACGATAACAATCTGTGCTTTCATATGCAAGAGATGTATAGGAGAGATGGAGTACACTTTACTGATGAAGGAAACAGAGTCTTCCTCAACAACTTTAGACTCTGTATAGGTACTTACTTATAAGTACCAAAAACTCTCAATGAACACAACAGCTCTTTTTAGAGCCACTCAAGAACAAAACACTTAAGCTTGATGTTTATCTCCCAAAAATGTCATTTTTTTTCCTTGGATCTGCGCACCCAACGCGAGAGAATCCGTGCACCCAACGCGATAGGATCCGTGCACCCTGCGCGCATTTCGCCGTTTTTTTTTTTTTAAAAGGGGCCTCAGGGGTTCCTTCTGGGACCCCCTAAGCAGATCTAGTGAGTCAGAGTATTTCCACACTGCCCCCTTTATATGTTTTACACACTTATTCCCCTTGCTTCTTCAGCCTCGCTTCTACCGAGGCAGAAAATGGCCGCCAACAGTTCCTGGTTTCAAATGTAGACAGACACTCGACAGCCAATTAGCATTCAGCGCGTGATCGTAAGGGTGCGTGCTCGGTTCGGGGAGGGTGCGCTTACGGTGTGGGTAGGGTGTGCGAATCCTCCCCGGCCATAGATATCACTAAGTTTTTTACCCTAATTTTCTCAGGAACTACTGAACAGATTCACACCATTTATGCAAAAGGCACGAGTCTGAACTGAGGACTACCTCTTTGCCAAATTTGGTGTCCTTCCGTTCAGCGGTTCGGGCTGTAGCTGCGACAACAGATCCTATAGGAAATTGCATGGGGAAAATGCGTTTTGGGACCCCCCTTTTTTCTCGGCCCCCGCTTGACGAATCACCACGAAACTTTCAGGGTAGGAGCGGAGCGGAGCTGGCCACAAGTTTGGAAAATTTCACGAGGATTCGTCAACCGGCGCTAGACTTATTGGGAATAGAATGTTGCAGATTTCCTATGGAAAATAGGTCCTAACTATAACTATCTACTGGTGACCGCCAGTAGATAATATATATATATATATATATATATATATATATATATATATATATATATATATATATATATATATATATATATATATATATATATATATATATGTATATATATATATATATTACCTACTGGCAATCGCCAGTAGGTAATTATAGTTAGGACCTTTTTTTTCTATTCAAAAAGTGTTTTTTCTTTTGCTAATATCTACGGTACTTTGATGAATCCTTGCAAAAATGTCAAAACTATTGGTTCACTCAGGTCAGCTCCTGTCGTGAAAGTTTCAGGGTGATTTGTCATGCGGGATATGAGAAAAAAGGGGGTCCTAAAACATGTTTTTCCGATGTTAACTTCCAAAGGAACGTTAGACAAAGCTACAGCCCAAACTGCTGAACGGAATTACACAAAATTTGGCAAAAAGGTAGGTCTTGGTCCAGAAAGCGTGCTTTTAAAAAAATTGTGTAAATCAGTTTATTAGTTGCTGAGAAATTTAAAAAGTAAATATTTATATATCTGAGCACAGAGGAGGATTTGCGAACCCTCCGGAGCACGAGCTTCATTCTGACAGAATGTGTTGGCAGCCATCTTGTGACTCGGTAACTGACTCACAAGAAAACGGTAGAAAAAAGATAAAAAGCAATGAAAGGAGGCAAGTTAGAAACACCCTGACCCCTAGGCCTGCTAAGGGGGACCCAGCTGGGTGCGCGAATCCAGTAAAAAAAAATAAAGCATGGGCTCCTGTGCTTTATTTTCTAAATGCCCCCGGGTGATCCAGGTCCTGGGGCAATGCCCAATTAATTAGCAGGGGCACAAGGCCCCCCTGCAGCCCTGGGGACTGCCACCTCCCTGGGGCTATTTCCAAAATCAAAGTGTGGGGGGTCTCAAGCCCCCCCACACTGCCCCATGGACCACCACCTCCCCGGGGCATTGAATATATAAATACAGGGGTCCCTAGCGGACCCCTGGCCCCGGGGACCACCACCTCCCCCGGGCTTCAAACTTGCTGGGAGGTGGGCTGCGCGGTCCCCCTCCAGGAGCCCTAGATGGCCCTGGGGACTGCCACCCCCCAGGGCTGGCTCCTGCAATGTCCCGGGGTGCCCACACCATGGATATTGCCATTTGCTATGGCAAGGCGGGAGCTGCTTTTGCTTCCAAGAAGAAAAGCAGAATTGCTTTTGGGCATAGGTTGCTGCATATTAGCAGCTTCCTTTGCCCAAAAGCAATGCTGGCTCCTGCAGGAGGCAGGAAGCGCCAGGGACCGTGGGGGCATTGGGACTTCCCCACGGTCCCCAATGCTGAGGCCAGGACCCGGGGAATGAGGTCCCTGGGGCCAGAAGTGGCCCAGGAGGGGGCCACTTGACCTGCTGGTGGGGCGCTGAGGTCCTGCTATGACAACTTAGCAATCCCGCATTGTGAGACTTACTGGAGGTAATAGGAGTGGCCAACTGCCTCTCCTATTACCTCCACTAAGTCCTACTTAGTGGAGGTAATAGGAGGTCTTCAGAGGCCACAGCACGCTTTCTCCACCACTCTGCAAATGCACCTCCTGGCACAGTACTGGTTGGAGGATGAGGTCCACTTTACTCCTGAGCGACTTGGGGGCCAAGAAGCCCTCCTGGTACCTCCTGTACGTCCTACACAGCAGAATTCCTTAGTGCTTGTCAGAGCCCCAGCCCCCTTTCTGCACCACTCTGCAAACGCGACTACCAGTTAAAGAAGCATTTGTAATATAATAGGTCTCACATTTGCGAGAGGTAGAGCTATTGGCGTTGTAAATGTAAAAGATTTTTACGAATGTTTTTTGGTGTAGATTGGATGTACATTGTGTGTAATGGAATTATGTGGTATGTTGTGCAGTGAAATTATGTGAATAGAAAGTATGTGGTATTTAGTGTATAGGAATTATGTGGAGTGGGATTATGTATTTTGGAGAATTATTAGGTGGTATTGTAGTCTGTGTTGTGAAGTGGTAACCTCAGGTTTAGTCTTCCTCTCATTTCCATAGAAGTGAAACTATAAACTCAATGAGACACAAAAGAAGAAGGAACCACTGAGAAGCACTTCTGGACCTAGTCTGGGGTACGAGTAGGACCATGGCAGTTAAGTGACTGTTCGGCTGCACCAATTTTCAAATAATTAAACATTTTCGGCATTTGCCAAATATTCCATCATCTGCTGCCTAATTTGCAGATTTGAACAAAAAAAGCCTTGTTTCTAGCTCATAAGGTTCAAATATTCCCAAAAATGCAGTGTCACGTGTTACAGCGTGGTGGAAGGCCCTTTGCAAAGCTGGAATGGTCATGTATTGCTAATTGTGGATGTTAAATTGGTACTAATAGTGCATAAACCTCTCTTCTTTCTGGGCCTCTCTTGCCTCTTTCTGCATTTCTCTTGCTTTTATCTGCAACTTTCTTCCTATTTCTGTACCTCACTGTCTTCTTTCTGCACTTCAATTGCTTCTTTCTACACTTCCCTTGCCCCTTTATGCACCTCATGTGCCTGTTCCAGCACCTCTGTTGATTTTTTCTTCAGATCTCTTGCTTCTTTCTACACCTCTCTTGCATCTTGCTGCTTCTCTCTTGCCTCTTTGTGCATTTATCTTGCCTATTTCTGCACTTCACTTGCCTCTTTATGTACCTCTCTTGCCTCTTTTTGCACCTCACTTGCCTCTTTCTGCACCTCACTCTCTTCCTTCTGCACCTCTCTTGCCTCTTCTGCACTTCTCTTGCCTCTTTCTGCACTTCTCAAGCCTCTTTCTGTACCTCTTGTGCCCCTTTCTGCACCTCAAGTGCCTCTATCCGCACTTCTTTTGCCTCTTTCTAAACTTAACTTGCCACTTTCTATACCTCTCTTGCCTGTTTCTGCACCTTACGTACCACTTTATGCTCTTCCCTTACCTCTTTCTGAACCTCACTCTTCTTTCTGCATCTCTCTTGCCTCTTTCTGCTGCTCACTTGCTTCTTTCTGCATCTCTCTTGCCTCTTTCTGCGCCTCTATTGCCTCTTTCTGCAAATCTGTTGCTTCTTTCTCCTCTTCTCTTGCCTCTTTCTCCACCCTTCTTGTCAGTTTCAGCAAATCTGTTGCTTCTTTCTGCACTTCTCTTCCTTCTATCTGTACCCCTCTTGCCTCTTTCTGTACCCATCTTGTATCTTTCTGAACCTCTCTTATCTCTTCCTGCACCTCTGTTTGTTCCTTCTGCACTGCTCTTGCTTCTTTCTGCACCTCTTTTGCACATTTCTGTATCCCTCTTGCCTCTTTCTGCACCCCTGTTCCCTCTTGCTGCACCTTTCCTGCCTGTTACTGTACCTCTCTTGCCTCTTTCTGCACCTCTGTTGCTTCTTTCTCCACTTATCTTGCCATTCTCTGTACACCTCTTGCCTCTTTCTGCACCTCTCTTGGTTCTTTCTGCACTCCTCTTGCTTCTTTCTGCACCTCTTTTGCAAATTTCTGTATCCCTCTCGCATATTTCTGCACCCCTGTTCCCTCTTTCAGCACCTTTCCTGCCTGTTTCTGCACCTCTCCTTCCTCTTACCGCACCTCTCTTGCCTCTTTCTGCTGTTCTCTTGCCTCTTTCTACATCATTCTACACTGCTGTTGCTTCTTTCTGCACCTCTGATGCAACTTTATACATCTCTCTTGCCTCTTTAAACACCACTCTTCTGTCTTTCTGCATCTCTCTTGCCTCTGGCTGCACACCTGTTCCCTCTTTCTGCACCCATTTAGCCTGTTTCTGCAACTCTCTTGCCTCTTTCTGTACACCTTTTGTACCTATTTATGCACCCCTCTTGCCTCTGTTTGCACACCTCTTGGTTCTTTCTGCACTGTTCTTGCCTCTTTCTGCACCCCTCTTGCCTCTTTCTACACCTCTGTTGCCTCTTGCTGTACTTCTATTGCCTCTTTCTGCACCTCTGTTGCTTCTTTCTGCACCCCTGTTGTCTCTTTCTGCACTCATGTTCCCTCTTTCTGCACCTCTCTTACTTCTTTCTGCACTTTTCTTGCTTCTTTATGGACCTCTCTTGCTTCAGTATGTGCCCTTCTTACCTTTTGTTCATCCCTCTTGAACATTTCTGCTGTTCTCTTGCCATTTTCTTCACCTCTCTTGCCTCTTTCTGCACCTCACGTGCCTCTTTCTGCCCTTCTTTGTTTCTTTCTACACCTCTGATGCTTCTTTCAGCAATTCACTTGCCTCTTTCTGCACTTCTCTTGCTTGTTCCTGTACCTCACTTGTGTCTTTCTACACCTCTGTTGCCTCTTTCTGCACCTCACTTGCTTCTTTCTGTACCCCTCTCCCTTCTTTCTGCACCTCTGTTGTCTCTTTCCGCACCCCGTTCCTGTCTTTCTGCACCTTTCCTGCCTGTTTCTGCACCTCTCTTGCCTCTTTGTGTACCTCTGTTGCTTCTTTCTGCACTTCTCTTGCCCCTTTCTTCACACTTTGCACCCTTTTAAGCACCTCTGTTGCTTCTTTCTGCACTTCTCTTCCTTCTTTCTGCACCCCTTCTCCCTCTTTCTGTACCCGTCTTGCCTCATTGTACACCTCTCATACCTATTCTGCACCCCTCTTGCCTCTTTTTGCACCTCTGTTAGTTCTTTCTGCGCCCGTTTTGCCTCTTTTTTGTACCCCTCTAGCCTCTTTGTGCACCTCTCCTTCCTCTTTTTGCACCTCATGTGCCTTTTTCTGCAGTTCTCTTGCCTCTTTCTGTACCTCTTTTGCTTCTTTCTGCACTTCTATTGCCTCTTTCTGTTCAGCTCTTTACTCTTTCTGCACCTCTGTTGGTTCTTTCTGCACTGCTCTTACTTCTTTCTGCATATCTTTTTCAAATTTCTGTATCCCTCTTGCCTCTTTCTGCACCCCTAGTCCCTCTTTCTGAACCTTTCCTGGCTGTTTCTGCAGCTCTCCTTCCTCTTTCTGCAACTCTCTTGCCTCTTTCTGCTGTTTTCTTGTCTCTTTATACACCTCTTTTGCTTCATGTTGTACTTCTCTTGCCTCTTTCTGTACCTCTGTTGCCTCTTTTTGAACCTCTGTTGGTTCATTCTGCACTGCTCTTGCTTCTTTCTGCACCTCTGTTGCAAATGCATCTCTTGCCTCTGTCTGCACACCTGTTCCCTGTGTCTGCACCCCTTTTGCCTGTTTCTGCAACACTCTTGCCTCTTTCTGTAGTTCTTTTGCCTCCTTCCACACCTCTCTTGCTTCTTTCTGCACGTCTCTTGCCCCTTTCTGCACCCCTCTCGCTTTCTTCTGCACCCCTGTTACTTCTTTCTGCACTTAACTTGCTTCTTCCTGTACCTCTCTTCCTTCTTTCTGCACACATCTTGCCTCTATCTGTACCTCTGTTGCTGCTTTCTGCACTTCTTTTGCCTCTTTCTGTACCTTTCTGGTATCTTCCTGCACCACTGTTGTCTCTTTCTGCACTCATCTTCCCTCTTTCTACACCTCTCTTGCTTCTTTCTGCATCTCTCTTGCTTTTTTATGCACCCTACTTCCCTTTTTTGCAACCATCTTGCCTCTTTCAGTAGTTCTCTTGCCATTTTCCGCACCTCTCTTGCCTCTTTCTGTACCTCACTTGCTTCTTTATGCACCCCTCTTGCCTCTTTCTGTACCCCTCTCCCCTCTTTCGGCACCTCTCTTGCCTCTTTCTGTACCTCTGTTGCTTCTTTCTGCACTTCTCTTCTTTCTTCCTGCACCCTCCTGCCTCTTTCTATACCTGCCTTGCCTCATTGTACACCTCTTGTACCTATTTATGCACCCCTCTTGCCTCTGTTTGCACCTCTGTTGGTTCTTTCTGTACCCCTTTTGCCTCTTTCTGTACCCCCTTTGACTCTTTATGCACCTCTCCTGACTCTTTCTGCACATCTCTTGCCTTTTTCTACAGTTATCTTGCCTCTTTCTGCACCTTTGTTGCTTTTTTCTGTACTTTTGTTGGCTCTTTCCGTTCCTCTCTTGCCTCTTTCTGTACCTCTGTTGGTTCCTTCTGCACTGCTCTTACTTCGTTTACACTTCTATTGCACATTTCTGCATCCCTCTAGCCTCTTTCTCTACCCTTCTTCCCTCTTTCTGTACCTCTCTTGCCTCTGTCTGCATACCTGTTCCTTCTTTCTGCACCCATCTTGCCGGTTTCTGCAACTCTCTTGCCTCTTTCTGCAGTTATCTTGCATCCTTCTGCAAATTCCTTGCCCCTTTCTACACTTCTCTTGCTTTTTTCTGCACCCTTCTTCCTTTTTCTGCACATCTATTGTCTCTTTCTGCACCTCTCTTGTCTCATTCTGCACATCTCTTGGTTCTTTCTGCACTGTTCTTGCCTCTTTCTGCACCTCTTTTGCTTCTTTCTGCACTTTTCTCTCTTCTTTCTGCGCCCCTCTTACCTCTTTCTACACCTCTGTGGCTTCTTTCTGCACTTTTATTGCCTCTTTCTGCACCTTTTTTGCTTCTTTCTGCACCCCTGTTGCCTCTTCCTGCATCCCTGTTGTCTCTTTCTGCTCTTCTCTTGCATCTTTATGCACCTCTCTTGTTTCTTTCCGCACCCTTCTTCCCTTTTTTGCATCCCTCTTGAACCTTTCTGCGGTTCTCTTGCCATTTTCTTCACCTCTCTTGTCTCTTTCTGCACCCTACTTGCCTCTTTCTGCACTTCTCTTTGTTCTTTCGACACCTTTGTTGCTTCTTTCAGCAATTCTCTTGCCTTTTTTCTGCACTTCTCTTGCTTGTGTCTGCACCTCTCTTGTATATTTCTGTACCTCTGTTGCCTCTTTCTGTACCCCACTTGCTTCTTTCTGCACCCCTCTTGCCTCTTCATGCACACCTGTTCCCATCTTTCTGCACCTCGCCTGCCTGTTTCTGCACCACTCTTGCCTCCGTCTGTACCTCTATTGCTTCTTTCTGTATCTTTCTTGCCTCTTTCTTCACCCTTTGTGCCCTTTTCAGCACCTCTGTTGCTTTATTCTGTACTTCTCTTCCTTCTTTCTGTACCCCTTGTAGGAGAGTGGGATCTGCTTCACTTGCTTAACCCACTTTTTGCTGGAGTTTCACTGTTTTTCGACTTTAGTCTGGCTGGGACCCTGCTCTTTAGGGCCTCAGCCTAGCTGCTTCCTCTCTAAAATGATTCCATGTACGTTAAGTACAGTTCAGATTGGAACTGAGGTGCCCTTATAAGTCCCTAGTATATAGTATACTATGTACCGAGGGCATAGGTACCCCAGAGGCCTACCAGGGGCTGAAGCATGTATTATGCCACCCCTGGAAAACCACCCAAAATGACACCACAGGTCTGCTACTGCAGCCTGGGTAAGGTGGTGCATGCACCCCTTACTGTGATAGAGGTTACCTATATCACTATATATATATACACACATATAAACCTATAAGTCACTCCTATGGCAGGCCTTATCAATCTTGAAGGCAGAGTGCTTGGTTCTTATGTGAGAGGGTGCCCCTGCATGAGCAGAGCCCCTCTGCAGCATTCAGAGACCCTTCTCTGATGCTGTTTGTAGTGCAGCCTGACCATATACTCTTAAGTGCATTATAACCAAACAGTAAATGCTAACTTTGGACTGGCTGCACAGAAACATGTTATGTTTGGTGTCAAACACCTTGGAATCATACCCCGACATCAGTTGGAGTATTATCCCACTCTTCTAGAGGGAGAGACATGACAGCACTGGTATACCCGGTAGAAACTTAATAGAGCCCTGGCATCACAAAAAGGATGCTGCAGCCACAGACACGGGTCTGGCCTCTTGCTGCTGACCGAAACTCTGGCAGGGGAGGCCTGGACAATAGGTTTCCTGTCACAGGGAGGTGTAACCACCTCCCAGACAGGCTTATGTGTATTGGGACAGGATGGGAGCACTCTCTGAGTGCTTTGAAGTCCTGCACTGGGGGCACATTTGGTGTCCCTGTGCATAGTCCAGCTCAAACAAGTTAAGGGGTTTCCAGCCCCTGCTCTGGCTTGAAACTGGACAAAGAAAATGGGTGTAGCCACCCCTCTTTCCAAACCCTCCCATAAGTGGGTCCCCAGAGTATGCCCAGCCCCCTACCTTAGTAGAAGTATGGGACCCCTGTCCTTAGGACTTTAGATTACCCTGGATGAAACTCTGAAGCTGAATCCTGGACCTTCGACGCTCTGGTCAAGACCAGAGGCCTGAAGAAATCTCCCTTGGGGTCAAGGAGTGACTCCCCTGCTTGGCAGTGACCAACGAAGCAATTTGCCAGTCTGCATTATCGAAGCTCCCGCCGGACTCCAAAGTGTTTGCAGCCCAGGAAGAGGATTTCCAGACATCTCAGAGGCCGACCCAAGTCCCCAGCAAAGCTGAGACCCGCAGCCCTCATGAGTAGCGTGGATCCGAAACTTCTGGTCACAGGTGTATTTCTGCATTGACTTCTCGACATCTCTTGAAGTCGTGCTCGGGCTGACTTGTAGCCCCTACCTCGAGCACTGAATCCATCAAAGATTGTTGGCCTGATCATTCCGAGTGACCGTGGGCTGCCATTTTGTGTTTCATCTCGAGGTCTCTTTGCAATCCCTGGTCCGTTGACTGGTGGGTCCCTGAGTGGGTAATTTTGCATTTCCTTGGGCTTTCCTGGTTGCTCCAGACATACCCTGACTCCCAACCAAGTAGTGAGTCCCACAGACCTTGCTGGTCTGCACCGAAGCATCTTTCTCGTTTCTGTGTGGGTTGCTGTTGCCATGGCTTGTTGTGTCCAATCCGGGCACTGACACTGCATCCCTCGACATCCTTTATGGGACAGCTCGAATCCAGGTCCTGGTCATCCTCGACACCACCTGGACCTCGTGGCTGAAGAGTCAAGCTTCACCTCTTTCACCTGAAATCACCCGACATCAGTGGGCATCTGCTCATCGCCTTCCTGGTCACTGGCAAGTGACCCAGACTCTGTCCCCTCTGCTTTCAGGTTCTTCTCATCCTCGATCCAGGCTTGGATCTCTTCGGACACTTTGCATCTTCACGGCAGCAGCACTTCTTCGCCTGCTCCAATTGAAATCGATGACTCTACTCGACACCAAAAGACACCTATGCACCCGGCTTCCCTGGGTGAGGTAACACGAGTACTCTGGTGCTCCTGTGGGTGCTAGCCCTACAACTTCCTAAGTCCAAAAGGGTTTGGTACTCACTCATTTCTAAGTGTTCCTAATCTTTGAAAATCTAAATGAGACTTTCTCCATAGAAGCTAACGAGAGCGCGTGGCTGTATTCACACACTGCACACGATCCAGTGGGTCCCCTGTGTCACTACCTTGGATGGTTCCTTGTGGTCCCAGTGATTCTACATGCTCTAGGCCTTGTGTCTAGTTAAGTTGTGGTTCTTATACCACTATTTTAGTATATGGTTTGGCTCGCCCCTTGGGCCTGACGTGTATTTGTGCTATTTTACTGTGATTATTGAAGTGTAACTTATGTGTTTTGACCTCTAGTATCATAAAGAGACTAGGAGGGTGTGTTTAGTAATAAATACATATATTTTATATATATACCTGGTGTGGATATCTTTCATTTAGTGACTCAAGAGATTATAGACTGGTAAAACAAGCTGCTTTACATTCCTTCAAGACTTAGCCTGAAGGCTGCTCTACATAGCTACCACTAGGATAGCTTTCAATAAAGGTTGTCTTTAACCTATAACCAATAAGGGGTTGTTTGGACTGATACAGGGTGCCCACTATAACTAGTGGACAGCATATATCAGGCCAACTTCTCACATTGGTGTGCAGCATGAGGGATTCTAGCTTGCTATTGTTTTTCCAAATAATCTCAATTGAGTAACTAACTGAAAACCACTAGAGGTACCCTAGGTACATATAATACACGCTTTAGAATGCAGTAAGTTCTACTGAACTCAGAGTTGTGTGTTAAGGGATAGCACACCCTTTCTACAACTCAAGAGAGTTTAGTAGGCCACACTAGAGTAGGTAGTGCAATACACCACACCACACTAGTAATGTCTTCAAGGCCAGGAACCAGTAGGTCCTTGCCAGAAGCCATTGGGCTTCAAGATTCCCAGTATGATAGACTCCCATTCATGGAACTGAGAGCATTATGTACAAAAGTCCAACCAACCAGCATCTCGTAGAGGTACTCAGGCTGGATGACCTTAGCAGATCTTTAGGATCTGAAGGGGGAGGCAGAGTGGGTGGGACAGCACCCGAGGAAAGGCCTAGGGGTGTTACTCCCCAGCCCTGGCCTCTGAGGCTGGCTAGGCAGATGACAATGATCTGGACCTGGAAAATCCAGCTCCCCTAGACAGTGATGGAGAGGACCATAATGGACCCCTCTTTGTCCCTCCTGGGAGAGTTGGTGGTGGGCCAAGACGGTCAAGATCTCCCTCAGTGGAGTCTACCCATTCTAACTCATCTGCAGGGAACTCAATCTCCTCTCATAGGAGGGAAACCTCTCAGGAGAGAAGGGAGAGACTGCTTAAGTATGAGGAAGCTCAGCTTGAAATCAGAAGTGTGAGAAGTTGGCCTGGTATATGCTGGTTTCTAGTTAAAGTGGCCACCTTGCACCAGTACAGTTCAACTCTTATGGTAGATAGGTTTAAGACAAACTTTTAAAGAAAGCTATCCTAGTGGTAGATGTGGAGAGCAGCCTTCAGGCTAAGTCTTTAGAGGAATGTAAAGCAGCTTGTGTTACCTTATATTCTCTTGAATTACTAAATGAAAGGACACACTCTACTAATCTCTTTATGAGATTAGAAGTCAGGAACATATGAACAAATCAATGTTTCACAACAAGTTAAGCACAAATATGGCTGGGGCCCTAGGGGCGTACCAGACCATATACTAAAAAAGAGACTTAGGAATATCGACTTGAAAAAGGGAGAAGGCCTAGGGCCTTCAGAAGCGCTGGGGCCTCACTAATCCTCCCAAGGCAGGTAAGTAAAGGACCCACGGGAGACGCATGCAGTGTGAGAACACAGCCGCGGATCCCAATAGACTTCAATGGAGCAAGTCGCTGTTGGAATTTTAAAGTTTTAGGATACTTCGGGAGAGTCTACAAGCAAGTCACTTACAGAGTAAGTAGTTCTAGAGCCAAAACACACAGGAGCACTGTAGTGTAGGAGTTACCTCACCCTGGGAAGCCGGGTGCATAGGTGTCTTTTGGTGTCGGGTCGTGGCGTCGGTTTCAATGGGAGTCAAAGAAGACTTGCTGCTTTTGAAGACAGAAGAAGTGTCCGGTGGAATCCAAGGCTGGATTCACAAGAAGGAAGACCTGAAAGCACAGGGGACAGTGTTTTAAGTCACTTGGCAGTGACCCGGGGCAAGGAAGCCGGATGCCCACAGTCGTTGGGTGATTTCAGGTGATCATGGGTGTCTTGAATCTTCAATTTGAAACTTGAATTAGCCGTGCACACCTATATTCGACAACTGCTTCCATGTTTTCCAAAAATGTTTCAAACTATTGGCTGTGATGCGTACTTCCTGGGTTGCGTGAACTACCCTGGTTTCACGCGTTGAACAACATCAAAGAATGGGGCGGAGATCACTCCTAGCCAGGCGCACAGCTTGTGTCGTAATTACCGCACTCTTTTAACTTTTGCCTTTAATGACGGTTTTGGTAATGATTAGTCCATGTAATCCAAGATTTTTAAATTCATTATTTTATTTTCACTCGTGAGACACTTATATCTTAAAACTGTTTCTCATGCCGTGGGTATGCCAATCCAAGCCTTTTCCCAGGCACGCCAAAAGACATAAAACATTCTCAGTTGCAAATCTTATATGACCCAATGCATTTCGGGCTGCTTAAAAGCCCTTCTTCAGGGGTTCTCTACAAATCAAAGAACATTGCCATTAGAATATAGTTTCACACCATTATCATGAACAATATGCATTCCTATACAAACGATCCAATGCCATATTTTTATACAGCGCTTTCCCTCTACACCACCAGGAGCCCACGGTCACTCGGGACAAGGTAGGCCTCTGATCTTCGGAGGAAATCCTGCTGGAGGCTTGCACCACAAGTGGTCCAATGCACAAGTTTGTAGAATGTCGTGAAGGGGTTGCACTTGAAAATAGTGCCCGGCACACAGGTATTGTGGTTCCTCGTCACTCGTGGGGTCCACTTACCTCAGCTTCACTGGGGACTCACAATGGCCTTGTGGAAGTCATTAATTCTACTTCCAGGTCTGCAGGGACTTTGGACTCTGGCAGGAGCAGGAAAGTTTGCAACCATTGATGCAAAGTTTTGGTGCCTGCCAAGCAGGGGAGTCACTCCTTGACTCCAAGGGAGGTTCTTCAGTCTTCCAGAGGTAGTGGAACATTGAAGGTCCAGGATTCTTCTTCAGAGCATTGTCCAGGGATATCTAGTTTGTAATGGCAAGGGTTCCCTAACTTATACCAGAAGGAAGGGGGGGACTAGCTCTATGACCCCTCCTATGGGAGGGTCAGGGGAGTGGGTGGCTACACCCACTTCCCTTTGTCCAGTTTCACACCAGAGCAGGGGAAGGTAGCCCCTAAACCGGTTTGAGCTGGCATATGCACAAAGGAGCCTACTGCTCCCCCAGTGCAGAACTTCAAAGCACTCTAGGAGTGCACCCACCCAGCCCCAATACACTAAACCCTGTCTGGGAGGTGGTTACACCTCCCTGTGACAGGATGCCTATTGTTCGGCCTCCTCCACTGCGAGTTTCGGTAAGCAGCAGGAGGGCAGCCCAGTGTCTGTGACTGGTGGCATCCATTTTGTGATGCAGGGGCTCTTCAGGATTCTACCGTGTTTCCACAGTGGGTACATGTCTATCCCTCTAGAAGGGTGGGATCATACTCCCACACCAGTTACTGGTGTGGGGGAATGATTCCAAAGCTTTTGACACCAAACACAACATGTTTTGATGGAGCCATCCCAGAATTAGCATTAACCGCGAGGTTATAATGCACTTAAGAGTATATGGTTTAACCGCATCCACAAACAGCCACAGAGAATAGAGTCAGAGCTGCAGAGGGGCCCTGCTCAGGCAGAGGCACCCCCTCACATGGAAACAAAGCACCCTGCCCTCAGGATTGATAGGGCCTGCCTTAGGGGTGACTGATAGGTGTATATGTGTGTGCGGGTAGAGATATAGTGTACTTATATCTATCACTAGTGCATCATATATGCACTCCAAGTTGTTTAGAGAGAACAGAGAGGCTGGGACCTTGATTAGCAGGGTCCCAGCCAGACTATAGCCAGAAACCAGTGTAAACATCAGAAAAAAGTGGGGCAACATAAATTGCAGATCCTACTCTCCTACAAGAAGGAAGCAGGTAGCCCTAGATAAGGAGGCCCTAGAGCTCTACAGAGCTAGACAAAAGTTGGGACTTGAGTCCCATGGTAGCAGCAACATCCCTAGGGAGAAGTCTCATGACCATAGAAACCTGAATAAGATTGTCCCTCCCTACCAGAGTGGGGATGACATCCACAAATGGATAACTGCACTGGAAAGGCAGACAAGTGGGTCAGAATCAGGGTGAGGCATAAGGTACAGAACCAAAGTGGTGAACCCAAGAAGCAAGATCCTAAAAACTCTGATAAGGGTGGGAAGAAGGGTAAAGACCAGAAGTCTTCACAAGGCCCCAAAAAATCTTCTTCGGGTGGGGATTCACAGTCTAACAAGGGAAAAGGCCAAAAGAAACCTTGGTGCAAAATCTGCAAACAGAAAACTCACTAGACCAGTGATTGCACCAAGTCCAAAGAATCTACTCCAGCCACCATTGCCCCAAAGGCAACTGTTCCCCCTAGTAAAGCTGCAATACGTGGTGGCAATGTCGAGAATAAGGGTGTAGTAGGGTTAACCCTGGGTTCTGAGATGGATTCTCGCCTAGTCAGAGTTCCAACTCAGGCTGTGCTTGTCTGTGATGGGGGCATGGACCCCTTTGTGAGTCCCAGTAATCTGGGCAAATACAGACCAGAGCCTTTAATAAATGGAGTAGAGGCTTGGGCATTCAGGGACACAGGAACAGACCATTCTCTGGCAGTTCTTAACTTCTCCTTGGGAGCGGTAACTGGCCTTAAGAAGGTTGTGGTAAGTGCAGAGCTACCAGTACAGTGCTTGCTTAGCAATGATCTAGAGACTTCAGCTTGGGCTGAAGTGGAGCTCTGGACACATGCAAAAATGTTAGGGATCCCTGCTTATGTCTTTGCTGTGACTAGGTCACAGGCCAAAATGTCTAAAGCTGGACAGGCCCTGGATTCTGGAAAAATGGACCAGGTGCCTCCCACTAGGGTTAAGGCAGAGCCTTCCCACCTGACTCAGAATGCTGATCAGTCTCCTCAGGGAGATGATCTTGAGCCTGAAGAAGGAACTGTCCCAGAGGAGCTTAAACCTGACCAGGTTGAGTTATTGGGGACAGTGGACCCTTCCAGGTCTGATCTGAGCCTCTCTTGAACCCCTCAGAAAGCAAGCTGCTGATGAGGCTGCTGGGAATGCTAGTGGCACGGATAAGGTTTATTGGGATGATGGACTCATTTACTCAGAGAGTAGACACCCCAAGCCTGATGCATCCAGGAGGTTGATTATACCTCTGAAGTTTAGGGGCTTCCTATTGACACTAGCTCATGATATTCCCCTAGTGGGACAACTGGGCCAGAACAAGACTTGGGACAGAATTGTCCCTCACTTTTACTGGCCCCACATGTCTGAAGCCACTAAGGAGTTTTGTCACTCCTGTGTGACCTGCCAAGCCGGTGGCAAGGCAGGTGGAACCACAATGGCCACCCTGATACCACTACCTGTGGTGGGGGTTCCCTTTGAGAGGGTGGGGATTGACATTGTTGGTCCCATGGATCCTCAAACAGCATCTGGGCACAGATTTATACTGGTGGTGGTGGATCATGCCACCAGGTAACCAGAGGCAATTACCCTAAGGACCACCACAGCACCTGTGGTGGCAAGAGCTCTCATGGGTGTATTCTCAAGAGTAGGCTTTCCTAAGGAGGTATTATCTGACAGGAGGCAAACTTCATGTCTAGCTACTTGACTGCTATGTGGAAGGAGTGTGGAGTGAAATAAAAGTTCACCACACCCTATCACTCACAATGCAATGGTTTAGTTGAAAGGTTCCTCAAAACCTTAAAGGGCATGATTAAAGGACTCCAAGAAAAGCTTAGGCGAAGATGAGACAAACTCTTGCCCTGCCTTTTATTTGCACAAAGGGAGGTGCCTCAAAAGGGGGTTGGTTACAGCCCTTTTGAACTTTTGTTTGGTCACCCTGTCAGGGGTCCATTGGGTCTGGTTAAGGAAGGATGGGAGTTACCTCTCAAGCCCCCCAAACATAGTGGACTATATATTTGGTCTCCGCTCCAGGATGGCTGAGTATATGAAAAAGTCAACCAAAAACCTTGAGGCTAGCCAGGAATTACAAAAAGCCTGGCATTACCAAAAGACTGTACTGACTGTCTACCAGCCAGGACAGAAAGTGTGGGTGTTGGAGTGTAGGAGAGTAGGATCTGCACTTATGTTGCCCCCACTTTTTTTTCTGATGTTTACACTGGTTTCTGGCTATAGTCTGGCTCGGACCCTGCTAATCAGGGCCCAAGCCTCTCTGTTCTCTCTAAACAACTTGGAGTGCATATTAGGGCATAGGTACTTCACAGGCCTACCAGGGGCTGACACATGTATTATGCCACCCCTGGGAAGCAGACTAAATCTGACACCACAGGCCTGCTACTGCAGCCTGGGTGAGGTAGTGTTAGCACTCCTCACTGAGATATAGGTACACTATATCTCTACCCGCACACACATATAAAACTATCAGTCACCCCTAAGGCAGGCCCTATCAACCTGGGCACTATTTTTGAGTGCAACCCCTTTACGACGTTCTACAAACTTGTGCATTGGAACACATGTGATCCAAGCCTCCAGCAGGATTTCCACTGAAGATCAGAGGCCTACCCCATCCCGAGTCACTGTGAGCCCCTGTTGAGTGAATCCTCCCAAGGCGTCTTCACAATCCCTTACCAGTTGGCTGGTGGGTCCACTGAAGACTTTTCTACAAATCCAAAGGGCTCCCCTGGTTGCTCCATGACTGGTCTGCACCACTGACTTTTTACACTTTCCACAAGACTTGCTGTTACCAAGGCTTGTTGGCTTCAATCTGGTCACCGACACAGCAGTAAGCTGCAGACTTTGTGGTACAAGCCGAATCCAACTCCTGGTTGTCGTCAACATCTCCTGGACCTCGTGGCTGAAGATTCAAGACACCAATGATCACCTGAAATCACCCAACGACTGTGGGCATCCAGCTTCCTTGCCCCGGGTCACTGCCAAGTGACTTTAAACACTGTCCCCTGTGCTTTCAGGTCTTCCTTCTTCTGAATCCAGCCTTGGATTCCAGCGGACACTTCTTCTGTCTTCAAAAGCCGCAAGTCTTCTTTGGCTCCCATTGAAACCGACGCCGCGACCCGACACCAAAAGACACCTTTTTAGAGTTTTGTCCGGGGTGATCTAAAGTCCTAAGGACTGGGGTCCCATACTTATACTAAGGTATGGGGTTGGACTCACTCTTGGGACCCACCTATGGGAGGGTTTGGAAAGAGGGGTGGCTACACCCATTTCCTTTGTCCAGTTTCATGCCAGAGCAGGGGCTGGAAGCCCCTGAACCTGTTTGAGCTGGACTATGCATAGGGACACCAAATGGGCCACCAGTGCAGGACTTCAAAACACTCAGAGGGTGCTCCCACCCAGCCCCAATACCCATAAGCCTGTCTGGGAGGAGTTTACACCTCCCTGTGACAGGAAACCTATTGTCCAGGCCTCCCATGCCAGAGTTTCGGTCAGCAGCAGGAGGCTAGACCCCTGTCTGTGTCTGCAGCATCCATTTTGTGATGCCAGGGCTCTATTAAGTTTCTACTGGGTATACCAGTGCTGTCATGTCTCTCCCTCTAGAAGGGTGGGATTATACTCCCACACCAGTTACTGGTGTGGATGTATGATTCCATGGTGTTTGACACCAAACACGACATGTTTCCGTGCAGCCAGTCCAAAGTTAGCATTTACTGTTTGGTTATAATGCACTTAAGAGTATATGGTCAGGCTGCACTACAAACAGCATCAAAGAAGGGTCTCCTAATGCTGCAGAGGGGCTCTGCTCATGCAGGGGCACCCTTTCACATAGGAACCAAGCACTCTGCCTTCAGTTTTGATAAGGCCTGCCATAGGAGTGACTTATAGGTTTATATGTGTGTATATGGTGAGATATAGTGAACCTATATCTCTGTAAGGGGTGCATGCACCACCTTACCCAGGCTGCAGTAGCAAACCTGTGGTGTCATTTTGGGTGGCTTTCCAGGGGTGGCATAATACATGCTTCAGCCCCTGGTAGGCCTATGCCCTGGGTAGATAGTATACCATATAGAAGGGGCTTACATAGGCACCTCAGATCCAATCTGTAATGTACCTAAAGTACATGGAATCATTTTAGAGAGGAAGCACCTAGGCTGGGGCCCTGAATAGTAGGGTCCCAGCCAGACTAAAGTAAAAAAAAAAACAGTGAAACAACAGCAAAAAGTGGGGGTATACATGTGAAGCAGATCTTACTCTCCTACACAACCCCCCCAACTCAGGGACATTAAACTAACCTTGACCATTTGAGTCTTCATGTTCTAAGTGGAAATATCTGGAGAGTCCATCTGCATTGGCATGGTTACTCCCAGCTCTATGTTCTACTGTATAGTCCATACCCTGTAGGGAAATGGACAACCTGAGCAATTTGGGATTTTCACCATTCATCTGTTTTAGTCATAAGAGGGGCTTATGGTCTGTCTGAACAAGGAAGTGAGTACCAAATAAGTATGGCCCCAACTTCTTCAGAGCCCAAACCACAGCAAAGGCCTGCCTCTCAATGGCTGACCAACGTTTCTCTCTGGGGGTCAACCTTCTGCTTATGAAAGATACAGGTTGATCCTGACCTTCATCATTAAACTGTGACAGTACAGCCCCTACCCCCAACTCAGATGCATCTGTTTGGACAATGAACTTTTTGTAGTAGTCAGGACTTTGCTGAATGGGAGCAGTGCACATGGCGTGCTTCAGGTCATCAAATGCCTTTTGACAGCTAGCTGTCCACTGAACCTTTTTTTAATTTTCCTAGAGGTTAAGTCATTCAGGGGTGTCACTACTGATCCATACCCCTTCACAATTCTTCTATAGTACCCAGCCAGGCCTAAGAAGGCTCTCACCTGAGTCTGGGTAGTTGGAGCAACCCAGTCCATTATAGTCTGGATTTTGCTCTGTCATGGTTGAACCTGGCCTCCACCTACAAGGTAGACCAGGTACACAACCTGACTCTGCCCTTTCTGGCACTTAGTAGCCTTGATAGTTAGGCCTGCTTTTTGCAGGGCCTCCCAAACATTCTTCAGGTGTACCAGGTGATCCTCCCAGGTGGCGATAAAGACAGCAATATCATCTAGATATGCTTCACTATAGTCTTCCAGGCCTGTAAGGACTTGATTCATCAACCTTTGGAAAGTCACAGGTTCACTCTTCAAACCAAAGGGCATTACCAAAAATGTATAGTGCCCACAAGGGGTTGAAAATGCTGTCTTTGGCTTTGCATCATCAGCTAGGCTGATCTGCCAGTAGCCAGCTGTGAGAGGTTGGCCTGGAATATGCTGGTCACTAGTTAAAGTGGCCACCTTGCACCAGTACAATTCAAATCTTATGGTAGATAGGTTTAAGACAACCTTTTAAAGAAAGCTATCCTAGTGATAGCTGTGGAGAGCAGCCTTCAGGCTAAGACTCTAGGGGAATGTAAAGCAGCTTGTTTTACCTTATAATCTCTTGAATCACTAAATGAAAGGACACCACACAGGTATATATATAAAATATATATGTATTTATTACAAGACACACTCTACTAATCTCTTTATGATATTAGAAGTCAAGGACATGTGCACAAATCAACATTCACAACAAGTTAAGCACAAATATGGCTGGGGCCCTAGGGGCGTACCAGACCATATACTATAAAAGAGGTATAAGAATATCGACTTGAGAAGAGACAAGGCCTGGGGCCTTCAGAAGCGCTGGGGCCTCACTAATTCACCCAAGGCAGGTAAGTAAAGGACCCACGGGAGATGCATGCAGTGTGAGAACACAGCCACGGATCCCAATATACTTCAATGGAGCAAGTCGCGGTTGGAATTTTAAAGTTTTAGGATACTTCGGGAGAGTTAAAAGCAAGTCAGTTTCAGGGTAAGTAGTTCTAGAGCCAACACACACAGGAGCACCGTAGTACTCGAGTTACCTCACCCAGGGAAGCCGGGTGCATAGGTGTCTTTTGGTGTCGGGTCGCGGCTTCGTTTTCAATGGGAGCCAAAGAAGACTTGCTGCTTGTGAAGACAGGAGAAGTGTCTGGTGGAATCCAAGGCTGGGTTCAGAAGAAGGAAGACCTGAAAGCAGAAGAGACAGTGTTCAAAGTCACTTGCCAGTGACCAGGGGCCAGGAAGCTGGATGCCCACAGTAGTCAGGTGATTTCAGGTGATCACGGGTATCTTGACTCTTCAGGCACAAGGTCCAGGAGGCATCGACAACAACCATGAGCTGGATTAAGCGTGTCCCACAAAGTCTGCAGCTTACTTATGTGTCAGCAACCGGATTGGAGCCAACAAGCCTTGGCAAAAGGAAGTCTTGTGGAAAGTGAAGAAAGTCAGTGGTGCAGACCAGCAAGGTCTGAGGGACTCACCCAGCACGTGTAAGTCAGGGTAGGCCTGGAGCAATCAGGGGAGCTCTTTGGCTCTGTATAAAAGTCTTCTGGGGACCCACAAGCCAACGGGCAAGGGATTGCAAAGATGCCTTGGGAGGATTCACTCACCAGGAGCCCACGGTCACTCAGGACGAGGTAGGCCTCTGATCCTCAGAGGAAATCCTGCTGGAGGCTTGGACCAAACATTATCCCAAGCACAAGTTTGTAGAGCATTGTGAAGGGGTTGCACTTGACAATAGTGCATGGTACCTGGGTATTGCTGTTCCTCGTCACTCGTGGGGTCCACTTGCCTCAGCTTCACTGGGAACTCACGATGGCCTTGGAAAAGTCAGGAAATCTACTTCTGGGGCTGCAGGGGCTTCAGACTCCGGCGGGAGCAGGAATGTTTGCAACTGTTGATGCAAAGTTTTGGTGCCTGCCGAGCAGGGGAGTCACTCCTTCACTCCAAGGGTGATTCTTCAGTCTTCCAAAGGTAGTGGAACATTGAAGGTCCAGGATTCTTCATCAGAGCGTCATCCAGGGATATCTAGTTTGCAATGGCAAGGGTTCCCTAACTTATAATACAAGGAAGGGAGGGACTAGCTCTATGACCACTCCTATGGGAGGGTCAGGGGAGTGGGTGGCTACACCCACTTCCGTTTGTCCAGTTTCATGCCAGAGCAGGGGCTGGTAACCCCTGAACCGGTTTGAGCTGGCATATGCACAGCGGAGCCTACTGCTCCCCAGTGCAGGACTTCAAAGCACTCTAGGAGTGCACCCACCCAGCCCCAATACACTAAATCCTGTCTGGAAGGTGGTTACACCTCCCTGTGACATGATGCCTATTGTTTGGCCTCCTCCACTGCGAGTTTTGGTCAGCAGCAGGAGGGCAGCCCAGGGTCTGTGCTGGTGGCAACCATTTTGCGATGCCAGGGCTCTTCAGGATTCTACCGTGTTTCCACAGTGGGTACATGTCTATCCCTCTAGAAGGGTGGGGTCATACTCCCACCCCAGTTACTGATGTGGGGGTATGATTCCAAAGCGTTTGACACCAAACACAACATGTTTTGATGCAGCCATCCCAAAGTTAGCATTTACCGCTATGTTATAATGCAGTTAAGAGTATATGGTTTAACCGCATTCACAAACAGCCACATAGAATGGACTCAGCGATGCAGAGGGGCCCTGCTCAGGCAGAGGCACCTCACATGGAAACCAAGCACCCTGCCCTCAGGATTGTTAGGGCCTGCTTTAGGGGTGACTGATAGGTTTATAGTTGTGTGTAAGGTGAGATATAGGGAACCTATACCTCAGTGAGGAGAGCTAACACTACCTCACCCAGACTGCAGTAGCAGGCTTGTAATGTCAGATTTAGTCTATTTCCCAGGGATGGCATAATACATGCTTCAGCCCCTGGTAGGCCTGTGAAGTACCTATGCCCTTTTAGAACCCTTCCCCCGACTAATTCTCCCCACCCAAAACAGACCCTCCCTAAACCCACCAGGAATTATGGCCTGTGACGTACCTATGCCCTTGGTACCTAAGGTACCATATACTAGGGTCTCATAAGGTACCACAGTATCCAATCACTGGTGCATCTAATATGCACTCCAAGTTGTTTAGAAAGAACAGAGAGGCTGGGGCCCTGATTAGCAGGGTTCCAGCCAGACTATAGCCAGAAACCAGTGTAAACATCAGAAAAAAAGTGGGGGCAACATGAGAGCAGATCCTACTCTCCTACACAACCCCCCCAACGCAGGGACACAGAACTACCTTGACCAGTTGAGTCTTCGTGTTGAAATACCTTGAGAGTCCTTCTGCTCCCACACCCAGCTCAGAAGCATCTGTTTGGACAATAACATTTTTGGTGTAGTTTGGACTCTGTAAGATGGGGCTGTGCACATGGCCTGCTTTAGGTCTTCAAATGTCTTCTGACAGCTAGCTGTCCACTGAAACTTTTTTGCCATTTTCTTTGCGGCAAGATCATTTAAGGGGGTCACTATAGATCCATATCCCTTAACAAACCTCCTATAGTACACAGTCAGGTCTAAAAAGGCTCTCACCTGTGTCTGGATGGTTGGAGCAACCCATTCCACGATGGTTTAGATTTTGCTCTGTAAAGGCTGAACCTGGCCTCCACCTACAAGGTGGCCCAGGTACACAACCTGACTCTGCCCTATCTGGCACTTAGTGGCCTTGATAGTGAGGCCTGCTTTTTGCAGAGCCTCCAAAACATTTCTGAGGTGGACCAGGTGATCCTGCCAGGAGGAACTAAAGACAGCAATATCATCAAGATAAGCTGAGCAATAGGTTTTCATCCCTGTCAGAACTTTATTCACCAACCTCTGAAAAGTGGCAGGTGCATTCTTCAAACCAAAGGGCATCACCACAAAGTGGTAGTGCCCACCAGGGAATGAAAATGCTGTTTTGGCGTTGGCATCCTCAGCTAACCTGATCTGCCAGTAGCCAGCTGTTAGGTCAAATGTACTCAGCTACTTGGCTGAGGCCAAAGTATCAATCAGTTCACCTGCCCTGGGAATTGGATAGGCATCAGTCCTGGTGACTGCATTGAGGCCTCTGTAGTCTACACAAAACCTAATTTCTTTCTTACCACCCTGGGTATGAGGTTTGGGTACTAGGACTACTGGACTAGCCCAAGGGCTATCTGAAGGCTCAATCACACCTAGTTCCAACATTTTCTGGACTTCAGTCCTGATACCTCTGGATAGATTTTGTTTAAGGCTTCAGGAGTGTAATAAAGCATCCAATTTGCCAAGAATGCCATTCTTTTATAATTGGCAGAACGCAAAGCCTTATTACCAAAAATTGAAATTCTTTGCCAATCTTGGAAGGAAAAAACACATTTTGTATTGTTTTAAATTTTTTCCAAAATCTTAAATACCAGAGGGGATTCATCCTGATGATTCAATATACGGTACCAATTACCTACGCCGGTTAGTCTTGCGACATAAAGTGCCGAAGCAATATTACTGGGAGGAGTAACAAGGACTATATTATATTTTTTCCAAAAGTTAATTATTTGAATATATTCAAAAAAAGAAAATCTATTCAAGCCAGAGGATCTCGCCTGGGCTTCCTCCCAAGTAATTGCCCTCCCTTGAATGCCTAATTTACTCAGAGTCCCCAATCCGTATTCATTCCATTTTCTCATTTGTGTCGAATGCATATATAATCCTAACTCGTGGCATTCAATCAATTTAAGTGACAAATAACCAGAAAAATCTCTTTGTTTAAAAAACAAACATAAACGATTAGAAAAATCAATTAGAGTCTTATAACGGGTTTTTTTGGGCAATTTTAAAGTTTTCAAAAAGGTCGGAAGTTGCATACCAGCTTCTTGAGTCATTAAACTAAAAAAAAAGTTGGCGAGCGAATAGGGTTTGGATAGAATACATATCATGTAGTCACATAGTGCCGCTTCGTAATATAAACGAATATTCGGTAAAGAAAGTCCTCCCATATTAATATCAAGTTGTAAAATTGGAAGCTGAACTCTAGGATTCTTTTTGTTCCATATAAAACTTCTGATCATAGTATCAATTTGTTCAAAGAAACTAACATTAAGTTTAATCAGGACATTAATAAATAAAAAACCAAGAGAGGTAGAATGGACATTTTAATTAAAGCTATTCAACCCACCAAAGTAAGAGGAAGATTGGACCATTTAGCCAAAAGATTAGCGATCTTATCGCAGGTTGCTTCATAATTATTTTTTAATAAATCTCTGTAGTGTGTTGTAATGAAAATCCCTAAATATCTCACTGGGTCGGTTTTCAACGCCTGGGATCTTAATTCTTCTGGTAGACAATCCACCCCCATATTTAACATCAAAATCTCAGTTTTAGTGGTATCTATTTTATACCCTCCTATTTGTTCGAGCTTTTGAAATTCTGCAAGAGTAGATTGAATATTTAATTTTTCCAGATCTAAATAAAGAATAGCGTCGTCTGCGAAAAGTTTTATTTTAGTCATCCCTGCAATAGGGGCTCTAATATTCCTATTTGAACGTAAACTAATTGCTAAAGGTTCTATAAAAAAAGTAAACAAAAGAGGTGACAAGGGGCATCCCTGCCTAGTTCCACGATTAATTTTTACCATGCCTGCTTCACCCCAATTGATTATAATCAGTGCCTGAGCTTCCGAATAAATATTTTTAATCATCGTTATTATAGATGATGGAAAGCCAAACCTTAAAAGTGCAAAAAATAAAGAGTCCCAATTAACCAAATCGAAGGCATTTTCAGCATCCACCATCGCTATGGAAGCAGAAATCTTATTGCTATTAAAATAATCGAGAGCTTGAATCAAAAAGCGGGTATTAGTTGACATCATTCTTCCCGCAATGAACCCTGTTTGATCGCCATGAATCACTTCCTTGGCTGCCGGGGTCAAACGCAGGGCCCAAATCTTCATAAAAATTGTATAATCTGCATTCCGTAAAATAATTGGACGATAAGAGTTAACATTATTAGATGGTTTACCCTTTTTTACGAAACTTACGACTATAGCTTTTTTGAATTCTGAAGGATTTACGCTCCCCATTTTTATATAATCAAACAACTTAACCAGAAAAGGAGTTAACTCTTTCCAAAACGTTTTAAAAAAATCATTGGGGAGTCCCTTCTCACCACACGCTTTAGCTGACGCTGAAGATTTTATGACTTTCTCAATTTCATCTGCAGTTATTTGAATTTGAAGTGTTGACACCAAGCTATCAGATAATTTGGGAACAAGAAGAGAATCAAAATAGCTCTCAATCAGCTCTTTATTTATTGGATTATAAATGGTATAAATTTGTTGATAATGATCAACAAATATACGAGCAATCTCCGCTCTATCAGTGGTTCTTAAGTGTGTTTGGTAATCTAATATTTCGCTTATGCATGCAGATTCTTTATGAGCTCTTGTAGAACAGGCAAGCATCTTCCCCACCATTTGACTTTCCTCATATACTTTCAGCTGGTAAGTCTGAGAGCAGTTAATTTCCTCTAAAACAAAGAAATCCCTTAACTCCTTCCTTGCTTGATCCAACCTAGAATAATTTAAAGTGCTGCCTGCATTAGCAGCATCAATTACTGACTGTTGAAGTTGTGCTATCTTATCTCGACGTTCCTTAGATTTATTAGCCATAATAGCGATCATCTCTCCTCGTGCTGAAGCTTTGAACCCCCCCAAACAGAAAAAATGTCAGCTGTACCTTCATTTATTAAAAAATATTCATTTATCCAAACTCAAAGTTTGCTAATCCAGACTGGATCCTATAGCAGAAGCCGGTCCAGCTGCCACTTGGACCTGCCTCTCCCAGCCAGATCCAGTTCGACATCTACTAAAACATAAGAAAGATCGGAGAATGCATTGGGACCTATACTTGCATCTTTGAAATTAAAAGAGGGAGACATTAATAAGAAGTCTATACGTGATGCGGTTTCATACTTACGAGAGAAACAAGTATACTCCCGAGTGGCAGGATTTAAAACCCGCCAGGGATCGATTAAATAAAGATCTTGAATCAGAGCGTCCAAAAGATTCTTTGTTTTGGGTTTTAATTGTTTTTTCCCTCTATTAGAGGTATCGAGCTTTAAATTCTGAATATAATTAAAGTCCCCGCCTAGAACTATTCTACCCGGAGCCCCCATCAATAATTTATACAGTGTGGATAATGCAGTGTCGTCATCAAAAATTGACCCATAATAGTTTACAAAATTTAGAATCTGATAAATAAGTGAAACTTGTACCCAGAGCCATCTCCCAAAGGGATCTCTTTGTTCATGAAGAAAAACCCAATCAAAATCGCGAGAAAAATAGATCGCTACCCCTCGCATAGCAGCTCCAGCAGAAGCAAAAAAGGCTCTCGAAAATATTCCTGGAATAAAATAATTAGGAATATTAGTTTTTAAATGAGTTTCCTGTAGATAAAGAATTTGGGGTTTTAAAGTAACTAGCCATCTAATCAAACCTCCATATTTACGTTTGTTCAGAATGCCATTAACGTTAATTGACACAACTCGACAATTGCTTGCTGGAATCATTTTTGTTTTTTGTAGAAAATAAACAAATCGGAGAACGTTCTAATCTACCATAAATTACCAGTGTAGTCCCTAACATGATATCCCAACAGCACCTGCTCAAATTTCTTTTAGAACCCTTCCCCCGACTAATTCTCCCCACCCAAAACAGACCCTCCCTAAACCCACCAGGAATTATGGCCTGTGACGTTCCTATGCCCTTGGTACCTAAGGTACCATATACTAGGGGCTCATAAGGTACCACAGTATCCAATCACTAGTGCATCTAATATGCACTCAAAGTTGTTTAGAAAGAACAGAGAGGCTGGGGCCCTGATTAGCAGGGTCCCAGCCAGACTATAGCCAGAAACCAGTGTAAACATCAGAAAAAAAGTGGGGGCAACATAGGTGCAGATCCTACTCTCCTACACCTGTTCTATCTTTCTGCACCTTCCTTGCCTGTTTCTGCACCTCTCTTGCCTCTTTCTGTACCTCTGTTGCTTCTGTTTACACTTCTCTTGCCTCTTTCTGCACCATTCATGCCTCTGCTGGTTCATTCTGCACTGCTCTTGCTTCTTTTTGCAACTCTGTTGCAAATTACTGTATCCCTCTTGCCTCTTTCTGTATCCCTCTTTCTCTACCTCTCTTTCCTGTGTCTGCATACCTATTCCCTCTTTCTGCACCGCTTTTGTCGATTTCTGTAACTCTCTTGCCTCTTTCTGCAGTTCTCTTGCCACATTCTGCACCTCACTTGCCTCTTTCTGCACTTCTCTTGCTTCTTTCTGCACCCTTCTTCCTTTTTCTGCACATCTCTTGCCTCTTTCTGCACCTCTCTTGCCTCTTTCTGCACCTCTTTTGCTTCTTTCTGCACTTTTCTTTCTTCTTTCAGCAACCCTCTTGCTACACCTTTCCTACCTGTTTCTGCACCTCTGTTGCCTCTTTCTGTACCTTTGTTACTTCTTTATGCACTTCTCTTGCACTTTCCGCACCCTTCTTGCCTCTTTCTGTACCTTTGTTGCTACTTTATGCAGTTCTCTTGCTCTTTCTGCACTCTTCGTGCTTCTTTCAGCACCTCTTTTGCTTCTTTATGCACTTCTCTTCCTTTTTTCTGCACCACTCTTGCCTCTTTCTGTACCTCTCATGCCTCTTTGTGCACCTCTCCTACCTCTTTCTGCACCCCTCCTGCCTCTTTTTGCACCGCTGTTGGTTCTTTCTGCACTGCTCTTGCTTCTTACTGAACCTCACTTGCTTCTTTCTGCACACCTCTTGCCTTTTTCTGCACCCCTCTCCCCTCTTTTTGCACCTCTCTTCCCTCTTTCTGCACCCCTGTTCCCTCTTTCTGCACCTTTCCTGCCTGTTCCTGCACCTCTCTTGCCTCTTTGTGCAAATCTCCTACATATGTATGCACCTCACCTGCCTCTTTCTGCACTTCTCTTGATTCTTTCTACACCTCTGTTGCTTCTATCAGCAATTCTCTTGCCTCTTTCTGCACCTCTCATGCCTCTTTCTGCACCTCCCCTACCTCTTTCTGCACCCCTCTTGTCTCTTTTTACACCACTGTTGGTTCTTTCTGCACTGTTCTTGCTTCTTTCTGTACCTCACTTGCTTTTTTCTGCACACCTCTTGCCTTTTTCTGTACCCCTTCCCCCTATTTATGCACCTCTCTTCCCACTTTCTGTACCCCTGATCCCACTTTCTGCACATTTCCTGCCTGTTCCTGCACCTCTCTTGCCTCTTCGATTTTTCGATTTCATAATCTTTATTCGAATTTTATCAAATCCATAAAAGCAATCACATATATACAATCCCAATAAATAATTATAATTCTAAGTACATATTAAAACAACACACATTACAAAGTTACATATTATTTAGCAACAAGATTATTTCAAGGGTTTTCCATTGTTTTGCGTACGTAGGTAACAACTCTCAAAAAAGTGCTAACGCGAAAAATCAATTCATCAGTGTGCAGGGTAAGCAACATCAGATAAGACTGCTCCAGGGAAAGTGGTCTTTGTTTCTTAAAGTATGCAAGTAAAAACCATTTAATATATTTAAAGTAAAATTTACAAGTGAAGAAAAAGTGTAGATCATTTTGCAGACTCACTCCATCACATGGGCATAACATACATTCGGATTTTGATGAAAAGTAACCTAATGGAAAACATAATAGAAATCTAACAGTACCTGCCCTTAGATGGAACAACAGTGATCTTTCCCGATTTGTCATTGATAACATGAGATACAAAGGAATTGGTTGTCTATACAGGTCTTTATTCACATAGGCCTGGACAGTTGATTTAGTTAGTTCCACTTCCAGTCTCTCTTTACTATAAAGTGCATACAGTGCAAACTTTGTTTCATTTTTGTCTATGGGCTCAATCTTAGTAGGATCGGTAAATAAATGACATTTACCCACGCTGCTTAATTTCTTAAAAACCCTAGCAAGCCACAGGATTGTCATCCCTTTCTCACAATTGAGACAATCTCTAATAATTTCATGGGTTAGAGAGGCCGCTGTATTCCTCCAGATGGCCAGCCAAAACAAGGCTGGTCTTGTTGCTATAAAATCTGATATGTGGTGCAAATTTAGTTCACAATGACAAATATACTCTGATGTAGCAATAGGGGCTCCAAGGAATTTCCTGCAGAAATGATGTTCCTCGGTTTGAATACTAGATGTCTTACCCAAACCCCATATCTCAGCTCCGTATGTTGCTACCGGTACACACTGCAATTTAAAAAAAATTAAAATTGCTTTAGGAGCGCCTATTTTCTTAGGCCGTGGGAGGCTAAGGATAGAATTAATGGCTTTTGAGAACTTGCCCGTGGTGTGGGCCAAATGTCCACTCCACGAGCTGTTCGCAGCAAAAACCATTCCTAAATAGGGAAAAGTATTTGTGGAATATAGCTTATCAGTTCCCACCGAAATAGCACTAAGCTGTCTTTTCCCTGGCCCACACAACATAATAAAAGATTTTTTAAAATTTACTTTGAGGTCTAAATTATCCATATACTGTGCAAAGCTTTTAACCAGGGTGCGTAGGGCGTTCGGTGTGAGACCCATAAGGACCGCATCATCTGCGTAAAGCAGTGTCGGTAACAACCCCCCCTTATTTTCGGGACATCCATAGTTGCCAATTTTAGGGAGTTACTTAGCCCATTAATATAAATAATAAACAACAGGGGTGCTAAAACGCACCCCTGCCTAACTCCTCTTTCCACCTCTGTTGGTTCTTTCTGCACTGCTCTTGCTCCTCTCTGCACCTCTTTTGTAAATTCCTGCATACCTTATTCCTCTTTCTTCACCCCTCTTCCCTATTTCTCCACATCTCTTGCTTCTTTCTGCACTTCTTTTGCTTCTTTCTGAACTTCTCTTGCTTCTTTCTGAACTTCTCTTGCTTCTTTCTGTACCTCTCTTGCACATTTCTGTATCCCTCTTACCTTTTTCTGCACCCCTGTTCCCTCTGTCAGTACCTTTCTTGCCTGTTTCTGCACCTCTCTTGCCTCTTTCGGCACCTCTCTTGCTTCTTTCTGCACTTCTCTTGCCTCTTTGTGCACTCCTCTTACCTCTTCAAGCACATCTGTTGCTTCTTTCTGCACTTCTCTTGCTTCTTTCTGCACCCCTCTTACCTCTTTCCGTACCCCTTTTGCCTCTTTGTGCATCTCTCTTGACTCTTTCTGCAGTTCTCTTGCCTCCTTGTGCACCTCACTTGCCTCTTTCTGCACTTATCTTGCTTATTTCTGCACCTCTGTTGCTTCTTTCTACCCTTCAATTGCATCTTTCTGTACCTCTCTTGCTTCTTTCTCCACCCCTGGTGTCTCTTTCTGCACCCCTGTTATCTTTTTCTGCAGTCATATTTCCTCTTAATGCACCTCTGTGCTTCTTTCTGCACTTCTTTTCCTTCTTTTTGCACCTCTTCTGTCTCTTTCTGCACCTGTCTTGCCTCTTTGTGCACCTCTCATACCTTTTTCTGCACCCTTCTTGCCTTTTTTTGCACCTCTGGTGCTTCTTTCTGACCCTCACTTGCCTCTTTCTGCACTCCTTTTGCTTCATTCCAAACCTCTGTTGCATATTACAGCAATTATCTTGCCTCTTTCTGCAGTTCGCTTGCTTGTTTCTACACCTCTCTTGTGTCTTTCTGCAACTCTGCTGCTTCTTTCTGTACCTCACTTGCTTTTTTCTGCACCCCTCATTTCTCTTTCTGCACCTCTCTTGCCTCTTTATGCACCCCTGTTCCTTCTTCCTGCACCTTTCCTACATTTTTCTGCACCTCTATTGTCTCTTTCTGTTCCTCTGGCGCTTCTTTCTGTACTTCTCTTGCCTCTTTCTGTACCCTTCGTGCCTCTTTCAGCACCTCTGTTGCTTCTTTTTGCAACCCTCTTTCTGCTCCTCTCTTGCCTCTTTCTGCATTCCTTTTCTCTCTTCCTGTACCTTTCTTGCTTGCCTGTTTCAGCACCACTCTTGACTCTTTCTGTACCTCTGTTGCTTCTTTCTGCATTTCTCTTGCCTCTTTCTGCACCTTTTACGCCTCTTTCAGCACTTCTATTGCTTCTTTCTGCACCCCTCTTTCTGCACCTCTCTTGCCTCTTTCTGCACCCCTGTTCCTCTTTCTGCACCTTTCTTGCCTATTTCTGTACCTCTCTTGCCTGTTTCTGTACCTCTCTTGCCTCTTTCTGCAGGTCTCTTGCCAATTTCTGCACCTCTCTTGCCTCTTACTGCACCTCACTTACCTCTTCCTGCACTTCTCTTATTTCTTTCTACACCTCTGTTGCTTCTTTCAGCAATTCTCTTGCCTCTTTCTGCACTTCACTTGCTTATTTCTGCACCTCTCTTCTGTCTTTCTGCACCTCTGTTGCCTCTTTCTGCACCTAATTTGCTTCTTTCTGTACCCCTCTTGCCTCTTTCTGCACCCCTCTCCCCTCTTTCTGCACATCTATTGCCTCTTTCTGCACCCCTGTTCTCTCTTTCTGCAACTTTCCTGCTTGTTTCTGCACCTCTGTTACCTCTTGCTGTACCTCTGTTGCTTCTTTCTGCACATCTCTTGCCTCTTTCTGCACCCTTTGTGCCACTTTCAACACCTCTGTTGCTATATTCTGCACTTTTCTTCCTTATTTCTACACCCCTCCTCCCTCTTTCTGTACTCCTCTTGACTCTTTGTGTACCTCTCATACCTATTTCTGCACCCTCTTGCCTCTTTTTGCACCTCTGTTGGTTCCTTCTGCACCTCTCTTGAATCTTTCTTTACCCCTGTTGCCTCTTTGTGCATGTCTCCAGACTCTTTCTGCATATCTCTTGCCTTTTTCTGTACTTTTCTTAGCTCTTTGTGTACCCCTCTTGCCTCTTTGTGTACATCTGTTGGTTCTTAATGCCCTGCTCTTGCTTCTTTTTGCACCTATGTTTCAAATTTCTGCATCCCTGTTCCCTTTTTCTGTACCCCTTTTGCCGGTGTCTGCAACTCTCTTGCCTCTTTCTATAGTTCTCTTGCTTCTTTCTGCACCCTTTTTCCTTTTTCTACACACCTCTTCCCTATTTCTGTACCTCTCTTGCCTCATTCTGCACATCTCTTGGTCCTTTCTGCACTGTGCTTGCCTCTTTCTGCACCTCTTTTGCTTCTTTCTGCACTTTTCTCTCCTCTTTCTACACCCTATTGCCTGTTTCTATACCTCTGTTGCTTCTTTCT
This sequence comes from Triturus cristatus, assembly GCF_964204655.1. Classification (NCBI taxonomy): domain Eukaryota; kingdom Metazoa; phylum Chordata; class Amphibia; order Caudata; family Salamandridae; genus Triturus; species Triturus cristatus. Next base: position 1,110,565,417 of record NC_140590.1, read on the forward strand.
GTGCTTCTTGCTTTCTACCCTTCTTGCTGCCCGCCAGCCGTTATTTTCGGATCCATCGGGAGCTCGTCACAGCCGCATATTGACTGTGAAGATTGTTATCATTCGTTTCATACAACAAGAAAATACTTGAAAACACTTGAAATGACGTGATTTGGTCATCCTTTTAAAATTTATGGTGATTTTATAGAATACTACGCTCAAATATAATCTCAGCATACATAAGAAACCGGGGAATTTCCCTACGGATATTTCTGGTCTGGCACTGTGTCTATCCATGCAGAATAGAATTGAATAATTCGTGCACCTTATTACATGCCCTGAAGAAGTCCGCTTCAAGGACGAAACGCGTCGGCTGTGTTGTCAAGAACAGACTGTACTCACAATTTTGTGTTTTAAAATGAGACAACTATTATAAACCTTTTGAATAAAAATGAACTTTTTTGAATAATCTTGACGTGGGGAATGAATTATATTATTGTCCTTCCCGATTTCTCAATGTGTGGTGCACCTGTGCTTATGTTTTGACATCTTTATTCATCTCTTGCTTCTTTCTGTACCCCTGTGTCCTCTTTCTGTACCCCTGTTGTCTCTTTCTACACTCGTCTTTCCTCATCCTGCACCTCTCTTGCTTCTTTCTACACTTCTCTTGCTTCTGTATGCACCTCTCTTGGTTCATTCTGCACCCTACTTCCCTCTTTTGCATCCCTCTTGAACATTTCTGCTGATCACTTTCCATTTTCTTCACCTCTATTGCTTCTTTCTGACCCTCACTTGCCTCTTTCTGCACTCCTTTTGCTTCTTTCCAAACCTCTGTTGCATATTACAGCAATTCTATTGCCACTTTCTGCAGTTTGCTTGCTTGTTTCTACACCCCTCTTGTGTATTTCTGCACCTCTGTTGCTTCTTTCTGCACCTCACTTGCTTTTTTCTGCACCCCTCATTTCTCTTTCTGAACCTCTCTTGCCCCTTTATGCACCCCTGTTCCTTCTTCCTGCACCTTTGCTACCTATTTCTGCACCTCTATTTTCTCTCTCTGTACCTCTGTTGCTTCTTTATGTACTTCTCTTGCTCTTTCCGCACCCTTTGCGCCTCTTTTAGCACCTCTGTTTCTTCTTTCTGCACTTCTCTTCCTTCTTTCTGCATCCCTCCTGCCTCTTTCTGTACCTCTCTTACCTCTTTGTGCACCTCTCCTACCTTTTTCTGCACCCCTTTTGTCTCTTCTCGCATCTCTGTTGGTTCTTTCTGCTCTGCTATTTTTTCTTTCTGTACCTCACTTGTCTCTTTCTGCACTTCTCTTGCTTCTTTCTACACCTCTGTTGCTTTGTTAGCAATTCTCTTGCCTCTTTATGCACTTCTCTTCTTCCTTTCTGCACCCCTCTTGCTTCTTTCTGTTCCTCACTTGACTCTTTCAGCACTTCTCTTGCTTTTTCGACATCTTTGTTGCTTCTGTCAGCAATTCTCTTGCCTCTTTCTGCACTTCTCTTGCTTGTTTCTGCACCTCTGTTGCCTCTTTCTGTACCTCACTTGCTTCTTTCTGCACCCCTCTTGCCTTTTTCTGCACCCCTCTTGCCTTTCTCTACACCCCTCTCCCCTCTTTCCGCACCTCTCTTCCCTCTTTCTGCACCCTTTTTCCCTCTTTCTGCACCTTTCCTACCTGTTTCTGCATCTCTCTTGCCTCTTTCAGCTCCTCTGTCACTTCTTTCTGCCTTTCCTCTACCCCTCTTGCCTCTCTGTGCCCTTCTCCAACCTATTCATGCACCCCTCCTGCCTCTTTTTGCACCTCTGTTGGTTCTTTCTGCACTGCTCTTGCTTCTTTCTGCACCTCTTTGGTACATTTCTGCATCCCTTATTCCTCTTTCTGCAACCCACTTCCCTATTTCTCCACCTTTTTCGTTTCTTTCTGCACTATACATCCTTCTTTCTGCACTGCTCTTGCAAATTTCTGCACCTCTCTTGCAAATTTATGTATCCCTGTTATCACTTTTTACAACCCTGTTCCCTCTTTCTGTACCTTTCTTGCCTGTTATTGCACCTCTGTTGCCTCTTTCGGCATCTGTTAATTCTTTCTGCACTTCTCTTGCCTCTTTCTGCACCCCTCTTGCCTCTTTAAACACCTCTCTTGTCCCTTTATGCACCCCTGTTCATTCTTCCTGCACCTTTCCTACCTATTTTTGCACCTCTATTGTCTCTCTCTGTACCTCTGTTGCTTCTTTCTGCACTTCTCTTCCTTCTTTCTGCACCCCTACTGCTTCTTTCTGTACCTCTATTACCTCTTTGTGCACCTCTCCTAACTTTTTCTGCACCCCTCTTGCCTCTTTTTGCACCTGTGTTGGTTCTTTCTGCACTGCTCTTGCTTCTTTCTGTACCTCACTTGTCTCTTTCTGCACTTCTCTTCCTTCTTTCTACACCTCTGTTGCTTCTTTAGCAACTCTCTTGCCTCTTTATGCACTTCTCTTCTTCCTTTCTGCACCCCTCTTGCCTCTTTCTGTACCTCTCATGCCTCTTTTTGCACCTCTCTTACCTCTTTCTGCACCCCTCTTGCCTCTTTTTGCACCACTCTTGGTTCTTTCCGCACTGCTCTTGCTTTTTTCTACACCTCACTTGCCTCTTTCTGCACTGCTCTTGCTTCTTTCTGTACCTCACTTGTCTCTTTCTGCACTTCTCTTGCTTCTTTCTACACCTCTGTTACTTCTTTAGCAACTCTCTTGCCTCTTTATGCACTTCTCTTCTTCCTTTCTGCACCCCTCTTGCCTCTTTCTGTACCTCTCATGCCTCTTTTTGCACCTCTTACCTCTTTCTGCACCCCTCTTGCCTCTTTTTGCACCTCTGTTGGTTCTTTCTGCACTTCTCTGGCTTGTTTCTGCACCTCTCTTGCCTCTTTTTGCACCACTCTTGGTTCTTTACACACTGCTCTTGCTTTTTTCTGCACCTCACTTGCCACTTTCTGCACTGCTCTTGCTTCTTTCTGTACCTCACTTGTCTTGTTCTGCACTTCTCTTGCTTCTTTCTACACCTCTGTTGCTTCTTTAGCAATTCTCTTGCCTCTTTATGCACTTCTCTTCTTTCTTTCTGCACCCCTGTTGCCTCTTTCTGTACCGCTCATGCCTCTTTGTGCACCTCTCATACCATTTTCTGCACCCCTCTTGCCTCTTTTGGCACCTCTGTTGGTTCTTTCTGCACTTCTCTGGATTGTTTATGCACCTCTCTTGCCTTTTTCTGCACCCCTCTCACCTTTTTCTGCACCCCTCTCCCCTCTTTCTGTACCTCTCTTCCCTCTTTCTGCACCCTTGTTCCTTCTTTCTGCACCTATCCTACCTGTTTTTGCACCTCTCTTGCCTCTTTCAGCTCCTCTGTTGCTTCTTTCTGCACTTCTCTTCCTTCTTTCTGCATCCTCCTGCCTCTTGCTGTACCCCTCTTGCCTCTCTGTGCCCTTCTTCAACCTATTCCTGCACCCCTCCTGCCTCTTTTTGCACCTGTTGGTTCTTTCTGCACTGCTCTTGCTTCTTTCTGCACCTCATTAGTCCATTTCTGCATCCCTTTTTCCTCTTTCTGCACCCCTCTTCCCTATTTCTCCACCTTTCTTGTTTCTTTCTGCACTTGTCATCCTTCTTTCTGCACTGCTCTTGCAAATTTCTACACCTCTCTTGTAAATTTATCTACCCCTGTTACTACTTTTTGCAACCCTGTTCCCTCTTTCTGTTCCTTTCTTGCCTGTTACTGCACCTCTCTTGCCTCTTTCCCCACCTGTTACTTCTTTCTGCATTTCTCTTGCCTCTTTCTGCACCCCTCTTGCCTCTTTGAGCACCTCTGTTGCTTTTTTCTGCATTTCTCCTGCTACTTTTTGCACCCCTCTTGCCTATTTCTGTACCCCTTTTGCCTCTTGGTGCACCTCTCCTGACTCTTTCTGCAGTTCTCTTGCCTCCTGCACCTCACTTGCCTCTTTCTGCACTTCTCTTGCTTATTTCTGCACATCTGTTGCTTCTTTCTGCCCATCTATTGCCTCTTTCTTTACCTCTCTTGCTTCTTTATGCACCCCTCTTGTCTCTTTCTGCACCCCTGTTGTCTCGCTCTGCACTCATCTTCCCTCTTTCTGCACCTCTGTGCTTCTTTCTGTACTACATTTCCATCTTTTTGCACCACTCTTGGTTCTTTCCGCACTGCTCTTGCTTTTTTCTGCACCTCACTTGCCTCTTTCTTCACTGCTCTTGCTTCTTTCTGTACCTCACTTGTCTCTTTCTGCACTTCTCTTGCTTCTTTCTACACCTCTGTTACTTCTTTAGCAACTCTCTTGCCTCTTTATGCACTTCTATTCTTCCTTTCTGCACCCCTCTTGCCTCTTTCTGTACCTCTCATGCCTCTTTTTGCACCTCTTACCTCTTTCTGCACACCTCTTGCCTCTTTTTGCACCTCTGTTGGTTCTTTCTGCACTTCTCTGGCTTGTTTCTGCACCTCTCTTGCCTCTTTTTGCACCACTCTTGGTTCTTTACACACTGCTCTTGCTTTTTTCTGCACCTCACTTGCCACTTTCTGCACTGCTCTTGCTTCTTTCTGTACCTCACTTGTCTCGTTCTGCACTTCTCTTGCTTCTTTCTACACCTCTGTTGCTTCTTTAGCAATTCTCTTGCCTCTTTATGTACTTCTCTTCTTTCTTTCTGCACCCCTGTTGCCTCTTTCTGTACCGCTCATGCCTCTTTGTGCACCTCTCATACCATTTTCTGCACCCCTCTTGCCTCTTTTTGCACCTCTGTTGGTTCTTTCTGCACTTCTCTGGCTTGTTTCTGCACCTCTCTTGCCTTTTTCTGCACCCCTCTTACCTTTTTCTGCACCCTTCTCCCCTCTTTCTGTACCTCTCTTCCCTCTTTCTGCACCCTTGTTCCTTCTTTCTGCACCTATCCTACCTGTTTTTGCACCTCTCTTGCCTCTTTCAGCTCCTCTGTTGCTTCTTTCTGCACTTCTCTTCCTTCTTTCTGCATCCTCCTGCCTCTTGCTGTACCCCTCTTGCCTCTCTGTGCCCTTCTTCAACCTATTCCTGCACCCCTCCTGCCTCTTTTTGCACCTGTTGGTTCTTTCTGCACTGCTCTTGCTTCTTTCTGCACCTCATTAGTCCATTTCTGCATCCCTTTTTCCTCTTTCTGCACCCCTCTTCCCTATTTCTCCACCTTTCTTGTTTCTTTCTGCACTTGTCATCCTTCTTTCTGCACTGCTCTTGCAAATTTCTGCACCTCTCTTGTAAATTTATCTACCCCTGTTACTACTTTTTGCAACCCTGTTCCCTCTTTCTGTTCCTTTCTGGCCTGTTACTGCACCTCTCTTGCCTCTTTCCCCACCTGTTACTTCTTTCTGCATTTCTCTTGCCTCTTTCTGCACCCCTCTTGCCTCTTTGAGCACCTCTGTTGCTTCTTTATGCATTTCTCCTGCTACTTTTTGCACCCCTCTTGCCTATTTCTGTACCCCTTTTGCCTCTTGGTGCACCTCTCCTGACTCTTTCTGCAGTTCTCTTGCCTCCTTCTGCACCTCACTTGCCTCTTTCTGCACTTCTCTTGCTTATTTCTGCACATCTGTTGCTTCTTTCTGCCCATCTATTGCCTCTTCTTTACTTCTCTTGCTTCTTTCTGCACCCCTCTTGTCTCTTTCTGCACCCCTGTTGTCTCGTTCTGCACTCATCTTCCCTCTTTCTGCACCTCTGTGCTTCTTTCTGTACTACATTTCCTTCTTTATGCACCTCTTCTGTCTATTTCTGTACCTCTATTGCCTCTTTGTATACCTCTCCTGCCTTTTTCTACACCCCTTTTGCACCTCTGTTGTTTCTTTCTACACTGCTCTTGCTTCTTTCTGTACCTCACTTGCCTCTTTTTGCACTTCTCTTGCTTCTTTCTACACCTTGTTTGTTTGTTTCAGCAATTCTCTTACCTCTTTCTGTACTTCTCTTGCTTCTTTCTGCACCCCTGTTCCCTCTTTCTGTACCTTTCTTACCTGTTTCTGCCCCTCTCTTGCCTCTTTCTGTACCTCTGTGGCTTCTTTCTGCACTTCTCTTGCTTCTTTCTGCCCCCTTCGCTCACCTCTCCTAAGTCTTTCTACACCCCTCTTGTCTCTTTTTGCACCTCTGTTGTTTCTTTCTGCACTGCTCTTGTTTCTTTCTGCACCTCACTTGCCTCTTTCTACATCTCTATTCCCTCTTTCTGTACCTTTCTTGCCTGTTTCTGCACCTCTATTGCCTCTTTCTATACCTCTGTGGCTTCTTTCTGCACTTCTCTTGCTTCTTTCTTCCCCCTTCGCTCATCTTTCAGCACCTCTGTTGCTTCTTTCTTTACCCCTCTTTCTGCACCTTCCTTGCCTCTTTTTAAACCCCTGGTCCCTCTTTCTGCTCCTTTCTTGCCTGTTTCTGCACATCTCTTGTTTCTTTCTGTACCTCTGTTACTTCTTTAAGTACTTCTCTTGCTCTTTCCGCACCCTTTGCACCTCTTCTAGCACCTCTGTTGCTTCTTTCTGCACTTCTCTTCCTTCTTTCTGCACCTCTCCTGCTTCTTTCTGTACCTCTCTTACCTCTTTGTGCACCTCTCCTACCTTTTTGTACATACCTCTTGCCTCTGTTTGCACCTCTGTTGGCTCTTTCTGCACAGCTCTTGCTTCTTTCTGTACCTCAATTATCTCTTTCTGTACTTCTCTTGCTTCTTTCTACAACTCTGTTGCTTCTTTAGCAATTCTCTTGCCTCTTTATGTACTTCTCTTCTTCCTTTCTGCACCCCTCTTGCCTCTTTCTGTATCTCTCATGCTTCCTTGTGTACCTCTCCTACCTCTTTCTGCACCCCTCTTGCCTCTTTCAGCACTTCTATTGCTTCTTTCGACACCTCTGTTGCTTCTTTCAGCAATTTTCTTGCCTCTTTCTGTACTTCTCTTCCTTCTTTTCTACCCCTCCTGTCTCTTTCTTTACCTCTCTTGCTTCTGTGTACCTCTCCTAAGTCTTTCTACACCCATCTTGTCTCTTTTTGCACCTCTGATGTTTCTTTCTGCACTGCTCTTGTTTCTTTCTGCACCTCACTTGCCTCTTTCTACATCCCTATTCCCTCTTCCTGTACCTTTCTTGCCTGTTTCTGCACCTCTATTGCCTCTTTCTATACCTCTGTTGCTTCTTTCTGCACTTCTCTTGCCTCTTTCTGCACCCTTCGCTCCTCTTTGAGCACCTCTGTTGCTTCTTTCTTCACCCCTCTTTCTGCACCTCCCTTGTCTCTTTTTGCACTCCTGTTCCCTCTTTCTGCTTCTTTCTTGCCTGTTTCTGGTCATCTCTTGCTTCTTTCTGTACCTCTGTTGCTTCTTTCTGCACTTCCCTTGCCTCTTTCTGCACCCTTCTCTCCCCTTTCAGCACCTCTGTTACTTCTTACTGCACTTCTCTTCCTTCTTCCTGCACCCCTCCTGTCTCTTTCTGTACCCTTCTAGCCTTTTTTCCCACCTCTCCTACCTCTTTCTGCACCCCTCTTGCCTCTTTTGGTACCTCTGTTGGTTCATTCCACACTGCTCTTGCTTCTTTCTACACCACACTTGTCTCTTTCAACACTTCTCTTGCTTCTTTCTACACCTCTGTTGCTTTCAGCAATTTATTGCCTCTTTCTGCACTTCACTTGCTTGTTTCTGCACCTCTCTTGCTTCTTTCTGCAGCTCTGTTTACTCTTTCTGTACTTCACTTGCTTCTCTCTGCACTTCTCTTGCCTCTTTCTGCACCTCTGACTTAGAGGTAGTTCTTATACCTTGCCCTATTATGTACTAGGGCCTTACAGGGGAGGTCATGCCAATCACAGGGGTACTTTAACCCATAGTGTACCCTAGTGCATGTAGGTGTTTTCACTGAATTCTAAGTGCCTTTCAGCATAGCACTGGCTCCGGGCCTGGTTAGCTATAGTAAGTTACCACCAGTACGAGTCAGCAAAAAGTTGGCGGCACAGGATGACTTTACAACAAGGTCTCTTTCTGCACCTCTTTTGGTTCTTTCTGCATATCTCTTGCTTCTTTCTGCACCTTCCTTCATCTTTCTGAACTTCTGTTGCGTCTTTCTGCATTTCTCTTGCTTCTTTCTGCGCCTTCATTCCTCTTTCTGCACATGTCCTACCTCTGTAGGCATAGTTAGAAGTTAGCATTTAAAAAACCTTTGAAATTCAATGAAAAAAAAACATAGAGTTCAGGGACGTTATAGTTAGGAATTAGCATTTAAAAAAACATAGAAATTCACTGAAAAATACATAGGTTTTAGGGACGTTATAGTTAGAAATTAGCACTTAAAAAACCTTTGAAAATTCACTGAAAAAACTATAGGTTTCAGGGACATTATAGTTAGTAATTAGCATTGAAAAAAACTTGTAAATTCACTGAAAAACACACAGGTTTCAGGGACGTTATAGTTAGTTGGAAATTTCACTCATATAAAACAGGAGAAATTCGACAGTTATAGTTAGTTGAGCTAACTATAACTCATGCCCCCGCAATGCACTGCTGATGAGGTCACATATCACATCCTTCATGACAAGGTCAGTGACATCACTGATGACATCATTGATGACATCTCAAATGCCATCACTGATGACATCATCCATGTGATAATCTAATGCACCTCCTCATACTCTAATATAAGCTTTGATACACCCACTTTAAAATCCAGACTACCATTTTCGAAACCATAGACACCAATACCAGTTACTCTATACCCACTCACTGATTCCTGGGTCTACACACACATCCAATCATTCACCCACACAGTCACTCATACATGCAGTCACTCATCAATACAGCACTATCATATGCACTTATACACCTATACAGACACTCACACACTGCCATTCATCCATAGAGTTACTCACACACCTAGTAAGTCATGCAAAGAGTCAATCACACTCCTATTCATTCACCTATACGGTTACACGCACACCACCTCACTTATTCATACAGATACTAGCACATACTTACTCTCTTATACAATCACTGATACAAGCACATACTCATCCATACAGCCACTCTCCCAGTCACTCACTCTCACATGTAGTCATTTATATACTCGAACACTCACATATACCGCCTTTCACATATGTACTCACACATGTACCACTGAGACATGAAATTCACTCACCAACATACCCATATCTACACTCACCCACCCATACAGCCCTTCACAGATGCACTCTTGATCCCATACACCCAGTGAATCAGAGTCACCCCCCCACCCACCCCACAGACACTTAGGCACCCATACAGATATTCAGACAACCAATCAATAACCCATATAGACATCTAGCTACTCACCAACCCATGCAGCCGCTTACACACCAACAGATAGACTGATACAGACATTCATACAGGTTAGTCACTAACCCATGCATTCAGTAAGACACAGATAATCTCTCACTTATAAAGTCAGTCAAGCTCCTACTAAATCATCCATTCAGACACTTATACCCCCAATCATTTATCAATACACCTTGGTATATGTATGTATATATATATATATATATATATATATATATATATATATATATATATATATATATATTCACTGAAAAAACCATAGGTTTCACGCACATTATAGTTAGGAATTAGCATTTAAATAACCTTAGAAATTCACTGAAAAAAACATAGGTTTCAGGGGCGTTATAGTTAGCTGGACTTTTCACTTGTACAAAACCATTGAAATTCCCCCATTATAGTTAGTTCAGCTAACTATAACTCGCACGCCCGCAATGCACTGCTGATGACGTCACATTTTACATCACTCATGACATGGTCAGTGACATCACTCATGACATCACTGATGACATCATCCAGTGATTGTGACTGTTTTGTAAAAGTAACTGAGGGCCTGAGTACGATCCCTTCAGGAAGGACAACCTAGAGCTGTCTGGAGTCAGACCTTTTGGCCAACTCGTACTGGGATCCAGTTTTCCCGAACAATGCATTACAATTCTAAAACCCCTTTACTTACTGAACGACTAGGTCACCCTGAATCCGTCTTCATTTTCCTAACGAGAACTCTTGCATGTCATCCCTCTTCTGCACCTCTCCAATGAATACTACAACCCCAACTGACGCGGTCATCGCAGACGGTAAGTTAGACACCTACACCTACAGAATAATGAAACTACCCCACGAAAAATAATACAAGAGAAGGCAGGAGAGCAAGTACAGTTAAATTTAGGGTGGGAGAATAATACCAGCCATGTATCTGTAATTTTGGGTGGGAGATAATACTTCCAGCAATTCAGACCCAAAGGGTTTGGGGTTTGGGGGATAGTACACCCCGCAATGTAGAGGCCAAAATTGGTTTGGGGTCCTAATATCCCCAGCAATGTAGAGTTAATGCCAGCGTTAGGGGGCGAAACCACCAGCAATGTAGATCCAATATTGGGGTTAGGGCTAATACCCCCCCCAATGTAGAGGCCAATTTTAGGGTTTGTGGGACTAATACCCCAGCAGTGTAGAGGCCTATTTTGGGTTTTGTGTGGCTATTACACCCATCAATGTAGATGCCAATTTTGGGGTTTTTGAGGCTATTACTACCAGCACTGTGAAGGCCAATTTTGCTGTTTGTGGGGCTAACATCACCAGCAATGCAGAGGCCAATTTTGGGGTTTGCTGGGCTAATACCTCCAGCAATGTAGAGGCGAATTTTGAGGTTTGTGGGGCTAATACCCCCAGCAATGTAAAGCAGAAGCGCAACTAGAGCCAAATTTCGGGGGGGGGGGGCTGAAAACATTTTTTGAGGGGTAATTCTTCCAGCAATAGGCAGAGTGGAGAAGCAGGGGCTCTAGGAAGGGGTGAAAAACAACAAAGTCTCATTAACAAGACACCCCAGAACAAAACACTTTCAGATCTCTCAGCAATCACAGTAACATGACACACCCTTTTATTCTCACTCATGTACTTGTCCACAATAAGATCTAACAGAGACACGAAACAGTTTAAAATATTTATTTTAGCTATGGCGCCCTAACATGCAGTATCCGTGCCACAACAAGCAGGAAAATGCATAGTACAAATACAGTCAGCATAGCAGCTAGTCCATAAAACATGAAGGGAGATCTCATCATGGAAAGACTATAGAGCCTAACCTCCCTCCCCTTGCTAAGAAGCAGTATTATTATATATTAGAAGATCTCTGGGCTTTGTCGGCAGACCCCATACCTTAGCCTATAGATGGTAGCTCTACATCATAGGTGCTGTCCTCTCTTCTCCCTAGAAAGGTCCTTCTCCAAGTGTGTGTTACCTATTCATGTATTCTAATAAAGCCAAAGTGCATTTGTCCAAACAACAGCTGCATCGGTAGGTTTTGTCTAAGGGCTAAGGCCTGGCCAGAACTAAATAACAAGGGGCATTGTTGTTCGACCTTGCACATAATATTCAGTAAAAATCCCAGGAACATGCAGAGAGTGAATACAGTGATGAGTACTCAAGTGAAAATAATTATTGAAATTATTGCAAAAATAAAGACGCGTAGTACTGTGTGCAAAAGCAGCAAGCAAGCTGCAGTGTGCTCGTGCTAAGTTACTGAATACGACAATGTCCCTACGGGCCATGTGACACTTTCAGAGTGCCCAAGCATCATTGCGATCCCAAAACAACCATAGGTCCATAGCATGTTGTGTATGCCCATTGAGGGAACGTCATCATCATGTAGGTACGCTTATCCCTCTAAGTACTAGGGGAAACAAACATTTGATGGTGGAACAGGAATTACCATAACCACACATATGTATGTATCACTAATCTAATGCAGGAGTCCACCACAACACACACTGAAACATTGTATAACAACAGAACTACAATGCACACACAAAAGTATGACATTGTGATGTGTCCATGTACAGTAAAGCCCAGAGTACATTAGGCCAGACAACACACTAGTCCTCACACCCAGCCACTCAGTACTTATTTCCATGCCTCACACTGCAACAAACTAGAAGTGGTTGTGTCACAGTTGTCATTGAAATATTTCTAGACAAAATCCATCTTCGTTTTGAAAGAAGCATGGGCCAAAAACAATGTAGGACATAGTCACCATGTGTGGCCTGAGGCTGCTGTACACAACTCGTAATCTGCATGTGTAGATGGTCACTTTCTGAGAATGCCATTCACAGCAATTCTGTATCTAGCGCCTCAGGCTGTAGTGTGTGCCGCAAAATAATAATCACATTTTGAATATGCAGATTGTGTCCTGCAGAGTAGTAGGAGTATGCAAGAGTCTCAGGACAGAGAATCCACCAACAGTGTTGGAGGGACAAGTGGCCAGCCTGTTGTGAAAGATAAATTGCCAGCACTAGTCAGCATGCCAGGGGGGTTGCTCAATCTGTGGTTCTCCAACACAATTGATATAGCCATCCTCAAGCTAGGGGATATGGGTACATCTTGTGAGGATGAGGGATTTGTGCAGAATTAAGTCTGCTTTGTCCACATTTGGCACTGAAACACTGTCTCAAAATCTGTGAAAACATCAAGGAGACCTTCAACAAAGACATATTGCCCTCAGGCTATAGGGCAGTCTTCAGTAGGAAAAATTGGAGCCCTGATGGACACACACAAGGGCTACCCATGCCAAACCAGGTTAGACATTCCAAAATATTGACAACGCAACACACATGGAACTGGGTGTACTGTTCCAGTGTCACCTCTGTGTTTGCTTACAGTGCAATGTGTTTTCATCAGCACAACCAGAGATATCATCACAAGGAGTCCATCTCCCTTGGTGTCCCCATACCTTTGACATTCAAAGTCAGAATGCCACTGATTCCAATGCATGTATAGTCTACTGGAAAGGATGCATTTCTGGAAGTCTCTGACCCGAGGTGGTACACAAACACACATCCTTGACTTTTCTCTTGAGGGTGCTATAGCCCTCTAAGCAATGGACTGCAATCCAATGTTCCAGAATCATGAAATTGCAATATTAGCAATCATTACCTCTGTCCGAGGGCAGTATCTAAGGGCAAAAATGACCAATAACTGACTTTAACTACCTACAAAGTGTAACTTGCCATATATGCCCACACACAACTCAGACAGGGCAAGGCTAGGTGGAAGCAACTTGTCCTATGATGCCAATAGGTCTTGCATATGACAGTGTACTCAAAGTGGTCATTAAATCAATCAGTCATGAACATCCATTGGGAGACACCAAACTGCAGCAAACACATACCACATCTTCATATTTACTCTGGCAATGGTTTTTGTCTACTTACATATACATAATGTATACATATGTACATTTCAACATCACCTCATGGCCTGCATGAATGCTACTAGTGTGGGTATGACCCCTCTCACATCCACTTCAAAGTAAATGCTCATCTCCCAAAACTATCATACACACAAGCACATCATAAGCCCCCTCTGGTGTAGTTATACGGAAAAGCATGTCAGCCCCATAAGCTCCAGCCTTGTACCCAAACTCTTCCAACCTGATTCTTACAATCTCACATTGGTGCTGCCCTTATCACATCCACACTTACATTCAAAGCACCAGTCTTCATCACTATGTACACAACACCTCTCACATACATGACATGCACACAATGTACTGTACTCATCCCCTCCCAGCAGACGTCAAACGTAACATGTAAAATGGACCACTCTCATCACCATTTGCACCCTCAGTAATGTCTTGGACTGCACCAAATCACAACGTGAAGCATCACAGCGCACTCTGACATGCACAGTTCCCACATCACCACATCTCACAACAAGACACTTACATTGCTCAATGAATATGTCCTCAGTCATTTGCATATCACCATAGACCCACCCTACTCTGCTTAAGTTCTACAGATTGTCATTTCCAAAACAGATGTATCCACAGATTCAAACACAACATACATCAACTATATAACACCTCACATTTCATCTATCAGCACCCTAAATTACACAACTTGTGTACATACACTTATCCACTTTGTTACATATGACACATTTAACCTTGTCACACTGTGGCCCTGTCACATCCACATATGACCTCCATGCTCCATAACCCCATTGAGTTATGCAAATTAACAACTATCCTCACACGTTGAAACTTCCCTGTTACAGTCATTTCTCACAAGAGTGCCACAGACTACAGCTCTCATCTCCTGCCGGAATCAAACCTTGTCCAGCTGGTTATAGCCCTATCAAATCTACCTATTCCTACCATACTTTGCACAGGATTAAACCAGTCTAACAAGCTTGTATACTCTGATTCACACCCCTGCATGTAAAACCACTCACATTGGAACAATGTGGATACTTCATCTCTCCTACAGAAAAACTGCCTATGAACTTAAAGCATACTTTACACTCTCTAATAATCTCTAAATTTGTTGTGCCTCCATTACGTAGGAGTCTCCACTCTATTTCAAAGTTGGAAACACTAGTCTCTCTCACCTCGACCCTTGTTTGAGCTAGCTTAGCACATGCAACATGAACCTTGCAAAACATACCTGCAGATACTCTTCACATTCAAAATTCCACATTCTGCCCTGTGTGGCAACTAAGAGCAGGGATGTGACACTAGCTCCAGTGGCACCTGCACAGCAGACGGACACACAACACTTTAGTAAACTCCATGTCCACTTTTCTTACCACATGTAGCACAGGTCAATTCAACAGACATAACAGCACTCCTAGTTCAGCTCTGTGTGATCTGGAACAGCATCAATCATAGCTCAAAAGGCCACCATTGTCAGTCTTGCACAAATTACAACCTACACACAAATCATATTCTCAAGTATGACTGATGTGTGGTTGTAAATATGAAATTCAAGCTTGGACAGACAAACAAACCATCAACATGATGTACCCAAACAAAACCTGGATGGCATGACTAACATAGGAATAAGAAAGCACTGGACTATTAAAACCACAGACACCTTGCTGAACAGGAATAACAGTGGAAAAGTTAAGTCCTTGGAGGGAATAGGGTTAGAAGACTGTGGGAATACATCCTCACTCACGCTCACCATGGGCTGAGGAAAAATATCAGATGAGTACTCAGCCATGAAGGGAAATTGCCTCCAGTGGCATGCCACTTGTGGCAAGTTTGTCATTGGCACTAGTCTACCAGATTAAAAGAAGGCACAGACACGGGTCCACCACTATCAAGTCAAATACAAGTATTGTACCATTACTTTGTGTACATGGATGTTTCCAAAGTCACTGCCATGTAGTCAAACTCTTTGGGCCCGATTCACAGAACTAATTTAAGACAAAATCCTAATCTTACTACCATTACTACTACTACTAAACTGAGAAAAATCCTAATTTTAAGGCTTTTGGTATTCACAGAAGGCATTTAGGAGTCCTAAAGTTAGGAGTCCTAACTTTACTACTACTAAATTGAGAAAAATCCGAATTTTAAGACTTTCGGTATTCACAGAAGGCATTTAGGAGTCCTAAAGTTAGGAGTCCTAACTATACTACTATTAAACTGAGAAAAATCCTAATTTTAATGCTTTCGGTATTCACAGAAGGCATTTAGGAGTCCTAAAGTTAGGACTCCTAACTTCTGTGAATACCGAAATGAGTAAGTGCCTTCTGTGAATACCAAAATGAGTAAGTGCCTTCTGTGAATACCAAAATGGTAGTACATTTAGGATTTTGTCTAAAGTTAGTTCTGTGAATCGGGCCCTATATGTAACCAGGTGTATCAATGAGACAGGTGTCTTTCTACACATCACAAACATATGCAGCATGCTTCTCCCAAACTGTTGCACTTCAAAACATTTTCACTATATTGACATATGAAAGCATGATCTATGTACAATTGTGATATAAAAAAGTAAAGGTTTGTGTCTTTGTCACCCTCATACCAAAACTGATATGGATGATGGCACCCAGCAAATGTAGACACCAAAATCTTTAATACATAGTGTGAAAGGTCAAATACTCTATGGACCATATGCAATCCATGCCATATTAATATCATTGTATACTTACACTACTAATTGTACATGATTTACAGTTAAATAATACACATTTTGTGGGACACAGAAATCAGCACTAAAAAACTGGAAACATGCTTTATTCTGCGTGTAAAAGCAGAAACGATAAATAACACAAGGTCAATGGCCAGTGCATACATTTTCATATGCTGAATGGGCCCAAACATCTTGCCCATTGACTCTTGTCTGCACTAATACTGCAAGGGGTCGCCTCCCCTGAGGGGGCATCTAGGGGGAATTCCAGGCACCAAAGGGACAAAACTATGGAGGACTGTGTTGGGTTTTGGGAAGGATGGGATCAGGAGTGGTATGTGGGTCTACTGCAGTAGTTGGGTCAGATTGAGGGGGCGGTGGGTCCACTGCAGTGGTAGGCTCAGACTGAGGGGGGATAGCTGTAGTGTGAGGACTGGATGGAGGGGGGGGCTTGGTTAAACCATTTTAAGGATGGTGTAATCCTTTAGGGTATGGACAGCAATAGGGAGGGACTAAGACTTTTTGGGAGGGTTTTTTTAGTGCGGGAGGTACTAGGCTGCGCTGAGAAAGTATGACTTAGTGGAGGGGGTTTTGGCTTGAGAGACCGGGGAGATTGTTTGGTAGGGTTTGAGCTTTTTTTTCTCGGGGTGGCAGGTTTAGATGTCAGGGCTGGTGGGGTAGATTGTCTCTTCTTCTTGGGAGGGTGTTTGGAGGTATCAGAAGGGAAGATGCCCAGGTGACAGAGGTAGAGTGTCTGTGTAGAGGAGGGAACAGTAGAGGCAAGGGTAGAGGTAGTGGAGGCAGAGGGTTCTGAGGTCTGCAGAGTGTCTGTGGATGTATGTGTGTTGTCTGGTGGTATGTCTGTGGGGGGTGTACTATCTGTCTCCTGAGTGTGCGTGTGTGTGGGTTTGTTCTTGTGTCTGTGTGTTTGTGTGCTGCATGTGACTGTTTTATTCTGACTGCTGCTTCTGCGAATTTGCACATTGATGATATTGGTTTGCTTATTTGCACATTTAGTTATCTTACCTGTTGAAGCGAGGGGAGCTGCCATCTTGGTTGCTCCGGGGTCAGCGCTCTAGGCTTCCTCAACGTTCTCCATTTAAGGCTGATGCCTGCGCAAGCGCGCTCAAAGACACCTGAGGCTTGAGCCGGGTGTGACTGGAGAGCGCGCGGCTAGCGAGGAATCAGAATAGCTGTCACTTGCCTCTATTCATTTTTATTCTGACTGCTGCTTCTGCGAATTTGCACATTGATGATATTGGTTTGCTAATTTGCACATTTAGTTATCTTACCTGTTGAAGCGAGGGGAGCCGCCTTCTTGGTTGCTCCGGGGTCAGCGATCTAGGCTTTCTCAACGTTCTCCATTTAAGGCCGATGCCTGCACGAGCGCGCTCAAAGACACCTGAGGCTTGAGCCGGGTGTGACTGGAGAGCGCGCGGCTAACGAGGTATCGGAATAGCTGTCACTTGCCTCTATTCATTTTTATTCTGACTGCTGCTTCTGAGAACTTGCACATTGATTATATTGGTTTGCTAATTTGCACATTTAGTTATCTTACCTGTTGAAGCGAGGGGAGCCGCCATCTTGGTTGCTCCGGGGTCAGCGCTCTAGGCTTCCTCAACGTTCTCCATTTAAGGCCAATGCCTGCGCGAGCGCGCAACGGACGCGCGCAGCGGGCGCGTCGAATGCGCGCCCAAGGCAAGCCCATCTGCGCCCGTCCGCGCCAGGCCGGGCCCAGGGGCCAGCCACGCTGCCAAACTTACTACATACTCGGCCAACTCTCTCAGAGATCTGCAATCCTCATACCCCCCACCCTCTTCTGCCACCTCCAGACGAATCACCATAGCCGGCCTTGCGCGTCCCGACTTACATTTTTCTCGTCGGCTATTGCCCCCCACTAAATCAGTCAGGAACGATACCCCTATACGGGTGCTGTATCTGAACACCCGTTCCCTAATTAAACACCAAGTTGATATTTTTATCCTTTTATCTAATGAGAAACCTGACGTACTTCTACTCACAGAAACCTGGCTGACCACAGATTCTCTCCCTGATATTCTGGCAGCCCTCCCCAGACTATTATATTCTTCATGCCGACCGTATCTGCAATCGTCCTGGGGGTGGGGTGGCAGCCATTATATCTAAACGCCTTAATTTCACCGCCATTCTCCCCCTTTCCCTCCCGGAAGTAGACAATTTAATTATTAGTCTGAAAACCAACGCAGGAGTCTTAATACTTCTCCTCCTATACCGACCCCCACACCCCATGCCGTCCTTTGCTACCGCCCTGACCGAACAGCTCCCCGACCTACTGACTTCGTATCCCAGGCTAGCTCTCTTTGGCGACCTCAAATATTGGTTCAATGATGCCAATGCCGGACCACATGCCACAGCACTTTTTGAAGCCCTTCGTAGCCTTAATCTGATCCAACAAATTTCCTCGCCCACTCACATCAAGGGCCACATCCTGGATCAAATCTGGACCCAAAACATAGCACTTCCCCAACCATCTGTGTCTCCCTGCGTGTGGTCAAACCATCATCTAATCGACTCCACCCTCACTGTCACTGGCTGGACTCCTGCCCCTCTGCTGGCTGGTGGTCTCTCCCGCAAATGGAACTCCTATGAATCCCAAGGCTTTTTTACAACCTTAGTCAACACCCGCCCAGCCATTAACACCTCCGCCAAGATTGACACGTTGGAAAGTGATATCAGTACCTGGTTATTGTCGGCTAGTTACCAATTTGCTCCTTTTACCAAGTTCCCCCATACCAGACATCACAACTCTCACAGATGGTTCTCGGGCGAACTCAAGAAGCACAAACTGAGGGTGCGCCAGCTGGAACGGACATGGAGACGCAACTACTCGGAGCCAGACAGATTACTTTACACTACAGTCCGCAGAGATTACAAACACGCAATCTCCTCAGCCAAATCGGAACACTTTTCTACCAGAATCCTCTCTGCGAACAACAAATCAAAGGAGGTCTTCAAAATCATGAACAAACTCACCTCAGATGATAGAACTCTCCCGGGTCAGATCCCTACTCAAGAGACCTGTAATGCCCTTAATCTTTTCTTTGTCGAGAAAATCAATAAAATCAAGGACTCCATTCCCCCCCTCCCTCCGATACTCTCCCCAGTCTTCCCGTCAAACAATTCATCTACTTTCACTCACTTTCCCATCCTCAACTCCAATTCACTAGCCGATCTTGCAATCCGGGTAAAATCAGGCTCTCCCAACGACTGCTGCCCCCCTTCGATCCTGCGGGACATCTGCCTCAAACTACCTGACTGCATTTTACCCCTACTGAATTACCCCTTAGCACCGGTAGCGTCCCTACTTCCTTCAAAGAGGCCATTTTGGTGCCGTTCCTGAAGAAACCCGGTCTGGACCCGGCGGAACATTCCAACTACCGCCCTATCTTGCTTCTACCCTATTTCTCCAAACTAATCGAGGCCCACGTTACCCGGTGCTTTTCCAACTTCATTGAGACCTCCTGTTACCTGGAGCCCAATCAATCCGGCTTCAGGCCCGCCCACTCCACCGAGGCTGTTATCTTAGCAGTTCTGGACACACTGAGGCGGAACGCTGACACAGGGATCCCCCAGGCCCTTGTACTCCTGGATCTGTCCGCCGCGTTCGACACAGTTGATCATAACATCCTTCTTTACCGTCGAGCAGGCGGGCATCCAGGGTCCGGCCCTTAATTGGACTCAGTCCTTTCTAATCGGCAGAACACAAGCCGTCCGCTTGGGCCCTTACACTGCACCTAAAACCCCTACAATCTGTGGGGTCCCTCAGGGCTCCGCCTTGTCACCCTTGCTGTTCAACCTCTACCTCCGTCCCTTAATCCTTTCGCTCCGAAGCAGGGACATCACAGTGTATAATTACGCCGATGACTTGCAGATCATCTTTCCACTTGATTCTCCGGACGCTGTAAATAACTTCCATTCCACCATGATACACATCCAGGAGTGGATGGACTACAATCAGTTAAAACTAAATCCCGGCAAAACGGAGCTTCTCCTTCCCGGTACCAGCCCCTCCCGTTGGGGCCCGCAGTTCTGGCCTAACAACTTTGGTCCTCCCCCGGTCCCTATGAAATCAGTAAAAAGCTTAGGAGTGACCATTGACACCGAACTTTCCCTCAGACCTCATGTGGGCGCTGTGATCTCCTCGTGCATGTTCCAGCTTCGTAAAATCCGCAAAGTCAGCCATCTACTACCACAAGCTGCTTTGATCCAGGTAGTCATCTCCCTGGTACTATCCCGCTTGGACTTTTCTAACTCCTTGTACTACGGTCTCCCGAAATCCCTGTTGCTTCGCTTTCAGGTCATACAGAATCAAGCAGCCCGCCTTATCCATAACACTCCCAAATGGCAGTCGGCCAAACCTTTGCTATACAAACTGCACTGGCTACCCATAGAACAAAGGGCGGCCTTCAAGTTGGGCTGCCTTACGTTCAAATCCCTTCACTGCCCCAGTCCTGCTTTTTTGACGACTCTCATCAACCCTCAGCGCCCAGCGCGCAATCTTCGCTCAGCCCTCCTTAACCTGCTCGCTGCCCCTAAAACCAAAACCAACAAATTTGTCGGGCGCCGGTTTGCCTACCTTGCCCCCAAATTTTGGAACCTTCTTCCCCTACCCATTAAATCGTGTAGCTCTCTCCTTCATTTCAGAAAACTGCTTAAAACTTTCCTCTTTCCCTTACCCTGCTAATCCCTACCGCCTCTGACCCCCTGACTCCCCTCTGTCTTTTAGCGCCAGGAAACCATTGGTGTCAGTGCGCTATATAAATTTCACTTAACATAACATAACATAACTGTTGAGGTATGTGGATGTGTATGCTTGCATGTGCTTGGGTCAGGGAGGGTAGTTGGGACTGGGGAAGAGGTAAGAGGGGGAGGGACTGCTGGAGCTGGGACACTGCTGCCATCATTGTGGAGGCCAGAGCCTGATTGGGTCTGTTTAGGGCAGACATGTTTAAGTGAATGCCCTCGAGGAATAAAACAATTTGTATCAAATGATAGGTATGCTCTTGGAGGATATTCAGCACTGCTGTCTACCCCACAGATATCTGCCTCAGGATGTCAACGCCCTTCACACTCAGGGCAGCAGGGAGACCGGGGCAGGTGGTGAGGTGCCTGGCATGAAGGAGACGGATCCCCTGCCATGGGAGCAGCCATGGACACTGGGCCAGGGAGCAGCTGGGAGGGTGGCAATGGTAGTGATGGTGGTAGTGGACTCTGATGTAGAGGAATCATTCCCTGTCTCCTCCACCACAAGAGAGTCATCACTGGAGCTGGACTGGTCTTCAGATGCTGCAGATGTTGTTTCAGACCTTCCCTCAGTGTGGCTCTCCTCGCCCTCCGTGCCATTGGATCCCTCCACATCTGACTCAGCACTAGACCCAGACTGGTGAACTGCTCTTTCTTCACCCAGGGCACTGCCTCCTCCGCTGGCCGGTGCTGATACTGTGAACAATAATGAAAAACAATCACATAAGTCATCACAAATCTTCACAGATCAAACAACTACATCTTTTTGACTCGTGCTATCATCTTTTGATACATTTAAATACATGGGACTTGTCAGTCTGCCAGCTAACCATTGATCCCTCACACATGATGTTATCTGCAACATTGGGTGTATCAACGTCAAATGCCACAACCACAATGTCAACTACTTCACTATGTAGCAGGTGATTTATCGTCTTTTGCACTTGACTGACTTGTGTCCTGACATACCTATCTCATCTCCTGCAAGGGAGTTTAGAGGACTCACACAATTGAATTGAGACATGGTATCCGTTCTGCAATTCCTATTCATCAAATTGGGAACCATTGGCTCTAATGTCACAGGTCAAATTACTTCCTTATCATACTTTAAGCTGGTGTACTCATTGCGTGAGTCATGTCACAACAGTGATTGTGCTAATTTGTCCTGTAACTCAGTTACTCTACTGTCTGGTCACACATCTGACTCTTATTTTGCATTCAACAAGGTAGTAGGCATAGCTAGGGTTGAGGTTCTGGACTTTTTAAGAGTCCAGAGGTGTCAGGGAATCAACACCTAAAGACCCCTGAGTTCCTTCCTGCCTTGGTGCACAAATAAACAGAGACGCGGGCTTCTCGATGGTGGCGTCAAAGACCAAGATTTATTTACTGCAGGGACACAGAAGTCATAGGAACCACACAAAGGCAGAATCTACGAGACTGTTCGATTTGCAAAAAGTGGGTTGCTCCTTAAATACACGAAATATGTCTTCAGGCAACATTACACGAATATTTTTCATGCCCAACCCGGTATCCCAAACAGACAATAAACAGACATCAAACAATAATTAGTCGTAGGTTTTTGGTATTCGATCAAGTCTCCTTGTCAGTTTTCCATTCTTTGACCGATCCTCCCCATCATAAAAATCGTATCCTACCCATTGTAAAAGCCCAGAAGGAGAGGAGCAGAGCCAGGTGCAAAGGATTGAAAAGTAGGATAAGAGGTGTTTATGGATCATAAACGGGCATGGCTACCGTCTTCGGCCTCTCAGTCAGGACAATGGACACGAGAACCAGTATAGCAGGACTGGCCTCAGGCAAGGGAGGCAGCTTGATTCTGCCTAGTCATGCAGCGTTAGCTTTTCTCGGGGCTCGAGCTTACGTGTCCTTAACAAGGTGATTCTGCCGGGGTCATTGCTCGTCCATTGACTATGTGAGGGCAAGAAACAAAATGGATGCCGTATCTAAAATGGATGCCATGATTTTACAACAGAATGCCCTATTTCTCAGTGAATTCATGCTCGTAGCGCAGCGAAAACACTGTCATGCATATACTGGATCATTTACGGTTCATTGGTACCAAAATCGTGTCAGTACTACGATACCGAATACACGGGTTCGGATCGCTACAGAACCTCAGACCGTCCTTTTGCCCTTACATAGGCAATAACTTACTCTATGTCAGAGTCCATTTCTATGTTCATCAGGTCACTGATATGTTGCTGGAGCATTACTCTATCTCGTGGCGTATCTCCAAAAACAGGTGGTGGTCGTCTCACGCATGTTGAAACGCACAGGCCACATAAGGCAGGACCATACTGAACAATGAGACAGCACGAAAATAAAAATACCAACGCAACACCAGTGACTATCAGAACCTTCCATCCCCACGCAGATAACAGACTCCAGAACCATCCCATTAGTGACCAGTCACCTTCCTCTACATAAATAGAGTCAGAGATTTTGTGTAACTTAGAAATGGCCTTATATACCGTTGCGCATTATCTGGGATAAAAACACAGCAACTCGATTGGATCATCTTACATACCCCACCTCGATCTGCAAGTAATACATCAAGGACCATACGATTCTGTAACGTCATGAGGCGATCCGCTTGAAGTTCAGCTGTCAAGTTACTAAGGGCACCCGCAGTTTCGGTAATAGTGGATTCAACTACCCGTGTTAGTTGACGTAAGTTTCTACTGTTGGCCATAGGCCCCCAGAACGGAAGGAAACCTTTGAAGAAGTCTCCTGCTTCTTGGCCAGCAGTATCTTCCTTACTGAAAACACCTCTCACAACTCTAGTTTTGTGATAATCCGGTGCAGCAGTGTATGTCGGAGGCAACAGTTGAGCGATATAACATGAGCCTGAAAAGTCAGCAGGCAGCCATGTATATGCTCTGTCTTTGCAAACAAAATAGGTGCCCTTAGCAGCTAAGAATGCAGGAGAAGACTGTGACGGGAAAACGTATGTTTCGGTACAGTCACTCTTCCCTAGTCGAGCTTTCGGATTCCTCCCATTTCCTTGCAAACAGACCTGACCTTGGTGGGGTACGACCCAGATCGGAGTCGAGCTCTTACGTTTGTTCTCACCCAAAGTAATGCCGTATTCCGTAACATTCCAACCCATGTAAACTCGCAATTCATCCTTGGGAATAGACGGAGTGTTATTGACGTCCCTAACCATGTCAGTAATTCCCTTTACCAAGGCTCTATTAGCGGAGTTATACCTAGTGGAACGCGGAGGTCGCGGGGGATAGGTCTCTAGGGCATAGATGAACATGGTCTGAAATGCCCAGAATGATCCATTATAACTAAAAGGCAGAACCAGATAAGGGATACCCTTGTCCATGGTATGTGGTATTAAGCCACACACCCAGCAGTTCGTTGTGTTTACCACTAGTTGGTGTTGGTGCAAGAGCTGAATGAAAGTGTTATTTATAAACTCAGAGCGTCGAGCTTGCTCATGTGCAGGAAAAGGATGGAAAGAGTGAAAAGAAACAACAGTCGGAGAAACAGAAACATGGGGAGATACTGTAGATGTAACAGGTGCAAAGATCAGTTGAATACCAAAAATAATTCCGCCTACCAGAGTTATTAAAACAATCAGAAATGTCAGAGCACATTGCATTAGGAAACATTTGCTATACAATATTTCATACAGTTTCGTCTTGCGAGCATTTATGACGTTAGCCCGTCGCAGTTCAGGAAGATCCATCTTCTACAACCGTTCGCAACGGATGGTTTGTACCTGTTAAAAATTGCCTCTGTCTACCCTGGGGGTTCCCAAAATAAACAGAAGAAACCGACCTTGTGTCTGGTTCCCTGCAAGTTAAAACAAGGCACACGTTACGACCCTACGGTAACCCAGATGGCAAGGTGAGAGAACAACAAAAACAAAAAGGATAAAAATTATAGAGCAAACTTCCTGACTGAATGGAATGCGATAAGATCAAAACAGTTTTCAAATAGAAAGGTAATTATGCAATGTTATTGGTTCATAGAATGAGAACGTAGATTATATCTGTACTTCCCGGGTCTTGTCTGATCTTGAAATAGCTGGTCTACAGGTGCAGAAATGTTCGAATCCACAGGTGACAAATGTTCACTTTGTACAACACTCTGTTCAGGGTTCGAAGGGACAGTTCCTGGTGGGGTATCAGAGTTCTGCGTTTCAGTTTGTTTGTCCGTTATGTACTCTGCATCACTGAAGGGAATGAGCCTAGGAACAGGTTCTGTCTCAGATACACCAAATCCCTGTCTAACCCAGTTGTCGTAAGGGAGTGGGAGAGGGACACGCTTCATATGGCTAGCATGCACCCAATTCTTTCTTCCAGCTAGGCGTACAGCAGTTCTTGTCGCTAGGAGCACTTGAAACGGGCCCACAAATCTTGACTGGAGGTTCCGGGTTCATTCAAAATTCCGCACCACAACTTGATCACCGGGTTTCAACGTGTGGCCTGGACTCTCTGGCAGTTTAGGTAAGGATTCGAATACCTGTTGATGAATAAGACTCAATTTAGCAGTCAGGTCAAAAAGGTAATCAATCAACATTGGATATTCGATCTGTTTGAATTCCTTTGGCCTAGGGACCCCCCAAACATTAGCAGGACGACCGAACACAATCTCATATGGGCTAAGCCCTACTCGAGAGTGTACAGTCGCTCTGGTGGAAAGTAAAGCTAAAGGCAGTGCGTCTGGCCAAGATAGACCAGTAGAAGCCTGAATTTTAGCAAGTTTCAGCTTCAAGGTACCATTGTACTTTTCAACCAAACCTGCTGACTGTGGGTGATTCGCACTGTGGAATTTCTGGGTGATTCCCAGACCTGCACACACACTCTTCATAACTTTCCCTACAAACTCACTTCCATTGTCCGACCAAACAATCCGTGGCATACCATACCTGGGGAAGTACTCTTTGAGGAGGATTTTGGCAGTGGACATAGCAGTGTTATCCTTTAACGGATATGCCTCAATCCATCTTGAAAAGGCACAGACTACCACTAGGACATATTTAAGATTGTTACATCTGTCCATGTGGATAAAATCCAACTGAATCACTTCAAAGGGACAAGAAGGGGGAGCAAAGTGACCGACTGGGGTTGGGGTTCCTTTGCCAGGGATATGCATCAGGCATATCATGCAATTTTTCACCACTCTTTCCGCACACTTAGTAATTCCATCATTCTTCCATACTGGAGCTAACATTTTACAGATCCCTTTCGAACTGATGTGTGCCGCTCCATGCGCCATCGTGACTACCGCAAGTACATACGCATCAGGTAACATCCAACGCTGCTGCTCAGACAAATCAACCCAACATCCACTTGAATCCATTTTACCCATTTTCTCCTTCCATTCATTCTTCTCATTTTTAGTTGCTTCATTCTGGATTGCCTTCACACTTTCAATCGTATTCTCACACATTCCGGATTCAGCAATCCATCTTGCAGATGTTGCAACGTACATTCGACTCATCATATTCTTGGCCGTCTCTTTGGCGACCTCATCAGCAAACGCATTCCCACGGCCAACATCATCCGTAATCTTTCGATGTGCACTGCACTTCATAATCGCGACTTCATTCGGTAGGGTCAGAGATTCCAACAGATCACTCACTAACTGTCCATGTTGGATCTTAGTCCCATGGGACGTGTGAAAACCTCTTTCTTTCCACAGACGTCCAAAACTATGTGCTACGCCGAAGGCGTATTGGCTATCAGTAAACACATTCACTCTCTTTCCCTCAGCTAAAACACATGCTCTTGTTAATGCAATTAATTCTGCAGCTTGGGCAGAATTCTGACTTACTCTTGCGGTCTCAACAATCGTACTCAAAGTCGTAACTGCATACGCGGCCGTCACATCACCATTCTGTAGTTTAAAACATGACCCATCGACGTATAAAGTGCCATCTGGATCTAGTAACGGAGTGTCTTTTAAATCAATTCGACCTTTTGTCTCTTCTTCAGTTCTAAAACAACAGTCATGGGGCTCTGAATCACTCGTCTCCTGAGTAGTCGGCAACAGCGTTGCTGGATTCAATATGTTGCATCGCTTGATCTGAATGTGACTTGCCAAAAGCGTCAGCTCATAGCCTGATAGTCTAGCACTGGTGAGGTGCTGAGTTTTCGTTCGATTCATGAGTGTATCCACAGCATGTGGAACCATGACTACTAACATGTTGTTCATGACTAGTCCAGCAGACTGTCGAATAGACACTGCAGCTGCTGCTGTAGCTCTCAAACAACTTGGCAATGCTCTGGCTACCGGATCTAATGTGGATGAGAAATATGCACAAGGCCGCTGTTTGTCACCAAATTGTTGCGTTAATACACAACCTTCTCTTTCATGGACATATAAAGTAAACGGCTTACTGTAGTCAGGAGTACCCAACACAGGAGCTGAACACAGCGCATCACGTAAGTCGGAGAAGCTCTGTTGACATTCATCAGACCATGGCAAAGGGCTCGGAACACCTTTTCCAGTCAGGGCTACCAATGGTTTTGCCATGAGAGAAAAGTTTGGGATCCATTGCCTGCAGTATGACGTAATACCCAAGAACGCACGCACTTCTCTCTGTGTGCTTGGTACAGTCATCTGCGAAATTGCTTTGATTCTCTCTGGGGTCAACCTTCTTCCCTCCTTTGACAAAAAATGACCTAAGTAGGTCACTTCTTGGCAACAATATTGCAGTTTAGAAGGTGAAACCTTGTGATGTAAGTCTGACAAATGACGTAATAAAGAAATTGTAGCTGTTTTGCAAGTTTCCTTGTCATCAGCAGCCAGTAAAAGATCATCTACGTATTGGATCAGAGCAACACCAGGAGGAAGTACAAGAGCATCTAATTGACTTTTTAATGCTTGGCTGTAAATTGAAGGGCTCTCACAATAACCTTGCTTGAACCTGAAACTGCGACCTCCTAAAGAGAAACCAAAAATGTCTCTACTTTCCTCGGCTATCGGAATGCTGAAAAAGGCATTCTTCAAGTCGATCACTGTAAACCATGAGGCTGAGGCAGGAATCAACGTCAATAATGCAGTGATATCTGGGACCACAGGAAACTGTGGAATCACTATTTTGTTAACCTCTCTGAGGTCAATTACAAATCTGTAGATTGGAGGTTTGGAAGGGTCAGTGCGTTTCAAAATCGGCAGAACAGGACTATTGCAGACATTTCCTCTATTTCCTCTATTACCTCTTTCTGTATTAAGTCTTTCACGATCAGTTAAAGTGCACGTTCACCTTCATTTGAAATCCGATACTGTGGGATTCGTGGGAATTTAACATTCGCTTTCAGACTTACCACATAAGGGGGAATTTCCAAAAGACCTACATCATTAGGGCCAGTCACCCAAAGAGTATCAGGGAGAGAACGCAGCTCCGGTGGGAGCTTATCCATCGACATGTACATTGGAGAAATGACTCTCTTACCCAATGTGAGCTGTACTCCCGAAGGAGAACAGTACAGTGTCGCATGCAGGCGTTTCAACAGATCTAAACCAAGCAGATTCTCATTACAACCGGTTGTTAGAATAAGGGGTGCTTCTAGTTCGCATGGCCCAACAGAAATTGACAAAGGACTAGAAACAGGATTGTGAACAGGGGCGCCTGAGAAACCTACTGAAGTGTTCGTTAAGCCATACAAAGGTGCGCCAGGGAGTTTCGCATGCATAATTGAACTTTTCGCCGCACCAGTATCCAACAGAAACTGTTCGACCACGCCTGATGTAACTACTGCGACATAAGGTCCACTCTGATCAACTGGAACTGATACTACTCCCTCTCTTTGCCTGTGGCTGTCCTAGTACTCGCTTTTCTGAATCTCTTCATTATTTTCATAGTAATCCTCAACATGATACTGTGGAGATCTACCTGGTTGCGTAGATTGTACATTTCGCTGATCGAAATAATTTGATGGGCGATCAGCCTGTGGAGTCATTGTACCACGTCCTCTACCTCTAGGAGCTTGCATAAACCCACCACTACCTCTCTGAGCTGGGACACCACTGGTCTGTGCGTGCAGTACTGGACACTCGTTCTTATAATGGCCCTCCTTTTTACAATATGCACACTGATTCCATGCTAACTGTTGTCGGGGAAAACCATAATTAAATCTTTGGGACGTCCCTTGTTGGAACTGTGGCTGTGGCTGAAACTGGGGTCGCTGCTGTGAATCTGACTGAATTGAGCGAGGCGGGTATGCCTGTTGCAAAAGAACTTTAGTCTTCAAATCTTTCGTTTTCTTTTCTGACTTTTCCTTCTCTTCTTTCTCTCTATTCTCGTAATACTGAGCAGTTGCAAGTATCTGTGCTGTCGTCGACACTGCCCATGCACTCTCAGAATCCTTTAACTTGTTACTAAGCTCAGGCAGTAAATTAAACACGAACTTGTCGACAAACAACCTCTGACCTCCCTCAGTACTCATATCTTGCCCACTGTGGTCTACGAAGGTCTCTTCAAATCTAGTGAAGAAGTCAGAGACGCTTTCGTCCTTCTTTTGCTTGCATGCCGATAGTTTATCCCAATTAACTCGTAACGCTGGCATCAGCGTTTTCATCAGATTAATTATTCTGCCAGGTAAAGCAGCAATCAGAGGTTCAGGTTTAGCACCACCAACTTGTTGCGCGTCTGCCGCTACAATAGCTGGCCAATCACCTCCTAAGGCGACTGGGTGATTCACATGGCGAATCTTGGCCCATATAGGCTGTGGCACTACATTGCCGAATAGCATTTCGATGTCTGCCAAATTCGTGACACACGCTTGAACTGTCTGCGTTAACTCTTTATAATAACCAGCAGGATTTTTACGCGGGTCCGGCAACGCCTGTTTTACTGCTAACACTTCGGCCCGTTTCCAAGGGATGTGTATCCACACTCTATGGAAATGTGCCGGGGCAGCTAAAATACCCTGAGCCGCATCAGCTTGAACTGCTTCGCGCCATATCGGCGGAACTTCCCTCATCGGGTATTGACCTCGTCTTTTCCTCGTAATCGGAGAACCATCAAAGTTCCTTGGTGCTCGAAGAGGAGAATCATCCCTATAAGCTAAAATCAGTTCTATCGCTTCCCTTACTTCTGAACCTATCACCATTCCTGCGGCGAACTTTTGCTGAATATTTATCAAATCAGAGGGGACGGAATCTGAGTCATCATCATTATCCCATTCCTCACGCAAAAAGGAACACATCACGTCAAAGACATAACGCTGAGTTGGTTCATTCCATTGCATAAATGTATCTGCCACTCTTCGTGCATCATACTTCGCAGCTTTCGACATCCACCTAAGAGCTGTCAAATCTAATATTTCTCGTTCCTGGGGACCAGGAAACTGGCTACGTCTCTGTGTAGAGTCAGAAACGGAGGTCCCAATTAAAGACCTATAGAGAGGAGTTAAGATATTAGTTACAGAGTCGGTTATTTTCCGATGGACAGAAAGTGGAGTCAGAATGTTTACAGAGTTCGGGAACAGGGAAGCTGGAGCAGATGAAATGGTAAGGGTGGGGGTAGCAGGTAAAGCAGTTTGCGGAACGATAGGCAAAGGCGGAATAGGCAACCCAGGGAGAGGGGGTGCCGAAGGAACATTAACCACAGGAAGAACAGGAGCTTGAATCAAAGGAAGTGGAGCAACTATTCCAGGCTGACCAGCAGCTGGCTGCACAACAGGTAGTAACTGTGGTGCTGTGATACCCTGTGCATACGGTGGAGGTGATCTCAACAGATAAGACAACAGAGGATCCTTTTCGGGGTCCTCTATCGGCTTAGCAGGACAAGATGGCAAGACAGGATAGCATTTATCTATCGCTAAATTATGTTTTCTATTCGCCATCTCTATTGTTTTCTCAGTCTCGTTGACATGCAATTGTCTAGCAGACTCCATTAATGTCAACCCTTTCTCTTTTTGTTCCTTCTTCGTCTTCCTAATTTCTCTCTGTTTAGCTTCTTTACGCCATACGCGAAAAGAATCAAACATTGCCGTCCGGGCTTTCTTTTTAAACAACTTCATTTCTAGATTGTCTAGAATTTCGCTTTCGAAGCTACCATGCGGTGGCCAACTAAGGACACCATCTTTCCTGGTGTAACGGACCCATACTTCATTATAAGCGATAGGACCTACACCGTGTTTACAATAGAGCTCATATGTAGGAGTTCCAATCGGAGGAACCGAACACGGATCCTCCAACCGGGAATCCCCGTTGCAACTTAACCAGGACAGGAAACAATTACTACTGTTAGTCATTATAAACTAAGGACAGATTCCAACCAAAATGCGCAAAGAACTTAGGCCTACCAACTGAACCAGTACCAAAACAAAGATTATCTAAGCAAGAGCAACCAATGATAATCTACGAATTCAAAACAAGGGCAACAAGGAACAACCAAACTGAGCGCAACCCACTGAATACTTAACTGAAATGTGGAAGACGTCACCAAGGAGAACCCGTCTACGTCTCGCCGTACTAAGGTCTGCACCTCGGGTCCAAGACAGGGCGACAGTCAGGGCAGCGGTCCTCTGTAGCCGTCTAGGAACGGGAACCCTCGTGGAAGAGATCGTCGGGCCACTTTTACGACATACAGGGAAGCGGGGTACCTCCCTCCGGAATCTTCACACGAAGCTCCTCGAAATTTTTCAGGCTTTGGACCGGTACCGGATGACGTCGCCCAACAATGGGCGCCAAATTGAGGTTCTGGACTTTTTAAGAGTCCAGAGGTGTCAGGGAATCAACACCCAAAGACCCCTGAGTTCCTTCCTGCCTTGGTGCACAAATAAACAGAGACGCGGGCTTCTCGATGGTGGCGTCAAAGACCAAGATTTATTTACTGCAGGGACACAGAAGTCATAGGAACCACACAAAGGCAGAATCTACGAGACTGTTCGATTTGCAAAAAGTGGGTTGCTCCTTAAATACACGAAATATGTCTTCAGGCAACATTACACGAATATTTTTCATGCCCAACCCGGTATCCCAAACAGACAATAAACAGACATCAAACAATAATTAGTCGTAGGTTTTCGGTATTCGATCAAGTCTCCTTGTCAGTTTTCCATTCTTTGACCGATCCTCCCCATCATAAAAATCGTATCCTCCCCATTGTAAAAGCCCAGAAGGAGAGGAGCAGAGCCAGGTGCAAAGGATTGAAAAGTAGGATAAGAGGTGTTTATGGATCATAAACGGGCATGGCTACCGTCTTCGGCCTCTCAGTCAGGACAATGGACACGAGAACCAGTATAGCAGGACTGGCCTCAGGCAAGGGAGGCAGCTTGATTCTGCCTAGTCATGCAGCGTCAGCTTTTCTCGGGGCTCGAGCTTACGTGTCCTTAACAAGGTGATTCTGCCGGGGTCATTGCTCGTCCATTGACTATGTGAGGGCAAGAAACAAAATGGATGCCGTATCTAAAATGGATGCCATGATTTTACAACAGAATGCCCTATTTCTCAGTGAATTCATGCTCGTAGCGCAGCGAAAACACTGTCATGCATATAATGGATCATTTACGGTTCATTGGTACCAAAATCGTGTCAGTACTACGATACCGAATACACGGGTTCGGATCGCTACAGAACCTCAGGGTGAGAGGCACGTGGCACACTGTTTTGTGTCATCTATGCACAGTGTCATGAAGATGAATCAGAATGTTGTTCACATTGTAAATAGCTCACCATTTTCAGATGTGAACAATGGTCAACAAACTTCCAAGTCTGATGACTGCATCTTCACAATGCTTCTGGTGGAACGCCATACCAATGGCCTGTCTGGGTGCATTGTCTGTCTGTACAGACCATTAATACCGAACCTCTATCCTTCATGAGTCCAGTCAACACTGTGTACTAATGTTGTTTAGGCTGCAGAAGTCACCATCTGTATGGCCCAAGTCTGAATGTCCCTCACTTCTATTAGACGTTTTGCACACTTTCTAATGCTTACATTTCTTTTATTTTCCATCTCAATTGGTTAATTTACTTCAAAATGATGCTTATTTTACAACTCTCAATCTGACAGTGATGCATTAAACACATGGTTAACAAAGCCCCAAGTATGACTGGTCAAGGGCAATAACACACATGTCAATCATTGTGAATGTGTATCTGACATCATAGCTTACAATATCAGCCATGTTACCACCAGTGACCACCTGTGTTTGACAATGAATGGCATGTGTTTTCACTGTTACAGAGCCAGATACATGGACACACACTTTTGGATGAAGTGAATGAAATATTCTACATTATCATGTGTAAGGTAGAGTGACAGGTGACCAGAGGTAGAATACCTATAATTGGCCAATGGGATACATTTGATTAAATTGAGCAGCATGGCTGGGACCT
This sequence comes from Triturus cristatus, assembly GCF_964204655.1. NCBI lineage: Eukaryota > Metazoa > Chordata > Amphibia > Caudata > Salamandridae > Triturus > Triturus cristatus. The sequence continues at coordinate 1,110,598,443 of NC_140590.1, forward strand.
AACATTGGCACACTGACCAAGCAAAACTCACCAAGGCCTCAACATTGAAGTCACCTGCTGACGGAATGTATAGCATGGGCTTCCTATACTTGAGTGCTCCAATAGCAACATACTTCACAGATTTGTTGAATCTACACTAAGAACAGGCCACACATTAGTCAATGTGCTGACACGTGTTGAGCAATAGCAATACTCCAGAAGGTTATCTCCATGCACATGTTGTTGTAATTTGTGCTGATCACAGCTGGCTGTACAGTGGCAGGAGGGTGTCCAGCAGGGCCCTTTTTTCCTCTTCAGTGAAACAGTGGGGCCCTGGACACTGTACAGGCCATAGTAGCTCCCAGAGAATGTGGACACTGCAACAGAGAGATGGGGAGGTGCAGTATTGATGTAGGTAGTACAGGCAAGTGGAGTCTCAAGGGAACAGATAGCCTTATATCTAAACAGCAGAGGCAGTCTTAATTCCATGCAGCCAAAGCGATAGGTTTCCGTCAGTCACATTTTCCGATTACGTCCAATGCATAACATTGCTTGCATATGACACGTCTACCGCTACATTAAAAAACTCATCATCGGACTGCGAGTGACTTTTATACATTGATGATGGGAGGTAACCGAGTCAGTTTCTACGCGATGAAGATACAAACCAAAACAGGCGTCTGACACCATGACAACTTGCAGCCAATGGCTGTGTCTGAATCGGTTAACATGCGCCTACTGTGTCCTTTCAATAATCCATTGGCAGGGCAGGCACTTCCGTAATTGATGTATTTTTGTGCATCACATGTGTGGAATCAGTTTTTTTTAGATGAAATGGACTTTTACATGAATGGCAATATAATACAAACGTACTCCACTTAGCCTCCTTGGATTGGTCACAGTGCCAATGACTTTTTGGCGATGTACAAGTCCATTCCTGACCAATTCACTTCATTTTGGGTATGTGTGACCCAGTGTGCATTCAGTGTGATTTCTGGTTGTAAATGTTTGGTGTTTAAGTCATGGATGAAGCATTTACCGTTGAATGAGTAGACCCCGAAATAACGCAGCCACATCAGCTTGTGTTTGTTATGTGAATTACTAGTGTTTCTTTGTGTCCCAGACTTAAGTAGATGATGTTGTCGTATAAGCAACACCTACATTGTTCACATTTTGTCTATGTGATTGTATGTTTATTGCAGACATGACAACATGACAGAATCAACCCTGTGACAGTAGTGTGCATGATTCACATTGTGAGACGCTGTGTGTATGCGGTGTCCCACATATCTGTCATTACATGATCCTATTGTGGGGACCTTGTAACCATGAAATTCTTCTCACAAACCTATATCTTGGCTTATTTGGTGGGGAGTTGTAGAGTATGTGATGCTTGATCACATGAATGGTGACAGACAGTAGAGACTTTTTACACTACAGCACTCTAATTTCTGTATCCCCGTACCTTGGTAACATGTATGGGAAGGGTACTAATGCTGTGATATGTATCTAAGATCAGTCTTTTTCATTGGAATGTTATGTAGCTTGATTTCATGTTCAGTTTGTCTCAATGCATGTTGCTTTGTACACCAACTGTGTTTACACTCTACACATAGATATTGCAGACGCCCTACAGTCTACAGGCCCTTTCCGGACCTCCAGACCATGGAAGAATGGGATTCTGTGAGAAGTTGGCCTGGTATATGCTGGTCACTAGTTAAAGTGGCCACCTTGCACCGGTACAATTTGACTCTTATGGTAGTAGGTTTAAGACAACCTTTTAAAGAAAGCTATCCTAGTGGTAGCTGTGGAGAGCAGCCTTCAGGCTAAGTCTTTAGAGGAATGTAAAGCAGCTTGTTTTACCTTATAATCTCTTGAATTACTGAATGAAAGGACACCACACAGGTATATATATAAAATATATATATATAAAATATATATGTATTTATTACTAACAACTCTCTGCTAATCTCTTTATGAGATTAGAAGTCAGGAACATATACATAAATCAACATTTCACAACAAGTTAAGCAGAAATATGGCTGGGGCCCAAGGGGCGTACCAGACCATATACTAAAAAAGAGACTTAAGAATAACGACTTGCGAGGGGACAAGGCCTAGGGCTTTCAGAAGCGCTGGGGCCTCACTAAACCACCCAAGGCAGGTAAGTAAATGACCCACGGAAGACGCATGCAGTATGAGAACACAGCCGCGGATCCCAATTGACTTCAATGGAGCAAGTCGCGTTTGGAAATTTTGAGTTTAAGGATACTTCAGGAGAGTCTACAAGCAAGTCACTTACAGGGTAAGTAGTTCTTGAGCCAACACCCACAGGAACACCGTAGTGCTGGAGTTACCTCACCCAGGGAAGTCGGGTACATAGGTCTTTTTGGTGTCGGGTCGCAGCGTCGTTTTCAATCGGAGCCAAAGAAGACTTGCTGCTTGTGAAGACAGGAGAAGTGTCCGGTGGAATCCAAGGCTGGATTCAGAAGAAGGAACACCTGAAAGCAGAGGGGACAGTGTTCAAAGTCACTTGGCAGTGACCCGGGGCAAGGAAGATGGATGCCCACAGTCATCGGGTGATTTCAGGTGATCAGGGGTGTCTTGACTCTTCAGCCACGAGGTCCAGGAGGCATCGACAACAACCAGGAGCTGGATTCAGCGTGTCCCACAAAGTCTGCAGCTTACTTAGGTCTCAGCAACCGGATTGGAGCCAACAAGCCTTGGGAACAGGAAGTCTCGTGGAAAGTGAAGAAAGTCAGCGGTGCAGACCAGCAAGGTCTGAGGGACTCACCCAGCAAGGGTAAGTCAGGGTAGGCATGGAGCAACCAGGGGAGCCCTTTGGTTCAGTAGAAAAGTCTTCTGGTGACCCACAAGCCAAACAGCAAGGGATTGCAAAGACGCCTTGGGAGGATTCACTGACCAGGAGCCCACAGTCTCTCGGGACGAGGTAGGAGCCAAAGAAGACTTGCTGCTTGTGAAGACAGGAGAAGTGTCCGGTGGAATCCAAGGCTGGATTCAGAAGAAGGAAGACATGAAAGCAGAAGAGACAGTGTTCAAAGTCACTTGCCAGTGACCAGGGGCCAGGAAGCTGGATGCCCACAGTAGTCGGGTGATTTCAGGTGATCACAGGTGTCTTGACTCTTCAGCCAGGAGCTGGATTTGGTGTGTCCCACAAAGATCTTCAGCTTACTGTGGTGTCGGTGATCAGATTGGAGCCAACAAGCCTTGGTAACAGCAAGTATTGTGGAAAGGAGAAAAAGTCAGCAGGGCAGACCAGCAAGGTCTGAGGCCCTCACCCAGCAAGGGTAAGCCAGGGCAGGCCTGGAGCAAACAGGGGGAGCCCTTTTGAACTGTAGAAAAGTCTTCAGGGGACCCAAGAGCCAACGGGCAAGGGATCGCGAAGACACCTCAGGAGGATTCACTCAACAGGGGCCCACTGTCACTCGGGACTGGGTAGGCTTCTGAGCTTCAGTGGGAATCCTGCTGGAGGCTTGGATCACACGTGGTCCAATGCACAAGTTCGTAGAATGTCATGAAGGGGTTGCACTCGAAAATAGTGCACGGAACCAAGGGATTGTGGTTTCTCGTCACTCGTGTGGTCCACTTGCCTCAGCTTCACTGGGGACTCACGATGGCCTTGGTGAAGTCAGGAAATCCTCTTACTGGGCTGCAGGGACTTTGGACTCCGGCGGGAGTGGGAAAGATTGCGACCGTTGATTGCAAGATTTGGTGCCTGCCAAGCAGGGGAGTCACTCCTTGACTCCAAGGGAGATTCTTCTGTCTTCCAGAGGTAGTGGAACGTTGAAGGTCCAGGGTTCTTCTTCAGATCATCGTCCAGGGAATATCTAGTTTGCAATGGCAAGGGTTCCCTATCTTATACTGAAAAGAAGGGAGGGACTAGCTCTGTGACCCCACCTATGGGAGGGTCAGGGGAGGGAGTGGCTACACCCACTTCCCTTTGTCCAGTTTCGTGCCAGAGCAGGGGCAGGTAGCCCCTGAGCCGGTTTGAACTGGTGTATGCACAGAGGAGCCTACTGCTCCCCCAGTGCAGGACTTTAAAGCACTCTAGGAGTGCACCCACCCAGCCCCAATACACTAAACCCTGTCTGGGAGGTGGTCACACCTCCCTGTGACAGGATGCCTATTGTTGGGTCTCCTCCGCTGCGAGTTTCGGCCAGCAGCAGGAGGGCAGCCCAGTGCCTGTGACTGGTGGCATCCATTTTGTGATGCCAGGGATTCTACCGTGTTTCCACAGTGGGTACATATCTATCCCTTTAGAGGGGTAATATCATACTCCCACACCAGTTACTGGTGTAGGAGTATGATTCCAAATCGTTTGACACCAAACACGACATGTTTTGATGCAGTCATTCCAAAGTTAGCATTTACCGCAAGGTTATAATGCACTTAAGAGTATATGGTTTGACCGCATTCACATATAGCCCCAGAGAATGGACTCTGAGAGCTGCAGAGGGGCCCTGCTCAGGCAGAGGCACCCCCTCACATGGAAACCAAGCACCCTGCCCTCAGGATTGATAGGGCCTGCCTTAGGGGTGACTGATAGGTTTATATGTGTGTGCAGGGTGAGATATAGTGAACCTATATCTCAGTGAGGAGTGCTAACACTACCTCACCCAGGCTGCAGGAGCAGGCCTGTGGTGTCAGATTTAGTTTGCTTCACAGGGGTGGCATAATACATGCTTCAACCCCTGGTAGGCCTGTGAAGTACCTATGCCCTTGGTACTTAAGGTACCATATACTAGGGGCTCACAAGGCACCACAGTATCCAATCACTAGTGCACCTAATAAGCACTCCAAGTTGTTTAACGAGAACAGAGAGGCTGGGGCCCTGATTAGCAGGGTCCCAGCCAGACTAAAGACAGAAACCAGTTTTAACCTCAGAAAAAAGGTAGGGGCAACATAAGAGGCAGATCCTACTCTCCTGCAGATTCCATTTGAAATTACTGTTACACCAGGTCACTAATTAAAGAGTTGTCTGAGCAGTTGTCACCACATTTGCCACCTGGCCCTACATATCCAACTGCACTGACCCCAAAGTAACGTGATGGCAGCATTACATTTCTTTGCTATGGGTTCATTCCAATACACAGTGGTAACATCAGATGGAATGTTCCAAGCAATGTTCAGCCATGTCCTTCGGGATATGATGGAGGCATTGCTACATTACCTGGACCTGTACATCAAGTTCCCGGCACCTGGAGAGTTGACAGACATCAAGGGGGAATTCTATGCCTTGGGACGGATTCCACATGTCATTGGCTCAATTGATGGCACCCACGTTGCATTGGTCCAACCACAAGCAAATGAACAAACATATCATAACTGCAAGCTTTACCATTCTATCAGGTGGTATGTTTGGCTGCTCTCCCACATTTGTGCATGTTTCCCTGGCTCGGCACATGATGCCTACATTCTGAGAAACAGCGTCATCCCCCATTTGATGTCTCAGCTGCAACCTGATCAGGCCTGTCTTGTTGGTAGGTGATGTTGTATGTCTATGTTGTGAAGTGTGTTGATTCTATGTCAGATAGTGCTCAGTTGTCAGACAACTTAAGTCTTTTCTGTGTTTAGTGTAGGAGACTCTGGATATCCCAAACAGCCTTGGTTGCTGATACCACTCCTTAACCCTGTCACCCCTGCAGAAGTGCGGTTTGATGAGGCCCATGGTAGGACCAGGCAAGTTGTGGAGTGGACCTTTGGGCTACTGAAGACCAGATTCTGCTGTCTGGATCACACAGGAGGAGCCTTCCAATATGCCCCATTGAAGGTGAGCAAGATCATCACAGCTTGCTGCATACTCCACAACCTGGCTAAACGGAAGGCAATACCACTCATACTGGATGACGGAGACCACCAGCCACCAGTGAGGGAGGATCCAGGACTGGGACTTGTTGACAGCAGTGATGAGGAGGAGGGCTTGGATTTGCGACAACAGCTCCTCCACAACTTTTTCATATGAGTGTGAGTATGCAATGAGAAGAGGTGACAAACCCCAATTGTTTGCTGGTGTGTTGCTGGTGTACAATGTGTATATATGTGTGTGTCAGTGTATGATAATTGTCATGATCTTTTTAAATTAAATATTTCAATTAAGTTTGCAGCTTAACATGTACTGTGCTATTGTGCATCCTAGTTAGTGTTCACACAGCCATTTTTGTGCTTTTGATGATGTTCTTAGGAAAATTTGGCCATCTGATTCATGAATTCCTGACTCTGTTCTATGTTTCTCCTTACCAGGGTACTTTGCATTGTCACTTGCAGAGTTGTGACCTCACAAGAACCATGATGTAGTGACATGCTCCAACATTGAACTGTTGCAGAAGTCCCTGGTATGCACTAACTTGTGACCGGATGGTGCTTTTTTGACTTTTTTAGCATTTTGACACTGTGTGATGTGATCTCGTTTTGAGTAAAGGCGCCAGGTTGTATCTGGAGAATAAACGTGTTCTACACATTGAGGTGTTCCTTGTCTATTTTGTTTGAAATCCCAAAATTTAGAAACAAAACATGTGCCATGATGATCTGTTTTGCTAACAATCATTGTTGATTGTGTTTACATATGGTGAAGATCAGGGACCGCAAACCCTCCTCGGCTGTACAGGAGTGTCAGGGTGTCCCAAGAAATTTGTGGTCTGCGTCCTGCCCAAACCAAGCGGATAAGCAATCCCCGTAGTTGAAGAGAGAAGGCGTTTGTAAGTTGGATAGGTATGTTAATGAATAGGTATAGGAACTGAGGCAATACGTTAATTTTATTAAGGGTGATCCCTCCAGCCATAGAAAAGGGTAACTGGATCCACTTTTCTTTTTTTTTTATTTTTTTTTTTTATATAAAGAATATATGCTTGTTTTATTTTAGAACCAACAATTGAAATTAAAATATACTTTCTCAGAATGAGATGCTTTATATAAATACTTTTGCAATATGCAATTGACTTTTGTAAACAGTTACAAGTGGTTGCAATAGGCAACACTATTTTAAACACAGTAATGCATTGAGTTCAATGGAAGTTTCATGTTATTTGCCACAGATTACTTTTTTATTTATTTATTTATTTATTTTTTTTTTTTTTTTTGAAAACCTTTATTTCAAAATTCAGGACACAGCTATTCAGCCGACAGCCCGAAGGTTCGGCAGCATTGCAAGTTAGATACAAAGATGTGTCCCCAATGCAGTTCAAAGAATAATGCAAAAGGTTCAATTTTAAATAAACACAGAAAAAACTAACAACAAACCCCAGCAAGGCAAGGACATTGTGAGCCCATGGCGGAGGCCCCCAGGGGAGACCGGACCCCACTCGTCTACTAAGTACAAGACTGTGTACGGAGGAAGAAGGGGAACAGCAGAGGCCCAGAACAGTTACTAAAACCAAGCTGTGCTGGAAAGTAGGTCAGGGGGAAAGCTGTTCCTCGGGAGGTTCCAGGTCTGGGGCAAGACATATTCCCCCCCTGTATTGGTTCCACCGCCCCCAGATGGCATGCCACTTCCGGGGGCGACCTCTAGAGCAGTAGACCGTCTTCTCCCTAAACATGCTCCAATCCATGTTTTCCTTCCACGCGGTCAGTGTAGGGGGTCCCGAGGAGCCCCATAGCCGCGCGATATCCCTTTTTGCTACCATGTTACCCAGAGTCACCCATTGGGTCTGCGCCTCATCGAGGTCAGTGGGCCCCCAGACGTTCAGGAGGCAACACCGCGCCTCCGGCTGTACCGCAGTGCCCGTCACCTCCCCCATAACTGCATGGACTCTCCTCCAGAACTCCACAATGACACCACATTCCCAAATGATGTGCAGGAAAGTACCCACCATACCACATCCCCTTCTGCACAGGCCATCCTCCGAGAATCCCATGTGGACCAGCCTTGGCCCCGTCACATACACCCGGTGCAGTATTTTAAGCTGCACCAGCCTCAGACGCGACGGGATCGCAACCTCCTTAGGCGAAGAAACCGCTGACTGCCAGTCCTCATTATCCAACTCAAGACCATCCCTGGTCCACTGTTCTCTCAGCCCCAATAGCAAGTCTGCCCGGACGTTTATCAACTTCTTATATATGAGCGAGATCGTGCTCTCGGGCATATGACCATCAAGGACTCGGTCCTCAAGGGGAGAGGACTCCGGCACCTTCTCACCCTCAACAAGGACTGATTGGAGGGCGTGACGCAGCTGGATATACCTGAAATACTCTGAGGGCCCTAGCTCAAACTCAGTCTGCAACTCCTCGAAAGACTTCACCCTCCCCTTATGCAGTACATCTCCCACCTTGGATATACCTATCAGATCCCACTTATCAAAGCCCTTCGTGTGCCAGAGTCTTCCCAATCTTTCCGATTCAAACAATGGGGTAGCGAGGGTTAGCCTATCCTTCAAGCCCAACGAGTCAGTCGCCATCTTCCATACGCGCACCGCCACACCTGTGGGCCCCGTGAGGGACGAGTCTAAGGACCGCGAATACAACGCCCTGTAGTAGTTGCCGCCGCGCAGCAGCCACCTATCCATGGCATACCCAGGGCTGAGGGCAGGGCCATAAAACCCATGGTTGATCGCGCTCAGCTGCGTGGCCCAATAGTACCGTCGGATGTTTGGGAGCGCGATGCCCCCATCGTACCATGGGAGCGTCAACTTTGAAATAGCTATTCGCGGCCGCCCATCCCAAAGCAACGTCCTTTGGAGGCCTTCGACCTCCCGAAAGTATTTGGCCGGTACCCAGTCCAGGGTGTTCTGGAGAGCGTAGAGGAAGCGGGGAAGAGACATCATTTTAAACAGGGCCGCACGCCCAACGAGGGAGAGCGGCAGCCTCCGCCAACCTTCCACATCTCGCCTCAAGCGTGCCAAGGGGGGGAGCAGATTCCTCTCATAGCGCACAGCAGGATCCAAGGATATAAAAATCCCCAAATACACAAAACCCTGCTGGGCAACCTGTATCGAACATGTTCTAGGGATCGGTGGGACCTCGCCACTAAGAACGTACAAGTACGATTTGCCCCAATTAATCACAAGCCCCGAGTTCCCACCGAACGATGCGAGTACGTCACAGACCACTATAAGTGACTTCTTAGGTGAGGCAAGATACAGCAGGATATCATCGGCATATAGCGAAATACGGTCCTCATGATCAGACGACCACCGAAGGCCCCGTATATCCGGGTGCCAACGTATCCACGCAGCCAACGGTTCAAGGGCGAGGGCAAACAACAGAGGCGACAGGGGGCAGCCCTGCTGGGTACCCCTACCAAGCTGAAACGGAGTAGATGCCCGTCCATTCACCACCACATTCGCTAGTGGCCCCTCGTACAACAACCGAATCCAACTCACAAAACCGCGACCGAAACCAAACTTGGCCAGCACGGCCCATAAATATGCCCACTCCATCGTGTCAAAGGCCATCGTGGCATCAAGAGATGCCACAACAGCCGGTTCACGCAGCGTGCCCGCCCTGGCGATGACGCCATGAAGACGCCTAAGGTTCAATGCTGTATTTCGGTGCGGGATAAAGCCAGATTGATCCGGGTGGACCAAATCGCCAAGTACCCTAATCAAACGGGTAGCCAGGAGTTTGGACAGAATTTTCGGCTCAGCGTTGAGGAGTGAAATGGGCCGATAGGAGGAGCATCTATCTCGGGGTTTACCCTCTTTATGTATGACCACGATCGATGCCAGACGCTGGTCCAACGGAAGGATCCCATCCCCCCGTGCCTCCAAAAACATGGCGCGCAGATGAGGGGCGACCCTATCCGGGAACAGTTTGTAGAGGTCGATCGGCAGTCCATTCGGTCCAGAGGCCTTACCCGAGTTCAACGCGCGAATCGCCCCCGCCACCTCGTCAACCGTGATGTCACCATCCAAATCGTCCCTATCTATGTCAGAGAGGCAGGGCAACTCGATATCTCGGAGGAGATCAGACGAGTCCTCGGGCGGCCTGTCCGACACAGAGGAATAAACCCTATGAAAATACTCAGCGAAACACTTCACAATCCCCTCAGGTTCCACGATCGCCTCTCCCCCCTCTCCAATCAACTCTGGCACCACTCTATTGACCCGTTCTTTCCTGTCCAACCACGCCAGGAGTTTCCCTGCCTTATCCCCAACGTCATACAGGTGGCCCTGTTGTTCCCTGCTGAGGGTCTTAGCGGCGTTCGTCACCAGGTCCCTATATTTCGCCTGCTTCAGGCAAAGCTCATGCAATGAGGACTCTGTAACCTCCTCCTCCATATCCCCCTCAAGGGCCGCAATCTCCTCCTCCACCTGCCGCACCTCGCCATCCCTCCGATTCTTGGCAGCCACCACAAGGGAAAGGGCTTCCCCCCGAAGCACGGTCTTAAAAGCTTCCCACAGCGACACCGCCGAGTCCACGGTTCCCAGATTGTCCTTAAAGTAATTATCTACCTTCTTTACCAGGGCGCTGCGCATCTTGGGGTCTCGGAAATACCATGGGTTGATGGGGGCCACCCTCCCTCCTCCCTCCCCCCTCCCGACCTAGATCCAGCCGGATCCACACTGGCGAGTGATCAGAGATACCGCGTGCCATGTGCCTCGCCTCGGATATCAACGAGGCATGTGCGGCCAGAGTGAGCAGGTAGTCAATCCTGGAGAGGCTACCATGCGCCCCGGAGTGAAACGTGTATTGACTCTGTGTGGGGTGCCGGAGCCTCCAGCAATCTATCAGACCAAATGTATCCAGGAAGTCTGGAAGCCATTTCTGAGCCCCCCCTGTGTCCCTGGGCGGGTATCTATCCAACAGTCCGGAACCCACAGCGTTGAAATCCCCTCCCACTACCAGCATTCCCCCCGGGAGAGTCAGCAAAGCCCTGCCCAGTTCAGCAAATGTGGAGGCCTGCAGGGCCGGCGGGACATAAACCGAAACCTAAACCAAAGTCCTTCCTTCCCACCGCCCCGCCACCGCCACAAACCTCCCCCTATCGTCAACAATGGTGGAGTCCACCTCAAAAGGCAGCGATGCTCTAACGAGGATGCCCACACCCCTGGACCCAGAAGAGAATCCCGAGTGTGCAATGAATTTATACCCCTTCCTATTCAGGGCATAGCACGTATTGCCTATGAGATGCGTCTCCTGCAGCAGGACAACGTCTGGCATTGAGCGTTTCAAAAATTGCAAGACAATCCCCCTCTTGATGCGATCCCCCAAACCATTAACATTCCAGCTTATAACACTTAAGCCTCTACCCCCCATCCTCAAACGGAAAGAGGCCCACCCCACACCCGAGGCGCCACCATGGAACAGCCCTGAGGATAATCATCATGCCTTGCAGAAATAAACCCCCCAACAACAAACTCAAAATCCCAAAAACTCCCCCCACCCTGCACCCCTGCTGCAGCTTAAAAAGCCCCCCCAACTTGCAGTGTGCCTGTCGCCCTACAAAAACAAAAATCTACAAAAAGTACCCTAAGGGAGGAAAAGAGCACCCCTCGTCCTCCCACAACCCTCCACAGTTACTGCACTCTGTTCAAATCTTCAAGTATGGTTAAATCAAGTCAGGTCGGCTTTGAGATATCAGCCCTGTCCATTCCGGCCACTGTCTCCATGCTCGGCTGTGTCGTCCCCGGTCCGTCGCCGGGGCAAAGCGTCCAGCCATTCGTCGGCCATAACAGGAGAGTCAAAAAAGAATGTCCGATCTTCATGCACCACCCGTAGTCTGGCGGGGAAAAGCATGGCATACTTCAGGTCCAGTTCCCGAAGTCTCCGCTTCACCCCCAGGAAGCTCTGTCTCTGTCTCTGCACATGCTGGGTGAAGTCTGGATAAAAATTCACCGACGCATTCTGGAAGGGGACTGGGCCCGTCACCCTCGAAGCTTGCAGGATAGCGTCCCGATCTCGAAAATGAAAGAGTCGGGCGACAATCGGCCGCGGCGGGGCACCCGCCTTGGGCCGCCCGCCCGGCACCCTATGGGCCCTTTCCACCGCAAAAAACTTTCCAAGGCCCTTAGGCTTAAGATGATTGAGGACCAAATCTTCCACAAGCAGGTCCGTCGAGGCCTCATCCGAGGACTCCGGGACCCCGATGACGCGCACGTTATTGCGCCTGGACCGGCTCTCGAAGTCCTCCAGCCGGCGGGCGGCGAGGTCACTCTCGGCCCTCAGCTTCCGGACCTCGTTCTGCAAATCCGCGACATCATCAGCGAGGCCCGTGGTCTTGTGGTCCAGGTTCTTAACTCGTTCGTTTGTCTTGCCCAAGTCCGAGCGGATCAAATTGACATCCACCAGGATGGCATCCACCTTATGCGCCAGGGCCTCGAATTGCCTCCCCATCGAGGTCTGCATCCCATCAAGCGCGCCCATGACATCCTGCAGGGATAGCTCCGGTGTCCCAGGCGAGTCCTCCTTCTGGGCATCCGGCGCCTGGCTCGGTCCACTCGGCGACGTTTTCAGGAGGGCGTAGCGGTCCATACTGTTGACTTGGGAATACGTTCCCCGCCTGGTGGACTTAGTCTTCAACCGATCCCCTTCTGCTTTGCCCGACATAATGGACTCCAGGCAGTCCAATGCAGTGAAGACCGCTCCCTCTCAGAGAGAGGAATAAGGAGTGAGCAGGTTCGCCTTGTGCTGCCAGAGTAGCCCGCCGAGCGTCTTTGGGGTTATAAAGCCACCCAGAGCTCTACAGTGTCCGGGCAGACAAAGGGAACGAAACCGAAAGTGAAAGAGCGAGGGCCTCCGTCCGACAGTTCACACCTCACCAGGCCGTTGTTGATCAACTAGGAGTCGGGCATCCTGCCAACTCTAGCCCCTGGCATCTCCGGGAGTTAGGCCGCAATCTTTCGCCCGTCGTAAGTCCGGTTCCCGATGGGCGATCCGACCGCGGATAGTATCAATCGCCTCCCTGACAACTCAGCAACACGGTGCCATGCATACCGTCAGGATTAGAGACAGGATAGTCGACGGAGGGCGCGAGGGTCTCGGGAGCTCTAAGCTCACGCGGCCATCTTGGTCAAGCGCTAGGCTCCTCCCCCTGGATCCACTTTTCTAACTGCATGGTAAGATGCTCGATTGCAGGCCAATAGTTCAAACGTATAACCTGTTCCTTATCTCTGTGCAAGTGTATGCCAAGATACTTGGTGGTGTCAGTTGCAAATCGCAAGGGGAGCTCTGTCTCATCTGCGGCAGCAGTGATAGGAAACATCACCAATTTGCCCCAATTTATTCGCAGCCCGGACACGGTTCAGAAGTGGCCAATCTCATCTATTAGAGGCTGCAAGTTGGCTCTGGGGTGTCTTATGAAAACCAGAATGTTGTCTGCATACATGGACATCAGAAGAGGTCCAGAGGGAAGCTGAAAGCCAAGAAACATATGTTGTTCTTGTAAGTGTCAAACCAAATGGTCCAAGGCCACTATAAAAAGCAATTTAGACAGTGGACAACCCTGCCGGATCCCATGTAAAATCAGAATCGGAGAAGAAAGGGAGCCATTTACCTGTAGCCTGCCAGTTGGTGATGAATAGAGCAACGCAATCAAAGCAATGAAGTTGCCTGGGATGCCCAACTTGTAGAGTGTAGCGGTTAAGAAAGGCCTCTCAAGAGATTCAAAAGCCTTCTCAGCATCCAGAAGGGCTATCACTGCAGGGGTACTAGGCTCTATTCAATTAATGACAGAGAAGTCGGTTCTTAAATTTATCAAAGTGGATCTATGCAGAATAGAACCTTTACTGTACTGGGGAGATGATTTGTTCCAAAAACAACGACAGCTTAGAGGATAACTTTTTGGCCAGGATTTTATTATCAAAGTTTATTAGTGAAATGGGGCAGTATGAGGAGCAGTTAGTGGGTTCCTTACCCGGTTTTAGTAGTAAGGAGATGGCCACCTCTCTCATGGAAGGAGAAAGTGTGCTGACCTCTAGGTCCTCTGCAAAGACCTCAAGGAGTTGTGGTGCTAGACTATCTTTGAATGTCTTATAAAATATCCCCAATAGTCCATTGAGGCCCAGTGCCTTAGCACTGGCAAAAGCATCTATAGTAAGCGTAATTTCCTCTACATTAAAGGGATTAGCCAGAAATTTGTGGTCTGCGTCCTGCCCAAACCAAGCGGATAAGCAATCCCCGTAGTTGAAGAGAGAAGGCTTTTGTAAGTTGGATAGGTATGTTAATGAATAGGTATAGGAACCAAGGCAATACATTCATTTTATTAAGGGTGATACCTCCAGCCATAGAAAAGGGCAACTGGATCCACTTTTCAAATTGCATGGTAAGATGCTCGATTGCAGGCCCATAGTTCAAACGTATACCCTGTTCCTTATCTCTGTGCAAGTGTATGCCAAGATACTTGGTGGTGTCAGCTGCCCATCCCCATTAGTCCATCGAGGCCCAGTGCCTTAGCACTGGCCAAAGCATCTATAGTAAGCGTAATTTCCTCTACAGTAAAGGGATTAGCCAGAAATTCTGCCTATCCAGTTGTAAGCCATACCATCGCGATCTCCTCTAGGTAAGCCAAGTGCTGAGAGAAATCCTTAAGGAGAGTGGTGTATAAATGGAGCGATAAAATGCAACCTGTTCCGCTATTATTTCTGTATCTTCTGTAGCTATGGAGTCGTCTGCACCTTTTATCGCTGCTATGTGTCCGGTTCCCCTAGGAGGCCTCCACCAGATGTGCCAGAGGTCTACCTGGGCGTTCACCCTCACCATACTGGTGAGCCTTGTAGAACTTGCCCAAAAGTTATGCCTATCAGCATGATCATTAAATTCCAAAATGATAGCTCTACGTTTGTTCTGAGCGTGTGGTGTGGGCAATATTGCCTCCAGTAGGGCTAGTTCTGTTTCGACTCAAGCAAGACTCCCACGGATCGAGTACAGGACACCTGCCTGCTTGGATATTCTAACGCCCCGGATATAAGCCATAAAGGCGTCCCACAGCGTTGCGTACTTGGCCACCGTACCGGTGTTCAGGGTAAAGTATTCAGTAATGGCCTCTTGCAATTCAGAATGTCACACCTCATCCAGAAATGCAGTAGCAGGAAAAGACCATCTGTGCTCCCACCCAGCTGAGTGTGGAATATGTAGATGAAGAATCACCGGGGCATGATCCGATAAAGTACGTGGCAATGTATCGATACCCCTGGTCCATTGGCATCCCTACCGATCTGCTAGCAAGTAATCTATGCTTGTTTGTGTAGAAATGTGGCACTGAGTGAAAGGTGTGTCTGGGGATATCGGGTGGTGTGTGTGCCAGAGAGTGCGCAAATCCAAGGAATGTATGAGGCCCTGCATCACTCAAAGGGAATGGGGTTTGGTGGTAGAGAGTGGATCAGAAGAATCATGATTGTGATCAAGTCAGAGGTTTAGGTCCCCACCAAGGAATATTGTGACGTAGTCGTACCAATTTAACATGACATGAAGGTTTCCAAAGATACCAAGTTCGTCCACGTGGGCGCATAAATATTGAGGAAGAGCACCGTCTTGCCCAGCAGTGTTCCCAGCATCAGCAAATATCTCCCCTGTGTGTCTGTTATAGTATCCTTTTGTGTAAACAGGAGGGAATGGTAGATAAGAAGACATACCCCTCGGGAATAAGTACTGTAACTTGCAAAGAATCTATGGGGTACCCAGGAGGAAGCAAAGGGGGTGGTCGCCTGTTAGGGGAGGTGAGTTTCTTGCAGGAATGCTATTTTGACATTATGTCTCTGGAGGTACACCAACACCAATTTACATTTCCTAGGATCATTGAGCCCCCGTACATTCCAAGTGATGAGGTTTACATCTACCGCATGGTCTATGACCATAACCCTGGATAGGGGAGTTTGTGCCTGCCACGCCTGTGTACATAGGCCAGAACGTGAGCAATGGAGGGAGGAAATCTATGAAGGGACATAGAGAAGGGGAAATACCAAGAACAACATTACAATAAATCAATAATCGACATACTGAGCAAAAACGTCAAAACCCACCCACCTCCCACACCTGGCCCTGTGAACATTGTCCCTCCCCAATTAACACGAGGAAAGGGACAAAATAGAAAACTCCAAAAGAATTTTGATTGGAATCGTCCGGAGGAGGCGGGCAATGCCTCGGACGTCTGATGCCCAAACTTTAAGCTACGTAAAGTTGCGGATTAGAGATATAGAAACTTTTCTAACTTCAAAGTAGAAACCGCCACAGGTTCAAAGTCACATTTCGGCATCTTATTTAGACAACTTAGCTGATAAACGATCATGAAAGCCAAGTCCTCATTCAGTAGTAAAGAGCTCTGCACTCGCGGCCAGCTACCTGTCTGGGGTGAATGTCCAGAGGACTGCGTAGGGTTCCCGCGAGCCGTACCTTGATGTTGCTTGCAAAAAGCCTGGGTATTAGTAGCATTCTCAAAGAAGCGGGGTTTACCGTCCACCATCACTCTTAATGTAGCTGGATAGAGCATAGCATGTTTGAGTCCCATTGTACGAAGTTTGTGCTTTGTTTCCAAGAATTTGCTTTGGGCCTCCTGTACCGCGACGGTATGATCGGGGTAAAAAGAAAGCACAGTCCCCTGGTATTATACAGGGAAGTTCTCACAGACCAATTGAAGAATTAATGGGGGATGGGAGCACACTGCCACACCTCCCAGCACAGTTTGCCCCTTAGCATTGTGGTAAATGCAGTTCACAGTGATTTCTTACTTGAATTTTAGCTGTAGTGGTTCACCAAAGTTGGTGCAGGTTAGTGCTGTGAATCTCCCATCCCCCATTTGTTTGAAAAGGCTCCCTTGAGCCACTGAGCTGACGAGCTCATGGCGATGCACCTGTGCGCCAGAGAGAGGTACTGAGACCTGAGAGACTATGGCAGCCTTTCCAGCAACCCCAGAAAGAATTTTCGTTTTTTATCTCTACTGAAGACGGATAATATCCAGAAACACATGTGTCTAGAGATTCACAGCACTAACCTGCACCAACTTTGGTGAACCACTACAGCTAAAATTCAAGTAAGAAATCACTGTAAACTGCATTTACCACAATGCTAAGGGGCGAACTGTGCTGGGAGGTGTGGCAGTGTGCTCCCATCCCCCATTTGTTTGAAAAGGCTCCCTTGAGCCACTGAGCTGACGAGCTCATGGCGATGCACCTGTGCGCCAGAGAGAAGTTCTGAGACCTGAGAGACTATGGTAGCCTTTCCAGCAACCCCAGAAAGAATTTTCGTTTGTTATCTCTACTGAAGACGGATAATATCCAGAAACACATGTGTCTAGAGATTCACAGCACTAACCTGCACCAACTTTGGTGAACCACTACAGCTAAAATTCAAGTAAGAAATCACTGTGAACTGCATTTACCACAATACTAAGGGGCGAACTGTGCTGGGAGGTGTGGCAGTGTGCTTCCATCCCCCATTTGTTTGAAAAGGCTCCCTTGAGCCACTGAGCTGACGAGCTCATGGCGATGCACCTGTGCGCCAGAGAGAAGTACTGAGACCTGAGAGACTATGGCAGCCTTTCCAGCAACCCCAGAAAGAATTTTCGTTTTTTATCTCTACTGAAGACGGATAATATCCAGAAACACATGTGTCTAGAGATTCACAGCACTAACCTGCACCAACTTTGGTGAACCACTACAGCTAAAATACAAGTAAGAAATCACTGTGAACTGCATTTACCACAATGCTAAGGGGCGAACTGTGCTGGGAGGTGTGGCAGTGTGCTCCCATCCCCCATTTGTTTGAAAAGGCTCCCTTGAGCCACTGAGCTGACGAGCTCATGGCGATGCACCTGTGCGCCAGAGAGAGGTACTGAGACCTGAGAGACTATGGCAGCCTTTCCAGCAACCCCAGAAAGAATTTTCGTTTTTTATCTCTACTGAAGACGGATAATATCCAGAAACACGTGTCTAGAGATTCACAGCACTGACCTGCACCAACTTTGGTGAACCACTACAGCTAAAATTCAAGTAAGAAATCACTGTGAACTGCATTTACCACAATGCTAAGGGGCGAACTGTGCTGGGAGGTGTGGCAGTGTGCTCCCATACCCCATTTGTTTGAAAAGGCTCCCTTGAGCCACTGAGCTGACGAGCTCATGGCAATGCACCTGTGCGCCAGAGAGAGGTATTGAAACCTGAGAGACTATGGCAGCCTTTCCAGCAACCCCAGAAAGAATTTTCATTTTTTATCTCTACTGAAGACGGATAATATCCAGAAACACATGTGTCTAGAGATTCACAGCACTAACCTGCACCAACTTTGGTGAACCACTACAGCTAAATTTCAAGTAAGACATCACTGTGAACTGCATTTACCACAATGCTAAGGGGCGAACTGTGCTGGGAGGTGTGGCAGTGTGCTCCCATTCCCCATTCAATTGAAGAATTATATCACAGTCCATATAATTGAGCAGGCGGGCTATGATGGAGCCTGGAGGGGCTCCTGGGGGGAGGCTGCGGGCCAAGGGAATGGTGTGTCCGCTTGTAGGAGAGTAGGATCTGCCTCTTATGTTGCCCCCACTTTTTTCTGATGTTAACACTGGTTTCTGGCTATAGTCTGGCTGGGACCCTGCTAATCAGGGCCCCAGCCTTTCTGTTCTCTCTAAACAAAATGGAGTGCATATTAGGTGCACTAGTGATTGGATACTGTGGTCCCTTGTGAGTCCCTAGAATATGGTACCTTAGGTACCAAGGGCATAGGAACTTCACATGCCTACCAGGGGTTGAAGCATGTATTATGCCACCCCTGGGAAGCAGACTAAATCTGACACCACAGGCCTGCTACTGCAGCCTGGGTGAGGTAGTGTTAGCACTCCTCACTGAGATATAGGTTCACTATATCTCTCCCTGCACACATATATAAAACTATCAGTCACCTGTGGTAAATATTTCTCCTTTACCGGGACTGAATTTGATACAGAAACATTATAAAATAGCTCAGTAAAATGAGAGGCAGAATCCGTGATATTAGAGTTTCGGAATGGGCTTTATTCCAATAAGCGATTATAATCGGATGCCTCAAGTTCCATCACCACGGGGGTTCAGGAAGTGAAGTACATACTTTATTGACAAGAAGTAACTTTTATAGTCCATACATTATAATGAAGTGAATATAGTAGGCGTAACAATTGATAAGGACATTGACGTTTGGTTTGCGTAACCGAAAATGGGTGTAATAATGAGTAAAAAGGAACATGATTGGTTGTGATGTCATGTATAGGTGGATCTATAAGATAATACTTGGCATGGATGCGCGCGCAGCAGTATGACGTGTAATTGACGTGTAACTAGGGGGTGACGGGGACTTGACATTTAGCTCTATATGTGGAGACAAGAAGTCTGGGAGGTCAAGTCAACCTAATCCCAAATCATATCTAACATCCTATGTTTAAAGAACTATGTTATCCATAAAAGAAGGACTCTCGGACAGAATCTATTCTATACTGACTGTGCGTGTACAAGCGTCTAAGTGTCTACACTGAATGCGAGGGGGTAGGAATATTCCATGGTAACAGGGCTATGAATTACTTGCATGAGGACAGAGAAGATGGGCCTTTTTGCTTGGTAACTGGAGGAATGTTTACTTAAACTACTAGGCAGGAATGCATCGGCTGAGGGGGAAGCAGATAATTCGAAGGTGAAATACAGTTCTTGGCAGAGAGTAAGCTGATGTCAGGCTTCGTGAGCCGCGCAGAGAATGAGACAAAGTTCAGGGTCACAGATGCAGGCTCGGGCTGGAGCTTTTAGAGGCAGAAGGCAAGAAGAGTTTGATGACAGAATCAGGGCCTACTTGCCTGGACTGAAAAATGGAGTAACTGAGCCATATAAAGCCGGTGGCCTTTCATATTTAAGAATAGAATATCCGGCCTATTCATGGCGGATCTGGCAGAGGACATGTTGACGGTGGGCATACATGTATTTGCGTCTTCATAACTGGAACTGGGGGGGACATATATGTACTTGTGATATACACATGGAACCGTTGGGGTCCAAGATAGGGGACATAACTGACCAGGAAAATCCATATTTCCACATTCCCTCCTTGTCCCCTACTTGCCCTTCAAGAGATATCAATCTTCATCAATCCATTGATCTGTTCATATAGCATCATTTGTTCTTCTTTCTTCTTCCGGGATCTTGAATGAAATCTTGGTGGTGGAATACACGATGTGGCACACAGACCACAGATCGCTGGTCCACATTGTAGACATAGACAGCAACTGAATAGTATGAGAAGGCCAATACCTAGGAAGGATAGAACTCTCCATCCCCAGGCTGATACCGCATTCCAAAACCAACTGGACCAAGTCCAAGTGCCTGGGTTCTGGTGTATCTGGCTTACAATCTTATGAAGGCGAGTGATGGCTTTATATACAGATGGCGAATTTTCTGGTATGAATACGCAACAGCTTGATCCGATGACCCTACAAGCTCCGCCCCTATCAGCCAGGATGACGTCAAGGACAAGACGATTTTGAAGCACAACAATCCGCATAGCAGACTGCTCTTTCGTTAAATTGCCTAAGGCGGAAATAGTCTCATTCACTACTGCTTCAAGGGTTCTAGTTAATCTACGTATCAGCTTACTATTAGTAACAGTACCTATATAGGGAAAGATGCCTTTATTAAAATCTACATACTTGTCCCATGCCGTCTCAGTGTAATCGATAATGGGGAGATCTCTCCGTTCTCTGTTGTGTACTAAATGAATATTTCTGTAATAATCAGGAGGAGCTAGGAAAACAGGTGGCAAAAGGAATGCAATGTAGCAGGTACCATCCCAATCTAGGGGTAGACGCATATATGCAGTCTGACCACATATAAAGTAGGAGTGGCGAGAAGCTCTGAATGAAGATTTTCCTTGATCACTGAATTCTACTATAGTAGTGCATTTACTATGGCCCATATGTATGGAACCAACCTTTCTTACACACAATTCACCTTTTGCTGGGAATACTGACATGGTGGGTAAGACTAGCTCAACTTCGGATACGACATTTAGAATCATGAGATTAGGTGTAAAATTACCTAATCCATACACTTCATTTTCTAGATCAGTTCCTGTTCTTTTGGGGCGACCCTCCTTGTCAGGGTAGCAGACTTTGAGTAAAACTAGGTTCAGGTTTCCCCATATCCAATGGTCTTGGTAAACTGCTGTGTCTGAGTCTATGGAATTAATTAAACTAAACCATGCTCCACAGGAGCCATTATGTGTGAATGAATGTGGAAAGAAAGGCAGGACTCCTTCATAATTCTGATAGGGAGGGAGTCGGCCACACACCCAACAATTGGTGGCATTACTAGTCTGATGGGAATGATGTAACATACTAATGAAAGTGTTATTGCGCAGCGCAAGTCTATAAGACAATTCATGCGGAGGTAAGTCACTAAAAGAATGTTCAGCAGCAATATTATAAACATGTCTAGAAATAGGGTAATATATGTGCAACAACATACTTGTAATAATTATTAAAAGACTCAATAAAAACAAAATTAATAATGTCACTATGCAGTGGCTACGCAGTGATTTACAATACGCCTGTCGTTTCAACATTTTTCGGGTATTTTCTCTACTCAGGTCCAAGGGATACATGTCAGAGACAATTCAACCGCTTCACCTTGGAGAGGACTTAAACAATCAAATTGCTCGACTGGTTGGGCCTAAGCTTTAGTTTATAATTTTCAGATTTGTTAGGTTCAACAAAAGGGAGTTTTGTCTGTGAGGGAGTGCAGGGCACAGTGTCTATATCCGAAGATAGTCCATGAAATTTCTTGATGTGGCTTGAATGAATCCAGCCCTTGCGACCCTCGATCTTCACGGCTGTTCTTGTGGTCAACAGGACCAACTTGGGTGCTTTCCACCTGGGCTCCAGCTGAGTCTTTCGGTCGAAATTCCTCACAAAGACAAGATTACCCGGAACAACGTCATGGGGTTTCACCTCAGTGTTGTCGGGAAAGGCTGCAGCTACCTGTGAACGAGAAGATTGTAGTGCAGACATCAAGGAGGCCAAGTAATCTGTCAGCATATTACAGTCAATATCAGTTATTTTGCGTGGTATAGGCGTCCCCCACATATTCGGTGGTCTACCGAAGATCACCTCATACGGGGATAGCCCTGTTCTAGAGTGTGCTACCATTCTCATGTAAAAAAGTGCAACTGGTAATGCTACTATCCAGTCGACCCCTTTCTCTCTGCATATTTTGGACAGTCTGACTTTCAGTGTCTGATTATGTCTTTCTACGAGACCTGCTGCCTCGGGATGTCGGACACAGTGGAATTTCCACTGATATCCTAGCAGAAGTGAAACGTGTTTCATTAATTCGGATGAGAACGGCTGGCCGTTATCTGAGTAGACAACACGTGGTAAACCGTATCGTGGGAAGAATTCTCGAACCAACTGTTTGGCAGTAGTCGGGGCAGTGTAATCTGAAACCGGGTACGCCTCTGTCCAACGGGACAGAGCGCAGACAACTACGAGAACATATTTGAATCCTCGACATCGTTCCATCTGGATATAATCCATCTGTAGGACTTCAAAAGGGTGATCAGGAGGATGAAATCCACCCTGTTCTATGGGAACACTTTTTCCTGGGTTGAACTGGCAACAGATCATACAGGTACGGACCTTTTGTTTTGCTGCTGCTCGTAAATGTTTATTGAACCAAATGTGTTGAATGCTGTCTAGCATAGCTTTTTCTCCTAGATGTGCCGGACTATGTATAGTGTTAATTACGACTTGGACCATTGAATCAGGAAGGAACCATACAGACCTTTCCTTCATCATCCATCCTTGGTTCGTTTGGATCCCTCCTAACTCGGTCCATTTCTTTATTTCGTCTGGTGTAGCATGTGTCTGTATGTCAATTACGTCAAGAGTAGGATCTTTAACGGTCATACAATGTGTCGGTGTCGGGACTATTGTCTTTGTCATGTCGGGGGTCTGAGTTTGAGCAGTCAGTTTAGCTGTTCTGTCGGCTAGATCATTGCCTTGGGAAATGATATCAGTAACCTTCGTATGGGCCTTACATTTCATAATTGATATTTCAGTGGGTAGATGTATTGCATCTAATAATGCGTGAATGAGGGGTCCGTGCTGAATGTGGGCACCGTGGGAAGTTAAATAACCTCTCTCTCGCCACAGCACGCCGAAGTCATGTACAACTCCGAATGCATAACGTGAATCAGTGTATATGTTGACTTTTTTATTCGTGGCTTGAATACAGGCTTGTGTCAGAGCGATGAGCTCTGCGGCTTGAGCTGACAAAGTATTTATACGATTAGTTTCAATGACTTCAGTATCTGTTGTGACTGCATAAGCGGCTACTAACTCTCCTGTACTTGTTCTCATGCATGAACCATCAACATAAAATGTCAAGTCTGGATCTGACAGTGGAACATCGGTCAAGTCTTTTCTGGGTTTTGTCGTTACAGTAATAACTTCAATACAGTCATGGGCTAGTGGGTCTGTTCCGGTTACTGGCAAAAGTGTGGCAGGATTCAATGTGTTACAGCGTCTTATTTCTATATGTGGCTGAAACAATGTAAGTTCATATCCTGTAAGTCGCGCTATAGTCAAGTGTTGTGTTTGCGTTCTATTTACAAGAACCTCTACTGCGTGGGGTACTTGAACTGTCAATGGATGTCCTAACACTATGGCATCGCTTTGTCTGATTGCTAAAGCTGTCGCTGCTACTGATTTCAGGCACGCAGGCAAAGCCTGAGCTACGGGATCTAATGTACTAGAGAAATAGGCACATGGTTTGTGTGCTCCTGCTTGATCCTGTGTGAGTACTGACAAAGCAGTACCTTCGCGTTCTGTAACAAAGAGTGTAAACTGTTTTTTGTAACATGGCGTTGCTAAAACGGGTGCTTGACATAAAGCTTTCTTTAGGCTTTCAAAAGCTTGTGTGTGTTCCTGAGTCCAAGGGAGAACAGTCGATGTGGCTGCCTCCTGTGTTGTCAATTGAATGAGTGGTTTTGCTAGAAATGCATACTGCGGGATCCACTGTCTACAGTATGAAGTGAGGCCTATGAAAGCCCGCACCTCCTTTTGTGTCTTGGGTATTGGCATGTTAGTTATTAACTGAATGCGGTCGGGTGTAAGCTGCCTTCCCTCCTTGTCCAGCGAGTGTCCAAGATAAACAACTTGCTGGACACAGAATTGCAGCTTAGAAGGGGACACCTTGTGCCCTTTTTCGGCTAGAAATTGTAAAACTGTCAGTGATGCTTTCTCACATTCAGGTTCGCTTCTTGCGGTGATCAACAGATCATCGACATATTGAAGCAAGGCAGTGTTAACTGGCATGTGGATACTGTCGAGTTCTCGTTTCAGTGCTTGGCTATAGATGCTGGGGCTTTCTGTAAATCCTTGAGGTGCGCGTGTGAATTTAAAGCTACGTCCATTTAAACTAAATCCGAACAAATATTGGCTTTCCGGATCTATTGGGACGCTGAAAAAGGCGTTTTTGAGATCAATTACAGTAAAGAATGTTGCTTCGGAATCAATAGCTGTCAATAATGACGAGATATCTGGGACCACAGGGAATTGTGGCACAATGCATTTGTTTAACTCGCGCAGATCAATAACCAATCGATATACTGGCGGCGCTGTAGGATCTGTTCGTTTAAGAATCGGTATTATCGGTGAATTACATATATTGGAGTCTGTTTCCACAACTACTCCTTGGGCAATGAGTTCGTCAATGATTTGTAGTAAAGCCACTACAGCATCTGGTGGTAACTTGTATTGTCGCATTCGTGGTAGCACCACTCCTGCCTTTAGTGTGACTCGATATGGTGTAATATTCATGCAACCAACATCAGTAGGGCCTTGTGCCCATAGACGTGTAGGTAAGGCCTGCAGTCGGGGATCCATGTCTCTAGATACATAGTGACCTTTAAAATCACGTAAAAACAATCTTACTCCTTCCGGAGAACAACATATTATAGCTCCTAGAGCTTTTAACGTTTTTATTCCTAATAGATTTTCTGGACATGATTTAGTAAGCAATAAATCTGTAGTTCGGGTCAAAGGTCCTATCGTAAGTGGCAGAGGTTGTGACACTTCATTAACAATAGGTTTTCCTGAAAAACCAAGGGAAATATTCTGTGAGCCTGAGAGGGGTGCCCCTGGAACTTCACTACGTTTTATAGTTGTTCGACTTGCCCCTGTATCGAGTAAAAATTTTCTATCTTGACCTAATAATTTACTATGTACATAAGGTCCTTCTTGATCTACAGGAATCTCGATAAGGGGTAAGTCAACTTCCCTCTCTAGGCTTGTTCATGCGTAACGCTGATACTCGGGATATTCATACTGTGCGGTCTGATACATTTGTCGTGTTGTTGTCTGTGTGGCAGCAGCAGGCAACGATGGTGCAGCTGGCACAAACTGTATTGGCTGTTGTGCGGCTGGCATGGCCTGGGCATGCTGCATAGCTCCTTGTTCATTCTGATCTTGTCTTAGTGGCCGTGATCTTTCTTGTGTTTTACCTATGGCGATATTATGTTTTAAAACTGGACAATCGTGTACGTAATGGCCTGGCTTTTTACAATAATTGCATGTCCCCTTTACAGGTCCTGCTGAATCGGAATGTGTCATACCCTTTTTATGTCCTTCAGCTGGAACTGTCTGGGAAACTAGCATTTTCATTTTCGTGTCTTTCATGCGTCTGTGTTCATGTTCTTGTTCCTCTTTAATTCTATTGTGGTGGTACTGTAACATTTGTAACATTTGTGTTGGAGTGTTACCTTGCCAGGTACTCTCGAATTTTAATACTCTATTCTTTACTGGGGGCAGAGCATTTTCTACTAATTTTGTTACAAACAGATGTGGGTATGATTCGCTACTTGCTTTTATGCCACTATTTATACCAAAACATTTTTCAAATCGGGCATAGTAATCACTAGTGTCTTCATCTTGCTTCTGCTTACAGGCTGAAATTGTACCCCAATCTTCCTTTTTCGTAGTTAATAAACGTGGCAGTACCTGTACTAGTAGACCTGGTAGTGCTTTAGTTTTGTCCCCAAGCCCCGAACCTGGACCTCGGGCCCTTTCTTCTGCTTCTAATGCTGACCATTCTATCTTTTGATCACCTATCTCCCACTCTTTTTCCTTGAGTTTCTCATAAATGCCAGCAGGCATCAACACCTTTAATATTGTCATAATGTCGGGGTAGGTATACTCTCCCATGAGTAACATGTCTTTAATTTCTCGGTGAAAACCCGCTGGGTCTTTGTCATGACTGGGTACCACTTTCTTCATTTCTAACAATTCTATTTTCGATATGGGCGTATATACAAATACGCGTTTAAACTGATTGTCCTCACCCTTTATTGGGTGCACTTCTCGTAAGGGATTCTGTCTATCTATGTGATACGTAGTTCTTTCCTTGACGGACAATGGAACATGTTCTGAACATACAAAAAGAATATACTGCTTTCTTGATTCTAGAATTTCTTTAATTAATTCAGTACCTGGACCTCTCCATTTATTCATAAGTAATTCAGTCAGTATGTCAGGCAAGGGACCAGGGTCCGAATGCTGACTCCGATATAGTATAATGAGTTGTTGAATCATATAAATCCCAGCTAACCTTTGTTCATCTAGGGTAAGATTCAAAAATGTGCGTATTACTGTATCATCACTATATTTTCCGGGACTGTCCACCCAATGGACAGCTGCCCTGGCTAAATCTTGTTCATCCATAGAATCGAGGAAATGATAACCCCTTCGTTCTCGGAGTAGTTTGTCGGCGGTTTGGAACGAATGCTCGTTAGACCTTATGTTAATTATAGGTATTTGAAAATTCCTGTTATTATCTGGACATATCGGACGTATTGGGTCAGTATGACATCTAGTCTGATTCCTATTACAAGATCTTCCTCTACCTACATAGGCTATGGTGTCTGACTGTCCTGTGGGCAGTCCGGACCCTTCTTCCTCGTTTTGTTCGAACTCGTCTACCTCTAATCGCTCTTCATGTAGGCGTTCTATTTCTTTACGGATCTTTCGGCACATGGCTATTATACAGTTTTGTTTATCATGTCTCCCTTCCGATATATTCTGGCTCCATCTTGTAAGAATTTTCATTGCTTCCGGGTCTACCCCCGGTCGGTCTTGATTTCTGATCACACAGTTTATGAGGAAACGTAACAGTTCCCCCTGTATCTCTACTTTCTGGTATTCCATAGCTCTGTAAATACATTCTGGATCTCGCCCCGTTTGGACAAAATGATATATATTATCTAGATGCGCAGTCATTCCTGGTAACTTCGCTAAATACACTGCGGCTCGTCTGATACGCAATGATGCTAGGGTCATTTCGTCCTCCTTTCCAGGCACCGGGTCATATCTACAATCTATAAGAAGTTCCTTAAGCGCACGAGCACTAAGGAGTTTGGGTGTACGTGAATGCGCTGACTCTTGAAAAGTAAGTTTATTTATTCTGGGTGGTGTAGAAAAGACATTGGCAGCTCCTCCCGCGGCCCCATCTGGGGCGTCGGGTGTAAAAGGATTCGTCGAACGTGACACAGCAACTGCAGGTGTGGACACAGCCATAGAAGTAGCTGTAGGAGCGGATACAGAAACAGATGTGCTTGCCGGAACTTGTGACTCGATTTGTTGCTGCAGGGATACGGGTACTGGATCTTGGCGTTGAACCTCCCTGGTATGCGGTCTATGTGGGGCGGAATTAGCATACTCGGGAGCTGCGTCATCTAAATATGAGGAAAGAAAAACATCTTCTGCGGTTCTAGGATGCCCCTTAGGATGTACCTTTATTGGGAACAATGGGGTTGGCAAGTCTTTTGGCGTCTCTGGAGTAGCCTTAGGTAATCCTTCGGCCAGGAGGGGATACATACCATTCATAAGGGCATTTCTTTGTCTGTCTACTTGTTCTGATTTTACTCGGATACCTTCCTCAATTAATAGATTCTCTCGAACTTTATTGGAATTCTCTTTACTCTTCTCCTCCTGTCTACGTGCTTTTTCTGTTCGTCTATGTGATTCTTTACGCCATAATTCAACGGCGTCTTTCTGTGACTGTCTGACTTTTCTTTTCCATAACTCTTCCTCGACTTTCATGATGCACTCTGCATCCCAGGTCCCCGCTGTGGGCCACCTCTGACTTTCTGGTAATCCCTTGGTATAGTCTACCCATAAATCAAGAAATAATATAGCGTCTAAGCCATGTTTGTGATACATAAAGTGCCCTGGAGTGTCCCTAGGAGGAATAGGGACTGCTTCTTCGAGAACCCCTTTTCTGGTAGTGATCTGTCTTAATTTCGAAAAGAGCGGCATATTGAGAACTGACCTTATACTTGATTTTGACCTGATACTTGATTTTGAACAGACTTAATACAATAAACACGATAATGAACAGTCATTCATACCACGATATTCAGAACATACTTAAACACTTTAAACATTTAACATTAAACCATTAACTGAAACAACAATGATGATCGTCTGCATAACTAATCACCAAGCTTAATTCTCGACAATAATTAGACAATAACTAGACACTTCGGAATACTTCGGAATACTTGATATACTGCTAAACAGTACAGATACACTGCTAAAACAGTGCAGACCGGATTTGTGTACCCAAACCCGTCTTGACCGGCACAACCTATGTGCACGTCAGAAATGCCTCCCCAGCAATGGTACTCACCGGGTAGCTTCGGAAACGGAAGGCCTCAGTAACTTGAACTTGAACCGGACCGGACTCGACTCGACTCGACTCGTCGGACACTGGGCTTGACTTCGGACTGGTGGGTCTCTATATACCTCGGATCTTGCTCTCTCAGCTAGGCTCTGGTCGGGATACTTCGCACTTCTCACCGCCTCGTCTGGGTGTTGATCGCAGTCTCAGTCGCCCCCGCTTGACCGGAGGGAGATACAGGAAATCCTGCTGGTACGCGTTATTGTCCGTCCAGCTGTGGCAGGAGACCGGGCCTGCAACGCACCGCCGGCGCGTGAGATGAGAAAGTGTCCCTGTTCGGGCGCCATCATGTGGTAAATATTTCTCCTTTACCGGGACTGAATTTGATACAGAAACATTATAAAATAGCTCAGTAAAATGAGAGGCAGAATCCGTGATATTAGAGTTTCGGAATGGGCTTTATTCCAATAAGCGATTATAATCGGATGCCTCAAGTTCCATCACCACGGGGGTTCAGGAAGTGAAGTACATACTTTATTGACAAGAAGTAACTTTTATAGTCCATACATTATAATGAAGTGAATATAGTAGGCGTAACAATTGATAAGGACATTGACGTTTGGTTTGCGTAACCGAAAATGGGTGTAATAATGAGTAAAAAGGAACATGATTGGTTGTGATGTCATGTATAGGTGGATCTATAAGATAATACTTGGCATGGATGCGCGCGTAGCAGTATGACGTGTAATTGACGTGTAACTAGGGGGTGACGGGGACTTGACATTTAGCTCTATATGTGGAGACAAGAAGTCTGGGAGGTCAAGTCAACCTAATCCCAAATCATATCTAACATCCTATGTTTAAAGAACTATGTTATCCATAAAAGAAGGACTCTCGGACAGAATCTATTCTATACTGACTGTGCGTGTACAAGCGTCTAAGTGTCTACACTGAATGCGAGGGGGTAGGAATATTCCATGGTAACAGGGCTATGAATTACTTGCATGAGGACAGAGAAGATGGGCCTTTTTGCTTGGTAACTGGAGGAATGTTTACTTAAACTACTAGGCAGGAATGCATCGGCTGAGGGGGAAGCAGATAATTCGAAGGTGAAATACAGTTCTTGGCAGAGA
The DNA here is from genome assembly GCF_964204655.1 of Triturus cristatus. Lineage (NCBI taxonomy): Eukaryota > Metazoa > Chordata > Amphibia > Caudata > Salamandridae > Triturus > Triturus cristatus. Next base: position 1,110,628,129 of record NC_140590.1, read on the forward strand.
GTAAGCTGATGTCAGGCTTCGTGAGCCGCGCAGAGAATGAGACAAAGTTCATGGTCACAGATGCAGGCTCGGGCTGGAGCTTTTAGAGGCAGAAGGCAAGAAGAGTTTGATGACAGAATCAGGGCCTACTTGCCTGGACTGAAAAATGGAGTAACTGAGCCATATAAAGCCGGTGGCCTTTCATATTTAAGAATGGAATATCCGGCCTATTCATGGCGGATCTGGCAGAGGACATGTTGACGGTGGGCATACATGTATTTGCGTCTTCATAACTGGAACTGGGGGGGACATATATGTACTTGTGATATACACATGGAACCGTTGGGGTCCAAGATAGGGGACATAACTGACCAGGAAAATCCATATTTCCACACACCCCTAAGGCAGGCCCTATCAATCCTGAGGGCAGGGTGCTTGGTTTCCATGTGAGGGGGTGCCTCAGCTTGAGCAGGGCCCCTCTGCAGCTCTCAGAGTCCATTCTCTGGGGCTGTTTGTGAATGCGGTCAAACCATATACTCTTAAGTGCATTGTAACCTTGCGGTAAATGCTAACTTTGGAATGACTGCATCAAAACATGTCGTGTTTGGTGTCAAACGCTTTAGAATCATACCCCCACACCAGTAACTGGTGTGGGAGTATGATCCCACCCTTCTAGAGGGATAGACATGTACCTACTGTGGAAACACTATAGAATCCTGAAGAGCCCTGGCATCGCAAAATGGATGCCACCAGTCACAGACACTGGACTGCCCTCCTGCTGATGACCGAAACTCGCAGTGGAGGATGCCCAACAATAGACATCCTGTCACAGGGAGGTGTGACCACCTCCCAGACAGGGTTAATGTATTGGGGCTGGGTGGGTGCACTCCTAGAGTGCTTTGAAGTCCTGCACTGGGGGAGCAGTAGGCTCCTCTGTGCATATGCCAGTTCAAACCGGCTCAGGGGCTACCTGTCCCTCCTCTGGCATGAAACTGGACAAAGGGAAGTGGGTGTAGCCACCCACTCCCCTGACCCTTACATAGGTGGGGTCATAGAGCTAGTCCCTCCCTTCCTTTCAGTATAAGTTAGGGAACCCTTGCCATTGCAAACTAGATATCCCTGGATGATGCTCTGAAGAAGAATCCTGGACCTTCGATGTTCCACTACCTCTGGAACACGTAAGAATCTCCCTTGGAGTCAAGGAGTGACTCCCCTGCTTGGCAGGCACCAAATCTTGCAATCAACGGTCGCAGACTTTCCTGCTCCTGCCAGAGTCCGAAGTCCCTGCAGCCCAGGAAGAGGCTTCCCTGACTTCTCCAAGGCCATCGTGAGTCCCCAGCGACGCTGAGGCAAGTGGACCCCACGAGTGATGAGGAACCACAATACCTGAGTTCCTTGCACTATTTTCAAGTGCAACCCCTTCGCGACATTCTACGAAATTGTGCATTGGACCACGTGTGGTGCAAGCCTCCAGCAGGATTCCCTCTGAAGATCAGAGGCCTACCTCATCCCGAGTGACCGTGGGCCCATGTTGAGTGAATCCTCCCAAGGCATCTTTGCGATCCCTTGCCAGTTGGCTTGTGGGTCCCCTGAAGACTTTTCTACAGTTCCAAAGGGCTCCCCTGGTAGCTCCAGGCCTGCCCTGACTTACCTTCGCTGGGTGAGTCCTTCAGACCTTACTGGTCTGCACTGCTGACTTTTTATCCTTTCCACAAGACTTGCTGTTACCAAGGCTTGTTGGCTCCAATCTGGTCACCGACACCGCAATAAGCTGCAGACCTCATGGGACATGCTGAATCCAGCTCCTGGTTGTCGTTGACACCTCCTGGACATTGTGGACTTAAAGAGTCAAGACACCCGTGGATCACCTGAAATCACCCGACGATTGTGGGCATCCATCTTCCTTGCACCGGGTCACTGCCAAGTGACTTTGAACACTGTCCCCTCTGCTTTCAGGTCTTCCTTCTTCTGAATTCAGCCTTGGATTCCACCGGACACTTTTCTCCTGTCTTCACAAGCAGCAAGTCTTCTTTGGCTCCCATTGAAAACGACACCGCGACCCAACACCAAAAGACACCTATGCTCCCGGCTTCCCTGGGTGAGGTAACTCCAGCACTAAGGTGCTCCTGTGGGTGTTGGCTCTAGAACTACTTACCCTGTAATTGACTTGCTTATATACTCTCCCAAAGTATCCTTAAACTCTAAATTTCCAATCGCGACTTGCTCCATTGAAGTCAATTGGGATCCGCGGCTGTGTTCTCACACTGCATGTGTCTCCCGTGGGTCCTTTACTTACCTGCCTTGGGTGGTTTAGTGAGACCCCAGCGCTTCTAAAGGCCCTAGGCCTTGTCCCCTCGCAAGTCGTTATTCTTAAGTCTCTTTTTTAGTATATGGTCTGGTACGCCCCTAGGGTCCCAGCCATATTTGTGCTTAACTTGTTGTGAAATGTTGATTTGTGCAAAAGTTCCTGACTTCTAATCTCATAAAGAGATAGCAGAGAGTTGTTAGTAATAAAAATATTTATATTTGATATATATACCTGTGTGGTGTCCTTTCATTTAGTAATTCAAGAGATTATATGGTAAAACAAGCTGCTTTACATTCCTCTTAAGACTTAGCCTGAAGGCTGCTCTCCACAGCTACCACTAGGATAGCTTTCTTGGAAGGTTGTCTTAAACCTATCTACCATAAGAGTCGAATTGTACTGGTGCAAGGTGTCCACTTTAACTAGTGAACAGCATATACCAGGCCAACTTCTCACACCGCTGAACCACGAAGTTCCTAGAGAATATCTCAGCACCAAACAGCTCGCTTACCAGCCTCGATAAAGGGTTATGTCCTTGTTGTTTATTTCCACTGTTTTAAGCAATTGCTCCACGCGCTCCAGTCTACTCGCCGTGTTCCGGCTCTTATCCTCTTGGGTGGATATTCTCTTTTCCACCTCATCGTGCCCATCTAAGCGTTCTCCCATCCTGTCCAGCCTGAAAGTCAGTGTGTCAAACCATGCATCTATGCCATAGAACCCCACCCGGTGCTCCGCCATTATAGCAGCGACACCATCCAAGGATTGCAGTGGTTCAGCGCATTCTGACCCATCCCCCATCTCAGGGTTATGGTCGGGCCATTCAGAGGTGCCCAATTTGTCAAAAGTGATCTTGCGTTGTTTAGAGTCCCCACGACCCATCTTCGCGGCTTGCAGAAAGGTCAATGGCAGGCTGTAGTTAGCTTGCAGTTTAGAACCACCAGAGGTGTTCCTCCTGGAGGCCCGAGGCTGCACCCCGCTGCAGACACCACCCGGGCCTCAACACCAGATCTACAAGCGGGGCAGCAAGTGTTCCAAGTTGCCTGCAAAGGTGCAGCATTAACAGAACCCATTGAGGCTTTGCACTGGGATCTCAGCAAGGCGGGGGAGCCACGGAATTCGGTCAAACCAGGCCTCAGTTGGGCTCCCTCGGTGCGGCACGGGTTGGGACCCGATAACGTATAGGCCCAGGCCCCCATCCTCAAGGATATCACCGGCCCTGTTGAGGGGTAGGGCAGCGCTCTCCTCCAGGCACCCCCAAAATGCAATGCCTGCTTCACAGGTCAATGAGGGTGAAGGTGTTAGCCCTCCTCAGTGGCCTGAACATGGCAAGATTCAGTTGTGGGAAGAAAGAAGGGGAGGTAAGGGGGTATCTCCTCGTATGTCTTAAGGGTTTTGAGAGGTGATGGTACGGGTGCCCAATCCAGCCCTTAATGGCAGTGTCTGCATTGAGTTAAGAGCTTGCGGCTGTGCAGCTCAAGAGTCTTCCCCAAAAGCACCAAAGGCCTCCACAGCACCACCAATGCTCAGAGGTGTGCAGGGGTATGGGGGTCGAGGAAGCGGCAACGGCCCACCGCAGTCAGCAATTCCAACCCTCAATGGAAGATGCGGTTGCTGGGCCCGATTTGCCGCATCCCACCCCACACTCACCCATCCTCCAGCTCGGTCAACACGTCTCAGGCAGGCCGATGCCTTGTGCAGGGTTGACTTGTCTCTTCCACTGGCAGGGCTTCCCGGTGAAGCAGGGGGACCTGGCAGAGTTCTACCACTCCAACCTCAGGCTCACCCAAGGACCCTGCCTCCATGGGGCTTCTGAGGCGGGCCAGGCCTCCACTCCGCTCCTCCTGAAGACTCATGGCTCTGGGCTATGAAGGCTTCCTCGCCGTGTTCTCTGTGCTCCGGGATGGTCACCGCTGCATTGCTGAGGACTTCCGCGGTGATCACAACGTGTGGCGGTGGTAAATCATATCGTTTCAGATGGGATTAGGGCATCGGGCGCCGGAGTTTCAACGCCATGCGGAACATCACGCTCGATGGCTTGGACACACCCCTCACATGATTGTACTTTAATATTGTCATATGCTAGTGACAATGTTACAAGAGACAATGCTTAGGTGAGAAGAGTTTTTTATTACGTGAACAGACCAAAGTAATATAATGAAATGTAATCAGTGGAAAAAGAAAATAATTAGAACAAAGTGAAATATTCATGTGAGAAGGTGGCCTGATATATTCTGTCCACAAGTTCTAATGGGAGCACCGGAGTACTCGTGTGATCTCACCCAGGGAAGCCGGGTGCATAGGTGTCTTTTGGTGTCGGGTCTCGTCGTCGATTACAATGGAATCTGGTGAAGAACTGCTGCTGCCGTGAAGAGGAGAAGTGTCCGAAGGGATCCAAGCCTGGATCTAGGATGGAAGGAACCTGAAAGCAGAGGGGACAGAGTCTGGGCCACTTGCCAGTGACTGAGGGCAGGGTGGCCACGGCCCACAGATGTCAGGGTCTTCAGGTGAGTTGACGGGTGTCTTGACTCTTCGGTCACAAGGTCCAGGAGGTGTTGACGAAGTCCACGAGCCGGATTCGAGCTGTCCCATAAAGTCTGTCGAGCGCTGCGGTGTCAGCGACCAGAATGGACCCAACAAGCCTGGCAAACAGCAAGTCTTCTGGAAATAGAAGAAGGATGTCAGTGCAGACCAGCAAGGTCTGAGGGGCTCACCCAGTGAAGGTAAGTCAGGGCACGTCTGGAGCAACCAGAAAAGCCCAAGCAGAAGAGGAGTTGCCTTCGTGGGGATCCATTAGCCAACGGGCTAGCGGTTGCGACGGAGCCTTGAGCGGTCGCACTGGAACTCGGCCCATGGGTCACTCGTGGAGTGGAGGCCAGAGATCTTTGGTGCAGTCAATGCTCAAGGCTGGGGCTACTCAGAGCTCAAAGCAGAACTTCAAGGATAAACAGGAAGTCAATGTACCAGCAATAGTACACAGTGCCCAGGGGTCACGGTTCCTCATCACCCACGATAGCCACGGGCCTCAGCTTTGCTGTGGACTCAGGGTAGCCTCGGGAAAGTCAGGAAAACCACCTCTGGTGATCCAGAGACTTCGGCATCCAGCGGGAGCTTCGGAATTGCAGACCGGACAGTTGCTTCTCTGGTGCCTGCCAAGCAGGGGAGTTACTCCTTGACTCCAAGGGAGATTTCTTCAGTCTTCTAGTCAGGATAGAACGTCGAAGGTCCAGGATATATATTGCAGAGTTTCGTCCAGGGTAATCTAAAGTCGCAAGGACTGGGTTCCCATTCTTATTCTAAGTTTGGGGGTTGGACATACTCTAGGGACCCACCTATGGGAGGGTTTGAAAAGAGGAGTGGTTACACCCATTTCCTTTGTCCAGTTTCACACCAGAGCAGGGACAGGTAGCCCCTGCAACTGGTTTGAACTTGACTATGCACATGGACACCAAGTGTGCCCCCAGTGCAGGACTTCAAAGCACCAGAGAGTGCTCCCGCCCAGCCCCAATACACATCTGCCTGTCTGGGGAGTTGGTTACACCTCCTTGGGACAGGAAACCTATTGTCCAGGCCTCCCCTGCCGGAGTTTCCGTCAGCAGCAGGAGGCCAGACCCGTGTCTGAGGCAGAGGCATCCATTTTGTGATACCAGGGCTCTAGAAAGTCCTACCGGGTTGGACCAGTGTGAACATGTCTCTCACTCTAGAAGGGTGGAATGCTACCCCCGCTGCCAGAACTGGCTAGGGGGTAGTATTCCAAAGCGTTTGACACCAAACACAACATGTTTCTGTGCAGCCATCCCAAAGATAGCATTTACCGCTAGGTTATAATGCACTTAAGAGTATATGGTCAGGCTGCACCACAAACAGCATCAGAGGAGGTACTCCGAACGCTGCAGAGGGTCTCTGCTCATGCAGGGGCACCCTCTCACATAAAAGCCAAGCACTCTGTCTTCAGGATTGTTAAGGCCTGCCATAGGAGTGACTTACAGGTTTTATATGTGTGTGCAATGGTAGTGATATAGGTAGCCTATACCACTGTAAGGGGTGCAAGCACACCCTTACCCAGGCTGCAGTAGCAGACGTGTGGTGCCATTTTGGAGTGCTTCCCAGGGGTGGCATAATACATGCTTCAGCCCCTGGTAGGCCTCTGAGGTACCTATGCCCTAGGTACATAGTTTACCATATACTAGGGGCTTATAAGGCACTCCTGAATCCAATTAAATATGTACCTAATGTACATGGAAACCATTTTAGAGAGGAAGCAGCTAGGCTGTGGTCTTGATTAGCAGGGCCACAGCCAGAATAAGGTCGAAAAACAGTGAAACACCAGCAAAAAGTGAGGGTACCCATGTGAAGCAGATCCTACTCTCCTACAATTCAATCATGGTGGATGAAAAAATTGTCCATTATTTCTGGAGTCCAAAGTACAACATACTCCTCCTATCAGAAATTGAAATGTAGACCAGAAAGTCAATAAGGTGAATGTGTTGCACACATGCAGGGTGAGATTAGGAACAAATTCTCTTGCTGGCGATGGTGTTTTTCTTGCCATCCTTCACTCCTGAATCCTTGCATGGACTTCTCCTCTTTGTTACAGAGGGGGGATCTTGTGCTGCTGGGACAGCGGCGCTTGCAGTAGTATCTTCCTCTGCCATGGCCTCCCTCTCTGTGGCTGTATCAGATATTGATGCTGCAGATGTAATGGGCTCATGGGGGGGGGGGTAGACTCCTTTGTACAGTGCTCTGAATTACCACACCTCTGAAACCACCTGGCCTAACACACTGTGGGAATCCTGGTATAGTCCAGCATCTGGTTTTTCCTTGCAATGGTTTCAATGAAGTGTTTGTGGTGCTACAATCACCATCTTCCCAGCTTTCAGAAACAGTCAGACATTTTGTCAGAAAACCAAGATTTCCCAAACAGTTTTGGGATTTTGGTGGAACATAGCCCATTTTTCCTATTCTCTGTGCTTTCATATTCCTTCCAGTTAGTGATAGAAGTGGGTGTGATACCAATAAAGGATCCCGGAAACCTATACATTTCTGAAAAGTAGACAACATTCTGATTTCAGCAAGAGGCCATTTGTGTTGATCCTTCAAGGTTTTCCTATTGAAAGTAACAGTTGAAATAAACAAATATTGAAATTGAGTTTAAATAAATAGCCCTTTGTGCCTAGGTTTTCATCTGTAACTTCTTCTAAGTATGGAAGAACTTTAAAAGTAATATGCTGTTACGTCCACTGGTCAATTATGGTTGCGGAGATAAATAGGACTTGTAGGTTCATCAAGAACCCAAGATACACAGAGCCAATAACTAAGCTGCCCTTTGCAATGGTTTTTCATTGTGTTCCGGGTATACTGCAAATAATTTGGTAAAATATAAAGAGTACAAAATATGTATCAAGGAAACCTATGTATTTCCGAAATGGGAACAACGTATGGAGTTCAGATGCAGTGGTTATTTGCTCATCTCGAAATTGTGGGTACCCATACTAGCATGTGAATTAGAGGGCATTTTTTTAAATTACTTCTTTTTTCCACACAGTCCTACATTTAAAGAAGACAGAATTGGATAGAAAGTCAAATGGTAACAAACACTTGTTCTACTAATCTGGTTGCCCCCAAGTCTCCCAATAAAAGTTGTACTTCACTTGTGTGGGTAGGCCTAGTGCCCACAAAAGGAAATGACCCAAAAAGCAATGTGGACACATCACTTATTTCTAGTGAAATCTGACCGTTTTTTTGCAATGTTCCTAGCTGTGGATTTTGGACCCTAGCTCAGACGGCAACTAGGGAAGCCTAACAAACCTGTACATTTTTTAGAACTAGACACCCAGGGAAATCCTCAATGGTTAATTAGGACAATGTCCTTTCAATACCCTTACTCGCTGCCGGCCCGTGGGGTTGTAGGCATAAAAGCTGTGTCCTGTTGACAGGTTATTTACTTACTACATGCTGCCAGCCTCCGGGTAGTAGGCAAACAGCTGTGTTCACATAATTTTTTCAATAAAAAAAAATAAACACCCAGGGAAATCCAGTGTGAGGTGACTTGTGAGGCTCTCTCCAGGTTCTGTTACCCAAAATCCCTTGCAGATCTCAAGCTTTGTGAAACAAAACACATTTTACTTACATTTCTGTGAAGGAAAGTTCTGGAATCTGCAGGGAACAGCAATCTTCGACCCACCCAGCATTTCCCCAAGTCTTCTGATAGAAATGGTACTTCACTTGTATGAGTGGGCCTAGTGCTCACAACAGGAAATGGCACAAAATGACGGGGGGAACACATCACATTTTTCCCAGTGAAATTTGACCCTTTTTCGCAGTGTGCCTAGCTGTGGATTTTGGACCCCTGCTCAGCCAGAACCTAGGAAAACCTAGCAAACCTGTACATTTTTTCAACTAGATAAACGTAGGAATCCAGGATGGGGTGACCTGTGTGCTTCTCTCCCACAATCCCTTGTGAACTTCAAACTTGGTAAAAACAAAACAAAAACATTTCCCTCACATTTCTGTTATGGAAAGTTCTGGAATATGTAGGGAGACACAAACTTCCAAGTACCCAGCATTCCCCAAGTCTTCTTACAAAAATGGTACCTCACTTCAATCAATCAATCAATTCCAATCTTTATTCGATCAAATTAAAATGATCATAAAAGCACAGATTAAAAACAAAATTTCTTAAGAAAGTTCCCCCCCAGTTCATCATAAGTTCTGAAATAAAAAGCTTAATACAATAAAATTATTTCATGTGTTAAAAAGCTATACAGTTGGCTTATCGTGCATTAAGCTCACTGAACTTGAGACCCACCCCTTCCTCTTTCTCATGCAGGCCCATAGGAATGACGCTACCTGCAGGCCCATAGGAATGTCGCTACCTTTTGCAGGCCCATTGGAATGTCGCTACCTCTTTTTGCAGGCCCGTAGGAATGTTGGTACCTCACTTGTGTGGCCTAGATCCTGTGACAGGAAATGCCCCAAAACGCAATGTGGACACATCAAATTTTTCCACTGAAATCTGCCACTTTTTTTGCAATGTGCCTAGCTGTGAATTATAAACCGTAGCTCAGCCAGCACCTTGGGGAAGCTTGAAAGCCTGTACATTTTTTTTAAACTAGACACACAGGGAAATCCAGAATGGGGTCACTTGTGTGGCTGTCATCAGGTTCTGTTACTCAGAATCCCTTGCAAACCTCAAACTTTGTAATGGAAATTTCTGGAATCTGTGCAGATCCACAAACTTCCACACACCTAGCATTTCCCCCAAGTCTCCCAATTAAAAATGGTACCTCGCTTATGTCGGTAGGCCTAGTGCCCATGACAGGAAATACCCCACAACCCAAGATGAACTTATCAAATTTTTCCAGTAAAATCTTAACCTTTTTTGCAATGTGCCTAGCTAGGGATTTTGGACCATAGCTCAGCCGACACCTAAGGAAACCTAGCAAGCCAGCACATTTTTGGAAACTAGACACCGAGGGGAATCCAGGATGTGGTGACCTGTGTGCTGTCATTAGGTTCTGTTGGCCAGATTCTCTTGCAAACCTCAAACTTTGTAATAAAAACACATTTTCCTCATATTTCTTTGATGGAAAGTTCTGTAATTTGTGTTGAGCCACAAATTTTCATCCACCCAGAACTCCCCCAAGTCTCCCTATAAAAATGGTACCTCCCTTGTGTTTGTAGGCCTAGTGTCTGTGACAGGAAACACCCCAAAAAGCAATGTGGACACATCAACTTTTTTCAGTGAAAAACCACCCTTTTTTTGCACTGTGCCTAGCTGTGAATTATAAACTCTAGCTCAGCTGGCACCTAGGGAAACCTAGCAAATCTGCACATTTATAAAAACTAGACACCCAGGGGAATCCAGGATTGGGTGACATGTGTGCTGTCATCAGGTTCCGCGACTTAGAATCCGTTGCAAACCTCAAACTTTGTTAAAAAAAAAACATAGTTTTCTCACATTTCTTTGATTGAAAGTCCTGGAATTTGTGTTGAGCCACAAATTTTCCCCCACCCAGAATTGCCCCAAGTCGCCCTATAAAATGGTATCTCTCTTGTGTAGGTAGGCCTAGTGCCTGCGAAAGGAATCGGCCCAAAACACAACGTGGCCACATCACATTTTTGCAGTGAAATCTGACCCTTTTTTTCTGTTTTGTGCCTAGCTGTGGGTTTTGGACCCTAGCTTAGCTAGCACCTAGGGAAACTAGCAGAACTGTATATTTTCTCAAACTAGACACCCAGGGGAATCCAGGAAGGGGTGACTTGTGTGGTTCTTACCAGGTTCTGTTACCCACAAACCCTTGCAAACCTCAAACTTTGTGTAAAATGAAACACATTTTTCTCACATTTCTGTGATGAAAAGTTCTGGAATCTGTGGGGTGCCACAAACATCCACCCACCCAGCATCCCCCCCAGTCTTTTGATAATAATGGCACCTCACTTGTGTGGGTAGGCCTAGTGCCCGCAACAGGAATTGGCCCAAAACATACTGTTGAGGCTTCAAAAGTATTGATCAGAAAAAAACTTGGATTTGTGAGGGAGTCACCTGTGTTATTGGTCCCGGGCTTGGCTGGCCTCTAGGGAAACCTATCAGAAACAGATATTTCTGAAAACTAGACTCCCAGGGAAGGCCAGGGATGTGTGACTTGCATTGGCCCCCGACGTTTTATATCCAGAATCTCCTGCACACCTCCAATTTAGCTAAAATAAAATCACATTTTGCTCACATTTCTGTGTAGGAAAGATGTGGGATCACCGGGCTATCACAAATTTCCTACCACCCAGCATTCCCCTAACTCTTTTGATAAAAATTGTTTCTCACTTTTGTGGGTGGGCCAAGTTCCCGCAACAGGGAACAACCCAAAACAAATGATCTCTCAGAAAGCTACCTAGTTTTACACTGCATTTGTGGTCACAGGTTCGGCAGCCAGCTAGGGAAGCCTACCAAACTCAGGCAGTTCTGAAAACTAGACAACAAAGGGAGTCCAGGGACGTGTGGCTTGTGTTGATCCTCCAAAGTTTTCATATCAAAAATTCCCTGCAAACCTCAACTATAGCTAAAAAAACAAATGTCCTCACATTTCTTAGTGAGAAAGTTGTGGGATTACTGGACAGACACAAATTTACTACCACCCAGCATTCCTCCTGGTCCCCCGATAAAAATGGTAGTTCACTCGTGTGGGTGGGCCAGTATCTGTGACAGGGAAGGGCCTAAAACGTATTCTGGAGACATCTAAATTATCTATCAGAAAACAACCTGGTTTTGCAAGGGTCTCACCTGCATGTCTGGTCCCCAGCTCGGTGCCCATCTAGAGAAACCTACCAAACCCAGGCATTAATGAAAACTGGACACCTGGGGAAGTCCAGGGGGTGTGGCTTGTGTGGATAATCCAAAGTTTTCCTACCCAGAAGCCCCTGCAAACCTAACATTTAAGTTAGAAAAATCACATTTTCCTTACATTTCTGTCTGAGATCACCACGCTAGCACACATTTCATGCCAGGGGGGATAGAAAGACTGTTTGGAATTTAATTTAGGGGTGCAGCCTCCACCCCTCTTTTATTAAAAAAAAATCCTGGTGTTTAGTGGGCTTTCTGTCTCCCAAGTGGGCAGATATTGGGTAAAAACCCCCATGTGCCCCCAGGATGGAGGAAAAGACTGACCCTTTATTTGGGTTGGAGCATGCCCATTCTCAGCAGGCCTATCCCTCATTTAGAAAGAAAATAAAGCGGATTCAAGTGGGCTTTCTGCCCCCCTGGGGCAGATCAGGGTAGTAACCTCCATCTTCTGTCAGGTGTCAGCAGCTCAAGAAGGAAATAGAACCCACTAACCTCTGCGTAGCAGCCAGCAGGGACGATGTCGAGATGAATATGATCCCTTCACCACCGGACACGTTCTCTCCCCAGAGTGTAATATGATACAGCTATGAGGGAGTGCACCCGGGGGACAAGGAACAGAAAACAGAACTTCAGGGTCTTTGGCCTTGGGGGTCTGGTCTACGAGGGAGCATAAACTGCCTGTAGTGAGGACACAGAAACACACATTAGGGAAGTTAGCACATCACCCTAACCCCTCAATGACCCTGTTTTACCCTTCCTGGTAACCAATGTCATAGAAGTACCTGAGTGTCTGTTGTCCCCGCTACTAACTGTAATATGCTTCACGCCTGCGCTGTTTCCTCACATGTCTCCAGGAGCGCACTCGTACATACGTAGCGTCACTGTTACCATTCACAGCGACTGACTTATGTGCCTTTCTGGTCTCAGCCCTGAGTTCAGCACATTGTCGTGTGAGGTGACTATTATGCCCAGATAAGCCTTTGCGGGAAGACGATAGTCAAAAGAATAACTCAGGAGTAGTCAAAATTAGGACTCGAGAAAGAGAGCAACACGATACCTGTTTGCTCAAGGTAAATAACAGGAATATCAGGAAGCGTGTTTCGCTCTGCAAAATCAAGGGTTCATATCGGCGGCTTTGGAAGACTGGCTTCTCTGCCCTTACCGACAGCGTCTGAATACTTATTCAATCGGAGGCTTCTGTACCTTTACCTCCGCTCTTGTGAAGTCCTCACAGGAACACCATTCTTGTGAAGTCCTCTTAGATCTGCTAAGACGAGAATCCGCTCACTCCAATCCGCGGGAAGGAAAGCGTCCGCTTGCCGCAAATAGTCCGGAAAGGATTGTCAAGTGCCGTCCCCTCGCCCCGGAAGTGTTTTTATCGGATTTCTGGGAATACGGGTCCTCACCCGGAAATGGCCCAGCCTCTGGGAATTGCAGTTTTGCGCTCTTTTGCTCGGAACGGGAAGACGCGATACTGGTCAGTTTCTTTGGGGTGATAGGGGCATTAGCATGCCAATTTTGGTCAGCCCACACCCCTAAATTTACATTTAAAAAAATCTGGGGGGGCAGACTGGGGGCTATTGCCCCAGTTCAGTAATACTGACCCTTTTTGGGGGATGGACATTAGCATGCCAAATCTGAGCAGCCCCATCCCTCTTTTAGAAAGGCAGAACGGGAGTAATAACCCCCTACTGCCAACCCCAGGAGGGGCAGAAAGGCTGTCCAGTTTGTTTGGAGAGGTAGGGGCATTTGGACAGACCCCCCCGTATATTTATATTTAAAAAATCCCTGGGGCCTATATGACTTCTGCCTCTCTGGCAGGGGCAGATCGGGCCTATTGACCTCATGTGCCACGCAGGGGGCGACAGAAAGGCTGAATATGCCCACAATCTTTGGAGGGGGCAAAGGCCCTTGCCCAAGGGTCTGCTCCCTCCTCCCAGATGTCTAGTGGTGGATCCCTGCTTGGCGATAGCCCTCCTGCTGACATACCCAAGCAGGGATCCACTAGGTATGGAGGGATACAATTGTTTCAAATGATACCTCTACAGTCTGCCTACATGATCGGGGGCTGAGACAGTGCCACAAGGACACAGTAAAATGAAGACAGCTCACCATGCATGCAAATTGTCGTTTCACTGAAAGCCCAGAACATCCTTGGGAGCTGGGGAAGCTATTCCATAGCTCTGAGGCTGTTTTGAAAGAAAGGGAATCCCTCTCGTGCCCGAACCACAGGGATTTCAAGTTCCATGTGCGTGGCTGCGCAGGAGCACATGAGCACCGTTGAGTTGGACGTCTCCCGCGTGTCTGACGCATGGAAGGGGTTAATGGTGAAGCTAGAAGGGATAAAGAATAATTAGTTATTACTTCAGTCAGCAATGAGTACGGAGTTTATTTGGTTACTAGACAATACTTAACATTCAATCAATGTATCTAAATGTATCATCTCATTGGAAGTGATGCTATATGTTCTTTTTGATTTTGGTATAGATGTTACATCTCCAACACACAGCTACACAAACCAAGTAGTCACATCATGTGCATTTGTCGATTCCCATGCATGCTTAGGTCATTTTCAGACAAATATGAATGTTTGTTGTTTAAGTGACATTGTTCATCTTGTTAGGAATCTATATTCAAGTGGTCACCTGGCATTGGAAATGAGACGTACGTCTTTCATGGCTCATGTATATTTGGGGTAATCCATTGTTATGGAGAAACTCTGGCCAACAATAGTTTGAGTTGATGTGTCAAGGACACCATCCAGCAAAGTGTTCAGATATATATTTGCGATGAACATTGTCTGTACTTTGCACATTTCATGACTAATGTATCTTAGTAGTAAGATTGCTTTCAGGTGAAAAGGAGGTTAACCCCTTCTATGCCTTGGACGTAATAGTTACGTCCAAAGTTGTGGTGCTCCTATGCCTTTGTCAGGACTCAGGTTGCCTCTGTGTGTCTAGGTATTAGAAGGGGTGGTTTTGGTCAGAAAGAGAATGTGTGCCAGATGTATGACCAATTTTAGCATGCGCAAACGGGTTAGCGAGTAGCGACACGTTTGCGCATACTAAAATTGGAATGGCCATGTACTAACACAATTTTGCGAGTCGCAAATGAATTGCTACTAGCAAAAAAGAGTTTACAGACCCGCTATTTGGAAGGGGCGTTCCCTTCCCAATAGCGACTCTCTAACCCATGAACGAATGTTTTGCGACCGCAATTGCGGTCGCAAAACACTCGCAAATTACCACCCCTTCCCCTTTGTGGCAGGCTTTGAAAATATTTTTAAGGGCAGGCAGTGGTCCCGTGGAGCACTACCTGCACTTAAAAAATGAAGCATAAACATTTTAAATGCATCTCGTTTTCCTTTAAGGAAAACGGGCTGCATTTAAAAAAAACTGCTTTATTTAAAAGCAGTCCCAGACATGGTGGTCTGCTGAGCCCAGCAGGCCACCATACCTGGGAGGGCCTGCCATTCCCAATGGGCTCTCAAATAGTGAGAGGGTCATTAATATTAATGAGTCTCGCAATTTGCGACCCCATTGGGAATCACAAACAGTTTTAAACACACTGTTGTACATCAAGTTTTGCGACTAGCAAATTCCGAGTCGCAAAATTGCTGCCCGTACATCTGGCCCAGTGTGTTTTAGTTGTCCTGTAATCAGTCATTGGGAAACAATATCTAGTTCAGTGGTAGAATAGATAGTTCAAGATGACCGCCATTTTGGCTTCCAATATTTAAGACATTTTGGTTTGGAACGTTCTCATAATCTCCTTAGAACCGGTGTGTGATCTCCACTTCAATTGATTCAGTGGAGGAGACTAACGTCTCAACCGTCATCTCATTGACTCGAGTTTGGATTTTGTAAAGAAAAGGCTAATCCTATTCTTCTTTTTGGCTGAACTGCTTCTGTTTGAATGTGCAGTGTTCCCGTACTGCACATTCTCCGATTTCTGTACTATTGGCCCGCCTCTGTCTGTGTTAGGAAGTCAGAGTAGTGATCCTGATCAGGGCAGTCATTGTTTGCAGGCATCCCTGTGGCTGTGGTACTCCAGATCTGTGCAACTGTAGATTACAATCATTTCCGTGACAGCGGTATTTCCTGGTAAGCTGTGTAGTGCTCCAGTTTCACCTTCATCCAGCGCCGCTTCCTACATGGCAGAAGATTTTCCTGAAGAATGCTGAGGAGTTCTTCAGTTCCTCGTTTCATAGATTGCAGCATTTCTGATCAGAGGTCATCTTCCAGTAGGCAGAGCAGCATTTCAGTAAAGACTAAGAATTTGTGATAACAATCCAGTTCAGCATTAAATGACAATATTCCAAATATGGAAGAACCTGCCAAGGTAAAATCAGTATTGTGGAATGCGATAGAAATATGCGACATCCTGTCAGCTCCTAGTTATAATGAACTTCGGGGCGCCAGTGAAGAAGTGACTTCTCTACTGAAGAAATCTATCAACGATTTACTTCAACATACCATGTAATTTTTCATTGGAATTACCAGACTCAGGGCACCAATTGTTATTTAACATTGGAGCTCATTTAGAGTCGATAGTTTCAGAATAGATAGAAAAGTTATAGAAGAGAGGCAATATCTCTGATATGTTGGGTATGACAGTTTAAATTTAGAGAAGAGATTTGATATATATATTTCCGATAAGCTCATTTCACTTTCATTGCCTACGTGCTTGCGGGCTATCTCAGCCCCTCTAGCACGTAGGCAGACGTGAGAGGTATCATTGGAAAGGGGAAAATTTCCTCTTTCCAATTTTATCCTTCCCTAGTAGATCCCTGCTTTGGGATCATCTAAGGAGGGTGATCCCCAAGCAGGCATCCTCCATAGGACACTAGGGAGGGGGAAGCGGCCCCTTGGGTAAGAGCTTTTGCTCCCACCATATAATTTTTGTCATATTCATTGGGGCAATGGCCCACAATCTGCCCCACAGGGAAAGAAAACACACTAGACACCAGGGATTTTTTTGTGGAATACTTAGGGGTGGGAGCTGCTCTAAACGGGAATTATATAATACCCCCACCGCTGACCAAAATGGCAATAGCCTTTTTGTCCCTCTGGGGGGCAGAAATCCCACTTGGCACCAGGGATTATTGTTTTTTTTTTTAAATAAAAAAGGGGTGGGGGCTGCGCACAATAGACATGCCAATTCCCCACTCTCTAACAAAAAAGGGACAGTCTTTTTGCCCCCCGGGTGACAGATGGGATAATAATCCCGATTGGCCCCTTGGGGGAAGAAAGCCCACTAGACATGGGGATTTGTTTTCTTTCTATAAGAGGAATGGGGCATGCTGATGCCCTGACCCCCAAAACAAAAGGGCAGTCTTTCTTTCCCCGCACAGGGCAGATCAGGGTTGCCCAGATGTGTATGCCCAGACGTGGGTCCCGTGCTCTGGAGTAAAGCTATCCTGTCTGATGAGGGGTGAAACCCCGAAACCGGTCCTAGGATGCTTGCTTCCAGTCCAGGGAGGACCTGGCCTGGCAGTTTGGGCTGGACTGTTCCCATGAGGCACAGGGTCAAGACTGATGTGCATATGGCTGGGTTCAAACAGGAATGGCATGGTGAGCAAAAAAACGATGGATTTAGGCCTAGATCTCTGTATTGGGGTGAATGTATGACATTGTTCTGCATTCTGTCCATCAATTGTTCTTTTTGCATTTGTCACCCGCGGGGGGGCGCAGAGAGCCCACCAGGGATTTTTTGTTTTGAATATGTAGGGGTGGGGGGGTGCCCAGAATGGTCATGCCAATGCTCTCATCCCCAAACAAAAAAGAGACAGTCTGTCTGCCTGCCCTGGGAGAAGATGGGTGTTAATACCCCAGATCTGCCACCGGAGGCAGAAAGCCAACTGGATGCCAGAGATTTATTTTTGTAATAAAAGATGGGTGGTGGCTGCTCATAATGGGCGATGCTACTGCCCCCCAAAAAAGCCAGTGCCTTTCTGCCCCCCTGGCGACAGATGGGGCAATAGCCCCTGATCTGCTCCTTGGGGGGGCAGAAATCCCACTAGGCACCATGGATATGTTTATGCGCATGTCAGGGATCAGGCCCCTAGGTAAGGGTTGCTATTGCCCCTTAGGCAAGGGTTGCTCCCCCTTTTTTTAAAAAACATGTTGACTGCTTCTGCCCCCCTTGGGGGCAGATCAGCAATATTTTTAGACACATCATCATGGGAATAATACCAATAGACACTACCGAAAGTTTCTATGTGTGTGTGAACTGGAATTCAACTGATGGTCTGCGTGTACTGGTTTTTGGCTGGCTATGTGTGGAACTGCATTTTGCTGGTGGTGTGTGTGTGGACTTGTGCTTAGATGGCAGTGTGTGGGGACTAGCTATTGGCTAGCAGTGTGCATGGACTGTCACTTGGCTAGCGGTCTGTGTGGACGGCATATGTCTGGCAGTGTGTGGAATGTCACTTGGCTGGCGGTGTGCGTGGACAGTCGTTTTTCTGGCAATGTCCATGGATGGTGTTTGTCTGGTATGGTGCATGGATGGCACTTGGCTGGTGGTATGCATGGATGGTGCTTGACTAGCGGTATGACTTGCATGTATCCTCCAACGTTATATTACTTAGAATCCACTGCTAACCTTAAATTCCATGAAAAAGTCACACTTTCCTCACATTTATGTGTAAAATATTGTGGGATCTCTGCGCCGGCACATATTTCCCACCACACAGCATCCCCCTCGGTCTCCTGATAGAAATTATACCTCACTTGTGTGGTTGACCTAAGCCGAGAACTTAAAAATGTATAAAATGAAAAACTGAGGGGGAACAAAAGTGGGTCCAAAAGTGCAGTTTTATTAAATACGTGTTTAGGCTGACTCTGCTCTGGGCAGCCACACAAGTGAGGTATCATTTTTATCAGAAGACTGTGGAAAACATTGGGTGGTGGGAAATTTGTGCTGGTGCAGTGATCTCCCAACCTTGCCACACAGAGATGTGAGGAGAATTTGACTTTTTAGCTACTTTTCAGGTTTGCAGAGGATTCTGTCAAGGAACCTTTGGGGGATCCACACAACCCACACATCTCTGGACTCCCCTGGGCATCTAGTTTTCAGAAATGTCTGGGTTTGATAGTTTTCCCTAGATGGCTGCCGTTCCCGGGACAAAAAACTCAGGTTGCCCCAATCTGTCACAAAACAACCTGTGGACATCTGCGTTTTTGGTTTCGGGGCTTGGCAGCCATCTAAATGTAGTCCTGTTTTTTTTATTTTTTTTTATTTTACAGAGTTTTATATAGCGCGAACTTGACCCGAATCGGGTGTCAGAGCGCTTTACATAGCACCAGTTGCATTACATGAGGACACATTCATTTTTGTTTGGCACGGGGAGATTAAGTGATTCGCCCAGAATCACAGGATGTTCAGTGTCATTGCTGAGACTCAAACCCAGTTCCCTAGATTCGAGGTCGACGGCCTAAGCTTTTAGGCCAACTCCTCTCCCCTATCCTCTATCTTTACTGGGGCCAAGATCCTGCCCCCTGGAATGCTGGTGCCAATTCTACCCCCTCTTATCTGTCCTAGGAAGGCCGCTCAGAGTCAGAGGTCTACAGTTTCCCTTGAATGCCCCTAGCTTATGGCTATCTATCAGGAATGTACATATGTAGTGGTCCCCCCAGCACCCATATAAGGATTGGAGACAGGCTTTCTTGCACAAAAAGAGCCACACGCATTGCAATGCCCACTTCCCCAAAATGGCATTTCCACATTAGTAATGTCAAATCCACTCTCACTACCAGAGATGATTTGCTAATACTAATCCATCGATACCAAACACCATAATGCTACTCTGCATGTAGGAAATACAGCTCAATAGCTTTCCATAGATCCCCCATGTTAATCAATGCGAGAAGCAGGCCTTACAGTACTGAACAGACCATTCGATGGTATTCACTTCCAGGGCACTTAGCGCACATGTGCACATGCCCTACCACTCCCTTCCACTGCCCCCGCCCCCCGGGAGAAGTCAGATATAGTGAGAGACTTTGACAAGTAGCTTTTAAATACCAAGCTGAGTAACAGTAGCCTGCACACAAAAACCTGGCCATGGCAAACCTGTGGTACATTTGAAAAATAATCTCCATGAGTGGCACAACTAGTGCTGCAGGCCCACAGAGTAGTATTTGAGTGTCATGCCCTAGGTATATGTCTCACCACTGGACAAGGTACTTACAACTAAATGAAAGCAGCCAATCATGTATACACCAATCATCAGTATGTATATGACATGCACAACGCTTTGCAATAAATGGCAGTGTGAAAGTCCTATAGCTAACACTTAGATCAGTGGAAGACCAGGAGGGAAAAAAGCCAAAAATTGAGGGAAAACACACTAAAAGGGTCAATTTCTAACACCACTTCCTCCCAGCTGAACGCCAGTGTAGTTTAACCAATGCTGTGATAAACTTCCCTGCTCCAGGCAATAGATCCTGGACAAAGGGCAACAACACCCAGTGGAACCCGCCAGTCACAGGCTCATTGGACTCTCATTGGATCTATTTTGCATACACTCAGGGCCCACTACGTCTCCTCTGGGCCCCTTCTAGTATCAACCCAGTGCTCCTGTTGGCCCCGGGTTCTGCCTCCCAGCCTCCGCCCTTTGCAACCCTAGCTCACCGGTGCATAACACAGCAAAGGGTAACTGACAGCCATCAGTGTACAGGACCAGGTCTCTGTCCACCCCAAGACTTCGGTTCTTGGTAGTTTCCCAGAGGTGGGAGTTGATAATCCAGGATGGTCTGCACCCATTTTCTGCTCCCGCTCTTACTAGCTCAGGTATAGTCTTCTGAGCCTGGTTCTCCAGCTCAGGGTAGGGACTCTACGGGCGGATAGGGGTGATATCTTTTTTCCTCCGTGCCTGGACCAGGCCTAGGGCCATGCCCCCTGGCCTTGCCAATCCAGTTTTACCCAGCAAGGCACTTACCTACACCAGCAGGCAACTAAAAAACATACTAGGCACCATTAATAATGACCAGACCTGCCCCGCCTCAACTTGGAGGCCTTATCTACTCAGCCCACCACCTGCTGCCTCAATTGCCCATTCACATTAGACACTATAGACAGGCCAATACCCACCTGTACCCACTCGCTGTCTACAAAACATGGAACATCGCATGCAGCACTTCTAAACGCACGTTGCCTCCCCAAACACAAGTATGAAATACTGAATCTCATAGAAGATTATAAACTAGACCTCTAATTCTTAACAGAAACCTGGGGCGATCCGTCTTTTGGACCAGACTTCTCCACCGCAACACCTGACGGCTTCTCCATCTGTAGATTTGATAGATCTAGCAAAAAAGGTGGGGGACTGACGCTCATTTACCGAGACAAATACTCAGTTAGAACAGATTTAATCCCCACTAAAAGTTGTGAAGCCTTTATCTTCACCATAACACTCTCCCATTCCCACTCCTTTAAAGGCATCCTTCTCTACCGTCCACCGGGATCACGAGCTGAATTCATCTCAGCCATAGGTCACCTACTAAAACCATTAGCAGGAGAATCTAACTTCTCCATCTGGGGAGACTTCAATTTTCATCTGGAAGCCCACAGCGACCATGATACCTCAGTCCTCCTAGCAGAACCCGAGGCGGTAGGAGTCCCCCAACTAGTAACAATACCCACACACTCAGCCGGCCATACATTAGATGGGCTGTTCTCCAACAACCAGCAAATTACTTTAGAGAATGTCCTCCCTTTACCATGGACGGACCATTCTGCTGTACTCTTCAATATTCAGATAGAAAGCTACACCCACAGTCATGGCAGATCTTTCCCCACCAAACAGTTCAAGGCTTGGGGTAGCATTTCCCCACAGGCTCTCAAAGCATACCTGCTGTCTACTCAACAAGATCTACCGCACGATCCTGAACTGGCAGCCACTAACTACACATAATGGCTTCACACTGCTTTTAATGCCTTCGTTCCATTAAGAAATGCCTCAAAAAATAGAAAAATACCATCTGCCCCCTGGTTCTCCGAGGCTCTAAGACTGGAGAAACAAAGATGCAGGAACTTAGAAAGATGCTGGAGTCGAGGCTACAACACCATAGAAAAATCACGTTACAAGGATGCCATGACTAAATACAAACTCCTTTTAATCACAGAGAAAAGCAAGTACTTCCTCAACCAAATTGAAACAGCACAAGACTCTGTTAAACCTCCGTTCCAGGTTGTGACCAAGCTATCAGGGCCAAGGACCAAATCTCCCATAATCCCCACGCAAACTCGCTGTAACTCTCTGGCCACTTTCTTTCAAGAAAAAGTCAGCCTCATCTACGCTAACTTCTCAGCACAATGCACAACCAACAATTTGGGCCTCGCCCCTAGCAACAACAAAATCTTTCCCATAACCCTGGAACACAGCCCCACTGATGTTAACTCTACCCCTATCTTTTCGGAATTCAGCCAGGTCACCGTAGACCAAATCATCAACTTTATTTCCGCCATCAAATCTTGTTCCCCTAATGATCCTTGCCCCCCAACTACATTGAAACTAATTCCCGACATTATAGGCCCTAACCTAGCAAACATCTGCATCTCAATGTTCAGGACAGGAAGTTACCCTTCCACCTGAAAAAAAGCTGTCATCAAACCACTACTAAAAAAGAAAAACCTCGACCCCACAGAGACCAAAATCTATAGACCCATTGCATGTCTCCCTTTTCCCCAAAAAATCTTTGAAAAAGTGATGAACACTCAGCTGGCCCATTTCATTGAAGAAAACAATCTCCTAGATGACACCCAATTTGGCTTTATTAAAGGCCACGGCACCGAAACAGCCCTCATCAAGGCATCTGATGAAATCAGGATGATACTCGACCATGGGGGTGCCGTGGTCCTGGTGCTGCTGAATCTCTCAGCAGCATTCGACACGGTCGATCAAGTAACCCTGGTCGACCGTGTCTCAGCCATAGGCATTAGAGACAGAGCATAGGCCCTTCTGGCCTCCTTTTTATCTAACCGCACCCAACTAATATCTCTTGGCGACTTTAATTCTCCATCGTTTGCACTCCCATGCGGTGTGCCGCAGGGTTCATCGCTGAACCCTACCTTGTTCAATATATACGTGTTGGACTTGGCAAGGATCATCAAGTCCTACGACATGCGACTAACTTCATACGCCGATGACACACTAGTGCTAGCGGTTCATAATGATGGAGGGACAGTCGAGGCAAACTTCCAAGATGGAATGCTTGCAATAAGCACTTGGATGGCAAACAACTGCCTTAAATTAAACTCAGACAAAACGGAGATGATGATCTTTGGTAACCTCTTCTCTAGCTGGTCCCCCACTTGTGGGCCGTCAGAGTTAGGCTCACCTCCGTCCCCCATCACAAAGGTCAGAAACCTAGGTGTCTTGTTTGACGACAAGCTATCATTCATTCACCATGCACACGCAGTTGTCTCATCATCATTCTATACCATCAGGATGATAAAAAAACTTTTACCTTTCTTACCATCCAGCGCCTGCAGTACTTTTATTAGCATGCTGGTTATGTCCAAGGTAGACTATTGTAATGGTCTACTCATCAATGCCCAGGAAAGAGTCCTTAACAAATTAAAAATGGTGCAAAACGCAGCGGCAAGGATTTTGTCAGGCATCCTCAAGTCCAAACCAATTTCCAAGGTAGTACGACAGTATCACTGGTTTCCTATCAGGAGCAGAACAAAGTTCAAAGCTCTATGCATCGCCTACAAGGCAATTCAAAACATAGGACCTGAGTTCCTGAAAAATCTCTCTGTTCCTACATGCCTAGTAGACCCCTTCGCTCATCAGCAGCATATTTGCTCTCTGTCCCCAGAACCAAGAAAGCCTTCTAGGGAGACAGAAGATTCACTGTCGCCACTGCCAGACTATGGAACACACTCCACCTTCACATCAAGACCATTCCCACTTTGCTTTCCTACCGGAAGCAACTAAAAACCTGGCTCTTTAACCAATAATTCACTCGCTCCCAGTCCTTCCTCTGTTCAGCTGTCCTTAGCGCCGAGACACCCAAGGGTATTTGCGACCTCTACAAATTGCCTAAATAAATAAATAAATAGAAGTTCTGCAACCCCTGTTGAGGAGGGGTACCCCCCGAATCCTGAATGGTGTGAACACTTGTGTCAGTGACCCCCCCATATTCTCCTACCACTAGGGAGGCCCCCTTGGTGAATGACATCCTGGTACTGCCCTAGTTCCTCCCTGCATGTCCCTCTGGGAACACACCATACCCTGGACCTGAGTAGGAGGCATCCTGGACCTCTGTCCACCCTTACTTTTTCTCCTCCTCTGAGGAGCGATAGGGGATCCCAAACCCCCAACTCCACGGGGAATTGCCCATGCTTATCCATACCACCCCCATCCTCGGTGATGGACCACCGGAGCCATTCACGTTAGGTTCCTTCCCTAGTGTCTGCCCAGTCACTGTGCTGGGCTGAGTTGACATGCTGCCACCACCTAAACCAGACCTAGACCTAGACCCCTTGGCTTGTGAATTCAACCGTCTTATACTCAACCTTGGAGCTAACATACTTTTCTCTGCCTTCATAACACACCTTCTTTCTGACCTTGCCTGTCTACATTCTCACTGGAATATATCCAGCTCTACCTCAAGCCCCCTTCCACTCCTCCTGTTCCCCAGTTCCTTGGAGGAACGACATCTAAAGGCAACACAGCTTCCTTCCGGGGGGGGGGGGGGGCACCGCTCCCCATCCCTGCAGCTCCTGATCTGGACAGCATCAAGAGGCATACCCTGTCCCACATTATCTACAAGATCACTCTCCTCTCGATCCCCAATGGTACTCCTAGCCTTCAGTCAATGCCTCAATGGGTTTTGCAGTTCACCCTTTCTCCGGTGGCCTTCAAAAGAACATTTTAGATCTGCATAGAGTCTATTGAACTGGGTCAAATCTCCGGTTTCCCATTTATCCTGCTCAAACTCCCTTGCAGCAAGTACCCCTGCTGGCTCTCCAGACTTAGACATGACTGTTGTGTACACAAAAGGTTTCCAAACTAGAATGGTAAAACACAGAACAAAATGGAAAAAAACAAATTGCACACTGTAGTCGTAACAAAACAGCCAGGGCTTGTGCCAATACAGGTATTGTCCTCACTGCTTATCACCAAATGTTAGACCCAGCATTTTCTAACTAGCAGGGATACACGAAAGCCAGATAGAATCCACTGCCCTAAACAGGATGAGTATGATACACTCACCAGATAAGTGTGCTTGCCATCTGCTAGCATGGCACAGGGTAGCCAGGATTATTCACAGGGTATAAGTGTAAAGGAGTGCCACAGCACTTCCCTAGCAACACATTGAGTACACTACTAAAAGACTCCACACCATATGTACGAAATACTGGTCTTTGGATATATGCTTTTCAGTTATATGCAACTGTCAGACTCTACCATTAGCAGCATAATGGGATGAACATATGTGTACCCTTCATAGGAATTCACTTACTCACATATCCCCTCAGACACAAAACCAACACAAACCAATGTGCATCCTTTCCCTGAGGTATTCAGAATCCAAGCGATCCCTCCCACATCCCACATCAAAAAATGACGGAAACACATATGCAGGTTGTTCATAGGTATTCCACTTTTCTGCTATCACATTAGCATAAACCATGACATTCTCAAATACATTCTCCGTGCAGTTGGAATACTCAATAAATCACAGGTATTTTGACAATGCCTGGTGACCCAGCTCCTCAGCCACTCAAACTACACCAGCCAAGGAAACACGTTGCACACACTGGCAACACTTTGATAAAAACAATGACTTGCTTTCCTCCATTCAGATTAGGTCACCAAGGCACCCAGTAGCACATTCACGAGTGCAGGATCACTATCCCCCATAGGCAAAAGACTATGACATCGGAAGCTAAACCTACCAAGTGATAGTCCCTTCCAGGAGTACAAGAAGCCCCAAGCCATCAGATGTCTGCAAATAATCCAGTTACTATCCCTCCTGCCCCAATGGTCACTCTGGTCGCTGTCCTAGTGTCGAACCAGCATAGTATGGCTTTATTCCCAAAACATTTTAAAACTTCTGAGGGCAGTGTCAGAGAAGTCATACCCACAATAGCCTTTGAAGGTGAGATCAGTTCAAAAGGCTGCCTTTGAAATGCACACGCCACCTCTAAATGTAGTTCTGTCTGCCATTTATCAATATCTTTAGTGGGGCCAGGACCCTGCCCCTTGAAATGCAGATTTCAATTCCATCCCCTCTCATCCATCCTAGGAAGGTCACTCTTAGTCAGAAATCTGCAGTTTCCCTCGAGTACCCCTAGTTTATGGCTACCTATCAGGAATGCACAGCTGTAGCTGCCCCCAGCACCTATAAGTGGATTGGAGATGGGGTGACAGGCACACAGAGAACATTGACATTTCTACTTTCCCAAAACGTCATTATCACATTAGTAACGTCAAATCCACTCTCACATCACCACTTCTGCATGTAGGAAATACAGCTCACTAGCCTTTCTATAGATCCCCATGGTAATCAATGCGAGAAGCAAGCCTCACAGTCCTGAACTCACCATCCGGTGGTACTCACTATTAGGGGATGTAGCTTGCCCATGGACATGATCTACCTCTCCCCTATACCTCACGCTGCCCCCGGGAGTACTCAGATGTAGTGAGAGACATGCAGAACATCGGCAGTAACTTTTAAATGCCAAGCTGAGTAACAGTAACCTGCACAAACAGGCCCCACCATGGAAAACCTGTGGCACATTTGAAGAGCTACCTCCGTGGCTGGCACAACCAGTGCTGCAGGCCCACAGAGTAGCATTTGAGTTGCATTCCTTAGGTATATGTCTTACCACTGGATAAGGGGCTTACAGCTAACTCAAATCAGCCAATCATGTATACACCAATAACAAGTTTGTATAGGAGAAGCACAGCGCTCTGGCACTAAATCGCAGGCTCAAAGCACTCAAAGTCCTAAGGCTAACACATAGATAAGTGGAAAACCAGGAGGGACAAAGGCAAAATGCTGAGGGAAAGTGGACTAAAAAGTGCCATTCCTAACAAACAGACTCTAGGATTCTCAGATATAACACAGCACAGTCAATTGTATTTGCTACGTCCTGCTTCCTTCTACATATGTGGAGAAGTAGACAGAAAAGGGCAGCTCCTTCTACATATGTGGAAATGTAGACGGAAAAGGGCAGCTCATTTGTTCATAGACTAGGTGTGGGGACTTGTTCCCAGCTGATGCCTGCACTACATAATCAGTTGTTAACATATGAATTTTATGTTCTTTTTTATTGGGATTTTGGATTTTTAGCGCTATGCACTACTTTTATATATCTTATTAGCTTTACTCATGCTGCTATTTTCCTGGATTTTCTCTTCAAAGTCAAAAGTCAAAACAAGCTTTATTCGGTATATTAAAAATATATCCATAAAAGCATTCTACATTACAAAAGCCAATTCATCGTAAATTAGACAGTAATTTATAAATTTTCAGATATAATTTCACCTTTTACATATTACAGTAAATACATCATACCAGTCAGTTAATACTTCTTATCAGTGCATGGGAATTTCAAGACATAAAATACATTTAAAATATGCAGAAAAAAAGACTGGAATAAGACTGTACAACTTATTCATAAACAAGAGATTCCAAATAGGAAAGCTCCTTTCTTCTCTTAATAGCTAGTTGGATATAAGCAATTACCGCATTACATATATAGACATGTTCTGAATCACAAATAAAATAAAAGGGGGTTTTGTATGAGTACAGTCTATTCGAGATACAAAGTGGGCGTAAAATTAATTTCCTTAGGTCCCGATAAAAGTTATAAAAAAGTACAAAGTGCACAGTGCTTTGGATGGACTTACCATCACATGGACATTTCAGAAGATTTGCACTCCATTTACCCATCTTTGGGAAAGCAATTTGGAAGTGCAAAGTATTAAGCCTTAGTCTAGTTAAATAAAATCAATGTTGGGTATTTCTTATGAAGATAAGATATGGCTGAGTGCGCGGAGACAGGGGTCCGTCACGGTACAAATTAACGTTTGGTTTAACACATACTTCTGTTTCCATGGCAGCTTCCCTTGATTTAAGGAATCTCCTTTTTAGTTCCCTCTTACTAAATTTCTCGAAACTCATTGGATTTCCAAAATTAGCACTCACATCACACTCCATAAGGAGGCAGTGAATGTATTTCAGCCAAGGTATGTTCTTCCAATAGTCAAGGGTTAAGCAATCACGTATAATGTCCTTGGTAAAATGAGTTTCTTCCTTTGTCCAGATTCGATACCATAAAATTAGGGCGGACACATTAATCAAGTTACTTAAAAAAGGTACATCCGTTTCCCTATGTATGATATATGTAGCTGTAGAATTAGGAACTGATAATACTCTAATATTTGTAATGGGGAAGTATCCGCCATGCCCCACAGCGATCCGCCGTAGCAGACCCCAGTTATACATTTGCTCCTATACAATTTTAAAATCTCTCGCACTGGCTTATTGCCTATTTTTTGTGAGAATCTGAAAATGGCCTCAGTTGTTCTTAGGAATTTTAGTTTACATAAATTAATGTGTGCATTCCATGAGCCTTTGCATTTAAAAAGTAGCCCCAGGTATGAGAAAGTTGAAGTCCTTTCAATCGGTGCACCATTGACATAATGGGTTCTAATTTTAGCTTTACTTTTCCCACACGTCATTACTAGAGTCTTGGACAAATTAATCGATACGTTTTTGTTAGTCATAAAATTAGTAAATTAATCAATAAGAAGTTGTAGGCCATTTGCAGTCCTAGAAATCAGGACTGCGTCGTCGGTGTATAATAAAATCGGTGTTACACGTTTACCAACGACAGGGGCATCTGTTTTGTAACTCTGTAATAAAAAGTCCACTCCATTTATATATAATACAAATAAGAGTGGGGCAAGGACACAACCTTGTCTGATACCTCGGGTTACTCTAAAGTGCGATGTGCATTCCCCGTTCTGTCCATATCGAATCTTTGAAATTAAACGGGCATAGATTTGTAACAGGAGGCTGATAATCCTTTCCAGCGTTTGCCATAACATACTGTGATTTACTAACTCAAACACACTGGAGAGGTCAACAAAGCATAGGTGAAGTGAGCCAGTTTTAGCCATAGTTTATTTCCCTATGAGTAGCTCTACATTTACACACTGCTCAACCATGCCAATTCCCTTTCTAAAGCCATATTGGACTTCAGTTAAAATATTACAATCCTTGACCCAACATTCAAGTCTAGCTAATAAAATCCTGCCCATAAGTTTAAAAGTGGAATCAAGGAGAGAAATGGGGAGGTAGCACTTAGCACTAGCTTTGTTGCCTTTTTTTAAAATCGGAACGATCACACTTTCGGCCCAAGTTGTGGGTAGCACCCCATCAATGATTGCATTAAAAAGGTTAACTAAAATGGGGGACCAAAAGTCACCATTGTATTTGAATATATCAATCGGTACCCCATCAGGGCCAGCAGCATTCCCACTTGCGCTATTTTGAAGAGCAATTACAACCTCATCAACAGTAATAGTTTCAATTTTATTAATTTTAATTAAAATAATATTGCTGTCCTCGTTCGTTTCATTACAGCATTTAGTGGGGTTAAAAATATCCTCAAAATGCAATAACCAGTCTTCTGCTGTAACTACTGTATCAATCCCTACCATAGAAATATCCTTAAACAGGGGTTGGTCAATAATTTTCCAAAAAAGGGTAGAATTTTTGGTCTCAGCGGCCTAGACCAAATTATCCCATGCAGTCTCTCTAATTTCTGTTTTCCTAGCGGTTTGTGCTTGTTTATAACTTTTTCTAAGGCTACTAATTTTTTCTCTATTTCTTGGCTCAGCTATCAGAGCTTCCTTCAGGTCTCTGTTTAATTTCGAACATTCTTGATTAAACCAAAGTGGACAGTGATCTCTTTTATTTTCATGACCCTTTTTTTTTAATGTCAAATTTTTGTTAATTTCTGTTGAAATATTATTAAAAGCCATGACGATGTCAGTATTATTGGAAGATCCATCTAGGCAAACTTCTATATCATGATTTTACTAGTAGCCAAATTTTCCATAAAATTGGCAG
This sequence comes from Triturus cristatus, assembly GCF_964204655.1. Classification (NCBI taxonomy): domain Eukaryota; kingdom Metazoa; phylum Chordata; class Amphibia; order Caudata; family Salamandridae; genus Triturus; species Triturus cristatus. Next base: position 1,110,657,848 of record NC_140590.1, read on the forward strand.
GGTTAACGCCAGTCCATTTAATCGAGATCCCATTTTCACCTTGTGTACTAATGTCAACTGCAGTGGCACAAATCTTTTCACTAGAGTATAAGCTGGAGTTTAACGTTAACAAAATGGGGTGATGATCACTAAGTAAACTGTGCGATATAGTGCAACTGTTCACAAAAGCCCTACTGTTCCTTGATGTCAGGAAAGGATCAATACATGATGAAGACCTAGCCCCCTCATAAGTATATATCTCAATGTCACCATCATTGTCACCCAACTTCAAAACTTCCAGGCCATATTTGTACATAACATAGTTAAGTATTTCGCCATTGGGATTATGTGGGAAATGAACGATATAATCCCCTAAATCGTCTGTATGGCCACATTGATTCATTTTCAGTGACTTGCATAATTTGATATTAAAATCACCACCCCAAATCACTATGTACTCATTCCCCAGTCTCTTCAGAAAAGTATCGAGTTCTTCCTCCATTGCAGTCACTAGTCTAGTTTTATTAAAAACATTATTGCAGTAGTTAATCACTACAATGTTTTGCTTTCCTTTTACGCTAAGGAGTAAAAATTGAAAATGCTGTGACTTAATAAAGGTCTTCTGTAGGGTTAACGGTGAAGTTACAGATAGTAATACAGCTAAACCTCCACTTGCTCTCCCTGCCTTAGAAGGAATTGCTTCAGAAAAAATGGTCTTAAAACCGTTTACATAAAAAGGTTCTACTTGTCAGGTTTCCTGCATTAGAATTAGATCTCGGTTTGCTATCGTGTTAAGCCAGGATATATCAGACAGTTTATTGTTAACCCCTGCAACATTCCATGATAGGATTTGCAATGAGCCACTTGAACGACTACTTACTTTTCCAATCTCGCTCGGGTAGCTAGATGGATTAAGATCATTATGAAAGCAAGTCGGCATAGCTTCTACTGGCAAAATTACTGTATTCATATAAGGTAAGGGAGAATTACATACTTTAGGCAATATCTCAATATCCATGGATTCTCTTGTCAAGAAATAATCAGCAGTATGGTCAGGTTTTATATTCAGTCAGTCCACCTCACTACATCTCCTCAGGGGATCAAACCTATTAGGCATGATTGGAATTGCTTCTTCAATATTACAATACTGGGATCTTCCAGGTTTAAAGTATTGCTCAGAGCTAGGTCTATAAAAGTACCCAAGGGGTACTGCGGCAATGCCAGTATGTTGATGGTAATTTCTAGTAGACCGCTCCTGTTTACTTAACACCTCATCTAGTACGTAGGCCACAAAATGTGGGTGGCGAAAGTTTACTACAACACAATCACCCTTGCAGGTCGTGTCCATTTTGCCCACCCATTTCACTCTCCTTAACATAATTTTTTCCTGAGCGAGAACCTCGGTAATGCAACAAGTGTTACTAGCCAACCAATGTATCACACTATTTTTCAATGAATCCCATGTTTCTATGCGATTTTCTGGCAATATAGGTACATTTTTTAATATGATGACATAAGGAATAGCCTGGGGGGGGCAGATTTAAAAAGACACCGTGATGATTTTTAGGTTGTTGAAAATCCTCAGATCTGGATTTTGTAATCTTCCAGTTCTTTCTTTATCAAGAGTACCAGATAGTCCTACTTCACACTTTGTGGCATATGTTTCAGGGTTAATCTTTCTTGTGTCAATATCTATTCCTTTACTTTTATCAGGCAAAGATGATGGCTTAACGGATTTCTACTTGGCGCATTGTTAATACCTGCTGTAGAAATATTTTGTTGTTTTAAGTCTGTAATCAGTTCAGTTAGTTGGTAGATATCCTTTTGCACTGTTTTTAACTCAGTCATGATGCGCCTTTCAATGGTATCAATCTTTCTGTGCAATTTCTCAAAAAGGACTTCAATGCCAAGCATATTAGATGGTAACACCCCATGTTCCAACCCCATGCCACACCCATGATGCTTTAGTGTATTCCCCTTTTTCTGCTTTGTTTTCTGGTGATTGGGCTTTACCGGGGCAGTGTGCTGTTTGCTTCTTTTGGCTGGCGGTGAGGCTAGATCATAATCTTCCGGTGACATTGATATTTCTAATGGGGTGTTTAATACACATGGACCTGATATAGTTGGAGAGTATAGCTTGGAGATATCAGGACAATTACTCCTGTTGCTGCTGTCCCTCTGTGCACAATCTTGCACCACATCCCCTAAATTGACTGGGGCCAGGCTATTTTCACAAGCAGGGTCATAGATCTCAACTGTAGTCTTGGCCTCCCTGTGTACAATGTTCACGGCTGTTTTGGCGGCTGCCAGTTTTTCTTCAACTTGGACTATTTTTTCATTTAAGATACCCATAGCAATCTTCAGATAATTCATAATAGGGATGACTTTTCCGGCCACCTGTCCCTTATTTGAGGCTAGTTTTCTTTTCCCTATGTTCATGTTTATTTCTCTCGACTAGCAGGTTTCAACGTGTGGAATTAGATGATTCTCTGACCCCTTACCGGGATATCTTTACTTCAGGATCTTCCAAGGGGAAGTCGCTTAGCCAAGAGGTGTGGCCCAGCCCGGCCTCGTACGGTCACGGACGGGTGCAGATGGGCCCGCCCTTGGCCTAGGCTTCACCTGGGCGTGGCCCGGACAAGCCCGCTTGCGTCCAGCGCTGCGAGAGCCCGGGAATCCTTTTGTGCACCTCCTGGCGCTGGACGATTTCATCGGCAGCGTGCACGCCGCGGGAGGTGCCGGGAAGTGGAGTGTGGTATCTCCGCTCCACTCTGGTGACTCCAGCAGTAACGGCCCCTCAAACAACGGGCAAGAAAACTTCAAGCAAATTCTTAGCAAACTGGATTTTCTCTTATTTTTTATTGTCATGTTTTTTAAATGGTTCTTTTGCACTGATGTTATGTATTTTATGGCAATTTTTGCCTCTAAAGAATTCATTGTTGTTGTTTACAAATTATTCTCCCATCCTCGCTCAATGTCTGCAATCACATGATTCACCAATCATCTCTCACAAATACCTAATAATATATCAATCATTAGTGCAATCCAAGCACGGTGGTAGGTACACAATTATATCTCCTCTTTGATGGAAGCAACACATTGGAATTTGGTAGTCTTGAAATTCCAATGATCTTCTGGGGCAGCCCTGCTATGGTGCTGAAAAAATTATAGGCATGGGAGGGACGCAGGCACTGTCTTCAATTTCCTGAAAGGAATGAGGCTTCTACACAGCACACTGGTCCAAACTTCAATCTTGCCATGCATGTGCTTAAAATTGTTGTGACTGCATAAGTCAGGCACAACTATAATGTTCCACCAACTATTTATTTTGTGAAAGCAATTTGCTGATAAGTAATTAAAAGGTTCTATGGTGGCCTACTCAGTTAGGGAAGTAGAGTTCATCCTCAAACTCAGGTTATTCACCCAGAAGTTGGTCAGCTAAGACACTTGAGTCTGACCAATCATCCTCCTTCTCCTCCTATCGCATTGCTGGAACAGTGTGTAATTGTATTGTATTGGTACGAAGGGTTTGGTAATTTTGATCATGGCTAATCTCTCCATGTTTTGAGGCAAGATCCAAAGTAATCATTTGAAGTATTCAGTGTATATATCTTTCGGATTATTCTTTTGAGGACGTCCAGTATATTGACTTGAGTCTTATCCCATATTATTCGCTGCTTGTTCATTCATTAGTATTATTCATGCATTTAACTATTGCATTTATCAAGTGTGTTATAGTTAGGACCTATTTACCATAGGAAATCCGCAACATTCTATTTGGAATAACGTTGGCGTCGATTGATGAATCTTCGTGAAAGTTTCCAAACTTTTGGCCAGTTCCGGTCCGCTCCTATCCTGAAAATTTCACGGTGATTCGTCAAGCGGGGGCCGAGAAAGAAGGGGGGTCCCAAAACACGTTTTCCCCATGCATTTTCCCATAGGACCTGTTGACGCAGCTACAGCCCGAAGTGCTGATCGGAATTACACCAAATTTGACAAAGAGGTAGTCCTCAGTTCAGACTTGTGCTTTTTGCTTAAATGGTGTAAATCCGTTCAGTAGTTCCTGAGAAAATCAAAAGTAAAATCACATATATATCTGGGCGGAGCCTAACCACACATCTCATCATGAGATCTGATTGGCTGTCAGCACTTCATCCAAGAAGTGTTGGCAGCCATCTTGGGACCAATATACATGATAGCACCTCATTAAAAAGCATTGCAATTAATAGAAGGTTTGAAGACTTTAGTTACATTATAAATCATTTGCTGATGGTACCATACTCATTTTAGGAATTGTGGTGTGTTCTAAGGTGATTTTACCATGTGAAAAAACCTTCTGCTGTGATATCATAAATCATGTTTGAGAGAACTATTTTCTCATGCTTTTCCCACAGAGGTTTGGAAGGTGATCTATAAGCTAAACTGAGAGCATATTTTCTGTAAATTCACATTAACTTTCTCAGTCATGTGAGAATGAAGTCTGACATTCTCAGTAAAACATGTACATCCAACAAGGGCAGAGACTGTCAGTTGATTTATTTGTGTACTACTGCAGCTTCCCAGAGTGTTCTAAAGTACAACTAGAGCACTAACAGTCCTACTTATGACAAACGTATGGCACACCTGAAGCCATCTTGGTTGGAATAAAGTGGTAACTCTTAAAACATTTAATTTAAAAAGGAACAAAATGAGGGGGTTCATTTTGAAATAGAAAGTATGATTAGTGCTGCAGAAAGAAAAATTAGGGCACATTTTGAGTGACTTCTAAAATCCTCTTCTATTTCATTAAAACATTCTGACATGCAGGCTGAAACATGCACTTTCAATACCAGCAGCAGACTACCCTGGTGAGCAGTAGCTTTACTACAGTGATCTAATAAGCAACTAGAGTGCTAACATTCTGAATTTATGGCAAATGTGTGACACATCTGAATGCCTTCTTGAAGGAATCAAAGTAAAAAACTGAGAGTATTTCCTACTGAGGAGACTGTAGTAAATGAGGAAATTAGGAAACATCATAACAAATAAGTCTCCCAAAATGGCCACCAGAGACAAAAGAGCCCAAATGTAGCCCAAATATCACCCAGATGTAGCCCAAGTATAGCCCAATGACAGAATGTCTCAGAGTGTTCTAACGAACAACTAGAGCGCTAACAGTCTTACTTATGACAAAAGTATGGCACACCTGAAGCCATCTTGATTGGAATATAGTGGTAACACTTAAAACATTTAATTTCCAAAGGAACAAAATGAGGGGGTTCATTTTGCAATTGAAATTATGATTAGTGCTGCAGAAAGAAAAAATAGGGCACATTTTGACTTCTCAAATCCTCTTCTTTTTCATAAAAAATTCTGACATGCAGACTGAAACATGCACTTTGAATACCAGCAGCCGACTTCCCTGGTGAGCAGTAGCTTTACTACAGTGATGTAATGAGCAACTAGAGTGCTAACATTCAGAAATTATGGCAAATGTGGGACACATCTGAATGCCTTCTTGATGGAACCAAAGTAAAAAGCTGAAAGTATTTCCTACTGAGGAGACTGCAGTAAATGAGGAAATTAGGAAACTCCATAACAAATAAATCTCCCAACATGGCCACCAGAGACAAAAGAGACCAAATGTAGCCTAAATATCACCCAGATTTAGCCCAAGTATAGCCCAATGACAGAATGTCCTAGAGTGTTCTAACGAACAACTAGAGCGCTAACAGTCTTACTTATGACAAAAGTATGGCACACCTGAAGCCATCTTGATTCGAATAAAGCGGTAACACTTAAAACATTTAATTTACAAAGGAACAAAATGAGGGGGTTCATTTTGCCATAGAAAATATGATTACTTCTGCAGAAAGAAAAATTAGGGCACATTTTGACTTCTCAAATCCTCTTCAATTTCATAAACAAATTCTGACATACAAACTGAAACATGCACTTTGAATACCAGCAGCAGACTTCCCTGGTGAGCAGTAGTTTTACTACAGTGATCTAATGAGCAACTAGAGTGCTAACATTCAGAATTTATGGCAAATGTGTGACACATCTGAATGCCTTCTTGATGGAACCAAAATAAAAAACTGAAAGCATTTCCTACTGAGGAGACTGCAGTAAATGAGGAAATTAGGACACTTCATAACAAATAAATCTCCCAAGATGGCCACCAGAGACAAAGGAGCCCAAATGCAAAACAAATATCACCCAGATGTAGCCCACAAGTAGCCCAATGACAGAAGTGTGCAAAACACTTCTTTTTTGTGTATTTGCAGTTTTATATAGTGCAGACTTGTCAGGTATTGGAGTGCTTTACTATGAGCATTTGTTACATCACACAAGATCAAATTCATTTTGGTTGTAGACATGGGGAGATTAAGTGATTTGACCAGAATCACAGAATGTTGAGCTGAAGCAGAAACTCCAACCTGGTTCCCCAGTTGCAAAGTCTGCAGCTCTGGAAGTAACACCACATCCTCTCCCCTAGGTGCAACATTTAATCAAGTGGCCAACTGGATAAAAAAACATAAAGATTACAAATATTTTAAAGTTCTTTGTCGCTATTTGAAAACTCAGAAAATATGTCCTCATTTTAGTTTTTTACAGCACTAACCATAATCTTGATGCAAATAAGACCCTCTCATATATGTAATTTCTAAAGGAAATACTCTACGTATTACAGTTTTGATTACATCAAGATGACGTCAGGCGTTCCACACTTTTGTAATAAATATTGAATGTTAGCAATCTAGTTGTTCATTGGGATACTGTTGAGAGGCATAGGCCAGGGGCACGGACTCTGAAAATTGAAGGCAGGTAGGAGAGTGCAGAGGCAACAATTTGACCACACCGGGCAGGCAGGAAGGGCAGTGGCAGCACAACAGACTATGGAGGGCAGTGGAAAGGGGGGCAGAGGCAACAAACCAACAATCCAGGACTGGCAAGAGAGGCTGTGGCAATATAATAGACCATTGTGGGCAGAAGGAAGAGGCAGTGGTAGTACAGCCATACATGCCAACAGACCCGTTTCAGCCAGGAAACGTCCAACGCTTTTAAGCTCAAATGGGCTTTATTTGATCTGTCTCCTGTCTACAATCTCCTCTTTTTCAATGTAACTCAAAGGGGAAAATCAATACCCCAGTTTTTTTCAAAATCTCCCTATTACCAAGTTCAAAATGTTCACAAGTATGGTACATTGGTTAATGGTAGGCAGGAGGAATTGGGGTAGGGACATGGACTCGGATAACAGAGGACAGGAGGGACATGGAGAGGTGCACCAAACTGACCCTACAGGGCAGGCATCAGGGTTTGCAGCAGCACAATACACCACATAGCGCATGCGGGACGGGAGTGCAGCACAACAATCCATAGAAAGCAAGAGGGAGGGGACAGGACCATGCACATGGACAACAGAGAACAGAGGGGAAAGAGGCAATGATATCTAGCTGACCATAATGGACAGACAGGAGAGAAAGCTGCAGCATAACAGACCATAAAGGGAAGGAGGGACGGATCAGTGGTATTACAATGGAACAGACAAGTCAGGAGGGAGGGAATAGGGGTCTGCACATGGAAACAGAGGGCTGGGGCAAGGGGGGAGGTCAGGAGCAGCAAGAAGACCATGGAGTTCAGGCAGGATGGGCACTAGAAACAAGACACACCATGGAGAGCAACATGAGACTATGATGGCATACACACAGACCATGGAGGGAAGGTGGGAGGGGGTCAGGGGCAGCTAGCTGACCACACAGGGAAGGTGGGATGGGCCATGGCAGCACAGAAGACCATGCATGGCAAGCAGGAGGGTTAGTGGCAGCACAATGGCTATGATGGGCAATAAGGAGGGTGCAGGGGCATGCACAAAGGACCATGGAGGATAGAAGGGAAGGTCAGGACCTGGGCACAGACAAGAGCGTTCAGGGGAAGGGGCCTCACAACAGACGGCGCGGGGCAGGCAGGAGGAGCAGTTGCAGCACAACAGACCAGGGAGGGCAGAAGGGTGTGGCAGTAAAATGGACCATGGAGGACAGGAGGAAGGGGATAGGGGCATGGCATGTGGACAGGCAGGGTGGAGGTGGCAGGGACAGGTTACAGTCATCTGACAATGCTAGGCAGGTGGGAGGGGAGTGGCAGCTCAACAGAACACTCAGAGTAGATAGGAGTGGCAGGTCCATGGAACATGGTGGGCAAAAAGGATGGAGCAGGGGCATGCACAAAGACATCGGAGGGCAGGGGGAAGGAGAATAAGGGCAGCAAGCTAAGCACAGAGGCTAAGCAGGAGGTCAATGATGGGCCATATAATTGGGCAATGGAGGGCAGGAGGAGTGGACTGCTACATAATGCTAAATGGAGGGCAGTGGCAACACATCATACCATGCATGGCAGGAGGGAGGATGCTAGTCCATGCATTCAGACAACAGAGGATAGGGAGGAGGTGGATGGGGCAGCAAGCTAACTGTTCAGAGAAGGTGGGTATTAGGAACTTTATTGTTTTTAAAATGTGTGTCTGTGCTAACTACTTAAAATATGAACAAATATGCAGCATAATCTCACTTTTATTCAGGAAGAAGAGGACGTTTGTGACTGTGCCTCCGGGCTCACTTGGCAGAAACACCCCCTGACCTTCCACCCCCCATCGCAAAATGTAATGCCAGTGAAAAGGGTAGGTGGACGCAGTGTTATATAGAACATAGTCCTGAGAGCACGATTGAAAATGAAAACTAGATATAGTATATGGTATTAACTATGCATCAAAAAGTGTGATATAAGATGAACCGGGGTGTGAAATATAATATGCAATACATTGTGCGCAATGACAGATTCATTGGAGTGCTATGCGATATGCGCCTTGGAGTGTAATATGCACAGGGCAGTGTTGTGTAACCTAACTAGTCTCTAAAGTTGTAATATAAAATATGTGCTGGGGAGTGTAACGTCGCATATGCACTGAGACAAACATATGGATCCCAGATTGTAATATGTATGGCATAGCGCTGTGCGTTATAACATAGGCATCGAGGAAGGCATGTTAGATGGGGCAATATAACCCGTGCGAAGGCAAGTGTGGCATGACATATTCACGGGGTGGTGTTACAGTGCACATGGGCTAGAGAGTGTCATAGCATATGCACTAGCTGGTGGAACACAACACAGAGGTGTGTGGCACTCGGCGGGCACTGGTGGGTGTAACACAGCATAGGGCTCAGCCAGGAGCACGCTGTGACTCTCAAGTGAGGTTTGTCTCCTTTCCAGAGATTAAAATAAAAAGTATTACACATCCGGTGGTGGATGTGTGTTTTATTAACCGTGAGGGGGGTTTCTTGCATAGTTTGGTCGAATTTTTGTCGAATCCCCTTTGAATGGCTTGGTGTGCATGTGTATTAAATGTGCCCGTCAATAGCTACACATGTTTGTATAAATAAACGACAAGGGTGTCTACTTGGAGAGTACCCACCGGCGGGGGCACCGGGATTAGGCACGTTAGGGCATCAGACACGTCAGAGCTTCACTAGCAGTGTAAATACATTCCACGTGGATTCATTGTATGCATAGTCACCTTTTAATGACTATCACGCAAATCGTCATGGTGATAGGTACATACGGTTTGTCCAGCATGTCCTAGGTGTTTCTATAAATATATATATCTTTTAAATAATAAAAAACAAAGGCCGGCCCTGGGGGATGGGGTCCCCGGGGCATAAGTGGCCTGAGGAGGGGGGCAACGCAGCCCCCCTCCTAAAGAATAAAAAAAAAGGCCCTGATCCGGGGGTTGGGGTCCCCGCGGCCGATTAAGGCCTTGGGAGGGCCAAATTTATTTTTTTCAACAAAAAAAATTAGGGTGCAGGCCCTGGGGGATGGGGCCCCCAGGGCCAATAAATTAGAAAAAGAAGGGGGGCCACACAGCCCTCCTTCTTAAAAAATAAAATAAAATAAAAGACCGGCATCGCGCCGGAGGCCATGCCCCTCCTTGCAGCACTCTGCAAACGCGCCCCCTTGCCAGTTGTAAGTTGGGGAATTAATTCACCTTCAATACTGAGGGTCCCTGAGGGCCAACTAGCCCAACAGGTATCTCCAGTATGTGCCAGGGAGCTGCGTTGCAGACAGGTGTTCTGAGGCCACGCCCCTTTTTACACCTCTATGCAACGCAGCTCTGTCGCGCTTACTGGAGGTACCTAGTGGGCTAGTTTGACCCTAGGGACCCTTAGGATTCAAGGGGACTTAATCTCTCAACTTAGAACGGCCACAGGGCGCGTTTACACAGTGGTGAAGGGAGGGGACGGGGCCTGAGGTGACGTGTGCAAACACACCCTGTGGTGCGTTTTCAGTTGGGGAAATAATTCCCTTTCAATCCTGATGGCCCCTGGGGGCCAACTAGCCCACCAGGTGCTTCCAGTAAGCACCACTCCTCTGCGTTGCAGAGAGGTGGTCCAGGCCGTGCCTCTTTTTACACCTCTCTGCTACTTTTTACACCTCTCTGCAACACAGCTCTGTGGCGCTAACTGGAGGTACCTAGTGGGCTAGTTGGACCCTAGGGACCCTCAGGATTCAAATGAACTTAATCTCCCAAGTAAAAACGGCCACAGGGCGTCTTTACACAGTAGTGAAGGGAGGGGTCGGGGCCTGAGTTAACGTGTGCAAACAAGCCCTGTGGCGCGTTTTAAGTTGGGGAAATAATTTCCCTTCAATCCTGAGGGACCCTGGGGGCCAACTAGCCCACCAGGTGCTTCCAGTAAGCGCCACTGTGCTGCGTTGCAGAGAGGTGGTCTAGGCCGTGCCCCTTTTTACACCTCTTTGCAATGGCGCTTACTGGAGGTACCTAGTGAGCTATTTTGCCCCTAGGGACCCTCAGGATTCAAGGGGACTTAATCTCCCAACTTAAAACGGCCACAGGGCGTGTTTACACAATGGGGAAGGAGGGGACGGGGCCTAAGGTGAGGTGTGCAAACACGCCCTGTGGCACGTTTTAAGAGGTAGTTTTAATCCTCTGCCCTATTATATACTAGGGGCTTACAGAGGAGGTAATGCTAATCACAGGGGGACCCCAACGCATAGTGTTCCCTAGTGTATGTAGGTGTTTTCACTGTATTCTGAGTGTCTTTTAACATAGCACTGGCTCTAGGACTGGTTAGTCAGACTCAGTTACCACCAGTATCCATCTGAAAAAGTTGAAGGTACAGGATGATTTTGCAACAAGGCTTCTTTCTGCTCTTCTATTTGTTCTTTCTGCACGTTATCCTTCTTCCTGCACTTTTCTTCGTCTTTGAGGACTTCCGTTGCTTCTTTCTGCAGTTCTTTTTTTTCTTTCTGTGCGTTTTTTCTTCTTTCTTCACATGTCCTATCTCTGTAGGCATAGTTAGGAATTACTATTTAAAAAACCTTTGAAATTCAATGAAAAAACCATAGGTTTCAGGCACGTTATAGTTAGGAATTAGCATTTAAAATACCTCAGAAATTCACTGAAAAAACCATAGGTTTCAGGGGCGTTATAGTTAGCTGGACTTTTTACTCGTACAAAACCATTGAAATTCCCCCGTTATAGTTAGTTCAGCTAACTATAACTCAGGCGCCCGCAATGCACTGCTGATGACGTCACATATTACATCACTCATGACATGGTCAGTGACATCACTCATGACATCACTGATGGCATCTCAAATGAAATCACTGATGACATCACTGATTATATCATCCTTGTGATAGAATGGCAGACCTCCTCTCCCCCTAATATAACCTTTTGATACACACATTCAAAAATAGAAACTAAAATTTTCAAAACAATGGACATACCAATACCAGTTACATCAACCTATTCAGTAATTCTAACATCCACATACACATCCACTCATTCACCAACAGTCCTATACAGTCACTCATACATGTACTCACTCATCATATGTACTCATACACCTATACATCCTGTTACACAACACCACTCATCCATAGAGTTACTCACACACATAGTTACTCATGCTAATAAAGAATCAAACTTCCATTTACTTGCATATACAGTTATACACACACCACCACACTTACTTCTACAGAAACTTAAACATACTTAGTCTTTTAAACAATCACTTATAGAAACACATACTTATTCATACAGGAACTCTTTCAATCTCTCACTCTCACATATACTCAATTATATATACCAATAGTCACATATACTAGTTTAAAACATATGTAGTTACTCATAAAGACACTATTGAGACAGTCATTCACTCACTAACACACCCATGCACACATTCATCCACCCATACAGTCCTGCACACATGCTGTCTTCAACACATAAAACAGTGAGTCACTCATTCATGCACCTATGCACTACATAATACCCCCCACCGAACCATACAGACACTCAGACATGCATACTGATACTCCAAAAACCAACTAATAACCTATATAGACACTCATGTAGCTACTCACCAACCCATGCAGCCACTTATACACAAAGTGAGATACTGATACAGATATTTACATGTTTAAACATTATTCACTAAGCCATGTATTCACTAAGATATACTTAATCAGTCAGTTCTACAATCAATTTTTCAAAAACAAATCATCCATTTAGACACTTATATACCCATTTATTCTTCCATCGACCTTGAGATATACATATATAAAACATATGTAATTTTTAGAAAAACACACATTCACTGGATGATGTCATCAGTGATGTCATCTGTGATGTAATGAGTGATGTCACTGATCATGTCATGGGTAATGTAATATCTGACATCATCAGCAGTGCATTGCGGGCGCGCGAGTTATAGTTAGCTGAACTAACTATAACGGGGGAATTTCAATGGTTTGTATGAGAGAAAAGTCCAGCTATCTATAATGCCCCTGAAACCTATGGTTCTTTCTGCGAATATATATATATATGTATACATACATATATATATATATATATATATATATATATATATATATATTCACAGAAAAAACCATAGGTTTCAGGGGTGTTATAGGTAGCTGCCCATTTCACTCATACAAAACCATAGAAATTCCTCCGTTATAGTTAGTTCTGCTAACTATAACTCACGCGCCCGCAATGCACTGCTGATGATGTCACATATTGCATCATTCATGACATGGTCAGTGACATCACTGATGACATCACTAAATATGTATTATATATATACCAATCTGTATTGAAGATTGAGTGGATATATAACTGTCTGGATGGAGGATTTAGTAGCTGTCTGACTGTCTTTTTAAGTGAGTAATTAAAAGTGTCTCACTTAATACATGGATTAGTAACAAAACTATGTGAATGTGTGCAGCACTGTCTCTGTTGTAGTATAACAGGCTGCTTCAGTTGGTCACTAACTACATGAGTGTGTATATTAGTTATTGATAAGTTGGGTAAGTATTTGTATGGGACACTGAGTTTGTGTGTGGTTGGATGGGGTGTGTGTAACTCTATGCATAGATGTGTGAATGGTTGATTGACTAGGTGTATGGGTTTAAGAGTGCATGTGGAAACAGTTGTTTGGGTGACTGAGTGTATTTATTTGTGTGTTGGTGAGCGAATATATGTTTAGTTGTACATTTTCAACAATGTAAAAAAATAAAAGGCATTGTATGTGAGAGTTGGTGTATATAAATAAGTTTGTGTAAGAGTCAGTGATTGTGAGAGTAAATATATGAATGAGAGTATAATTGTAATGGTGCTTTTTTAACATATTAACAATGAGTTACTATGTGTTTGAATAAATGAGGTGTCGTTGGATAATTGTGTGAGTAAATTTAAGTGCGATACATTTTTTTCATGAGTGAGTAGGATGACTGCATAACCGACTAAGATGACTGCTGATGTGTCAATGTCTATATATGTGTATAAGTGCATTTGATAGTGTTCTATTAATTAATGACTGCATGTATAGATGATTCTGTTGTTGAATGGGTAGTTGTGTGTGTAGACTTAGGAATCAGTGAGTGGGTATGTAGTAACTGGTATTGGTGTGTCAATGGTTTAAAATATGGTACTCTGTATTTACAGTGAGTGATGAAAGGTTATAATAGTGTATGATGTGGTGTATCGGATTGTCAAGTGGATGATGTCATCAGTGATGTCATTTGAGATGTCATCAGTGATGTCACTGACCATGTCATGAATGATGAAATATGTGACATCATCAGCAGTGCATTGCGGGCGCGTGAGTTATAGTTAGCAGAACTAACTATAACCGAGGAATTTCTATGGTTTTGTACGAGTGAAATGGGGAGCTAACTATAACACCCCTGAAACCTATGGTTTTTTCTGTGAATTTCTAAGGTTTTTTAAATGCTAATTTCTAACTATAACGTCTCTGAAACCTATGTTTTTTTCAGTGAATTTTAAAGGTTTTTTAAATGCTAACTTTTAAGTGTGATAGTAGTTATATCTATTTTTTTGTACTGATTTTCTACAGTTTTTAACTGTTTATTTATAAATATTTTATACATTAAATAACATATTTTTCTGAAAATTGCAAAAAAACATTTTTTAATTAAAACTGAAATATTGATTAATTTTCTTGTTTTCATTTTTTATTTTAATATATTTATATCAATTTTTTTTCGCAGTCGCGCACTCAAAGTGTACACATCACAGTGGGTGCACGCATTCTAGCCGCCATTTTAGAAAAGTCATGAAGGATCCGCGTATGGTGTGCGATGGCTGCGTGTTTTTCAGTTACATCATATACATTTAATATCACGTGATATGTGCGATTGCTATGCGACCAGTCTGCGACTCCTGCTCCCGCGCATTCACGACACATGCGCATTACGGTACAAGATGTTTGCGCGCTTGCGGGTCCCGCGTGACATCATATACGTACTGGGGTGCGCTGGGTGCGTGACTCCCGCAAAAAAAATGTATGTTCCAAAATGATATGTATGTGTCTTTAATATACATATTAAGGCAAGTGATTATGTAAGATATTCATCAAAATAATATATTTGTACTTATAAGAAACTTATATTATTTTTAAATATATTTTTGCGAAGTCGGGTGCGTGCGTTGTGAGTGCAGAAAACCAGGTCAGCAGAGCTGCTGTAGAGCCAGAGGACCAGGCCAGCAGAGCTGCTCTAGAGCCTAAGCACTAGGTCAGCAGAGCTGCTCTAGAGTCAGAGAACCAGGTCAGCAGTGCTGCTGTAGAGCCAGAGAAACCAGGTCAGCAGAGCTGCTTTAGAGGGAGAGAACCAGGTCAGCAGAGCTGCTTTAGAGCCAGAGAACCAGGCCAGCAGAGCTGCTTTAGAGCCAGAGAACCAGGTTAGCAGAGCTGCTTTAGAGCCAGAGAACCAAATCAGCAGAGCTGCTTTAGAGCCATAGAACCAGGTCAGCAGAGCTGCTTTAGAGCCAGAGAACCAGGTCAGCAGAGCCGGTGCAGAGCCAGAGAAACCAGGTCAGTAGAGCTGCTTTAGAGGGAGAGAACCAGGTCAGCAGAGCTTCTATAGAGCCAGAGAACCATGTCAGCAGAACTGCTTCAGAGCCATAGAACTGGGTCAACGGAGCTGCTTTAGAGCCAGAGAACCAGGTCTGCAGAGCTGTTGTAGAGCCAGAGAACTAGATCAGCAGAGCTGCTCTGTAGCATAAGAACTAGGTCAGCAGAGCAGCTCTAGAGCCAGAGAACCAGGTCAGCTGACCTGCTGTAGAGCCAGAGAAACCAGGTCAGCAGAGCTGCTTTAGAGAGAGAGAACCAGGTCAGCAGAGCTGCTTTAGAGCCAGAGAACCAGATCAGCAGAGCTGCTCTAGCTGACACTGACTGACTGACACTGACTGACTGACACTGACTGACACTTATATTATTTTTAAATATATTTTTGCGAAGTCGGGTGCGTGCGTTGTGAGTGCAGAAAACCAGGTCAGCAGAGCTGCTGTAGAGCCAGAGGACCAGGTCAGCAGAGCTGCTCTAGAGCCAGAGAACTAGATCAGCAGAGCTGCTCTGTAGCATAAGAACTAGGTCAGAAGAGCAGCTCTAGAGCCAGAGAACCAGGTCAGCTGACCTGCTGTTCTAGAGCCAGAGAACCAAATCAGCAGAGCTGCTTTA
This sequence comes from Triturus cristatus, assembly GCF_964204655.1. Lineage (NCBI taxonomy): Eukaryota > Metazoa > Chordata > Amphibia > Caudata > Salamandridae > Triturus > Triturus cristatus. Next base: position 1,110,673,858 of record NC_140590.1, read on the forward strand.
GAGCCATAGAACCAGGTCAGCAGAGCTGCTTTAGAGCCAGAGAACCAGGTCAGCAGAGCTGCTGCAGAGCCAGAGAAACCAGGTCAGTAGAGCTGCACTCACTACTACTCTCTACTACCCCCTCTCTACTACTCACTCTCTACTACTCACGCTCTACTACTCTCTACTACTCACTCTCTACTACTCTCTCCTATTCACTCTCTACTACTCTCTACTACTCACTCTCTACTACTCACTCTACTACTGTCTACAACTCTCTACCACTCACTCTCTACTACTCTACTACTCACTCTCTACCACTCTCTACTACTCACTCGCTACTACTCTCTACTACTCACTCTCTACTACACTCTCTACTACTCTCTCTCTACTACTCTTTACTACTACTCTCTACTATTCACTCTCTACTGCTCACTCTCTACTACTTTCTACTACTCACTCTACTACTCTCTGCTGCTCTCTAGCACTCACTCTCTACTACTCTACTACTCTCTCTCTACTACTCACTCTCTACTACTCTCTCTCTACTACTCTCTACTACTCACTTTCTACTACTCACTCTACTACTCTCTATGACTCACTCTCTACTACTCTCTCTCTACTACTCACGCTCTACTATTCACTCTCTACTACTCACTCTCTACTACTCGCTCTCTACTACTCGCTCTCTACTACTCACTCTCCACTTCTCACTCTCTACTACTCGCTCTCTACTACTCTCTACTACTCTCTCTCTACTACTCACTCTCTACTACTCACTCTCTACTACTCTCTCCTACTCACTCTCTACTACTCTCTACTACTCACTCTCTACTACTCTCTCTAACACTCTCTACTACTCACTCTCTACTAACTCTCTACTACTCACTCTCTACTACTCTCTACTACTCACTCTCTACTACTCTACTACTCTCTACTACTCACTCTCTACTACTCACTCTCAACTACTCACTCTACTACTCACTCTCTACTACTCACTCACTACTACTCTCTACTACTCACTCTCTACTACTCACTCTCTACTACTCATGCTCTACTACTCTCTACTACTCACTCTCTACTACTCTCTACTATTCACTCTCTACTACTCACTCTCTACTACTCACTCTCTACTACTCACTCTACTACTTTTTACAACTCTCTACCACTCACTCTCTACTACTCACTCTTTACCACTCTCTACTACTCACTCGCTACTACTCTCTACTACTCACTCTCTACTACACTCTCTACTACTCTCTCTCTACTACTCTTTACTACTACTCTCTACTATTCACTCTCTACTGCTCACTCTCTACTACTCTCTACTACTCACTCTACTACTCTCTGCTGCTTTCTAGCACTCACTCTCTACTTCTCTACTACTCTCTCTCTACTACTCACTCTCTACTACTCTCTCTCTACTACTCTCTACTACTCACTCTCTACTACTCACTCTACTACTCTCTATGACTCACTCTCTACTACTCTCTCTCTACTACTCACTCTCTACTATTCACTCTCCACTACTCACTCTCTACTAGTCGCTCTCTACTACTTGCTCTCTACTACTCACTCTCCACTTCTCACTCTCTACTACTCGCTCTCTACTACTCTCTACTACTCTCTCTCTACTACTCACTCTCTACTACTCTCTACTACTCACTCTCTACTACTCTCTCCTACTCACTCTCTACTACTCTCTACTACTCACTCTCTACTACTCTCTCTAACACTCTCTACTACTCACTCTCTACTACTTTCTACTACTCACTCTTTACTACTCTCTCTCTACTACTCTCTACTACTCACTCTACTACTCTCTACTACTCACTCTCTGATACTTTCTCTACTACTCTCTACTACTCACATAGTGGATTGGTACACCACGAGCAGGGGTACGGGCATCTCAACGCATGATTTGAGTTATTTCTATCCCCGATTTGAGATATTTCTATCCCCTCTTGTCAAATCCTCAAATTCCATACCCACTTTCGAGGATTAACACCGAGCCCCACCATTTCGCTCTCCCCACCTTTAACAGATTCGCCACTCTTTCTGGTTTGGACGAGCAGGATTGACTTTCTAACTCTACTCCTATGGCTGATAATTCCTTCAATATGAACATCCCGCTAATTACTTCAGTACCTAATAATCCAAACTCCAAGAAAAACTCCCTGCTCACTGACAATATTGGGATAAACTCAATACATGGCATTGTTTTTCACTCTTTAACTTCTGAGCCAATAAGCCCAATTGGTAGCCTACCTACCAATTTTTCTTTGTTTACACATCCCACGAGGGACATTTCCCTCTCACCAATCCCTTTGCAATCTCAAGAAATCTTTGAGTGCTTAATAGACCCCTTGACTGGTAAGTCACATACAGATGAATCCCCTCTGGGTGATAGTCTTTTATCTTGGAATGTGGCAGGCCTTTCTGATAAACTGTTTAATCCAGCATGGGTCCAAATTGTTTCCCGATATAGCATTATTTGCTTACAGGAAACTTGGACCATTACAGAGCTTCACCTTTTAGGATACCAGACCTTCCATACCCCAGCTTCTCCTAGCACCCACGGCAGAAGCAAGGGGGGACTTTCGACCTACATCTCTGTAGAAAGCCGATTAAAACCAGTCTACGTCACAGGGACTTTAAACTATCAGATCATTAGTCTAACCGGTGGTTCCCACAGGAACACCGTCTTGGTTAACTTTTACCACAATATTCCAAGCTTACATCTGGACCAGGTCCTTACTGGGCTAAAAACTGACTTAATCGAAATAGAGAATCAAAATGACTCCGATATGCTAATCATTTGGCTGGGTGATTTCAACTGCCCCCTGTGTCCCCAGAGCATCAAAGGCACCTGTGGTATGGTAAACGATATTGATGATCCGTCTTGTCACTTTTGCCACACTAAATTTGGAGATCTTTTAAATGGTCTAACATCCCATTTTAATCTATCCTTTGCCAACGAACTATGCCTCCCATCTAAGTGTTTTAAACCTACCTATAATGGGAGAGGCTGTCACACCACAATCGACTATATACTTATATCCTCCAGGTACTCAGGGATTATGTTCAATTGGGAGACCCTTGACACTGCAATTAGCGACCACTACCCAATCGGGGTGCCTTAAAAATTAACTTCGCACGCCGAGTACCAGGCCAGGCAAAATTCCCTTTATACTCCACCTTTACAGATGGGAACAACAATGGGGCTCTATTTAAAATGGGACAAGGTAGTCCCTCCCCTTTTTCTTAACTCTTTGGTCATAAACACATATGACCATATCCAAACGTGTTTATCACTCACAGAAAACCCGCAGGTAATAAGTCACTCTTTTTCCATAATTTTGTCGGAAATCAAAAGTTTACTTGCACGTGCTCCTAGGAAATACCCGTCTTCTAGCCATGGCTGGTTTGATAGGAAATGCTCCAAGGCATTGCGACTTTTGAAAGCAGTCTTAAAATCTAATCCCAGAAGTTGTCTGGAAGTCCAGCAAGCCAGACAAAACTACCGCACTATGCGTCAGGCTAGGAAAAACCAGTTGAGGGCAGAGGCCTGGCAAGCTCTCCTGGAAGCTTCCACTAAGAGGGATAATATCGCCTTTTGGAGGGCAGTTAACGCCCCTTTATTTTCGTTCCTCTCAGCTTCCAAATTTGGACTCAGCTATAACCGGCGAAACCTGGGTTAAACACTTTAGTATATTATATAACCCCCATGATTCGGCTAATCGACTGAGCGAGCGGGCAAGCCAGCCCAATTTCCCCCCAGATTCAAACACCTCCACTTTCTTTCCTTTGAACATCCTTTTCGACCACACCGAAGTATTGATGGCACTAAAAGAAAGTCCCTCTGGGAAGGCCCCAGGCCCGGACTGCGTTCCTATAGACGTTTTTAAATCACAGCCAGACTTATGGGCCCCGCTGCTTACTAACGTCTTGAACGCCTTGAACACTACTGGTTTTATTCCCACCTGGCCCAAGGCAATCGTTGTCCCGATTTTTAAAAAAGGCGCAAGGGATAATCCCGCAAACTACCGCCCAATTTCATTATTAGACTCCCTCATGAAGGTAGCTGGGCGAATCATTTTAAATAGAATACATGACTGGTTAAGCGATCAAGACATTATCTCCAATCTGCAGTATGGCTTCAGACATGGCAAAGGTACCATCGAGCAAGGTCTGAACCTGACCCTTATTATAGCCAAATACACTCAGGCTAAAAAAGGGAATCTTTTCATTACCTTTGTAGACCTTAGCTCCGCATTTGATTGCGTAGATCATGAGCTGTTATGGGAATCTCTCGTAGAGATTGGTTTAGATCCTTCTATCCTTTTATTCATCAAAGAGCTGTATAGGGACGCTTCAGCCCGCGTCAGATATGGTAGAAGTGGAGAATGCTCTGATAGATTTTTCATCAGGCGAGGTGTCAGACAGGGCTGCATTTTAGCTCCCCTACTTTTCACCCTCTACATCAACTCTGTTGGTCATCATCTAAACAGAACTTTTTATGATTACCCTACTATCAACGGCAAACCCATACCTATTCTGCTTTACGCGGACGACGCAGCAATCATGTCCCAGACCCGTATGGGCCTACAGAGAGCAGTTAATGAATTCTCTGATTTTATGTCAAGGAGAGGTCTAAACGTTAACTCCTCTAAAACCTTCACCATGTCGTGTGGATCAGGGATCGGGAAAAAAACATGTTCCACCTTTTTAAATGGTAAAAAATTGGATAGCACCGATAGTTTCCCATACTTGGGCATTATTTTTAATAAGAGGGGCACTTGGCGTGCAGCAGCTCAAGCCAGGGGTTTAGCTTTGTCCAAAGCCATAGGTGCACTGACCAACTTTTCTAAAAGACTTGGGGGCCACCCGATTAACCCCTTACTTCAGATCTACCGGGCGAAGTGCATTTCAGCCGGCACTTATGGATCCGGGATCTGGGGGATCGAGCGCGCTGACAAAATTCAACGCCACGAGAACGCTTTTCTGCGTTACCTCCTGGCTGTTCCACCCAGTACATCTACCTATTTGGTGCACACTGAATTAGGTCTTACATATATAGCGGATACGATCAATTCCTCCCCCCTCATCCTATGGCATAAAGTTTGGACAAGCCAAGAGACACCTTTTAACAGAGAAATCATTACAGACTGTCTTAATTTGAACGAGGTCAAGAACATCAAATGGCTGAACTATGTAAAGAAGCTGTCCTCTGATTTAGGGCACCCTGAATTTTTCTCTGATCCTTCAACACTAAATACCATACCAAAAGTTATTCTAAAACGTCTTGTCCTAAACCACCTGAACAGCCAAAGATGGTCCTCAGAAAAACAAAAGAGTACAATTGTTGACTATCAACAATCGACCATTATGAATGGGATTCAGCAATATTTACTCTTAGAACCATCGCCTTTTATTCGCATGCTCCTGACCCGCTTTCGCACCGACACTTTTTTTAGACTCTTAACTTTTCCAAACCCAAATTGTTGGTCAAATGACTTGGAGAAATGCCCCTGCGATGGTTTATCAATGCAATCTAACATCCATTGCATCTTATTTTGCAGATTTTACCAACTGCCAAGGGCTACTTTCCTGAAACCTCTTCTTATATCTTGGGGACTACGCTCATGCAGAGCGGCTTACCACAAATTAAAAACCTTGGAAACCCCCCTAGCCTTGGCAGCTATTTCATTTTATCTGAAAATGACCATGAAGCTCAGGGCATCAATGCAGTTTTAGTTGATATATGTCCTAAAGCCCTGAATTTTTTAATTAATCTTGAGATTGTTATAAATTAGCTGATTTTTTACGTATTATTTTAATAAATTCTTGTTTTTATATTTACTTGTATGTACTTTTATGATATAGTTTTTACATATCGAATAAAGTTCATATCTATCTATCTACTCTCTACTACTCACTCTCTACTACTCTCTCTACCACTCTCTACTACTCACTCTCTACTACTCTCTACTACTCACTCTCTACTACTCTCTCTCTACTACTCTCAACTACTCACTATGCTACTCACTCTCTACTACTCTCTACTACTCACTCTCTACTACTCACTCTCTACTACTCTCTACTACTCACTCTCTACTACTCTCTACTACTTTCTACTACTCACTCTACTACTCACTCTCTACTACTCTCTACTACTCACTCTCTAATACTCACTCTCTACTACTCACTCTCTACTACTCACTTTACTACTCTCTACTACTCACTCTCTGATACTTTCTCTACTACTCTCTACTACTCACTCTCTACTCTCTATTACTCGCTCTCTACTCTCTACCTCTCTCTCTACTACTCTCTACCTCTCTACCTCTACCTCTCTACCTCTACACCTCTACCTATACACCTCTACCTATACACCTCTACCTCTCTACTTCTCTGTGCATGCACACATATGCACATATATATATATGCATATATATGCATATGCATTTATATATGTATGTGTATATTTATATATACATATATAAAACATATAATCTGCATATCTATATGAATATAAACTCATGCAAACATATACATATACATATATGCATACATGAATGAAAAAACGCCACTGCCAGTGCTTCGCTCGAACACAGAGACGAGAAGCGGACCCAAACGATTAGTGCCAATCAAAAGTGCTTTATTGGTTGCCCAGCCTGTCCGCCATAACGCGTTTCGACCCCCACTCGGGTCTTGATCACATGACACATTGCTGACGGTACGAGTGGTATTTAAAGTGGTAAACAGGAAATGAGTTTCAGGTGTCATTGCAGCCTGTTTGACATAGAAGAAATACTACAACATGTCGACGTATATACACAGTAAGATCAATCATTATATAAATACATAGAATAAATACATACAAAAATATATAAATCTTTAAAACCTGAATATATCTAAAAACAGATTTTCCTATGTTACTGTGTATTTGTTATTGAGATTATTTACAATATTCACAAAAATCTTTGTTTGCGACATTTATTTAGGGTGTCAAATACACCTCCCTGAGTTGTTTGTATTACTATTCTAAAATTCTTGGTCAATATATAGCTGACATTCCCCTCAGTGACTGGCTATCCTTTTCCATTCAATGAAATGAATGAAAAATTAGTTTAATACCGCCCAAGTGGGCCGTTGTTATTATAGCCAATAACTCCTTTGTTACAACCACAATTTAAACAAACCACTCAAAAAGTTTGTGCAAAATAGTGCAAAAATAGTGCAAAAGGATGAAATCCTTCCTCTAAAAAAGATATATGTTCAAAACCAGTTAGTTTCCTTGTTGTTAAAAAACAGTTAAAAGAAGATGTATGGGATCTAAATTCATATATGGTATTACCAACTCCCGGTAATAGGTGTTTCATTTTCATTTCCTCAGATTTCAGATATCCCTATCTATGAACTGTTAATTATTTGAAGTTGTCACTCCCCACAAACATGTCATGAAAATACCCATTAATTGAGTAATTGACTGGTCCTACAAGCAGGTAAAAAAGTCCTCACTAGCATTTAATCCAGCCGGATTTTTTGTGTTGAGCTCTAAGATGTATCGTGTCTCCAAGAGGCGTAATTTGCCCTCTCGGTTACCCCCACGCTTCATTGGTGGAACCATGTCAATAACATAGTAATGAAGAAACTTGGGGTTACACTCGTGTAATAGCTCAAAATGTCTAGCGAGAGCATATGCCTGATCCTTTCCTGTAATTGCCCTGATGTGCTGGAGTATCCTTTTGTGGACCGGTAACCTAGTGCTACCCACATATTTCAGTCCACAAGGACACTCCAGCACATACACAGCATATTCTGTCTTGCATGTGGTTCTCTTCTTTATCAGGGTGGGTTCAGACTTAAAAGGACTGGTGTAATGGGTTTTATTCTGTCCAAATTTGCAAGCTTTGCAAGTGGAACACTTTTTAAAACCCTTGATTTGTGCCATCCAGGTTGTCGGAGTGCTCAGTTCAGGACAGTTGCTGACCAACTTATTACTCATCGAAACTGATCTCCTAAAGGTTAGAACTGGTTTTTTGGCTACTAATTTGCCAATGACGGGATCCCCCTGTACCAAGTTCCAATTGCTGGAATAGATTTTCCTTAATTCCTGATGTTGTCGACTAAAAGTTAATATAATCCTGGATTGCACATTTAAAGTATCCTCACTAGCACTAACTTGTTTCTGTTTGGGGACCAAAGTATCACATCTAGATATGCCTCTTGTTTTCTTGATTGCGCTATCAATGATTTTGCCTGAATAACCCCTTTCCAAGAAGCGAAGTTTACTGGCATCTTGGGCACGGATGCAGTCCGTGTCCGAGCTGCAAATCCGTCGTATACGCAGCATCTCGCCATACGGGATGCTACGTATTAAATGCTGGGGATGATGGCTAGAGGCATGAAGAATTGTGTTGCCCGCAGTGGGCTTTCTAAAATGCTTGGTAACCAATTTACTGTCCTGCACATAAAGCTCCACATCCAGAAAAAATGCAGAATTCTCACTTATGGCTGATGTGAATTGTAAATTCAGGCAATTCATATTCAATTTGTCCACAAACGCCTCTGCACTCTATTTAGATCCTTTCCAAATAAAAAACAAATCATCAATAAACCTCAGGTATAATACAACATGATTAACCACAACATCCATGACCTCGCCCATCAGAACCTGCTCCTCCCACAGTCCCATGTGTAAGCATGAGTAACTGGGGGAGAAGCAGGCCCCCATGGCCACGCCCCGGATTTGTTGGTAGACCTGATTATTGAAAAGGAAAAAATTCTGCTCAAGGCATGCAGTTATCATATGTAGCAGCATTTTGTTATGGGACACACAACTTATTGGTCTCAAGTTTAAAAAATGTTCCACTGCCTTCAGGCCATCACAATGTCTTATTGACGTATACAGGGAGGTTACATCAAGAGTCATAAATAACATGTCTGCCTCCCATGGTATATGTTCAACTTTGCGCAAAAAATCAGATGTGTCTTGTACATACGAGTTGAGCCCCCTCACCCACTCTTGAAGAAAAAAATCCACATATTTGGAAGTGTTTTCCAAGGCACTATTAATAGCCGAAATTATTGGCCTGCCTGGTGGTTTGGCAATGTTCTTATGCACCTTGGGAATCAGGTAGAATGTGGGGATAACAGGATGTTCCTTTTTCCTTTTTCATGCATACATATGCATGGTATGTATATGAAATTTTGAAAAACACTAATAAAAGCAAAGCTAAAAAGCCACCTAATTATAAACAGAATTGCTTTAACTTAAACGAGGGCGAGACCTATTGCATTTTCAATGCTTGTTTACTTTGGTTCCATCAAGAAGGCATTCAGATGTGACACATTTGCCATAAATTCTGAATGGTAGCACTCTAGTTACTCATTAGATCACTGTAGCAAAGATACTGCTCACCATGGAAGTCTGCTGCTGGTATTCAAAGTGCATGTTTCAGTCTGCATGTCAGAACTTTTTAATGAAATAGAAGAGGATTTGAGAAGTCAAAATGTGCCCTAAGTTTTCTTTCTGCAGCACTAATCATAATTTCTATGGCAAAATGAACCCCCTCATTTTGTTCCTTTGCAAATTAAATGTTTTAAATGTTACCACTTTATTCTAATCAAGATGGCTTCAGGTGTGACATACCTTTGTCATAAGTAAGACTGTTAGCGCTCTAGTTGTTCTTTAAAACACTCTGGGATTTCTGTCATTGGGCTATACTTGGGCTACATCTCGGTGATATTTGTGCTACATTTGGGCTCTTTTGTCTCTGGTGGCCATCTTGGGAACCTTGTTATGAAGATTCCTAATTTTCTCATTTACTGCAGTCTCCTCAGTAGGCATACTGTCAGTTTTTTACTTTGATTCAATGAAGAAGGCATTCAGATGTGTCACACATTTGCCATACATTCTGAATGTTAGCACTCTAGTCGCTCATTAGATCACTGTAGTAAAGCTACTGCTCACCAGGGAAGTCTGCTGCTGGTATTGAAAGTGCATGTTTCAGTCTGCATGTCAGAATTCTTTAATGAAATAGAAGAGGATTTGAGAAGTCACTCAAAATGTGCCCTAATTTTTCTTTCTGCAGCACTAATCATACATTCTATGGCAAAATGAACCCTCTCATTTTGTTCCTTTTTAAATTAAATGTTTTAAATGTTACCACTTTATTCCAATCAAGATGGCTTCAGGTGTGCCATACCTTTGTCATAAGTAAGACTGTTAGTGCTCTAGTTGTTCTTTGGAACACTCTGGGAAGCTGCAGTAGAACACAAAGGAATCGACTGACAGTCTCTGCCCTTGGTGGATGTACATGTTTTACTGAGAATGTCAGACTTCATTCTCACATGACTGAGAAAGATAATGTGAATTTACAGAAAATATGCTCTCAGTTTAGCTTATAGATCACCTTCCAAACCTCTGTGGGAAAAGCATGTGAAAATAGATTTCTCTCAAACATGATTCATGATATCCCAGCAGAAGGCTTTTTCACATGGTAAAATCACCTTAGAACATACCACAATTCCTAAAATGAGTATGCTACCATCAACAAATGATTTATAATGTAACTAAAGTCTTAAAACCTTCTATTAACTGCAATGCTTTTTAATGAGGTGTGATCATGTATATTGGTCCCAAGATGGCTGCCAACACTTCTTGGATGAAGTGCTGACAGCCAATCAGATCTCATAATGAAATGAGATGTGTGGTTAGGCTCCGCCCAGATATGTATATGATTTTACTTTTGATTTTCACAGGAACTACTGAACGGATTTACACCATATATGCAAAAGGCACATGCCTGACCTGAGGACTACCTCTTTGCCAAATTTCACGTAATTCTGTTCAGCCGTTTGGGCTGTAACCAGGGTAGGAGCTGAACGGAGCCCCCCATTTGTTTTGAAAATTTCGCGAGGATTCGTCAACCGGCGCCAAAGTTATTCAAAATAGAATTTTGAGATTTCCTATGGAAACTAGGTTGTAACTATAACTATCTACTGGCGATCGCCAGTAGATAATATATATATATATATATATATATATATATATATATATATATATATTACCTACTGGCGGTCGCCAGTAGGTAGTTATAGTTAGGACCACGTTTCCATAGGAAATCCGCAACATTCTATTTTGAATAACTTTGGCGCCGGTCGACGAATCCTCGCGAATTTTTCAAAATAGGTGGGGCGCTACGCTCCGCTCCTTCCCTGAAAGTCTCGGGGGGATTCGTCAAGCGGGGGCAGAGATAAAAGGGGGTCCCAAAACGCGTTTTCCCATGCATTTTTCCATAGGACCTTTAGTCAGGGCTACAGCCCGAACGGCTGAACAGAATTACTAGAAATTTGGCAGAGAGGTAGTCCTCAGGTCAAGGAAGTGCCTTTTGTAGGTTTGGTGTAAATCTGTTCAGTAGATTCTGAGAAAATAGCCTTTAAATCAATATATATATCTGAGCCAGCTTACGGTGCGCTTACGGTACGCTTACCGTACGCGTACGGTGGCGTGCGCGAGCACGATTCTGATTGGCTCTTAGATCTTAGTAAACATTCGAATCGGCCGAAACCAGGAAGCGGCGGCCGCCATTTCGTGTGTTTCACTCAGAAAAAAAAGAGTGATAACAAGAAAAGGGGGCAAGGAGGGGAGTTACAGACCCCCTAACATTTGTAAGGGGGTCAAAGAAGGACAGAAAAGTACAAAGAAAACATTTATTGTTTTTTAAAAAAATCACGGGGTACGCGTACGGTAAGCTCACCGTACGCGTACGGTAGAAAAAAAAAATAAAAAAAGAAATGAAATGCAGATTTAAGTGTTTAGATATTAGGGGGCTCTAAAAAGAGCCGTTGTGTTTATGAAGTGATTTTTAAGTGGTACCTACAAGTAAGTACCGATGCAGAGTCTAAGGTTCAAGAGGAAGACTCTGTTCCCTTCATCATTGAAGTGCACACCATCTCCTCTATAAATGTCTTGCATGTCGTAACGCAAGTTGTTGTGGTAAATGGAACCCATACCATAGTCACGGAGGAAAGCAGAAACAGATTTGTTGACGTGCTTTCTTGCTTTGTCAATCTGCGGACAGAAATGATTGGACCAGTTCCATTTTTGCCTTTGGCATATGTTAGAAAACACAAAGGCAGTTTTAGGGAAAAGTGAAAACAGTTGTGCAAAGGTGTCCTTCATAAGCATTTCCAGACCTACCCCAGTCAAAGTGCCTAGGTCATTGCCACCACAGTGCACTATTATGAGGTCAGGGTGTTGGTTTTGCATGAAGGATTTCACCAATGGCATCAATTGGTGCCACTTTAACCCTCTCTGACCAATCCATTTAATGTCTACATTTGGCAAAGCAAGGTCTCTCACCATACCTGTTTTCTCTGCAAACTTTTCACTCCAGAAGACATAGCTGTGCCCTACAATCCACACTGTGAACATCTTCAAAGGAGAACTGGATGCACTCAGGAGGTGTAATTCAGTAGAATGGTAAAAAGAAATGAAAGACAGTTTGGAAATGGAGGCATACATATTTTTTTCATAAAAAAAAGAACTGATTGGCTGTTTCATACCATTCTAGAATAAAAACTAGGCTGTATGTGTAAATTAATAGAAGCATGTTTTGTATTGGTACAGAAAAATGTGTTACCAAATAACAGTACTATGGATTTGCTGTTAGGTTTGAAAAGTCAAGCACTCTTGCTCTGTGGAATTGAAACATTGTTTGGCGAACTTCTGACCTAACTCTACACAGCAGTGTTTCAAGAGCAGTTGCTATGGTAGCAGGCAGAAGTCAAGTTGGGGGAAGGGTACTAGGCAGAAGTCAAGTTGGGGGAAGGGTACTTTTGGAAAAGGGTTGGTTTTCAACCAATAGAAATGTGTGATTACATTTGAAAAAAAGGGGGAAGCACTGAGATTTGAAATTAACATGTATATATGTGGAAAAAGAGAGGGAAAGTTTGCCATTATCTGGTTCTGCTGAGAGGAGAGAGGTGTAAAGAACAGAGATCCTGGCTCTGATAATCTGCTGTTTGAGTGCCACATTTCTTTCACAACTAACTAATTTTAAAGGTGAGTTTAGAGTTTGAGAGGGGATGTATATGGTAAATTAAGAAATGAATAATAGAAATGCAATTCTTTTTGTTGAAGTTGTGTTTATTATTTTGTGTTTTGGGAGAAATTTAAATGTGAGGAACAAGTAAAATAATATGGACTATGTTTTCACAATAAATTAAGGTGTACTGGTATAAAAAAAGAATAGTTTAAGGGTTTGAGGTTGGACTCAGTAATGCAAATACATTCAGCATCACTAAGGCTGGTTGCCCTTGCTGGAGTGAAGGCAGTCACCCAGGTTACAAATGGTGCTGGTCTGAAAAAGCAGTTTGGACATGTGCTTTTTAAAAAATCTGAAAAGTGGATTCATAATGTGTCAGTCTGTAAAAGTGATTATCACTTGCCAAAAAAAAGAGCAGTAAGTGTGCTTTCAAATTGGCAAAGAAATTTCGTTTTGTGACTAATGTGAAAACATGACTCTGTGTGCAAAGAGGAATTATAGGCAGAGATTTATTGCGTATTGCTCTGGTGATTTCACAGTTGCATTAGATGGAAAGGGGGAGCCATTTTTTGGTGCAGAAGCAGACTCTTAGCACACAGCCAGTTGCTTACCATGTGGAATCATGCACAGTATTCACAAGCGAGTGGGGTTTGAGGTTTCAGTCAGTAATGCAAATACATTCAGCATCACTAAGGCTGGTTGCCCTTGCTGGAGTGTAGGCAGTCACCCAGGTTACAAATGGTGCTGGTCTGAAAAAGCAGTTTGGACATGTGCTTTTTAAAAAATCTGAAAAGTGGATTCATAATGTGTCAGTCTGTAAAAGTGTTTATCACTTGCCAAAAAAAAGAGCAGTAAGTGTGCTTTCAAATTGGCAAAGAAATTTCGTTTTGTGACTAATGTGAAAACATGACTCTGTGTGCAAATAGGAATTACAGGCAGAGATTTATTGCGTATTGCTCTGGTGATTTTACAGTTGCATTAGATGGAAAGGGGGAGCCATTTTTTGGTGCAGAAGCAGACTCTTAGCACACACCCAGCTGCTTACCATGTGGAATCATGCACAGTATTCACATGCGAGTGGGGTTTGAGGTTTCAGTCAGTAATGCAAATACATTCAGCATCACTAAGGCTGGTTGCCCTTGCTGGAGTGTAGGCAGTCACCCAGGTTACAAATGGTGCTGGTCTGAAAAAGCAGTTTGGACATGTGCTTTTTAAAAAATCTGAAAAGTGGATTCATAATGTGTCAGTCTGTAAAAGTGTTTATCACTTGCCAAAAAAAAGAGCAGTAAGTGTGCTTTCAAATTGGCAAAGACATTTTGTTTTGTGACTAATGTGAAAACATGACTCTGTGTGCAAATAGGAATTACAGGCAGAGATTTATTGCGTATTGCTCTGGTGATTTCACAGTTGCATTAGATGGAAAGGGGGAGCCATTTTTTGGTGCAGAAGCAGACTCTTAGCAAACACCCAGCTGCTTACCATGTGGAATCATGCACAGTATTTACAAGCGAGTGGGGTTTGAGGTTTCAGTCAGTAATGCAAACACATTCAGCATCACTAAGGCTGGTTGCCCTTGCTGGAGTGTAGGCAGTCACCCAGGTTACAAATGGTGCTGGTCTGAAAAAGCAGTTTGGACATGTGCTTTTTTAAAAATCTGAAAAGTGGATTCATAATGTGTCAGTCTGTAAAAGTGTTTATCACTTGCCAAAAAAAAGAGCAGTAAGTGTGCTTTCAAATTGGCAAAGAAATTTCGTTTAAGGGCCTAATGTGAAAACATGACTCTGTGTGCAAATAGGAATTACAGGCAGAGATTTATTGCGTATTGCTCTGGTGATTTCACAGTTGCATTAGATGGAAAGGGGGAGCCATTTTTTGGTGCAGAAGCAGACTCTTAGCACACACCCAGCTGCTTACCATGTGGAATCATGCACAGTATTCACAAGCGAGTGGGGTTTGAGGTTTCAGTCAGTAATGCAAATACATTCAGCATCACTAAGGCTGGTTGCCCTTGCTGGAGTGTAGGCAGTCACCCAGGTTACAAATGGTGCTGGTCTGAAAAAGCAGTTTGGACATGTGCTTTTTAAAAAATCTGAAAAGTGGATTCATAATGTGTCAGTCTGTAAAAGTGATTATCACTTGCCAAAAAAAAGAGCAGTAAGTGTGCTTTCAAATTGGCAACGAAATTTCGTTTTGTGACTAATGTGAAAACATGACTCTGTGTGCAAATAGGAATTACAGGCAGAGATTTATTGCGTATTGCTCTGGTGATTTCACAGTTGCATTAGATGGAAATGGGGAGCCATTTTTTGGTGCAGAAGCAGACTCTTAGCACACAGCCAGCTGCTTACCATGTGGAATCATGCACAGTATTCACAAGCGAGTGGGGTTTGAGGTTTCAGTCAGTAATGCAAATACATTCAGCATCACTAAGGCTGGTTGCCCTTGCTGGAGTGTAGGCAGTCAGCCAGGTTACAAATGGTGCTGGTCTGAAAAAGCAGTTTGGACATGTGTTTTTTAAAAAATCTGAAAAGTGGATTCATAATGTGTCAGTCTGTAAAAGTGTTTATCACTTGCCAAAAAAAAGAGCAGTAAGTGTGCTTTCAAATTGGCAAAGAAATTTCGTTTAAGGGCCTAATGTGAAAACATGACTCTGTGTGCAAATAGGAATTACAGGCAGAGATTTATTGCGTATTGCTCTGGTGATTTCACAGTTGCATTAGATAGAAAGGGGGAGCCATTTTTTGGTGCAGAAGCAGACTCTTAGCACACACCCAGCTGCTTAACATGTGGAATCATGGACAGTATTCACAAGCGAGTGGGGTTTGAGGTTTCAGTCAGTAATGCAAATACATTCAGCATCACTAAGGCTGTTTGCCCTTGCTGGAGTGTAGGCAGTCACCCAGGTTACAAATGGTGCTGGTCTGAAAAAGCAGTTTGGACATGTGCTTTTTAAAAAATCTGAAAAGTGGATTCATAACGTGTCAGTCTGTAAAAGTGTTTATCACTTGCCAAAAAAAAGAGCAGTAAGTGTGCTTTCAAATTGGCAAAGAAATTTCGTTTTGTGACTAATGTGAAAACATGACTCTGTGTGCAAATAGGAATTACAGGCAGAGATTTATTGCGTATTGCTCTGGTGATTTCACAGTTGCATTAGAAGGAAAGGGGGAGCCATTTTTTGGTGCAGAAGCAGACTCTTAGCACACACCCAGCTGCTTACCATGTGGAATCATGCACAGTATTCACAAGCGAGTGGGGTTTGAGGTTTCAGTCAGTAATGCAAATACATTCAGCATCACTAAGGCTGGTTGCCCTTGCTGGAGTGTAGGCAGTCACCCAGGTTACAAATGGTGATGGTCTGAAAAAGCAGTTTGGACATGTGCTTTTTAAAAAATCTGAAAAGTGGATTCATAATGTGTCAGTCTGTAAAAGTGTTTATCACTTGCCAAAAAAAAGAGCAGTAAGTGTGCTTTCAAATTGGCAAAGAAATTACCTTTAAGGGCCTAATGTGAAAACATGACTCTGTGTGCAAATAGGAATTACAGGCAGAGATTTATTGCGTATTGCTCTGGTGATTTCACAGTTGCATTAGATGAAAAGGGGGAGCCATTTTTTGGTGCAGAAGCAGACTCTTAGCACACACCCAGCTGCTTACCATGTGGAATCATGCACAGTATTCACAAGCGAGTGGGGTTTGAGGTTTCAGTCAGTAATGCAAATACATTCAGCATCACTAAGGCTGGTTGCCCTTGCTGGAGTGTAGGCAGTCACCCAGGTTACAAATGGTGCTGGTCTGAAAAAGCAGTTTGGACATGTGCTTTTTAAAAAATCTGAAAAGTGGATTCATAATGTGTCAGTCTGTAAAAGTGATTATCACTTGCCAAAAAAAAGAGTAGTAAGTGTGCTTTCAAATTGGCAAAGAAATTTCGTTTTGTGACTAATGTGAAAACATGACTCTGTGTGCAAATAGGAATTACAGGCAGAGATTTATTGCGTATTGCTCTGGTGATTTCACAGTTGCATTAGATGGAAAGGGGGAGCCATTTTTTGGTGCAGAAGCAGACTCTTAGCACACACCCAGCTGCTTACCATGTGGAATCATGCACAGTATTCACAAGCGAGTGGGGTTTGAGGTTTCAGTCAGTAATGCAAATACATTCAGCATCACTAAGGCTGGTTGCCCTTGCTGGAGTGTAGGCAGTCACCCAGGTTACAAATGGTGCTGGTCTGAAAAAGCAGTTTGGACATGTGCTTTTTAAAAAATCTGAAAAGTGGATTCATAATGTGTCAGTCTGTAAAAGTGATTATCACT
Source organism: Triturus cristatus (assembly GCF_964204655.1). Lineage (NCBI taxonomy): Eukaryota > Metazoa > Chordata > Amphibia > Caudata > Salamandridae > Triturus > Triturus cristatus. Next base: position 1,110,691,204 of record NC_140590.1, read on the forward strand.
TGCCAAAAAAAAGAGTAGTAAGTGTGCTTTCAAATTGGCAAAGAAATTTCGTTTTGTGACTAATGTGAAAACAAATGTAGTAATATATTTAAATAAAATAAAGGAATTTTTTTTTAGTTTTTTTCAGGTATTGCTGAAGAGCAGTGAACAAAATGTAAGATGCCTACAAAATCCAGAGTAAAAAAAGACCACAAAAAAAAACCTATATTTGAAGACAACTGGAGGACCTAAGTTAGTTGAAGATGCTCATGTTGGGAAAAAGAAAAAATCTTCTGGTAAGCAGACAAAAATTTTTCTAAAGAACATATTCAAAAAAAGGAAAAATGTACAAAATGTCTGTACTGGAAAGAATGATTTCAATCGAAAAGGAGAGGAAAAAATTGAGAATTTAGTTAATGCAAATATACCTTCTGCAACTAAAAAGATTAACTTAAACAGAAAAACAGCGTTTAAAGAGATACGTAGAAAAATGTTTCAGAGAAGAGTTATGTCCAATTTGATAAAGGATGTGAAGAAATATAAGCAAAAGGCTAAGTTTTATAAGAGAAAAAAAGAAATTGAAGCCATTGCAGCAAAGGCATTAGAATTAAAAAGGAAACTATTCATTTTAATTTTGAATAGGATGCGTACATTAGACAAAATGGTTAATGTACTGAAATCACATAGCAAAAGGAAAAGAGTAGTGAACAGAACAAACTTTTCTAAAGTGTTTTTAGGAAAATGGATGCATAGTTCAAGTAGTGAACCTTTTTTTAATGAAGAGAGTTATTTTCAAAGTAATAGTTTGCTGCATGCAGTTGACACCAGAGGTCGTGCTTACGAAGTGAAAAATGGTTGCATAATGGAGAAGGAGATAATGGTTCCAAGAGATGAGGTACAAGTGATGGCGGATGAGGCTATGGGGAGACGTCCTAAAGCCCCAGTGTACACTTGGAATTGTAGTAGTATTTGCACTGTGCGTCAGGAATCTATTGATAAATTTCGTGAGTTTCTAAGAGAATATAGTAAAAAAAAGTGTAAAACAGAAGATTAAGGTGCTTCAAAGTTTGGATCCATGCAGAGTGAGAGAGAATACTGGTTTGCAGGGTCATTCTCTGGCTTGTCTATCTAGAAAAGTGTGTAATAGTGTTTTCCATCATTTTAGGATGCTGGCTGTTCATCATACTGAAATGAGAAAGTTTGTGAGACGGTTGTATTTTGCTAAAAGTCCAGCAATAAAGTTAGATGAATTGAATAGGGCTCTGTTCCGTGGAACGGTATCAGATGTAGAGAAGGTTGTTGATGAAATTCAGTTTTGTTACTTTGGTCCTGAACAAAACAGTGCAGAGAAGGACACAGTAAATGAGGAAGAAGTGGAAGAGAATGTAGAACCCTCTGTAAGTAAGACATTTAATGATCACATAACAAAATTTGCAATAATCTCTAATGAAAGACCAAATATTACTTGTATTTGTTGCTGCAGAACTCATTATAGAAAACAAACCAGGTATGTTGATCTCTACAGAAAGAGTGAAAATGAAGATAATTATAAGTGGAAGGATTTTGCCACATATATATTTCTTGAAAATTGTTTTGAATTGGGTGAAGTTCAGCGTATTTGTAAATACTGTTACAACAAGTTAGAGGAAAATAGAATGCCGACCAGAGCTGTACATAATAATTTAGAATTGGATGCTATTCCTGCTGAACTTTCTGAATTAAATACATATGAGTCTATACTCATTCAATGTGTTCATCCGTTCCAGACCATAGTACGTATGGAGCCCAAAACTGGTAAATTACCTCCTTCAGATTTACTGAGAGGTTTAAAAGGTAGAGTGGTGTATTTGCCCTTGGATTTGAAAAAAAATATGGAAACTATTGATGCGGATACTTTGGAAACTGAACCATTAATTATTCTGGTTAATGGTGTACCTACAAAGAATAAGAAGATTTGGCAGGAGCTGGTAGATGTACGGAAAGTACAAAGAGCAAATTTGTATTTGAAAAGGAATAACAAATGGTATGAATCAATTTATATAGAAGAAGAAGAAGAAGAAGATTTACAAGAAGACACAGAAACACCAACTGGACAAATTGAAAAAGTGGACAAGTCAAAGGAAGAAGAAATTTATGAACATTTTAGCATACATCCTCTTCATTCAAAAGAAGTTATGGGAGACAATATTGATCTATTTCAGATGAAGAAAGCAAAAGGAACTCCCGTGAGTGTATGGGAGGAGAGCTTGGAAGCTCGATGTTTTCCCCAGCTGTTTCCTAAAGGAAAAGGAGGACGATACTATGAACGTCCGGAACAGATTCCAGCTTCTGAGTATCGGACTACAAGACTATATGCTGAAGATCCCAGATTTCGACAAAGTATTCCTTATTTGTTCCATCTTTTATTTGAAAGCGACTTGTCTGCATTGTCTTATGCAGTAAATCACATTTTAAAAAGTGGAGTACATTTGCAAAATGTGTCTGCTAAGGATTTTATGGAGAAAGTGCAGCACCGAGATGATCATTTGGAAACACAACTGATCAATCTGATGGCTTGTCAGCGTGGGACAAATGAATATTGGTACCGACGCCATGGTGAATTAAAATGCATGTTACGGAATTTAGGAACACCAACATGGTCCGTTACCCTAAGCTGTGCGGAGTACGCTTGGGATGATTTACTGGATTTTCTACGAGAGGCAAATTCAAACATTAAAAACATCAAATACAAGACAGCAGGAGAACTGTGCTCATTGGATCCGGTTAATGTTTGCAGATATTTCAATCATAGATTTGAGGCTATGATGTCCTTCATCTGCAATAAAAAAAATCCACCTCTAGGAGAAGTAGTGGATTTCTTTTGGAGAAAAGAGTACCAGGCAAGAGGTGCTCCTCATATTCATATGCTGTTGTGGATCAAGGATGCCCCAAAGTTTGGAACAGATACTGATGAAGCAGTGTTATCTTACATTGAAGAATATGCAACATGTGCTATACCAAAAAGCACAGAAGAGAAAAAGTTAAAGGAGCAAGTTTTACGTTTCCAAAGTCATCGGTGTGGAAAATACTGTCGACGGAAATACAAGAGCAAAGATAAATACTACACTAAATGTCGATTTGGATTTCCTAGACCTGTTCTTTCAAATGGAAGAGTTAACAGTTTTATGTCATCTGTGAGACATACTATCACAAGAAAATCACCTAAGAATACATACAACCTTAAAAAAAAAGAAGAATCAAAAAATATAAATGACTACAACCCAGTGATTTTATCCATGTGGAACGCTAACATGGATATACAGTATGTAGCTGACAATTCCATTGCTGTTGCTCGATATGTAACGTCTTACATTACGAAATCAGAAAAAACAGAATTGAAGGAAATGTGGGAAGAGATTTCTCACGAGAAAACTGTCAGTAAGAAGCTGTACAGTTTCAGTTTGAAGATGTTATCGCATCGAGAAATTGGATCCTACGAATGTTCAGATAGGTTATCTTCTGCAAGTCTCTACTCGAAATCAAGAAGAATAATTTGGGCAAGTTTAGGCCTTGCAGCAATGAGAAATCGGGTACTGAAATCTGTTGGAGAAATTGAATATTTGGCCGAGAATGACCCAGAAAGTACAGATATTTTGAAATCAAACATGTTGGACACATATTATCCCAAGAGAAGTCATCATCTGGAGAACATGTGTCTCTATGAAGTGCTGCAGAACTACATTTATTCACGGAAAGCCACAGAAGACATCAACAATGGAAAATATAAAGTCATTGGTGAGGAAGGATGTTTGGTGAAGCAAACAAAAGGAAGTTTGATAAATCGCAGGAAGCTGAGTTGCGACACTACTGACAAAAAGGAATTTTACTACTTGGCTCTTTTACAGCTGTTTAAACCATGGCGTACAGAGGATGAACTACTGGGAGAATTTCAAAGCTATGAAGATTCTTTTAATGCTTGCAAAGACAGCATACAATGCAATACATTCACAACTTATCTGCAAATGTTAAATGAAGAAATTGAACAGGAAACTACAATTGCAGCAGAAATAGCTAGAGACAGTTCTCAGGACAGCCAAAGTTCAGGAACACTCAGTCAAGATCCCCTAGGACAACCAATCGTTGAAAATGAAGCATCAATAGCCATGAATGAAGTGGAAACGGCTATGAATCAAACTCAAGGAGAATTTATAGACTTACAAAATTTGGAAAGACAACTGAACGAAGAGCAGCAACAAATTTATGAAGAGATCAGAAAAAAAATTGATCACGGATTTCTACATGAAAAAAAAGAGTGCTCATGCACATCATTTCATCCAATCAGGATGTATGTAAGCGGACAAGCTGGAACTGGAAAAAGTTTCCTAATAAAAGTCATCAGAAGCTACCTACAGCAAAAAACGGATTCTACTTTGTCTTGTTTGGTTACTGCTCCAACTGGGTTAGCAGCATATAACATAAAAGGAATCACTTTACATCGTTTGCTAATGTTACCAGTGGAGCATGAGAACAAAATACAATACAACAAGCTAACTGGAGAAGCATGCTTGGAAGTTTCAAGAGTATTGAAGAAGATGCAAGTTCTCATTATTGATGAGGTGAGCATGGTATCAAACTTAATGCTTGCCTTTGTGCATTTAAGAATGCAGCAAATTCTGAAGACAGACTATGACGTGTTATTTGGAGGAAAACACGTCATAGTTTTTGGAGATCTTTTGCAACTTACTCCAGTTAAAGGACAACCAGTGTTTAATACTGTGACACATGAAGACACGAAGAAGTCATTGGGAAGCATCGGTAATACAAATATTTGGTCCTTCTTTGAGTACAAGGAACTTACTACTAATATGAGGCAAGCAAACGATGAAGAATATGGAAGTATTCTGAAAGATATCAGAATTGGACTACTCACTGAAACTGGCAAAAAAGCATTACAGAGTCGGCTGCTACATAATTTATTTCCAAAGGAAGAAATAGTTGCAGAGAAGATATACAAGAACATTGCAGAAAACAAAAGTGTCATCTGCTTAATGCCAACTCTACGTGAATGCTCAATATTCAATGAGGAGCTTTTGAAATTGGAAAAGGAAGATATCAGGAAATTGGAAGCAGTGGACAAAATTGAGGATGGAAGAATTACTGTCACATTAACAGGCACACTGAAAAATAAATTGGATTCACTAGAGAAGAACATTTCCAAAACAGCTGGATTAGAAAAAAATCTATATGTTTGCATGAACTGTAGAGTATTTTTAAGGAGAAATTTGGATGTTGAAAAAGGTTTAGTTAATGGAGCTATGGGAAGAGTTGTGGGTTTTATTAATTATCAGAAAAAAGATGGAATTGAATGTTTAAAAATAAAATTTGATCAGATAGAAGAAGTTAAAGACATTTGTCGTTGTTCAGTTCGTTTCATGCTTGTGAAAGACTTATATGTACGTAGGAAGCAGTTTCCGTTTTCGCTAGCATATGCTGTAACTATTCACAAGTCTCAAGGATTGACTGTAGATTGTGCATTTGTGAACATTGGTTCAACTGTGTTCAAAGAAGGTATGGCATATGTTGCTTTGTCACGAGTGAAAACATTATCAGGTTTATTCATGATAGACTTTGATGATTCAAAAGTTAGTGCTGATACAAATTGTGTAAAGGAGTATAATAGATTAAGAAGAAGCTATGCTCCTCATTTAGGTCAGTATCCTGTGTTGGAGAAACGTGTAGTTTCTCGTAAAAGGAGAAATGAGAATATCTGTAATGAAGATGTAGAGAGGAGGAAAAAAAAGAGGAGTGATGTAATTGCAAGTAAAAAGAATAAGGAAAATGAAGAACAGGTTGTAGGATGTTATTTTGAAAATAGCTCTGGTGTCAACTGCTACGCTAATGTAGTGCTGAATGTTGCATTTTATCTGGAAAGTTTGCAAGAGCAGATAATAGTAAATCAGGGAAAAAGATTCTGTTCTGTGCTGAGTCTCCTTTTTGAAAAGCTGAGTAATGATAAAACTCAAATAGAAAGTGCTACTGAAATTAGAAAACTTTTAGATGTATGTTCAGGACGAACACAGTTTTCTCAAAATGTACAGCAAGACGCACAGGAATTCTTGATTTATTTTCTTCAGGTACTGGAAGAAGAAGGGGTTCCCATTGAAAATTTATTTGGTCTCTCTTATAAATGGGAACATAGTTGTGAAAACTGTTATAATATATGTGGCTCTAATGTTGATTCTGAAAGGTTTATTTATTTAACATTGCCAGAGAGTAAAACAGTCAGTTTTGCTAAATTAGTTAAAGATGCTAATCATAGCATGCAATGCGGTGAGTGTAAATCTGACATGTTTTCAACATTAATTTTAAAGGAATACAGACAGTATGTAATTTTAATGATGCAACGCTGTAAAGCTGATGGTTCAAAATTAGATACTTTAATAAAGAAGTTTACAGGACAGCAATTATCAATTTCAGGAAAAACTTTTGTAACAGTTGCAATAATTTTCCATGAAGGACCTACTGTTACTTCTGGACATTACACAGTTTATCTTAAATGTGAAAAAGGCTGGACACTGTGTAATGATTCCCAATTGATTTTTAAGCAACGTTTGCCTTTTGATTTAGCAAATTCCTATCTAATCTTCCTGAAACCTAAATTTTAGAGAGATTTGGCAACATCTGGACAAAACAATTTTACCATTTTATTGGATTACCATTTGGAATTTACAAATAAAAAGATTTAACAAATTATCATTTGGCCTAATGGAAAGGTAACCAATTGTAATGTGGAATTTTTCCATTTTTTAAGGAAACTTTGGAAAACCAAAAATTTAGAAAAAATCGGTAACATCTGCACAATTTAAATTTTGGAATGTTATTGGATTGCCATTGGAAATTTTTTCAAAAAAGATTTTTAAAATTACTATTTGGCCATGCGGAAAGGTAAACAATTCTATTGTGGACTTATTTAATTATTAATTAATCTTTCGGAAACCAAAATGTTACAGAGAATCGGTGACATCTGTACAATTTAAACTTTAGATTTTTATTGGATTACCATTGGAAATTTAACCAAAAAAGAATTTTAAAGTTACTATTTGGCCTAAAGGAAATGGAACCCGATGTATTGTGGAGTTATTATACTTCTGAAACAAAAATATCAGACGGTATTTTAAAGAAATAAGTATTGATATTAGATGATATTTTTTAAGAATATTATGCATTTCTATAAAGTTATGTTTATGCAAAAAGAGATTGTGGGCTTTTTTAAAACAATCTTTGAGATTGTTAATTTTTTTTTTGCCTGCTGTTAAATGATGAATGCAAATGCTTTCACAATTTATAGTGAAATGCAATATTTTCTGAAAACAGCAAAAAAAAGGCAAAAATATTTTTTGAAAAATATGTAAATATGTGTACTGTATTATAAAATGTTTTATTAAATATTAATACTTTTTTCATTTTTTTCAGATTGAGATAGAAAATTTTCAAAAACTAGAACCATTTTTAAAGCAATTAAAAAAAAATTTTTAATGAATAAATCTTTTTTTGAGTGGGTATGGTAAGTCAATAATATCATGGTCCCTTTTTTCCACTTCTCTACAATCACATTTTCAGTTTTTAATTGTAAAAAAGTTTTTAAAAACATATATAAAAAATAGATGAAAGGTAAGGTTGGCTCTTAAAAGAGTCGTTGTGTTCATGCAGGGACAGAGGAAAGAAAGATTGGGAATATTAGATGGTACGACAAGTGTGCTGATCTATTTTACTGTTCACTAGGGAAATACTGGTCTCCCTATAAGTAATTAGATCATGACAAGTGGCGCACCGTACTTCAACCCTCGCAAACCGAGGGTTAGTTTCCAGAGGACCAGTAAAAGGAGATGCTCCCCCCACAGATGAAGGGCTCACCTGACCTGCAGAAGAAGGACTCGGCCCTGCAGATGATGGTCCAGGCTGAGCTGCTGTGGATGTGCTTGGTTGATTTACTGAAGGGTTACCTTCAGTAAGTCGAGCATGTGTCCTTCTGTGTACATCCTTAAGGTGTCTCATCATGGTGTGATTCCCAAAGGAATACTTCCTGTCAGGATTCCCTCTTGAAAGTACACGCTTACACAGCTTACAAGTCACTAAGGGTGCATTTACCTTTTGCTGGCCTTCTGGAAAAGTAAAATACTCCCATACGTAAGAGGTCTTTTGTTTCCTCGCTCTCTGCCTCAAGGTAGTGCTGCTAGCCTCACTCTCAGAAGAGCTCTGCTGTTCTGCCATCGTATCACAAAGACAACCCAGCTCCTTCTCCTAAGGGATCACAAGCAGAAATGAGGGGAATGGGTGCGGTGTAGGAGAGTTCTAGAACTGAAAGTAGTTTCAACCAATCAAAAGTTGTGTTTCATGATCACATGAACTACCGTACGCTTACGGTACGCTTACGGTGCGCTTACGGCAAAAGTACGCATGCGCGTAAAAAAGACACGCGCTCGCGTGCATGCGCATAACAGTCACTCCCCGACACTTCCGCGTAACGCGAAATTTTAAAAATTTAACCATAGTCTTTAAAAAAGGATAGAAAATTAAAATAAAAATATGTAAAAAAAATCAATAAGAAAAAAAAAAAAATTAGCATTTAAAAAACCTTGCAAATTCACTGAAAAAACCATGGGTTTCACACACGTTATAGTTAGGAATTAGCATTTAAAAAACCTTTGAAATTCACTGAAAAAACCATGGGTTTCACACACGTTATAGTTAGGAATTAGCATTTAAAAAACCTTAGAAATTCAATGAAAAAACCAAAGGTTTCACACATGTTATAGTTAGCTGGACATTTCACTCGTAAAAAACCATTGAAATTCCCCCGTTATAGTTAGTTCAGCTAACTATAACTCGCACGCCCGCAATGCACTACTGATGACGTCACATATTACATCACTCATGACATGGTCAGTGACATCACTCATGACATCACTGATGACATCTCTAATGACATCACTGATGACATCATCCTTGTGATAGAGTGGTAGACCTCCTCTCACCCTAATATAACCTTTGATACACACATTTAAAAATAGAGACTGAAATTTTCAAAAAAATGGACATACAAATAACAGTTACAACAACCTATTCAGTAATTCTAAGATCCACATACACATCCACTCATCCACCAACAATCCTATACAGTCACTCATACATGTACTCACACATCATATGTACTCATACACCTAAACATCCTGTAACACAATGCCACTCATTCCTAGAGTTACTCACACATAGTCACTCATGCTAATAAAGAATCAAACATCCATTTACCTGCATATACAGTTATACACACACCACCACACTTACTTTTACAGAAACTTACACATACTTAGTCTTATAAATAATCACTTATAGAAACACATACTTATTCATACAGGCACTCTTCCAATCTCTCACTCGCACATATACTTACTTATATACACCAATAGTCATATATACTAGTTTAAAAATATGTAGTTACTCATAAAGACACTATTGAGACAGTCATTCACTCACTAACACACCCATACACACACTCATCCACCCATACGGTCCTACACACATGCTGTCTTCAACACATACAAACAGTGAGTCACTCATTCATGCACCTATGCACTACATAATAACCCCCACCGAACCATGAAGACACTCAGACACTCATACTGATACTCAAAAAACCAACTAATAACCTATATAGACACTCATGTAGCTACTCACCAACCCATGCAGCCACTTATATACAAAGTGAGAGACTGATACAGGTATTTACACATTTAAACATTACTCACTTAGCCATGTATTCATAAAGATACACTTAATCAGTCAGTTACACAATCAATTTTTAAAAAACAAATCATCAATTTAGACACTTATATACTCATTTATTCTTCCATCTACCTTGAGATATACATATATTAAACATATTTAATTTTCAGAAAAACACACATTCACTGGATGGATGTCATCAGTGATGTCATTTGAGATGTCATCAGTGATGTCATGAGTGATGTCACTGACCATGTCATGAGTGATGTAATATGTGACGTCATCAGTAGTGCATTGCGGGCGCGCGAGTTATAGTTAGCTGAACTAACTATAACGGGGGAATTTCAATGGTTTTTTACGAGTGAAATGTCCAGCTAACTATAACATGTGTGAAACCTTTGGTTTTTTCATTGAATATATATATATATATATATATCAGCATGCTCTCGCAAATCGAATGTTTCTCTCCAACAAAGGCGAGTGAAGACCCAAGTATAGTGCAAATTAATTATTTATTTCCACCAGACATGTCCATGACGCGTTTCGGCTGACAACACAGCCTTATATATATATATTTCAATGTTGTTCATTGTGCCATCAGGAAAAGCCTTTCTGTTAGAGAAAATTATGTAAAATAAAACCCCAAGCCTTATTCTAAAAAGAGAGTCTTTGCATTTTGTCAAATAAAACCCCATTTCTAGCTGTTGTTGTGTTATACGTTTTGCTTTGCCATATTTGAGCCACCGTGTGGGAATTCTGTATTATCTGAAAGGCGAAGCAAGACCTTTGGCGTCACTCGAGGATAAGAAAAGGGGAATATGCTCTCTAAAATGCCCATGTTTTCAGTTGCAGAGTCGGAGATGCCAACTGAGGTATTTGAGTGGGAGATTGCTTCTAATACATGTTTAACAGCTGAGAGGCAAATACAGATATTTAGATATATACAAGATTTTTCTCTTAAACAGGGGAAACAACTTGGTATTTCAGTCAAAAATAGTGGTGTCATTTTGAATGCATTGCTTAGCATGTATTAAAAATTTGAACAATTGGAAATAGAACGTAGTGAGTTGCAGAAAGAGTTAGCTGATGCTCAGTTTGAAAACAACTCTTTGAAAAAAGAGTTGAAAATATACCAAGCTCAAAAGCCGTTTACTTTTCCAGGCTGTTCAGATAGCCAGAGTGATTTATTCATTTAAAATATAGACCTAGATATGCTGCCAGTTCACCTTCAGGTTTCAAAGTAGATTTTAATGAATTCTGTTGAGGACGTTCCTCAGCCAGAAATGAATTTGAACCAAGAAAATGTAAAGGTGCAGAAAGATAAACAAACCAGCCTGTTAGAACTAGTGTTGGTTGCAGTTATAAATCAGACATGTCTCTGAATGACAAACCTTGCTTTACATGGAGAGACGCTATTTAAAAAAAAGAAAAGTAGCAATGTGCTTTTGAATCTGCCAAAGAGATTGTGCAATGTGTTTTAAACAGGTGACCAATACAGAAAGGAGACAGTGAGTTACCTGTGGCAGTTCAGGGGCAGTGTGCTACTTTGAGTATGTGTGAAAAACAAGGAAGGGAGAGTCTGCTTTTAGACTTGTGGACTGAAACATTTTCAAATGCTGGAGAATATTTTACTTGCACTGTGACAGAAACAGGACAAACACAACTGATTTTGACTTGTCCTCTGATAGATACAGGACAGACACTGTTGATTTTGGGTTGTGTTCTGACAGACACTCTGCAGACACAATTATATGTGTGTTTATTTGCTGTGACAGAAATAGGACAGATACAGATACTTTTGTGCTTTTGCACACTGACAGACACTGGGCAGATGACAATAAGACATAATATGATTTTGACTTTTGAATTTTATCAAATTCAACGGCAAGAAGCAAATGTGATCAAATGGTACATACAGACAGAAACTGCAGTTTTGCATGAACAGTTGATGCAGGTCCCAATGGAAAGTCCAGGGGTGGTGCTTGAGGTGCCTGAGAAACAGGATTCCCCAGTGAAGTGGCAAATTTTACTGCGAAGCGCAGCTACTGTGTATGTTCACGGTCCTATACATTCACTAGACAGAACCTCTAATTGCCTTACAGATGAAAAGGCTAAAAGCTTGGAGACAGAGGTGGTGACACATGATTTTGATTTGGTGTGCATGACTAAGTGTGAGCACCTAGGAGAGAAAGACCATACAAACAGGTGGGCGGAGAATGAAAGGATGCATATCCCCCTAGACTTACTTAGAACTGTGATTCCTATGTGTCAGTATGCACAGCGCAGACCAGTCCTACAGAAGGTCCGGGTCCAGTTGAAGAAAGGAAAATTACCAGAGCAAATAGATCAGATGGATTGCCTTGCGCTTGTGAAAAATGATAAAGGGTGTTCATATTCAGCAGTGTGTGGACAAATAGTCAGGAAGGAGACTGCCCCAGCACTTCTTACTGTGCAGGGAGAAGGAGAGTTTCACTCCAATACCAAGAATTCAGGAGCCATATCGTGGGTGGAATTTTCAGATAATTCCCATAGAGCCAGCAGAGAACCGTGCAGACAGGAATGACAATATTTTGCCATCAGACCCACAACACAAAAAGGAAAATGTGCGCTTTTTAAATAATATTTTTTGAAAGAAGAGTGATGCTTTTCAAGATCATTCTGCGACATGTTGGTGTACCTGCTGTACCTGTTCTGCGAGTGGGTGCCTTGACTGATTGGGCCTGTGAGGGTGTGTGACCCCCCACCCTCGAGCGATCACCAGACGATGCAAGCTGACATCCTTTGGCTAAACAAACCAGACAAACTTACCAAGCCAGTATAGACTCATATCGTGAAAATGAAGTAAAATGTTCACAGTTATAATTTTGAATGCAAGAAGGCTGTGTGTCTTTCACGCAGAAGGACATTATTTGTCCTGCAAATGCTCTTCAGTTCAAAGAAAAAAAACTTGTGCAATTGAAATTGAAGAAGATGTTTTTCAGTTTAAAGATGAAAAGATGATGATGATGTTCCCTTTATTTTTTAAGCACAAAATATCGAAGTTTGGCTGCTTCAATAGTAAAAGTTTCAGAATTAGCCATTTGTGACATTAGGAGCATTACTCAGATCATATGCTTGATTCTATTTTTGCATTCATTTTGTGTATTTACCATACATTTATGCTTGTTGAGTATCCAGATATGCATGAGCTGTTTTAAAATGATTGTTACATGCTTTTATGATTCACTGTTTCAACATGTGTTTCAATTATATTTGTGCTTTCAGTTAAGCACATGCTTTTATAAGGTCACTGTTTTAACATGTGTTTCATTTATATTTGTGCTTTCAGTTAAGCACATGAATCTATAATGTCACTGTTTTAACTCATGCTTCATGTATATTTGTGCATTCAGTTAAGTTATAATGTCACTGTTCTGATGTGTGCTTCAAATATAGTTGTGCTTTCAGTTCAGACGTTCAGTTTTGTGATATATGTATATTATGATAGTCAAAGGTCATGGGGTGGAATGTAGTGATAGAAGCACTGTTGTGGTCTGACACCCTGTGATGACCTTTGACTACCATTATTTTAATTGACTCTGGTGTGCTATTTTATCCTAGCCTGAATGTACGACGTCCTGCATGTGCCTTGTTTTTCTCTTAAAGGTTTCTTTCATGTAATCTTGCAGTCTTTCAGTGGGAGCTGTCACGGAGTAAAACAACCTTGTAAAGAACAGGATGTGTGGGATGTACATTTAAAAACATGAGAGAGAGAGAGAGAGTGAGAGAGAGAGAGAGAGTCGTGGAATGTACTGTTTGCTTTCGAAGTGCAGTGTTATTTGCAGTGGTGCACATATGTGCATTGTGTTGTACATTGGAAGAATTATTAAGTTCTTACTATTGGCTTTGACATGGCCTCATGTTATCCTGAATTCTGACTCTGCCTGGCTTGAGCTTTATCTGCACACACAGCCACGCTTGCAATTTGTTTGGGTTAATCACATTCAAGGATTGTTTTGTGAGAGATGGTTTAATGTACCCTGGAAAGCTTTCGTGAGCTTCATTAAGATAAAGGCTGGAACATGCGAGAATGTAAAGGGAACATGGGAACTCCTTTCTGCCATGGAATGATTGCTTGGAAGCTGGCCAGTCCTAGTAAGATTCCTTTGGAGTGATGAGGAAGACTTCTGAACCTTCTAGTGTGTGTTTTGAGACTATAAAGCTGAGGTTTGTTGACAGCTGAGTTGGGAGCTCACTTACAGAGTAGACGTACTGCTGTAAGACAAACGGAACCTGAGTCCCAGTCGAGAGTCCAATCCAGCTGTCAACGGGCCCCCCAGCGTGCATTGGTAAGGATGTCAAGTGAACGATCGGGTGAGGTGACTTGTTTCCAACTAGTGCCATTGTGATGCGTGGTTCCAGTGGCTGTGGTCATTTGAGGCATATGAGCTTTGATCATTGCCATTGTGATGTGTGGCCAGTGGCTTTGATCATTTGAGGTATTTTCTTTCTGATGTGTGAATCAGTGAGGTGCACATCCAAAGTAATCATTTGATGTATTCAGTGTATATATCTTTGGGATTATTCTTTTGAGGATGTCCGGTATAATCACTTGAGTCTTATCTCATATTATTCGCTGCTTGTTCATTCATTAGTATTATTCATGCATTTAACTGTTGCATTTATCAAGTGTGTTATTATTTCATGCAATATATATATATATATATATATATATATATATATATATATATATATATATATATATATTTCAATTTTGTTCATTTTGGCATCTGGGAAAGCCTTTCTGTTAGAGAACATTGTGTAAAATAAAACCCCAAGCCTTACTCTGAGTCTTTGCATTTTGTCAAATAAAACCCCTTTTCTAGCTGTTGTTGTGTTATACGTTTTGCTTAGCCTTGTTTAAGCCACCGTGTGGGAGATTCTGTATTATCTGAAAGGTGAAGCAAGACACTATTGCAGGTGTTCTTGCCGCTGATGTTGGCTATTGTGAGACAACAACCCTACCCTCTCTGGAAGTTGAAGGTGGCACCCCAGATTTCCTGCCCGAGAGTGGGAATCTAATTTCCAGCTGTTCCTTGCTCAACAATACACATCTTGTAATGTGAAAAAACCCCTTCTGAAAAAGGATGAAAGTAACCAGTATTATTTTTACCTTACCATGGATCAATTATTGTAGCACAGATGTACTCATTGGATGACACAATGTCTCTTTGCAGATTTGTATTAACAGCCACGTGAAGGATTAAGTTCTCAACCAAGGTTTGCGCTTGAGTGTTTTGTTCCCACCTGCGAACCTTACCTTTTAACAGGCCCTGTAGCAGATGCAACAAAGGGATAGCTTGGCAAATCGTATTGTCCTCCTTGCTGTCTTCCCGTGTGAAAACTTCAAAAGGAAGTAGCATCTGTGTCAGGTCCCATTTGTCTATCCAAATGGTCATGCTTTTCCCAGTTGTATCCGTTCCTATATGAATTTAATAGTCATTGATCGGTTTGTAGTGCTCAAACAGAAGATGCAACGTATAACATTTTGTCACCTCCTGTATGAGGGCTTTAGCTGGTACTCTATTAGCAAACTGAATGATCTTCAACTGCTACCGGGCTTTAAAAGAATGGCTGAAATGAGTACAATTTTTTCTGCAGGTGTCAGTATGTTGCTGACTGTGTCTTCCTTTTTTCGAAAGTCCTGCACAATCAGGTTGATGCAATGCGCTAAACACAGGACTCTGAATTAACCACCATCTGCCGTGGTTTTAACAATATTACTGCAATTATCTGTGGG